>NC_139354.1:45492327-46159827 GCF_055883805.1 Amblyomma maculatum
AAAACTTTGTTCAATGGCGCGGCACCCCCCTGTAGAAATGTAGGGTCCATTAGGGATTTTGGTATGTTGCCCACATTAGTCTATCTGGGCCAAATTAGTGCAGCCCTCTTTGGGCTGCCCACACGGGTACGAATTGCAACCGAACGGGACAAAATTGTGCAGCTCATGCGGGGCCACTCTGGGCACGAATTGTAAATCCCATATGGGGCCCATATGGTCTGCCCACAGGTCCCAGCGCGGGCCCTCTTGTCGTAGCCCACTTTGTGCTACATGAGAAGGCTTTCGCTTCATCGTGCTTTCTTGAAATGTTTTTTATGGTGAAAGTCATTATAGGCTCATGAGTTTCCATCCACGAGATGTCTCACACTTCTTCACGAGATTTAGCAGGATACCGCGAGATTGTGGCGCCTAAACCTGGTGACCTGGTAAACCATGAACAAAAGTTGCTGCTTCGCCACCTTGCGGCACTATGAATGCACACCAAGCAAGAAAACGCCGTGTGCACTGCGTAGCATTTGACACGACCCTTGGTTTTTCTCCTTGATGAGCTCTAATACGAAACACTTATATACCGAGGTTTCCATTTTCGTTCCTATTCTATCCTGATATTTCTTGAAGTGGGCCTGAAACTAGGGTACCGTAGTGAAAAGAGACAAGGTGCTTCTCAAAAAACGTATATCGTGTGCAGTCCATCGACTGTAAACGAGCCATCTGCCGCTGATCCCAGCTCCTAGAGCGGCTTGAACAGAGAATCTGAATAAGCCTTTTAATGTCATCAGTATGGTAATATAATGAAATCATGCGTTGTCAGTAGCTGAGGTGTCTCAAGACTTGTCTTACCATCGGGTTCGAAGTTGAGCCGGTATCTGTCCTGAGCACACATCTCCGGTTGCTACATTCATCCGCTACTTCCGCATTGATGCTGGGGTTGGGGCGAAGACTCAGGGTGGTTGTGTGCTTGTAAATATTTAAATTGCAATTAATGACTCACAATATGGGAGCGAGATTGCGTCTCATACATGACTCAACAACATGGCGTCAGCACAAGACTCTGACCAGGCGTTCTGGGCCCGTCAAGCCAGACAGGAGCTTAAAGGATTTCACCACCACCACCACCACCATCTGTAGCGGGGAGGGCAAATCTAGCGGATGTGGTGCTATAATTTATCGTGAAATTACAATGGTCAGAGCTTATGACTGGTAGCACCTTTAACATCTTCAGTTTGACATAACCTGACTACGCCCACTACTAGAGATTTATCTTTCATAATTCTTCAAATTCCCTGGTATCGCTCAAGCTGGTGTCGCCTCATCCCTACAAGGTTCCTAACTACTTCACCCCCATATCTACGTATAAGCGCCCAGCAGCACTGGATCTTGAGAGACGGAGCAGGTCTCTCTGTTGGGATCTGCGTTACGCGTGGCTGCGGCTTTACCAGAAAGAGCGGAGTCTGATGTTCCTACTTTGCCGTCGGAAGACCCAGGTTGCAAGCTGGTTGTACGAGTGCCTGGCGAGTACAAATTCAGCAGTGATGTCTGTACAGGGTATGGCGACCCGAAACTACTGCTTGGTCCTGGGCTTGTGGCTCCTGCGGCTGAGCTCCAGACGGAACCAGGGGAGTGCGACATCTGTACTTTATCGTGTTGAGCCCCAGTGTGGATGCCACATGTGCCAGTGTCCGGCACCTGAGCACGCGGTCGTGGTGTCTGCCTCCCTACTGGTGAGAATGAACCCTCATGAATATTTGAGCTTGCCGTCATCACGTCTGAGCCCTTCGTAGGAATTTTGGCACCCGACGTGCGTTTTTTGCAGTCGCGGCTTGAAGCGAGGAAGTCGGACGACACAGTGCCCGGAGTCCCCGGATGTAAACTTGGTGCCTGCTTCACTACTGGCGAGACTGAATCGGCATGGCTCTTTGCTCCGGTAGCCACCACAGGTGAGCCCTCGCCGGGGTGAGGGGCATGCACCTTTTGTGCCTTGTGGTGGCGAGACCTAGGGAAGATGTCGGACGTGCCGATGTCTGCGGCCGCCACATGTCGCCGTGGTGTCTGCAGCGCAGCTGGCGTGACGGGGCCATCATCTCTACTCGCGTCTGTCGTCGCTTCAGGATGATTACGCGAGTCCAACGTTTGTCCTCTGGCACCGCGAGTGGTGATGTCCGTCTCCTGAAATTCGCTGTTCTTGGACGATCGCCTCCGCTCCGACCTCCGTCGGTGACGGGAGCGCTGTCCTTCCTCAGGCGTTTCATCTCCCAAGTTGAGCCCTGTGGGAGTTGCAGTGGTCTTGGCCTCTTTCGTGCTCTTCAAAGATGAGTTCTTGATCCGTGGCGTGTCTGTCATTCTTGGACGAACGCAGCGGCAGCCTAGCGATGGTGAAGCCGAAAGTTCTTCTTCTGCTTCCTTGCGCGTGCAGACGTGCACCTATCGTGCACGCACACTTAAGGTTTTTTGTTAAAGTTTTCTGTCAATTCAGGGTTATAATAAATACGCAAAATCTTCTAGACGAGTTGCCTGAATGTCTTTTGTAATCCTTTATTTGTCCGCAAACGTTTCCGTGGCGCCAGTACTTTAGAAACTGTCGGAGATAGAACGAGCGGGGCAACACCTACCGCACATTTGTAAAATACTGAAAAAACAAAAAGCATAAAATAAACGTGGAAGCTCGCACGGAATCAGAGGCTATAGCAGAAAAAAATGAAAATATGCGGATGGGGCAAGCGCCCTAGGAAAATAGGATGAAAAACAATTAGAAGAAAAAGACAGCACGAACGACGGGCTGTTTTTAAAACAAAATAATTAGGAAGCACGTAAGAAACAAGCTCGGATTCAACGAGTCAGGATATCCACCCGCCTTAGGAATGTGCCATTACGACGGAGGGAATTATCATCATCGAACGGAGATATGAAGGCTGAAGAAAACGAAAAGTTGGGAAAAACTTTATTGAAGTGAAGCTCCACTTACCGCATGCAAAGCTGAAAGTCAAACTAGACTTGAAAATTACCTCTAATGGTATGCACGCTGCCGCCACAGTCGTGAGCGCGGTATAAAAATATGGCCGTGGTGCTTCGCAGTCACGTCCCCCGCAGCGTAGACCTGCGTTCCAACAGTTCGTTGTTGTTGTTGCAACTGTAGGAAGAAGGAAAAGAAAATGCACGGGCCTGCTACTGGCTCTGTAGCTGAGCCACCTTTGCTGCCTCGTGCAGACAGAAGAGAAAATAGAGAAGAAAGAAAAGGAAGAGGGACAGAAAGACGCGCGTCGCAACAGCCTTGCAATGATGACCTATAACAGATATAAACTCGGTGGCTGGCTAGTGGTACTCCCTTGATGGGGCTGGGACAGGTAGGCCACCGCCGCGTTTGGTGGGGGCTAGCCTGCTACAGAATTTTATCTGTTGTAGGCCGTCATTGCAACCACCACCGTTTCGGTGGTGGACGACGGCTGTTGTTGCAGCGCGCGTCTTTCTCTCCCTCTTCCTTTTTTTTCTTTTCTATTTTCTCTTCTGTCTGCACGAGGCAGCGGAGGTGCGCACGTTAAATATCCCCAGGTGGTCGAAATTACTCCGTAGCCCTCCACTACGGCTTCTCTTCCTCTCTTTCCACTTTCAATCCCACCTTCCTCCCTTGCCTTACGGTGCGGTTTTCTGAGACTGAGACAGTTATCGCGACTTTCCCTTCCGATAAATAAATCAAGCAGCGGAGGTGGTTCAGCAACAGAGCCAGTAGCAGGCCCGTGGATTTTCTTTTCCTTATTCCTACAGCCATAACAACGACAACATGTGCCGCAAGCGGTTTTGACCTGCCAGTCTTAGCCCCGTAGAGCCAGGAACAGCCCCCCTTCACCGTCTCCGCTCGCTCTCGTCAGTTGTGTTACTTGGTTCGCCCTGTGATTGGTCATATATGTGGTGCTCGCCGCAGAGAGGAGGAGAAGGGTAGTCTGCGCACTGCGCACGCATGCGCCGCCGAGGACGGCTGACCGAGTGGAACGGGAAAACATCTGACGGCATCCGCATGCTATGCACATGGCAAAAAAATAGGTTCTGCATAGAATTCCGGTGAACGTTACAGCGTTCAATGGAACGCTGGTTGGGCTCGATGTGCCGTTCAGTCGCCCACAGGCAAAGCTTTCGCTCCCCATTTGATTCAGCAGCATTGAATCCCTGTAATATTTTTCTTTTAGAGCGCAGCTCTTTGGGCGCCCGTTCCTGCGTTTCGCGGAGTCACCGTCGGCGTTGTACCTCGTAACCAGGTTCTGCAGTGCGCATGCGCGCGCCGCTGCGGAAGACTGATCGAGTGGAGCAGGAAAGCTTCTGCAGGCATCGCATGCTCTCGGCATAAAACGGGATTCAACCTAGAACGCCGGTGAACTTTGATACGTTCAACTGAACGGTGGTAGTGCTTGATGCAACGATCTGTTGCCCTCACCTCCAGAGCCGAAATGCATAGCCGCGTCCGCTCACCACTGCGAGGAAGGAAAAACAGGAAATGGAGGAAGGAAAAAACAAATGAGAGGCCCTTGCCATTCCCAATGCATTGGAGAAAGTCTGGTGGGAGTGACGTCAAAATGTAGGGTTAGCCAAGTCGGGCCATCAGTAACGGCATCGCTATTGTATGAAAACTCGGGCCACTTGCAACAGCGTTGCTAGGGGCCTGAGGTACGTGAGCGTCACGGAGAAAGAAAATGCGGAGGGTAAAGGATGAGGAGAGACTTTGCAGCGTCCAGTCACACGGCGCGGCTGCGAGGCCGTGCCGGCTTCAGAAAAGTTATGTCAAGGGCCTCTTAAGTTTTTTCCTTCCTCCATGCTCCTAATCGCCAGCCTAAGGAAACGGGCATTCGCTAGGAGCCGCCGCGATCGATTGGGAAGCCAGCACGAGCCTGCGAGCAGCGGTGAGGGTATTGTATGATCGCTCCGGCGCAGCCGGCGGAGGAGGGGTAGCGTAGAGCGAAACTGAAGGTATTACAAAAGAAAACATGGGGACAAATGGCTACTCCTGTTGAAATTTATGCCTTAGATGTTTTAATTATCAATTGTGTTATTTTGCACGAGCAAGTAGGGCGCACTTATTGAAGCAGGACGCGTGTATGACGTGAAGGAGATGATTTCCGTCTCCTCAGGAGACGTTGAACGCGCAGCCGCATTGCCTTCTTAATAAATACCTGTATTAAATGGGCTTGCAGTTCTGGCTGCTTTTAGAGAGTGTTATGGTATGATGAGTACGGCCAGTGGCGTATAGCACATATCAGTTATCGCATGGCGAAGCGGCATAATTTCTGTCTCAACGCTTCGGTACCCTAACTTCCTATGCTTGGTCGATGTGAGCATGCATCTGATTGAGATCTGAACTGTGTATCTGCTCATTCGCAAGCCCGGAAATGGTCCCATTCAGAACACGGAAGGATGCGGTGCAGCATACTCCGTCGTATAGGCCACGATGCCGTATATAGTTGCCGCGTATTTAGCATATTTATACAAGAGAATTCCAGGACTTTGTCTGGACACCACAATTCCCCCGGCGTCATGATGCTGTGTGCAGGACAACAAGAATAAAAATGGTCTAATTTTAACGTAGTAAACAAATCGGACGAAACAGTAGCACGGACGAAAGCGTTTTCGCACAGATGGAAGTGGATGTATACGATGACGTACAATGAAGAGAGTGAGAGTGTGTTGCATTCTGCGCGAGGGTAGATCGGCTGAGGTGATTACTATGGGACTCCGGCCCCTATGCCCACGAGAAATTCCTGAGTTCAAATCCGCTCAACTTCGACGGCGTTTTTCCTCTACATGTGCTCATCAGAAGCTGCATGAAACAAGATTCGTTGTGAGATTTCATCGTGTTAAGTATAGTATGCTAAAAAATGTGAGCATACTGGGGCTATTGTGCTAATCATTCAAGAAACTAAATTTTGATTGTGATCCAGCTATGTCTGGCGTGTTTATGTAAGTACAGAAAATGTTCATCGGCGGAAATGTTAGGAGCACTTCCTCCCTGGCGTTTTCTTACCCTCCAGGGCGCCATCGAAGCACGAAGAAGTTCAGCGGCGGGCAATTTTTCGGCTTCGTTTTATAAAATTATACCTCATCCTTTGGCGTTAACATTCCAGAGCTGGACGCATCACCAAGCGAACAACATCAGTATTAATAATCTCATTCCATTGCCACGATCAACTACTATCTTAATTTTCAACCTGGTGCAAGATATAGAGCTCAACGCAATAGCTTGACCTCCGAAGTTACACCGACGAGTGCGCTCCTATACATGGCACAATATCTTGCTTTCGTCTAGTCGATGCAGTAGTGTGTCTCTGCGTGTTGTATTGCAACTTGTCCTATTTGAGAGTATAGAAGTGGTTGTTTACACCTTTACGAGTCGGCTCACACGAAAATCTCTGGTCGAAGCTCTTCGAAAGGTGCGTTCGTGGGCCTCAGCTTCTCGCTCGGATAAACGAACCTGATGATGGTGCCGTGCAGTAATAAACACATGTAGACATATTGGATCGGGTCTGCCCTCGTTTGCATTTTAAAGTAACGAACCTTTTGTTAAAATTCAAATCAAATGGTACGCGCACTGAAATTACTACATGGTATATTTTGCTCGAGGCGAATTGCCTGTTAATAAGTATAACTTTGGGCTCGTACACGCATTTTCAAGCTCTTAGACTCCTAAAGTAGTTTGGTACTGCAAATGTTATCCTAAAACCTTCAATATATGCTTTCGAGGAGGAGTGCTTCAGAAAAATATCTCAGCGAATAAATGGCCATATAATAAAGCCGTTTCATTCAGTCTGGGAAGAAACATTCTGACGATTGATATTTGCTATCTGCTCACTTCAACTCTGAACAAACCTCATGCACTTCAGCGTATGGCGGTGTATTGTCCGTGAAATTTAAGCACGAGAAACGCCGTAAAGCAGGGTTTCAAAATGTTCAACCACCCTGACTCTTTAACGCGCATTGACATTGCATAGCACACGGGCGCCTTGCTGTTAATCGTGTTACAGAAGCAGCCGCCGAAACCGAGAATTGATCCCGCATTCTTGGACACAGTTGTTAAGCGCCGTAACCACTACACCACCGCGGAAAGGCTATCTTAGAGTGTAAAGATGTGTTTGTGCCTTCTTTATGAAGTGGAGGCTAATTGCGTTGCGGAGAGAGATGTTATTTGCTTTTGCATCAAACACATTGTTTTCTTGCGAATTCAAGTCGAGCGGAAAACCTGGATGATTCTGGGACATTTTTGAGAGCGTTTATGGAGCTAACCAGACTACTAACCTTTTGGCAGTGCTCTGCCATTCTAGAAAAGTAATCTTGAATCAATACGCAGTGATCACTAAGCATTAGCTGAAAGCCTTTTGTTTTGTGGAGCTTCAGCGGCAAGGTTATAGTAATACAGGGATCGAAAAAAGGCTCGCCCGCTCCTCGCTACCTCGGGGTGCAGCGGACGCCTCCACAACAACATCTAAAAGCAAAGAATGTATTGGCACGTTTAGGGATGTAACCGAGAACCTGAAGAAAGACCGCAGGATATATCCGCCACCGGATAGATCCCGGAGTAAAAAGGAATCATACGACTGGAGCAGACTCCAAGCTCGAAATTTCTTTTCGCCCCTGTGGAGCAGTTGGACGGGTGCCAGAGGGCGGAAGGGGAACGGTGCAGAAACCGAAATTTGTAAATTTTGCGGCCACGTGGCGAAAACTCAGCGATTCGCCGTCCGCCTGGTGGCCGAAGCTGAAAACCTCTTCTTCTAGACGGGGCCGGGTGTCCTCTGGCCGCGGTGCGACAGACTGCCTCCCTGGACGCCTGCGTGAAGACCCGGAGGTGGCTGCCGCGCCATATTCGTCGGAAATAAAGGTTCTTCCTCCTCCTCCTCTAGGCAAATTTCACCATGCGCTACCAGCTTAACCTCGCTTAGTACGCGAGGCTTCCATTTAAAATAAAAACTTTTAGGAGGTACAAACGACATCTTAAAAGTAATAAGGCGATAGCCTTCAGGGTTAATTCTACTGCACTGTTTATATGAGAGAACTGCTTTTAGAATTTTTTAAGGACATCGCTTTCGCAATGCCTGCATGACCGTAAAGGTTTCTACTGAGTGAAATGCGTTTTCGTAATCAATGAATGCTATGTATTACGGCTGGTTGTATTCCGAGCATTTGTTGGTCACGTGGTTGATAGTATAGAAATGATCGATAGTAGAGTACCCTTTCCGAAATCCTGCTTGATCTTTTGCTTGGTTGCCGTCTATGGTTATCCTATGGTACCCCAATAATCGAGTGGGGTAACATGCGGGCGCACTAGTTGTTTTGCACCTGTATGGCCGATGTTGGACACAGGGTGATTTAATGTGGACAGCCCCATTTCGGCTCAACGAGCACCACAGGGCTCACTTTTAGGTTGAATCTGCTCACAAATATCAACCAAGGGAGCCTTGTGGCCTGGATTCTGCAATGTAAGCTACACCAAGCAACGCCATTATGGGACCCATGTAGCAAAATTCAAATTTGTCCTTTCCACGTTTTCCTAGTCGGGCATGGATGCAGGTACTTTGATCGTTGCCCCCGCCATCATTGCCTAATTGGGACCCATTGGTGCCTTGCATCCCGTGTTACGTTCGTAATTGTAATTTGTTCTGGTCAGCCCGGCAGCTTCGTGTCACCTTCCTTAGGCAATATCTTCTTGCCAGGACGTCTGGAAGCACGCTGTTACCAGGCGATTACATAGACGATGTAAATGCGCCATTGTGTTGTCGGGTCTTGGTGCACGTTGAAGAATGCTATTGAAATGAATTTATTTCTAGTTCTCCTGTATGGTGTGTTTGATAAACAAGGTAGTTTTGTAAGGTTTAAGCTCAAAAACATCGGAAAACAGGCGATGACAGACGCTCTCTGCTCTTTTTCCGTGGCATGATGTGGAGGTCTGTAAAGCAAAAATAACTAAATAGAATGCAGTCATAAATCCCTGATTTCGTTCACCTTCTGAAAAGAAGCGAATGAAAATGCGTTCCAAAAGTTATTTTTTTGGCCCTCATATCTCTACATCCGCGCTCGCGGGATCCAAACATGTTTTTTTATTTCTTCCTTTTAATTATTTATTCTCTATGGACTCTCATTCGCTGTTTCGCTGTTTTTTCTTCTAATTGGTTCCTCTTAAATTTTTGCGTGGGTATTTGCCCATACATTTATATCCCATTTATGCTTTCCTGCGATAAACTTCCGTACAGCGCGAGCTTTTCCTTGAACATTTTTTCAGATGTTATGTTTTCCTTAGAGTTTTACAACAAAGTACAACAAATAAAGCAACAGTTGCTTGATAATACTCCGCTCATTCTGCCAGCCTCTAAGGAACGGTCTTCCTGTAAACGTTTCCGGCAATAGAATGTGTTAGAATATAGTTTTAGTTAACCTGTTCAAAATGATCTTTTTTACCTATACAATCCCATTTAGCGACGATTTAAAAAAAAAAAACATTTTCTTCAGTTCGCGCGCACAGTAAGCGCACGTTTGCACGCGTGAGGAAGCAGAAGAAGAAATATCGGCTTCAGCACCGTTCGACGGCCACTCCGTTCCTCTAAAAATGGCAGAAACAACAGCGACAAAGAACCCACCCTTAGGAAGAAGGAAAGCGGCAAAGGCGACTGGAACCCCCTCAGGGCTCAACTTGGCAGAAGAAATGTCGGGAGAAGGAGAGCGCTCCCGTCGCCGACGGCGGTCGGAGCGAAGGTGGTCCTCAAGGAGCAGTGACAGCCAGGAGACGGATATCAGCAGACGCGGCACCAGAGGACAAACTTCGGACTCTCTTCATCATGCTGAAGTCATGACAGTAGCCAGAAGTGATGATAGCTCCATCACGCCAGCTGGGCAGCACTCACTACGGCTACATGTGGCTGCCTCGGCCACTGACACATCAGACATGCCTACTGGGACTCGCCACAGCAAGGAAAAAAAGGTGGATGCCCTTCGTCCCAGCAAGGACTCCCCTCTGCTGCCAAGTTTCAAGAGCAATGCCGGTTCAGTCTCACCAGTAGTGAAGCAGACACCACGCCCACATGTAGCGACTCCGGCCACTGGGACGTCCGACGTCCCTTCTAGGAGTAGCCACTCCAAGGAACACAAGGTGGACACCCCTCATCGTACCGAGGGCTTAGACGGGGTGACCAGCGCCAACAGCGAAGCCGGTTCAGTTTCACCAGAAGCAAGGCAGACACTACGACCAGGTGCTGATGCACCGGACACTGACAAATCTGGCAACCGAAGTGGAGCGCAGCGTGACAAAAAAGAGCCCTCGCACTCCCGTCGTTCGGTCGACGGTTCAGCCGTGGTGACTACAAGCGCCGGGACGAGCACCAGTGTCGTCTCGCCACGGCCTGGGCAGATACCGCAGCTAAATTTGGACTCGTCGGGCACTCGTACGACCTGCTCGCTGCATGGATCTTGCGACGGCAAAGTAGGAACGTCAGACTCAGCTTTTCCAGGTAAGGCCGCACCCACGCTTGCGACAAATCCCCGCAAAAATAATTTGTCATGTCCCAAGATTCAGAGCTCTTAGGAGCTGGTGCGTAAGGATAGGTGGTGCGAGCAGGTTAGTAACCAAACTGGAGGAACTGAAGAGGCGCGTTAGATTCACATCTGCAGATCATATTGGGCCCTGAAACATAAGAAGTAAAAGTGATAATTTGGGTGGGGTTAGCGGGATTTAACGTCCCAAAGCGACTCAGACTATGAGAGACGTCGTAATGAACAGCACCAAAAATTTCCACCACCTGGGGTTCTCTAACGTGCACTCACATCACACAGCACGCGGCAGCCTTTCTTTTCGCCTTCACTGAAAAGCAGCCGCCGAGGCCCGGATTCGATCCCGCATACTTGGGAACAGTAGTCGAGCTCCATAACCACTGCACCAGCTCGATGGATGTGATAATCTGGTTAACGAATAAATAACAAAAAAATTATGCGCAGCCTCGTTAACAGCTATGCTCGCGAACAAGTATCGATCTGGTCAGTTACAGGGCCACCTATTATGACAAGGCCTTTGACGCCCGAACAAGATTATCCAGTCCTCAGGGAAGAAGGGCCTCTCCTGGGTTCTCGCAACAAGACGGTGCCGGACGTCGCTTTGCCCCCAGTTGTTCTGTCGCCACACCCGGAAGACATCTACCCATCACCAGGCGCTCTCAAGGCCTATGAAGAAACCCAAGCGCATAGGGTAAGCTCAGCACGTGACTACATAATACCCCTGCTGATATGGTGCCGTAAAAAGAGTGATTTGTTGCTAATTTTTTATCTGTTTTTTTAAGCTAAAGAGCACACATTTCCAAATAGCATTGACTGCATGGTTGCCTAACAGAAGATAGCTAAGGTGTGCTCATAACGGTAAAAACTCTTTTTAGTTTACTTTCACTTAACCAGGCAGCAATTCAAGACGCGGAGCTTGCGTTTTTATGCATATGAGAGTCAAGTATTGAGGAGAAAGTGTGTTTCTAAGCCGATAACCCTATTTTCCAATGGCATAAATGCCATCGATGCAGCACCCGATATATTACACATGGTGGCATCCATAGTGTTTTATTGAATAGCTAGGTCTGATGGAGTATGGTACGCCGATGTTGGTCTGATCAGGCTATAATCGATAATTATCTTCTATCATCGTTTCATTATCCAGACCTGCTTGCTGTCTATTAGCGATGAAAATACAACCCGCGAGTGAAGTCTTCCTCCTCACACTCGTATCGTTTACGGCAGAGTGAAACGGTATGTCGACGCAGTCGCACTGGATGACCACGCAGCGATCCAAGCCGATTAAAGTTTCTTCTCATAAATAGTGCATGCGATTGACGCAATGCTACACGTAGTGCTGATACAAAACACTAAAAGCTGTGTGTGACCTCTGAAGCGGAAAGCACTACTCGGTTTTTCAGTGCTGACCTTTCGTGCACTGGAGATTTGTTTTAATGCTACATCGCAGTAGATGAAATGATTTTAATACAGATCAAGACTTTACGAACAAAACTGGTTGGAAGCTCCTCAGAGCACAGAACTGTCTTCGCGCGTCTTCTTCCTTCAGATCACAATCATCAGAAAGCCGCTAGGCAGCGTAACAACTTCCCCCTGAGCAGGCAATTGTCATCTCGAGAAAATTAGGTCGGTTGACAATCACAGCGTTTCAGGCGAGCCACATGAACGACTTGTGTTTTGTGGGAACAGTGGTTCACCGCCGTCACTTTGGCGACGACGTAATTCACAGCAGTGGCCATCGTACTTGAACTGAAACTTTATGTACAATTCTCGCTTGCGGGTAGGCATCCAAAGCAAGACGAAGTTTGCGGGAGCTTAAGTAACGGCAAGATGACGTAGCTCGTAGTAATATTTCGCGCGGCTTTGAGAGGCCAGTGTGTGTATGCGGGCTGTAAACGGGCTTCTTCAGTACGGCATATTATCTGGACCTAAGACGCGTTATCGTTTTGGGAAAACGGGAAGATGGTATCGAGGAAAACGCAGGGAGATCCGGCACACAGCTTATAGAAGAGAAATTTGCCGCGTTGCAAACGGACCTGACATACGGTAGCACTGCGTCCCATTTGCGATGGTCAGGCGAGGTGTACATGGACATGGTTTTGAGGGTGTGGTTGGTGCACTCGGTGAGACCGTTGGTCAGCGGGGGATGCCGTGTGGAATGTCGGTAGTCTGATCCACAAATCCGGAACATTTCATCCACGACATAAGCAGTCAATTGACGACCAGGATCACTTAGTATAACACGAGGTGCGCCATGGTGAAGAATAGAAGAGCGTAGAAGGAACGACACTAGCTAAGCAGCCTTTGCGATAACGAGAGCAGCGGTCTCCGCGTATCTGGCGGGATAATAGTGCTGAGGAACATTCCATGATGGGAGCAGAGCAAACATATCGTTTGAGAGTACAGCTCTTTAGAGCCCGTTCCTGCCTTTCGCGTCATCCTCGCGGTTTTCCCTTGTATCCAGCTCCGCAGCCGGGCAGCGCGCTTTCCTGCCGCCACCCTTCGCCGCTGGGTGAACTCTCCCCCCCCCCCCCCCCCTTTTTTTTTTTTCCTGCGTTCCGGCGACGGTGTTTTCCGGTTGCCGAAGCGCCAGCTCGGCATAAGCGGATCACTGTGCATGCATTCTAAACTGAAACGCGAAGTCACGCTGACTTGACTCGCTAGCGGCGTCAGCGACATCAGTCAGTGGCTGCTCTCTTCGCCGCGCAACTTTCCCATGGGCCCATGCGCTGCCTCCCTCGGCATCCTGATAACTTAATTGCTCACTTCGCTTCTTCTCCAAAGCCTCCCCTGTACGGCGGCAATCAGAGAACCGGATCGGTGGTGGTGGATCTCGATATGTTTTCCACCCAAGCCGAAACGCATAGCCGTCGCCAATCGCCACTGCGGACCGCCTGCCTAGAAGTTGTCGGTAATTGTACATACATCACTTGCTCTACTTCTTTGCCTCGACCTATCAAAAAGCTGAAAGAGCTGATGAGTGGCGCCTAGATCTTGCATTAGGAAGTGACGTAATCTTGGACAGTTTTATTATTTATTCGTTTCCATCTTACTGCAGGCTGACCGCCCAACAACATTGGTATACAGGTACAGCCTTTATCAAAAGTTTACAGCCCAGAGGGTTTGCTTTTAAGTCGTATAATAGGACTTCCGTAATAGTCGTGAATGCTCTAGCCATTGGAGAAGGCAGGACGAAAAACCTTCTTGCCTTCTGCAAGTATGGAAACCTCTGAATGCATTACGAGCTTCGTAGTATCGCTCAGTAGACCCCCTGGGCTGTAAACTTTTGATAAAAGCTGTACATACGCTATAAAAAGGGATAAAAGTGCAATGCGCAAACCAGACCAACACATTTGGTAGGCCAGTGGAAGCGGTTATTACTACACATGAGATACGAGTACAATCAAAACTGCCCTTCAAGAACACAGTAGATAAAAGTTCTTAAATATTTATAATCTAATTTCCAGCATATTCAATGGTTGAAGTGAAGAAGCAGACACACTATTTGAAACTGCTTTTTCAAACTTTATAAGTTACACTTCAAAAAGTGAGGCGCCAAATAGAGGGCATGAACGCGGTCTGTCTGCATTATAGTAAGAGGGCGAACGTAAGGTCTAGGATCAAGTGCGAGTTTCTGATTAAGCAAATATATATTTGGAACGTAGAAGTTTTTTTCTTACGTGGAGAGTGTCAATATCATTTTCTGCTAATAATTCAGGTACGCAATCGGTGCGACCGTATTTGGAATATATAAAGCTACTCATCATCTCTAAATTTTCGAGATGATTTAGGTTAAAACTGCTATGCCTTACGTGGTTAGGGGAATAATATCTGTAATGGAAGTATTTTATGACACGGACTGCATCAGAGTCTTTACAAAAAGGACGGCTGCAGAGGGCAGTGATGCCAGTACAAGAAGCTTAGATGCTGTCTCTAGAAAGATCTTGTTGAAAGATGGCAGGGAAATTGAGCACCAAGAGAACTATTTAGCCGAGAACCACTCTGTCAAAGATATCTCGGTCTTCTACTATTTCATACCAAAGATGATGTGAAACTAATTTTCGCGCTTACGATCGCTTGGCATGCAAACTTCGAATTTCCGAGGCGACGTAAAGGAGTTAAAGCGCAGAGGCCAATGCATAGAACAGCAAAAGAACATTTTCAGCTTTCCTTAAGCGGTAATGTCAAATGGTATGCTATTGTTGGGTAGGATATTAAATCATGCCGTCTTCGAGAGGCCTTTCTCGATGGTCAAAATAGAACTTCTAGAAACTGTAACCTATAGATACTTTTTGCCAAACCCATCACCCATTATTTTATCAAAATGTGCAATTTTAAGGACAATTTCGTATGCATAGTCCCTTTCTTTGTCTATATCACAACTCTCTGGCAAACTGTTACAAAGTAGGATTGTTTATATTTTACTCCTTTTGCAACATAATTAACAAGCATTATTTTGGAAATGGCTTGGTCGCCAGAATAAGCACATCTTGACATGTGCTTCTATTTGGGACGAAATGAAAATGCTACATAGCATAAAAGAGAACTCAACTAGCTCTCGCCCATTTTTCGTTCTTACTGCGATCTCGTAGATCATCTACTGGTTATGAGCATCCGTCAAAGGTTTGCAATAACAGGCGGGTTCTTAGCCAACGCTGTTCATCTAGCGCAGTTATAAGAGATCGATCATTATGCTGTCCACTGTGGTAATAGCGTTTCTTTGGGCTAAATTTATCGAATACCCGGCCTGAATAAAAGCGTTCTTTCATCTGCAGTTGGACCACCTCACTTTTTCGACGTCCCCCAATGCGGATTCGAAGCAGTCAGTAGTGTTGGCCTGGCGCAAGAAGATTGTGCGATGTGAGTATCTTTGATCTTTTAAGACGAAAGCCTTTTGCTGGCTCATGGTCAAAATCTCGCGCCCGCGCGCGAGATCTGTGTGCGAGCTTTAGAGCGCAGCTCTTTGGCGCCCATTCCAGCGTTTCGCGTCGTCTTCTTTGTCCCTCGTAATCAGCTCCGCAGCCGTTGAAGCGCGCTGCTCTACCACAGCACTCCTAGAGCCATTTCTCCCGCATGCACAAGCCGAAACGCATAGCCGTCGCCTTTCGCCACTGCGTGTACCCTCTTTCTCCATGGCGGTGACAGTGCGTGGTGTTTTCCGGTTGCCGAAGTGCCGGCTCGGCGTCAGTGCATCACGGTACCTGCATCAAAAGCCGAAACACAGAACCACGTTCACTTGACTCGCTACCAGCGTCAGCGGCCTCTGTCGCTGCTATCTCTTCGTCGTGCAACGTTCCTACGCGCCTACGCACTGCCTCCCATCCCTTGCTCCATATTTACCATTGGAATGCGTTCGCTTCTACGGGAGTATGCTTCCCGGTGGACGTAAACGAATCAGCAGCTGTTGTCAGAACAAGCGTATCTAATGGCACAAATATTTGCGTTTCTGATAAACATAACCAAATCATGAATCGAAGCCAACACATGTCTTTGAAGCGGCAGAGTTGCGTTTGAAAAAGCTGCCGATGCCGAGCGCAGCGCGACAGAATCTCAAGCAAAGCGAGTGAAAATGTCTCCTGTTTACACTAATTCAGGGGCTCATTCGATATAATAGAAATAACGTAAAAAATTTTAATAAATACTCTTCGCACTTCGGTTGTTATGCGGAACCACTTGCTAGTTCCGAATGGGACAAAAATTGTGCTTCGAATGCCTACGTTGTCATGGCTCGCTGCCGGATTTAGTCATCTTGCTGCGGCCAACGTAGGCAGGAACAGCATTGAGAATCATGTAAACATTTCATGTGAGGTGCTTTTATGCCTAACATGAAAGAAAAGCTTGTGACAGAAAAGTTATTCCGCAGCTTCTTTTGCGAACGGCAGCCACTGCTTCTATATACAGCGTCGCTGAGACGGCTGCCCACTGCGATGGGTTTGATGCCGGAGCTTGCTGGCGGCGTCAGCTGCTTGCTCGACTTCGATGCAGCCCGCCACGCAAGAGTTTTCATCGCGAGGTTTTCGCAGTGAAGCACAGAATACATGCGGCATTTTTTCCCCAAGATTTTCGAGGTTCTGAAACTGCCGTGCCCACGTGACGCCCATGTCAAGATACATGAAACGACGCATCGACGCGAAAGCAAACGCTTTTGCGACCGGATAATAACCGCACAGCAAGGTACGGGAGAGAAGCGACGCTGTCCGGCTTTCTCTTGTGCTAAAATCGCGAAAGGGCTATTTCTAACGGTACAGTGCTAAATGTAGAAAGCGTACAAATGTCGCACGAGGATATGACCCGCTCGAACGAACGAAGATGCCCCGGAATACATACTCGGATATCAGCAGCACGCTTCTTTGTTTTTACATATTTCGGTTCAGGGAGAGATAAAATACATTGCGATACGAGGGTAGGCCGTATACTAAAAAAAAGTGACATTCCGTGTTTGATGAAGCGTTTATTTTTCACGATAATCACATTTCAGCGCCCAAACCGCCGCACACCAAGCCGGTCATGGCGGCCATGTTCACTACAGCCGCTCAAACCGGAAATGCCAGCTTTCTGCGCTTCTATTGGCTCGCGTCCGCAGCAGCTCAAATATCTGGCAGGGCCAGATCAGAGGCGACGCACGTTTTTTTCCGACGCCGGGCGTCGAGTGCGCGTCGTCTGGCGAAAAACGCCGGCTTGACGCGGCAAAAACGCTCTATGTATTCCAGGCTTTAAAGTTGGAGGTCAGTAAGCAAGCGGAGCTTTCATGTCATTCACGGCTACTCAGACTACGTGCCGCGACGGGGAAGTGACGATGCACCGGTCGTGGCATGTAATGCCATTAAGGCTATGCGCAAAAAAGACAACACAAAAACAGAGGAAACGACAGGACGAGCGCAAGGAGTGCCAGGGAGGAGAAGCGGAAACATGAAAGGCGCATACGGGCTTCCGACCAAATTCCCCGATTTTGGTGGAGAAAATATCGTTGATTTACGGAGCGATCCGGAATTCACACCTGATCCCAATCTGCTACTGGAAACGACGACTCTCACAACCATTCTGCCATTGGAATACAACCGGCCTAAACGGAGGAGATAAGTTTGATACTGGTCAGCTATTGGAAATAAACATTAATTGTCCTCTTCGCTCGTCCTCCAATGCACCCCTGTGCAGCGGCAACTAGAGCGCCGGATCGGTGGCAGCGGATTTCGATATGTGCACCCCCCGAGTCAAAACGCATAGCCGCCGCCGTTTACCACTGCGAACCGCCTGCCTATATAAACAGTTGATTCTTTGCCAGTTCTTCCTGAACCATGAGCGAGGCAACCGTGTTGGCAAACTGCTTGCTCGCAGTGGCTGTCTACTTTTTTCATGCTTCGCTCACTAAATACGTCGTGCAATTACATCGACTCGCATTAACCGTCCATCGATCCGCACCAATTTCAGCGTGGAGCACTTTAATGTAGGTATAACGACAAACAGGAATTTCTTACCCCTTATGCGGGAGAACATCCCGTTTCTCTCACTCGTTACTGCTCCCATGATTGAGTAAACCTCACGGAATAGTTGCATAGACATCGTCTTTGAGAACCAGGCATTGCTGCCGCAAGTCGAGCCATGTATTCTATGACCACAAAGCATCCTCAATTGCAATATAGCACTGTTAGTGGAGTGTTTGTTGAAGGAATATGAGGGAAAAATAAGTTTTCTGGTGCATACATGTCTTGCTCGAATTGTTTGCCTCAATCTGTCGGAAAGCTGGGAAAGCTGAAGTTGCGCTCACATTTCACGCTAGAATGTGACCTAATCGTCCGCACATTTTTTGACGAGATTTCACTGGTTAGTTACCTGGTTGAAAGCGCCAGTCTCACTAAAATATTAGCGTTAACCATATTTCCAACTGTTTTATTTCTGGTAGAAGTGCAGGGTACGCGTCATGCTGGCGTGAAAATCTTTTAAACTTTTAAAAACAAAACCGCTGTAAAAGATGTCGTTGCCTTTGATGGAGCAATATTATTTTTATTTACAATCAGTCGACTCCAACACCATTTATCTATAAATGGCAACCAGCGTGCAAAATTTACAGAGCTCATCAAAAAGATCATCATTGCACGTCAGCCATACGTTGATTGAGGGAACTTGTCTTGCAGTCCGCAAGTCGTGATGACCATGTCCATAGTAATTTTCGGTTTTCTAAAATATTATTTTTTCGCTCACTCTCGTTTGAGCGAAGTTTTGTTTAGTGTAATAGAAGAGACATCTGGGCGATTTAATACGGTGACATGATGAATAAACAGCTATAAGAATAAACAGAATAAACAGATATGAATTATATAAAGAGATATTTTGGATGCCCACCCGGAACAGATTAACCGGGAAATCATTGAGGCCAGGCATATAATTCGATTAGGTGAAGAATGTGTTAGTGAGCCGTCAATCGCTTTAACAGATAATGAGGTTGGGCTACTTGAATGTGGTATGTGTACTGGGCCATCATGACTTGGTTTTTTGTTTAATGTGTGCTTTAGTGCGGCTGGCTTGGATACTTATATGATGAGTTTTTTCAATTAACTTCAGTTGCGAGCCAGCGCCCGTTTTGTTTTTTTCTTGATCTTCGTACTAGTCTCTAGCGCTGTTTGTTCATGTTTTCCTTACTTGTAAGTCAATCTGTAGGGGCCAGTCACACCGGAGCACGGTTAGGTACATTGAGGAACCATACATGCTTTTGAACATATTCAAATTAAAGAAATGTTACACTGTTGGGATTGAACAGTATAACAGGAAAAACATAGTGCCTCTCGAGCGCGGCTAAGCAGTGGAGTAAACTTACAGCAAGGCAAGGCCAAGACATAAATCCAAACTTCATTGACACCGATTACAGCGTGCGAATTTCCATTCGATATGGATGTACAAACAGAGGGCCATCATGTTTTCACTTGAAAATAACTCGGTCTTGTTTGTTCACAGTAGTTAACGTTTCACAGTCGTTGATTTCTGTCACAGTAACTGCCTCACGTTGCCGACGTTTCTCTTCTTCCTTTCATTGGCTCTCTCCTACGGTGCAGTCGGTGGTGAAACTCTGCGAGAGTTCGTCCCCCTCAGCACGATTACCGACAGGATAACGCAGTCGCGGGTGATATACGGCGGCCTCGGAGCCATCGTAGCCCTGGCATGTGTCGGTCTTGTGGTCATGCTGTGGGCCACGAATTCCCGTCACCGGGAGAACGAGTGCGGCAGTGTAGAGTGCCAGAATGCCCGCGCCTATCTGGACTACTTCCTGGACAAGACTGTAGATCCCTGCATCGACTTTGCCCGGCACGTCTGCAATCGCTGGATCATGGAGAACGTCGACGGCGCCACGATGGCTGAGAAAGCGGCGCGAGACTTCACCAGTGCGCTGCAGTTTGCGCTCCTGGAGAAAACCAGACGTCATTCTTCCAGTAAGCCTAAAATTTAGTGGAACAATACAGCACCATCTCAACTCGAATCAAACTACAATCGATTTCTGTGTAGTTTACACTGATTATAGGCAGTGTAGCTTGTAGCTCTTTTCATTCGAGATCTCTCGGGAGAATCCAGGTACAACATCCCTAAAGTCTGCATTTAGGATCGGTATTGCTGATACCCGCTGGCACTTTCGTGCATTTTGCACAATGTGCCGTGCTTGGTCTTCAGTGCAATCATCGGATCATTTGGCATGCTTACTTCGCGTCTTCATGTGTTTCGCTCTGCTTTACAAAGTATTGCTTTGTCCTGATATAAGCTTGCGTTTATTGATATGATAGCCCATACAGGGACAATGTACACGTTCAAAATCGGCGTACACCTGCAAAAAGGACGAGGATAACATCGGGACAATTTGGTCTTAGTATTTTGAAATATTGTTTTTGTTGAAATTTTAATTATGCTTTTTTTTTCTCTATAACGTGTCACCTGCGAGAAATTGCATTTCTTACTTTGTATACCTCTCAAAGTACTTCCCCTCGCACACTATAGGTATAAGTATAAATATATAAATATGATAATAAATATATAAAAGCAGATAAATATAAATATTATCTCGCACTCCACGCGGTTGTTGAAACAAGCTTTTAAGTTGTCAGATGCATAGAGGAATAGAAGTTGTTCACATTTTTGTCAGAGCGAAAGCGCTCAAATGCCAGTGAAAGCTCCCACAAACTGTCGAGTGTATTTTTTTCTTAAATATTGAGACAAAAATTTTTCTGCTAGAAAAAGCGCTTCCTAAAATTTTCATCCACGTTGGCAATGGCTGCGGCAGAAATAACATGCCTTAGCACGAGCCCTAATCTTTCATTTTGTTTATCTTTATTTTTAGCTTCGGAAGCCGACACTCTCTTGTTGAACGTCTACGATAGCTGCATGCAGTTCCTGGCCTCCACGCACGATGTCTATGGACAACAATTCGTAACCACAAACCAAGGTGACCTCGATATTCTACGGCTTACAAGTACAGCTGCCGCTCTTCGGCAGGTCGTTCTTTTGTCCTTGCTGCGGGGAATCTCCACGGTCTTCAGCGTCAGGGTCGTGATGCACGGCGAAGGAGGCCTGGCCCTCTACGTCTCTAGAGGCAACAGGTTAGCAGATAAGCTTGCTGATGCTTCTCGCAATTCCACGCTAATTGAGTACATCAGAGAGGCACTCCTGTTGGCAAGTAACATCACAGGCTGGGGAAATGAGTCAACGATTGAGGCCACAATACGCGATCTGTTAGTATTTGACAGCCAAGCCTCTTCGAGCGAAGAAATCTTGCCGATGACACTGACGGTTAACGCCTCGGAATTCGCCTTGTTTGTGCACGAAGAAAGCCCTCAGGTTTGGCTCCAGTTCGTCAATTCACTCCTGCGTGGAAATGTCACGCTAAACGAACATTCACCTGTAAGGATCCATCGACTTGATCTGGTTAGAGCAGCTGTCGACTACCTTGCAAAGAATCTTGAAATTGGGCTTATGTATATATTGCTGCACATATTAGCTGAAGTTGGCCGATTCTACTACAGAGGCACCTTCTCTAACAAGGCAGAGGTATTATGTCTGACGGCAAGCCAAGATATTATGGGGCCCAGTTGGCTTAACCTTTTTTCAAGTCTCACAAAGTCATTCCTACCCACGCGGCCACATGTGAAGAACATTTTCCACAGCGTTCGAAGGCTGTCGTTGCAGCACTTGCTAGAGTATGGAATGGGTGAGACGGATATGATGAACGTGCTTGCTGCTCTGAAAGGCATTACCCTGATAGAAGACTACGACCTCGTGGCGCCTGAGCTGCAGGTGGATAGCTCCGTCGTAGATCCCGTGAATCCCGTCGACAAGTTTCCTAGCAAATATGCGTTTTTAAAGGCTCTCGAAGCAACGAGACGTCTACACGGGCCACCTTCCCTGACAGAGATCATCATCAACGAATCATTCTTCACGGCCAAGACCACATATTCTGCCCTGCTGAATGCCATTCTACTTCCGCCTGCAGTGCGACAACATCCACTGATGCATTCGACCAGAGTCCCTCTCGAGTTCGACATGGGCACAATCGGCGTTCTCTTAGCCAAGGAGCTCTTACAAGCGAGTCTGCCAACTTCCAGGAGCAGCAAGACATGGTACAAAGAAAACGTGGGTAGGTTTGTCGAGTGTGTGCAACGTGCCTTAATGCGTAACGCTAGTATGTCTCTTCAACAAAGACTCGAAATGTTCTTGTGGGCTCGCGCGGTTAAGGTCGCCTATACTGCCATGATGCTCATGTACAGTTCCAATAAGGACAAAGACGACTTCAAGATAATCTTGTCCGCAGCACAGCAGACTTTTTTTCGGAGATTTTGCCTCATGACCTGTAGCTCCGCCGATGGGGGACTCGACTCTCGGATACGATGTCTCGTGCCTCTCCTCAGCATGGTTGAGTTCGAAAGAGCCTTCGGATGTGACGCCTCCCAAGGAGCAAGCCTGAAACACTGTGCCATCTTTTTAGGATTTTAGGGATGCATTGATGTTTAGAACTAAGGAACCTTCTTCACCAAATCATATTTTGCCTGCGTAACAGATTGAGGTCTTTGTTTGAAAATGTGTGTGAGTAACACACAGGTGAATAGCAGTGACGATGGATGGAGTAGGAACTTTACCGATCAGTTCTGCGCTCTCCTCCATTCTCAAAAACTCCTGTATACAGTAACTGCGCTCGCATTGCGCGAGATGTGAATTTAACGCGTTTTTTTTCATTAGCGTTATAGTTGCCGCCTGGTGTTCATGACTTATGTGTAGTGCCCTTCTGCTCTCGCTGTGCACTTGCATGGATGATAACGCGTGTCTTTCACGTTCGCATGTTTTCTTTAAACATATAAGCAACGCAGCTGTATTTAGCCATGTATTAGAGTCAAGCTCATGTCGATTTTGTATAAGGATAATTTATTGGACAGCATTGTCCAGTGCCTTAAAGCAAGAAATGGAGTAAATGAGTTACATTTAAAACAAAACTCATTTTGGCGCTTTTTGCTTTTTTATACGAACAGGGCTTCTTTTGCTCTTCACGTAAACATTATGACATGCGGCGTATTAGTCTTCATTTTTGATTGAATCTTTTTAAGAAATATTTTTTGCGATAAGCTTTGTTACATTAATTAGCTTTACCAGTATGGAACGAAGCTCCCGTGTCATCATCACACCATGGCGTTGCAAATTGTAAGCGTTGGATCAGTTCAGCTCAGTCATTCAGTCGTGTCCGACTCTTCGTGACCGTATGGACCATATCACACCACGCATTCCCGTCTCTCACTATCTTCCTGACATCATATAACTTCATCTGCAGCGCCTCGAGGATGCCCTCTAACAATCGCGTTCGCTGCTTACCCCTTCTCCGGTGACACTCAACCTTTCCCAAGATCAAATCTTTCTCCAGCGACTCCTCTCTTCTCATCAGTTGACCAAAGTAGCTGAGCTTTAACTTTAGAATTCGACCCTCCAATGAGCAGTCAGGGTTTATGGTCAACAATATCGACTGATTTGATCTTCTGGCAGTCCAAGGAACGCTGGAGAGTCTCCGCGAGCACCACAATCCAAACGCGTCAATTCATCGGCGGTCAGCCTTCTTCACAGTCCAACACTCACATCCATACATCACAACTGGAAAGATCATAGCACGAGTTATACGGATCTTGGTTGGCAGTCTAATGTCTATGCTCTTTACTAGGAGGTCAAGGCTAGCCATGGCTCTCTCTTCCAGAAGCAGCATCTCCTAATTTCATGGCTGCAGTCTCCTTCCTGGGTAATCGTGAGTCCAAGAGGAGAAAATCTTTCACAGCTTCCAACTCTTGCCCGTTGATGCTCCAGGACTTGATAGGGCAAGACGCCACGATCTTTGTCTTTTTAATGTTCAGTTTAAGCCCAAACTTCTCACTCTCTTCTTGTACGCGCATCAGAAGTCTCTTGAGTCCCACTTCACTTTCTGCCATTAAAGTGGTATCATCCGCATATCTAAGGTTGTTGATACGTTTTCCAGCAATCTTCACTCCAGCTGAAGACTCGTCCAGACCGGCCTTCCTCATGATGCACTCAGCATATAGGTTAAATAGGCAGGCTGACAGTATGCAGCCTTCTCTCACTCCTTTCTCAATCGGAAACCAATCAGTAAGACCATGCCCAGTTCTGAATGTGGCCTCTTACCCTTCATACAGGTTCCTGAGGAGATAGGCGAGGTGAATTGGAACTCCTATCCCTTAGAAAGGTTGCCACAATCTGCTGTGATCTACGCAGTCAAACGCTTTTGCATAATAAATAAAGCAGAAGTAGATGGTTTTCTGAAACTCTGTTGCTTTTTCCTGATCCAGCGAAGGTTGGCAATCTGGTCTCTAGTTCCCCTGCCCTTGCGAAACCCAGCTTGCACGCCCGGAAGCTCGCGATCCACATATTGTTTCAGCCGACCTTGGAGGATTTTCAACATCACCTCGCTAGCATGCGAAATAAGCGCGATCTTGCGGTAGTTAGAACAATCTTTGGCACTGCCTTTCTTTGGATTGAGGATGTAAACGGACCTTCTCCAATCCTGTAGCCACTGCAGGGTGGTCCAAATTTGCTGACATAATGTATACAGAACATTTACAGCGTCATGGTTGAGGGTTTGGAGCACCTCGGCTGAATGCCATCAATTCCACTAGCTTTGTTCTCAGCAAGGCTGGCTAAGGCCCATTCAACTTTACTCTTCAGTATGCCCGGCTCGAGATTAGTAATCACAACCGTCTTATGTTGGGTTTGCATATCCGGGTCCTTCTTGTACAGTTTTTCTGTGTATTCCTGCCACCTCTTCTTTATTTTTGAGGATTCAGTGAGGTCCCTGCCTCGTTTGTCCTTTATCACGCCCAGCTTAGCACAGTAGCTTCCTTTTGATGTGTTTGATTGTCTTATACAGAGCTCTTGTGTTCCTCAATTGGCTATTGGCCTCAACTGCTTGCCAGTGTATGTTCAGGAAGGCATTGCTATCTCTGCTTGCTATTTTCTGAAATTCGCATTGAGAACCTTGTGTCTTTCTCTTTCACCCATAACGTTTGCCATCCTCCTTTCCTCAGCTATTTGCAAAGCCTCTTCAGATAACCAGTTTGTTTTCTTGCATTTCTTTTGCTTTGGAACTACCTTAGTAGCAACTTCTTGTATTATATCGCGAACATCAGTCCACATTTCTTCATTCTCTCTGTCTTCTAGATCTAATTCTTGAAATGGATTCTCCATTTCCACATCATATTCCGAGGGAATTTGTTCCAGGTCATACATGAAAGGCCTTCTTGTTTTCTGCGTTTTCCTCAATCGAAGCTTAAATTTGGCAGCAAGAAGCTGACGATCGGTGCCACAACCGGCCCCAGACCTTGGTTTCACTGCTTGTATAGCGCTTCTTCGTCTGTGCCGGCAAATAATATAATCAATCTGATTCCTGTACAGACTGTCCGGTGAAGTCCATGTGTACAGGTGCCTCTTGTGCTGTTGAAAATGAGTATTCGCTATGGTCAGGTTGTCTTCTTGACAAAACTCTACTAGCCTCTGCCCAGCTTCATTTGGTTCACCAAGATCGAACTTGCCTGTAATTCCGGATATTTCTTCACTCCCCACCTTAGCACTCCAGTCTCCTATGAGAAAAAGGACATGTGATGATGGAGTGCGGTCTGAAAGACATTGCAGTTCAGCATAAAATTTCTCAGCATCAGCTTCTTCAGCAGTAGTGGTTGGTGCATAGACTTGGATAACTGTTATGTTGAAAGGTGACCTTGGATCCGAAGTGAAATTATTCGGTCGTTTTTGGGGTTGTACGCTAGCACTGCTTTGCCCATTCTTCTGTTTACTATGAGAGCGGCCCCATTTCTACTCCTGGATTCATGCCCATAATAAAAGACATATCACTGCCTTGTCGTGACGGAGGGGCCTGCGATACTCGATGATGTCATGGGCTCTGCTGTGTAGGGCCATCCAAGATAGACAGGTCACAGCAGAGAGTTCTGGCAAAATGTGATTCACTGGAGAAGGTAAAGGCAACCCACTCCAGTATTTCCTGCGAAGAAAATGCTATGGCCAGCCACAAAAGCATTAATGATAGGGCGCCGGAAGATGAGCCCCCCAGGTTGGAAGGCGTCCCACATGTTACTGGGGATGAACAAAGGGCGATTCCTAGTAGCCCCAGAACGAAGGAAGCGGCTGGGCTAGAGACAAAAGGACGCTCAGTTGTGGATGTGTCGGGAAGCGACCGGAAAGTCCGATGTTGCAAGGAGATATATCACATAGCAACATGGTAGGCAAGCGTTCGATATTATGGTGTAATTTTGTTTGAAGATAACGACTATTAAATTTATAGTAGACATTCATTGTAGATAACATGCGTTCTGTTTACACACAGCGATTTGTTTTTCAAACGTGCTGCAGCTGCACGGACAGCATTCATATTGGCTCCAGGAACACGTTTTGAACATCGCCAAAATTCCCTTTTCTCCCGTTATATTCTTTTCTATTTCATGCATAAGGCTTGCTCGGAGCAGCAAGACAAAATCAGCTATTCAGTCTTACCGCCTGGCGAATTTCAGGCAAAAAATGTGCGACATGGTTGCAGAAGTTGTCACCTGGTCTTCATATGCACAAAGCCGATGTATACACTATTGCTTCGGTGTCATCTTTTGTTTCCTTTTTGTTGCTTCATGGCCGAGAGTTTAGCGAACTCTTAGAGCCGCAAGCTGGAAAATACGCGTACGTGATAAACGACATTTGCAATGCGTGCGGCGTGCGTATTTCGGCGTTGTGTACTGTGTCATGCATTAATGTTCCGACTCAACTGAGTGCTTTCAATAGAATGTTGCTTTAAAGCACCTTTAAAATGAAGTTAAAAATTAAGAATATAATGTAGAGGAAATTTAAATAGTTTTCGACGTGGTGTTGCTTTCTGAGCTAAAAGACTAGTGAAAAAAAGATGGGTAAGCATTCCTAACAGCTACCAAAATATTTCACAGACTTACTGGAATGTTTACTTAAAACTGTCACAGAGTGCAACAGGAAAAGAATCATACCTTCAGGAACAAATGTTCAATCACTTTCCTGTCGTAAATGCGCAGAAGATTGCATAGAAAGCGTAAATGATAGCATTGCCAGCGCTGTGAAACGCTCACTGGAGAAATGCGACAGCGTATGATTTGCTACTCCTTAGGCGACGCTAGGTTGGTTGACAGTTTTTTTGTTGTTCTCTAGCGGGTTCGCTGAACATTACGCTCGCGGACCTCGCCCGCACTTGCCCAGATGTAGTATGCATATGGCACTCTTTGCTAGGGGTAGTGAACAAAACATAGCAATGGCTTAGCTCAGATAGGCCAGGATATACACAGCCCAATCTATACTCGACGTGGGTTCGACCCCAACCAGTCGCAACTTGCTTTCGGCCTTTTCACGCTGACACTTGTCGAGACGTTCTTCACGTACATTGGGCATTTCCGTAACGCACTTAGATTTCCGCTCTTCATTCTTACGTAGACGGGCAGCCTCACTACAGGCAATGACTTTGGGGTCTATAGAAGCAGCTTCTCGTAGGCTCAAGGCATGCCAGTGGTATACACGTGCCACCAGCCGTGTCTTCTTTGCAATGATGTTTCCCAAGGCGAACGGGCGCTCCGCGGCTTATATGCTTTGCCACGGCGCAGCCGCTAAGGGCGAAGTGCTTAGGAAGTGGGGTGCTACATAAGTGATTGTTTGATCGCGTATGGCCTCGCGTTCTCGCTGCGATGCACGGTAGAGGCTTTGACGTAGCGGTCGAATGTTTTCGTGTCCGCGATGATGCAATGCCTTGCCAACGAAGTTTGCCGCAGTTTCCACGCTGAAGAAAAGCACTCGCTGTAGTTTTCAAGAAGAGTGCGAATCCGGTCTTGTCTGTCTCGGGGGAGCGCTGGGTAATGCCGAAATCGGGCTGCTTGGCTTGTTTGGGTGCATCGTCTTCAAGTTGACTGGGGAGGGCGAATAGTTCTCGGACGTCCGCTAGCTCGCCAAGGAAAGCAATCGTCATGCCCTTGTTCAGGTGCCGGTATTCGTCGGTGAAGTTCGTGAAGAACACATCAGCTTGTCCATGATGGAAACGGACGATGCCTCTTGCGATGCCAAGTCCTCTATCCAGTAACAACTGAGTGTTTCCTTCGACAACCCCTTCCGTGATTTCGACTTCTGTTGTAACCCCAGGGACGATGACGCTTGATCGGGGCGGTAGAGTCAATTCTTCGTCGAGGACGTTGAGGGTGACGCGATGCGTCGATGTTCTCGTTGCAGGTATGGCTTTGTCGTTCGAGAGCTTGAAAGTTTGGATCGGAGGTCGATGATCGCTCGATGCTCGTTCCGATAATCCATGCCTAGAATCACATCGCGAGAACAGTGCTGTAGGACGACGAAGCTGGTAGAGTAGGTACGTCCAATTACTGTAAACCTTGCGGTGCATCGCCCCGACAACGTAATAAGATTATCACCAGCGGTGCGGACTAGCGGACCGTTTTAAGTGGTCGTCCCTTTCTTGAGCTGGCCGGCAAAAACTCCACTAATGACAGGGTAGTCGGCACCGGTGTCAACTAGGGCGGTAACCATGCGTTCGTCGACAGCAACTTCAAGGTCGCTTGTTGGCGTCCTAGTATTGCAAGTTGGCTTCGGTGTTCGATCTCTGCTTCGTATTGTGCTGAGGTCGCGGCCGGTAAACACCGTCGTAACGTCGCTGGGCGGCGATGTCAACTTGAAGTCTGGTCGTGATCTCGTTGACGTTGTCGTCTTGTGGATCGGTGATTTAATGGCTGCGTCGTCGTCACTTATCATCGGCGATGGAGGATCTTCGTGTTTTCGCCATGAAGCAACCTCACCTCCAAAGGTTGCTCTGTTTAGCTTCCCCTACGCGGGCTTGGGGACCTTCCGTGCACACTCTCATTGTAGTTACGTCCTGGCGACGCAAAACGGGCCCTGTACGGCGATGGAGGCCTGAACCGACGGCTTGGTGATGCAATCTCACCTCTACGCAGATAGTTGTCGATTTCTTTCAGTCGTTCACCTGGGTGTGGTCGTGGAGCGTCGACTGCAAATCCGCGGAGACCGATTCGTCGGTACGGGCAGTGGTGCAGAATGTGGCCGGCCACACCGCCGGGGAAGCATAATGGCCGGTTGTTCACTGTCCTCCAGGCGTCGCACACTCTGGGGCTTGGAGGTCGTTGGTAGGTTTGGCGGGCGGGGGCCAAGAGGCGGCTTTCAGGAACAGAACGGTGGCGGCGAGGGCTTGGAAAGTCATCACGTCGGGGCGCAGGGCGACGTAATGCAGCAGCGTAGTTCATCGCTGTTGCCTCTTGTGCTTTAACTGTCACATTCGTCGCTTTAGGAACACCCAGCGCCTGCTGGACTTCTTCATGGACGACGTCTGCGAGTGTAACCATCTGGGGTTGTTGCTATGATAGCAGCAATCGGCGGAGCTCCTCTCGCACGATCTCCCGGATGAGGTCCCGAAGGTTCTCTACACTTGCACATACGCTGGGGTTGTGGCTTGAGTAGTCCGGTTGAAATGGTCGCTCGTAGTGGCACATCAGGGTATCCAACGTCTTCTCGATGGTCGATGCTTCACTTTGAAATTCGTCCACAGTTTTCGGCGGGTTCCGGACAAGCCCTGCAAAAAGTGACTCTTCACGCCTCGCATTAAAAATTTCACTCTCTCACCTTCGGTCATGTTACGGTCGGCGCGGCAAAACAGGCGCTTCATCTCCTCTACGTAGACCAGGACGGGCTTGTTTGGGAGTTGGTCTTGATTGGAGGAGGGCCTGAACTCTTTCTTTTCGGACAGAACTTGCAAAGGCGATCAAAATTTTTGCTTTGAATATCTCCCAATCCGTGAATGAAGTCTCGTGATTTTTGAACCAAACTCGGGCATTTCTTTGACAAACAAAGTAGACTTGCCTGAGTTTCGCAGCTTCATTGCAGCCGTTGAACTCTGCAACACGGTCGAAAAGGTCCATCCAGTCTTCAGCATCTTCACTGGGCAGTCCTTGGAACATGGGGGGCTCCCGGGGCTGTACGAACACGACTGGTGCTGTTGACTGGGTGCCATTTCTAAAGTTGAACGGGGTCAGGAAGCAGACCGTGTTCAGGTTGTAGACCTTGGAGTCGGCGGCTGGTTCGGGGACCTGTAGGCTGTTCCCCCAGGGTTGATCCTTCGCTTGAAGGATCAAAGGCAGCACCTCCACTAGATGTCACGTGGGGGTGACAAGGTCGTAGACACCAAAAGAAGAAGCGTGCTTGATGGTACTGAAATGAACTCTTTACTGGGCTGACTTGAGCCCGCAAAAGAAATAAGCAACTCGGCGGTGGCGATAGCAACAAACGTACTCGTCGATCGCCGAACAAGTAATGCCTGTCACACTCGTCAACGCTCAATTTAAAGGCTGCTCAGAACAATCTAGATAACGACGCAAACTGCTACTAGCACAACCTGGAACATTGTAGAAACATACGCAAGTGATCGGAATATTCGAGATAGATTCGGCGCACCTTTGGCGAAAAAGAAAAATGATAACGCGTCGTATCGCGACAACGAGCATGAACAAACACGGGATACAGAATTGATACGCGTGCCAGAATCGCAGTGATAAGGCCGCATGCCGGCGTCTGATGAAAACAACAACAAATAGAGTTTTGAAGGTTTTGCGGCAGTATTTTGACGTTTTTTCTCTCATGGACCCATCGCTCAATAAACGACTCTCTTCCTCGTTTTATTTATTTTCTCTGCTGTTTATATTGGGCCAAAGTGCGGGCTGCACTCGCTACTGCGTACGCCCTGTTTGGAGCCTGCGATTGAGCCCACAGTGAACATTTCGGCAGTATCATAATGTCAGAGTGCCCTCAAGTACTATGGGCACTATTATGGGAGTGCCCATAGTGCCCAACCTATGGGGCTGAAACGTGGAGGCTAACCAAGAGAGTTCTACTTAAGTTGAGGATAACCAAGAGGGCTATGGAACGAAAAATGGTAGGGGTAACATTAAGAGATAGAAAGCGTCCAGAGTGGGTCAGAGAAATAACTCAAGTTACCGACATTCTAGTGGAAATTAAGAAGAAGAAATGGACATGGCCAGGACATGTAGTGCGAAGAGAGGATAACCGATGGTCTCTTAGGGTAACAAACTGGATTCCAAGGGAATGAAAGCGTAGCAGGGGGAGGCAGAAAGTTAGGTGGGCGGATGAGATTAAGAAGTTCGCAGGGGTCAAGTGGATGCAGCTAGCACAGAACCGGGTTAAGTGGAGAAATATGGGAGAGGCCTTCGCCCTGCAGTGGGTATAATCAGGCTGATGATGATGATGATGATGATTATTATTCAGGGCCAGGTTTAGTTGCACCTTAATCGTCGGTGTGTCATCTGATTATCAGAGTCGCGCCGATCATGGTTTCTCTTGAAGCGCTCAAAACGACCGAACGAAACATAGAAACTCTCGAAAATAGATACCGCCTTTGTTTTCTGTACAGGTGGGCAACAATTTCGAAAGAAAAGCGGTTACTTGAAGCGTATATTTCCTAGGCACCTTAGTTCTTTCTCCCAGTTTCCGGACGTCCGACTGTTCCCAAAACGATATTGGGAACAGTGCGGCCCTAGAGCACGCAGAGCGCTTCTCTCAGTGCATCGTTAATGCCAGCGACCAATCCAGCGTCAAACGTCTAATCCCAGCGTTTTTCTCCCATCGTACCAGTGCAACCAGTGTTTTCCCGTTTCTGCTCCAGTCAACCTCGCAGACCTTCAGCGTCGCCAACAAACACAACGCGTGGGGAGCGCGGTTTCCTTAAACCTCCTAAAATTAGCATCCAATGCCACTGTGGAGTAGTAGTGGTAGTAGTCCCACCAATTATCAGTAGTAGCCCCACCGGAAGTGACACGACACTTCATTTCCATTGCAAAAGTATCCCAGAGGCATCCGAGGTGGAGCGTCCCTGTGAGTCGAGCGGCCGGCTAAAATAACGATGTTCCCGCCCTAGCCAGTACATTGTCAACACTGCCACACGCTTATTATAACCTTTCAGAAAGAGAAGCGTAAACATCCTCTACTCATGCTTGGCGGCTACATTAATAGCAAATGCAACAATTTTAAAATGTGACTGCTACTACTTACTCAAATGTTCTAGGTTCGCATTCACCATTAATACTTTTTTATCCTCCTGCTGCGCAATAAATGTGAGGTATGCTGTCATGTATAGGAAATAAGAATAGTAAAGAGCCTCTCGGTAATTTTCTAAAATTCCCTTTCTCAGGTGACTGATATATATCAACAGTTCAAGCCTAAAGTTTCGATTTATCTAAAGGGAGTTGAGAGCAGCCTACAGGTGAGAGAAACCTTTTGGCAAGGCTTCCGATAGCATTTCTCCGAACCATATGTTTTCAGGAAGAAAGATATCTTACAACCACTTATGACGACAAACTGCTCAAGGAAGAGGCACTGAGGAAAATGAAAAAGTATAATCAAGAAAATCGGAGGTCTGATGCTATCTTCCTTCTGACAGGGTAAGAATGACTAATTTTCACTCGCGTCCTAAAGGCTGCAAGAAGCACAAGATATTGGAGCGAAAGCTTCACTACGCCATGTAAAGCTAAGGTTGCCGTGTGGATCCGCAGCCGCTACTGCGCATACGTCGAGCAACTGATGTGCCGTTTGTAACGTTACAGTTCTGCTCCCTATACTCAGCACCTCGCTGCGCCGAAGAGCGCCGTTCGGCCGCCGCAAACTACAGTGCCTCTAAGGGCAGGAAAAATCCATAGCTACAGTCAATGCCCTTCATAGCGGCTGGAGGAAAGCTTATCGAAGCGGCCTAAAGACTTGGGCGTGGAGCTCGATTCGAATCAGCACCGGCGAAAAAGGAGTACTTTCTGATGGCAGCGGCTTAAACAATTCTGCCAACGCCACTTACTATCCCGTATCGTGCCTGAACAGGGTGCCATTCCTTGATAAACATCAGTTTGTTTCAGTTGACAGGTGCGCTAGAAGTAGCAGAAACCGAAACAAGCCAAGTTTACAACCCCTCGCCTCGTTTCATGCGTATTAATATCTAGTATTAGCTGTCTGCAACTGTGGAGGTTCGATTCTCAGTAGCATAGAGAGCGATTCTGCGGAAACCTTTAGTAAACTGTAACTATGGAAACAGAAGCAGAAATGCAACACGAACCTTTAGACCAATTCTTAGGAGAAAATTTCAGACAATCTAAGATTGTCGCTAAACAGAGTTTCGTTTACAACGTAAATGGTGTATATTAGAGCATTCTTTGAGCGTACTTGGCTAACAACTGTAATATTCGAAGGCTGTAGTCTGCGGATATTATACACCGCGGTCACTCTGTGAGTTAGCAAATGTGCTATCTTTTTCTGATTAGTGCTCTTTTTTATTTATCATAGAACATACTGTGGCACGCGTGAGTGACCTTTATTTTTATAATGGGACATGCTTCTGGAAACAAACTTGCGGTATGGGGAAGGTGTGCACTTGGTATGATTATGCAGTGCGAATGATTGATATCTGCAAAATAATCATGACGCAACCAAGGCGAAGATAGAGCCCAACCATTCAGTATTTATTTTTGGACCCAATAATGAATATAAAAATGTAAAACTGTGCAAGTAGCTCACGGACTGCTGACATAGAAAGTGAAATCACACTACGACTTTTTGTGGATATGTGTCCGGTCCTTGCCTTACCGCAGTTTCACCTTTATTTTCTTTTGCTGTATGGAATGCAGAATAAATTTGACTTGGAATTACTGTGAAAGCACCAATCCGCAGGATAATATTAGAAAAATTATATAACGTTTGGGTGTCAGTTTGGAGTGCTTCCACACTGAAACATCCATCAAGTTGGACCGGATTCGAAGTGGTCGGGCTCTAAATCGTGTACTTAGGTTTATTAGCCGAGTGCGTTAAAAGATTAAGCCAACCTCGCGGTTGCTTTCGCTTTTTATTACCCGCTTTAACTAGGCTGTAACCTCCGCCAATTCTACAGTAACAAGCCCAATATTGTGTGCAATAAATTCTACTAGGATTTATTGATTGCTCGCCCCACGTACGCTAGCGTCAGCTTTTCGGCTGATCTCGTCCACAACACGGTGTGATAGGCGCTACAGGGATCCTTCTCTTCTTTTGTCCCTGTGGAGTGGCAGGTAAGGGGCGGCCAGCTGAGACATGCTTTCGTAGTATTGTGGACCTTGAATATCGAGAACAAAATCTAGACTGAAGGTCGTGTGGGGCTCTCGGAAGCGTGGTGTACCAACGCTCAAGTGCAGTAACAAGTTTCAGGCGCTAGCTAGTTACATCAATCCACTAGAGCTGCCTAACGCTCAGGGGAAGAGGCGATGCAACCTTGTCGCTATGCGCATTCAGTTAGATTTGTAGGTGTGGCGTGGCCGCAAGAGGCAGCATCATTACTGGAGGCATTTTTCCCACATTGCCGCTCAATACAAGCGCCTAATTGCGATGCACGTATAATGTTCGCGTGTTTTGAATGCCTCCTATTATAGGCGGGAGGCACTTCCCTTTGTAGCCCTGGGATTCGATTTCGGTCTTCAGTAGCACTTGCGAATGACGCATATTTGCACGGCGCGTAGCCGCGACTGCAGCATCACACAAAGTACTCCCAAGTTAGAACAGTAGGAATGAGCGTGCAAGTAAAGTGACGTTCACCCACCGTACTTTTGTGATCGGAAAACAAAGGGCACGCATATTTACACATTATATTTATTCAAACAGTACCCGTACTTGTATATGAATATAAACTGTATGACTCACGTACATGGATACTTCGATTGTTGGCTGCACATGATTGCGTATCTGTACATAGTGGTTTAATTACCATACATGCGTGCCACATCCTTCATTTTCAATTGTTGCGCGTATTTACAAAATTAATTTTGATGGCTCATCCTCGAAATATATAGATTCTGAACCAATAAGAACTAAAGGGCCCTCAATCCTTTCTCAAAAGCTTTTTTCATGCCCTAACTACACGTTCATCTGATATGAATATATGGTCTAAGGTTTCCAGTTTAATATCGTGAAATGAAATTGGAAAATATCAGATACATATTCGAATCAAAGCTTCACCCAAGTGTCAGTTGCCAAGAATTTCCCAAAATCGCCTGAGAGATGAATGCTGTTACGCGAAAAATGTAGTGTCAACTGTTTAACCAATTTCTAATTGGACAATTTTTTCTGATATCTGGAATTGCTTTCACATTTTCTAGGTGCTGTATAATTTTGGGAGTATGTATATACACAAAGTATATCCGCCTGTCAACTCTATGTACAATCTTTTATTCACTAAAGTACATACGAAGCTTTAAGCTTCTATTAGCTTCGTATTTATTCATGTTCATGCAGACTAGGAGTACGTGTAGCGTCAATAAGAGTCAATAAGAGAACCATTCAAATTCTAGAAACAGCTGACTACCATTTTTATAAGGGTGGTGGGTGCCGTCGTCACTTTGTTTCTTGCGCGCCTGAGTGGGTTGAGTTGAGGGGTATAAGAGGAGCATCATTTGCGATCACCTATATGCTTGATGCTAATGAAGCTAGCGTAAAATTATTCCATTGTAGAGTGGATTGATTGGATGCCTATTAGTAGTGCGCATTTTATTATTATAGTATATAGCTTTCCATGGGCTCTTTACTGAACTGTAAGAAGGGGCACGCTATATTGCTTAGGAGTAGGATCCAAATTACGCAAAACAGATGCATTTAAATGTTGCAGTGTGTCACTATAGACCAAAATCGGGAAAGATCAGCGCGCGTGCCAATCCCCCGTAGGTTCGCTAGCAAAATCAAAAAGCGCCGGTGGCAGTTTCGTTTTTTTTTTTCGTCATAGCCTTGAACGAGACGGTCGGGATTCTTTGATATCGGCGCCTGTGACCAAGCTTGGATGATACCAGATGCTATAAACACGCACCCTGCTCTAGCAATAAAAGGTCATGTTCACAGCCTGGTTTCAACTAATATAGTGTAAAACATCTTAAGAAGCGATAATATTTGTGCAGCGTATGACTCAGATGCAGAATCTACACAGCTGTTCATTGGATACAGCAGAATGGGAGAGAAGGTCTTGCGGTGACTTTGCTCTGGGTCGTGATATCAAGGAGCACCTTGGTCCGAAATGTGAAATCTAAATAATACTAACGCAGTATGAAGGTGGAAAACCGATGCGATAAGTTAGGTAGGCAGGCTTGGAGAGTACGAGTAGTAGTCCTGGTCTTACGGATAACTACTCTCGCATGTTCGCCGAGCTTTGGTATTGGCTTGCCAGCGTGGCCGCAACTGGATGCTCTTGAGCTCTGGTGCTATCACTGGACGAGTGAGAAAGATGAAAGAAATAGTGATTGAAAGCGTCCTTTGCCCTCCCCCTCAGCTCCTCCGCTCATTCCAGTCTCCTCTTGAATACGACTTATCATAGACTCTGACGAGCTGCTAAAGAATGGATATTTTACCACCTCGTTGACATTTCTAGTTTGTCCTTCAATTGAAAAGGACTTGTGTTAGGCTTCTGTTAAAACTTCTTGTATCGCGAAGTTGTCGACGTGGTGATAAATCACCCTCCCTGCAGGAAATACACTTTTCATGAGTAAATTGTAGTTTGATTCCGTTCCTTATTGTCGGCACCTTTTTAATTATGAAAGCTTTTTGGTCCTAAAAATATTAACGTCTAAAGTAGACGGTAATATTCCAACCAAAGTGGAATCCAAAGTACAGAATCAATGACACGAGAAAACATTTTACAGATTGTTCTTTCCTCACACCTTGGAATGTCCACTAAGTCCCCTCCAATTTGTTTACTTTCAGGAGACAAATTGTTAATTCAAAAGGCAAACGGATAAGAGGTACTGCTTCCTGATATTTTCTATGTATGACATGGATTAATTTTATGGTCTCTTTGATGATTATGGTATATTTGTGTCATATAGTTACTGGCACTACGGTAGACAATAGGCGAAGGGACTTGCGTTGCGATGAAAGAAATTCTTCATTAGGTTAACCGGTGCCTGCAAAAGATCTAAGAAGCTCGGCAGCGGCGATAACAGCAAGCCTGCTTGTCGGTCGGCGAACAGAATGCACGGTGCATTTGGCAGAGCTCATTTTCGAGTAGGCGCAGAAACACCTAAATAAACCAGCCAATGGATGCGGGAAAAGCCCGGAATAAAAAAGTTGAGCTCACCTGCGATTATTGATGGCGCAGCCCGGCGCAACCCGGACTACAAAGAACGTGATAAAGGCGAGGTTATCGATAATATCACGAAGAAGCTAAGAGCTCAAGATCGGTCCGTTTATGCAATCACAGTGATAAGGACGCATGATGAGGACTGTTGAAAATTAAGATTCTCAGCAATAGTGATGAAGGTACAGGACAATCTTCTATGTACAGCCACCCCGTCTAAACGAGTTCATTAAAACTAATGTGAGCATTATTGCGAACGGCTTGCAATGGAGCAAAACCATTGCTCAATCAAAATGATTCTGCCTGCACACGGCATTGCGGAGGAAAGCCCTAACTCAAACGTATTTCTATAGTTTGCTGAAACAAAAGAGCAAGAAAACGATACTGCAACATTATCTTATATGTTTTTCTCGCCCACATCTTATTAGTGCCTTGTAAGGCGAAAGAGCATGCCTGGTGCCTTAAAGACGAATGCTAGCTTCGTTTCTTTGGCCAGCAATTCAACAAAATGGGTTTTCCTGTATCGTACGCTGGCAGCGAACGCTCTTCTTTGCCGCGTAAGCAAATACGTCAATCGTCGTACAAACTATCATTTCCTACTGTCATCATTTGAAAAGTTTTTATGTTATATAACTATTCGTTATTTGGGCATGCATTCATAACTGCATAGTTAATATTTTTTCACAAATGTTGCCAACAGGGTCGGCCTACATAGGACAAATGTGCACACGCTGGAAGGTTGCGATTGTGGAAGACAATGGGAAGTTCTCAGGAGTCAGCACAGCTGCTCATGAATTGGCGCACTTGTAAGAACCCCGTCCACATTGGATGCGTGTCCGTGGACTGTCGCTCGTCAGCAAGTACTTTCATTTTGTTGTGCTTTAGACGTCTAACGCGTCTATTAATTTTCTGTCCTATTTATTAAAAAGGTGGTTGGAGGTCGCACAAAGCTACAAAAGGCATATTTTGCCTTAGGCACTTTTCAGAAGTAGCAAATAGCTAAGCTAGCTCCATGACCATGTTTTAAAGCAAGTCTTCAAGCAATAATGGTGCCTATATAATAAGCATATTTATACGTGGCAAGGTAAGGTCAAGAGATTAGTCCAAGATGACGCAGCACACAGCACATAGAAACACAGCAGCGTCAACCATGCAGTCGCCGACACTGCTCGAACGTCGTCTTCTGCAAAACTCACTAGATTCTGCTTCCTTCCTTATGCGCATATCAGTGCATGCACCGCCTAATGTAACACTACCCCGCGGCTGAAAAGCACCGTCCCGGTGCGTACTAACGTCCAAACCTGGACCCGTGCAGTACGGCTTGAGGCGTGCAACATGGACCGTCTCGGTGCCTGGCATAGAGGTGTTCATTGCGGGATGCAAGGGCGCAATTTCGTATGTCACTGGAGCCACTTGTCGTAAAATACGGTAACGTCCTGTATAACGGGGCAAAAATTTTTCCGAGAGGCCAACGCGTCGAGCTGGGGTCCAAGTAGCACGAGAGAGCCGCAAGAATACTCGGTGTTGCGATGACAGGAATCATAGCGACGTTTCTGGGAGTGATGTCAGGCTGCAAGTCGGTTGCGAGCAACAACGCGGACAGCATCAGCTCGGGCTATGGCGTCAAGAGCATATGAGCTGGCAGGGGTGACAGAAGAGAGCAGGCTGTCAAAAGGAAGCAGAGGTTCACCGCCGTAAAAAAGACAGAAGGGGAAGTAGCCGGTAGTGTCATGACACGACGAATTGTATGCAAATGTCAGAAATGGCAGCGTTATGTCCCAGTCGCGGTGGTCATCAGAAACGTACATATATAGACAGCATGTCAGTTAATGTGCGGTTAAGGCATTCGGTAAGCTCGTTCTTCTTTTGATGGTAGGCCATCGTGAAAGAATGGCGAATGCTGCACAATCGTAGGATCTCGTCGACTATACGCACAAGAAGGCAACAGCCACGGTCGGTGAGCAGTTGGCGGGGAGATCCATGGACGAGTATAACGTAGTTGAGGAGGAAAGCAGCGACATCAGTTTCACAACTGGATGTTGTTGCTTGTGTGACCGCGTAGCGTGTGGTGTAATCAGTGGTCATCGCAATTCATTTGTTCCCCTTTGCGGACAGTGGAAAAGGCCCTAGAAGATCCAGACCCACTCGAGAAAATGGGTCTATGGGGATGTCGATCGGCTGCAGAAGTCCAGCTGATGACTGATGGCTTTTTTCGGCGTTGACAGCAGTCACAAGCAGCCACGTAACGGCGGACTGCGCGGTATAGGCCTGTCGAAAAGAGCCGACGACGCACACTGTCGTATGTACGAGAGATGCCTAGATGACCCGCTGTGGGAACGTCGTGAAGCGGTTCAAGGACGGCTGTGCGTAGGTGCTGAGGGACTACTAGCAGAAGGTCGGGGCCATCAGGTCGCATATTGTGCCGGTATAAGGTGCCGTCGTGGAGAACAAACAAAGGGAAGCGTCATGGCGTTCAGCGCTGAGGCAATTGATAATGTCGCGAAGCTGAGGGTCCTGGCGTAGATCACGGCGAATGCTGGAAAAGGCAGAAATAGCACGCAAGCGTCATTGTCACATTCAGGTTGGCTTGGCGGGTGGACTGGATGACGGGACAGGAAATCGGTGTCTTGATGCAACTGGCCAGACTTACAAACTACTGAAACATTGTACTCCTGAAGGCCAAGACCCAGCGTCCATGGCGGTCAGTAGGGTCTTTGAGTGTGGAAAGCCGTGGTGGACAGTGACCACTGTGAATGGCCGCCCATACAAGCAAGGGCGGAACTTCGTAATGGCGCAGACTAGGGCTAAGCACTCACGTTCAGTGATGGAATAATTCTGTTCGGCCGCTAAGAATAGTCGGCTTGTATAGGCGATGACGCGAGGAGAAGCGAGCTGATGTTGTGCGATAACGGCACCAATTTCATGACCACTTACATCGGTGCGTACTTCTGTGGGCGCTGACGGATTGAAGTGAGCCAACATTGGCGGACCGGTCAGGTGGGCAATAAAAGCGACGAAGGCGGCCGTTCGTTTGTGGCCCCAGGAAAGGGAGACCTCTTTTTTCAGAATCTGCGTGAGTGGACGGGCGATTTCCGCGAAGTTTGACAAAAATCGCCGAAATATGAGCACCGTCCGAGGAAGCCACGCACGTCGCTGCTGGATTTCGGTATAGGAAAATCACTTACAGCGCGAATTTTGCGGGGTCCGGCTGGGTGCCATGGGTGCTGACCAAGTGTTCTAGGACCCTGAGTTCCCGGCGACCAAAGCTATACTTCTTGGAGTTCAACTGAAGTCCAGCTCGTCGGAAGAGGCCACGAATAGCCGAAACATGATGGAGGTGTCCCTCAAAGGTTGATGAAAGTACGACGACATCATAGAGGTAGCACAGATATGTGGTCCATTCGAACCCGCCTAGCAAGGAGGCTATCATGCACTCGAAGGTCGTAGGGGCATTACATAAGCCAAAAAGTATCAATTTGAATTGCTAGAGGCCATCCGCGGTGATAAAAGCCTTCTTTTTACGACCTCTTTCGTCAACAGAGATCTCCCAATATCCAAAACGGAGATCGATAGAGGAGTAGTTGGCACCATGCAGGCGGTCAAGGGCGTCATCGATCCTTAGAAGAGGGTACACGTCTTTCTTTGCTATATTTAGGTGTCGACAATCTACGCAAAACCTCCAGCTGTTGTCTTTCGTTTTGGCGGTTACTACCGGAGACGCCCAGGGGCTGCTCCACGGCTCAATAATGTTGCTGGCTAACATTTTCCCCAGTTCTTCCTGCATGACCCGGCGTTCGGAAAGAGCAACTCTGTAAGGCCGTTGGTGAATAGGGCGGGCATCTTCAGTATCGATGCGATGTGTGACGACAGATATTTGGTCCAGAGATTCGTGACCGAAATCAAAAATGTGGCTGCATGACCACAAAGGGCTGGCAAGGGCGCTGGCATACTCAGGACGCAGGTCAGAGGCAACCATAGAAGAGATGCGGTCCTTCGGACTATGTGACGGGACAGGTCGTGCAGGTACCTCGGCGTGACGGTCGGACAGCACTGCACAAATTGTAAAGCTGGACAAAGGTGACAGCTCGGCAAGAAAAATTCCCTCCGGGAGAACTTGCGAAGACATGCTGAAGTTGAGTACGGGAATGTAGGCGAGGATATTCTTGGCATGTACAATGCTATAAGGTAGGACAACGTTGAGTTGTAGAGTGACGTCGGTGATGGGGTTAACAGCGTAGTCGCCATCAGGAAGGGAGGGAAAAGATGACATGGGCACGTATACTGCCACCTCGGGAGGTTGGCGAGTAAATGTACTGTAGCGGAGGCGAGGCGGGGAGTGGTAAGCATTAGGGTCGTGAAGAAAATGGGGCAGGGCTAGTCGCAGAAGTCCGGAGGAACAGTCAATGAGAGTGGAATGGGCTGCTAAAAAGTCTAGGCCTAAATCATGTCTTGAGGACAATTAGTAAGGACGGCGAATAGCACAGGGACGTGGTTGCCGTCAATGCAGACGCGCACAATGCGCATTCCGAAGATGGTAGCAGTGTTTCCATCAGCAACACAAACTGTAGAGGTGCTAGCGGACGCAATAACTTTTTGAGGCGCTGGCGGAACGATGAACTGAGGACTGAAATATGGGCTCCAGTGTCAATAAGGGCAGAAACTGAGACTCCATTTTCAAGAATGTCAATGAGGTTCCGTCTGGGTTTGGGGGTCAGTTCCGAGTTGACAGTCCGGGTCAGTAATGCAGCGTCACTCCCGGTCGCTGCACTCGCTAGTTTCCCGAGTAGGTGCCGGCGTATGATAGGGAAGAACTGCGACGAGGCATCGGTGAACGGGATTGACGAGCCAGTGGGGATGGAGATCGGCTGGAGCGACGGGCAGTGGGTACGATTTCTTTGCGAGGCTGATCTGTTTGAGGAAGGTAATGTCCAGGTCCATCATAGGCTGGGCGGGGCTCCTCTGGTTGGGTTGGGAAGCGTTGACGTCCATTATAGTAGCGACGGTCGGCGTTGTAATAAGAGCGAGGAGCGTAGAAGGTACGGCTACGGCAATAACGCGATGTGTGGCCGGCGCTACAGCAAATGAAGCAAATTGGCCTCTCGTCTGAGGTGCGGCACTCTGCAGGATTGCGGCTAAGGTAGCGACGTGGGGAAGTCTGGGTGGCGACAGCAGAAGCCACTATAGGAACAGGGTGCGTTGGTGACGGTGGCAGCACGAGGCTGGAGGAGAGGCCGACGTTGGCAAGTTCCTGGCGAAGAACGGTCTGTATCATTACCATGGTGCCAGGCAACGAAGACGTGAGTGGTGCAGGAGGTGCAGGAAGGCCTCGTGTTCTCTCCGGATGATCCGAGTCATGTACGCTGGATGAGAAGGCGCCAGGTCAGCGCAGGATGATGTAGCCGCCGCATTCGGAAGGCGCTCAAAGCGATGTACGAGACGTCATTTTTTAGCCTCAAATTTTCGATAGACTCGACGAACTGAATCGACGGTAGACCAATCCGTGCAGAAGAGGATGTTGAACGCATCATACACTATACTTTTGAGGATATGCCCTATCTTGTCATTTTCTGGCATGGAGCTGTTCACTTAGCGACACAACGAAAGCACGCCTTCAATAAAGGCAATGTAGGGCTCCGCGGGGATAGGGCTCTTGCTCATGATTTTAGAACCACGTCCGAGCTGTTCCCGCCAAATAGAGGATTATGTTCGCCAGCATAATGTTCGCGTCCCTGTGGTTGTTTCTGTTGCAATGCTCGTACTCATCTAGCCAGTCGTCAACATCCGGCTTGTATTCGCCATTAAAGATGGGAGGGTGGCGGTACTTCGTGAGTACCACTGGCAGAGCCGATGTTGCTGCGACGGTAGGCCCTGCCTCGGAGGTCACAGCGGTCGTTGCTGACGTCGTTGTGCGCCCATGTAGATGGCAGCCACTGCGAAAATCCAGCTTTTTCTGTGCTATTTTGCTCTTCTATTCTATTCTGTGTGCACGGGGATCTTTAGTCATCTCCAACAAGATGATACGTGGCAAGGTAAGACCAAGGGCAAGGTAAGTCCAAGATGAGGCAGCACACAGCATACAGAAATACAGCAGCGTCAACCAGGCGACAGCCCACACTGCTCGAACGTCGACTTCTTCAAAACTCATGAGATTCTTCTTCCTTCCTTATGCGCATATCAGTGTATGCACTGCCTCATGTAACAATATTGTTGTCCCACTGAGCTGTAGACCACACCTAAAGGGACATGGTTAGACTGTTCTTCGTAAATAATCTATGTACAAAAAAATTCCACCTGAGGACTCACAATCAATTCAAATTGAAACAATTCTAGATAATAAATCATTAGACGGTGAGGTAATTTTCTACGTGTCCGTTACACAACACCTAATCTGGATTGAAATTCTTCCAGTCGTACAATTACTGAAGATCAAGAAACATTTTTATCGAAATTAATTTCCTGGGAATAAAAATTAGGTGTTCCGTTTCATTGTCATCAGTTGTTCACTTGTTTTATAGCCTCAGTTGAAAGGAACCTACCCTGCATTCTTATTACATAAATTGCACTGGTCGATTTCTTTTACAGCTTACAGGCATTTTATTTTGAGGTCTCCGACTGTCTTTGCAAACTGTGCGGATTTATTGCGCAAGGACGCACATCATGTATGAGAGGAGCCCTGATGAATACGTGAATACTACGTGAAATTATCTCAATTACCTTGTTTCTTTTTCATTTAAAATAAGATTTTAATTCAAATTCGAGCTACGCCGATACTTAGACGCTGAAGGGTAGGACACGAAAGCGGTAGCGGCTCCCACATTCCGCCTAATTATCGTCGGCATGTGTGCACTTTGTTACATACGTAAATACTGATACGCTAATTGGTGCCTTGATATGTCTCAAATATAACATACAGTCGTAAGCTACTACATTACGCTCAAGGTCAATCGATATCTATGAAGCCCCGCTTTAACCAAGTCATTTGAACTGGTCTCCCTAATGAGACAGCACGTTTGAGTCTAGAGCATGTCACGCGGTCGCGTGAAGGGAAATACCCAACCAATCAGGGCTCGGCGAAGTCAGTTGACAACTGTCATATATACCTTCACAACTCTGACAAATATTGCGCCCATCCAGAGTTTCCCTTTGAACGCCTTTAAGCTTCCGCTATAAAAAAAATTGTGGGACCATTAGGCCCGGTCTTTATGGCCATGACTTGACAGCCGTAATGATTTCAGTCTGCGACTCAGCTTGCGGATCCTTGTTTTGGTATATGTTGTTTGCTGCTGCCTCAGTTAGCAGCTCCTTTAGCTGTGTCTCCGATCTCTCTCACACACACTCTTCGCTCATGTCAACGAAGCAGCATGCACGGACGACGAAGGAGAACAAGGCTCACAACAAGGTGCCTTGTTGTCTCTCATTTCTTCGTTCTTCGTTCGTGATCTCTGCTCCGTTGACGTGAATCTCTACCAACTAGACGAATTGGCTGTTTTAGCAAACTATTCGCTAAGCATTTACTTATCAGATACCATCTATTTTCTCGTGCAGCGGTCAGTCATTTTACTGACTATAATTGAATTCGTGAATTATTGTACATTGATATTTACAGGACGCTGAAAAATGTCAGTAATGATAAGATAAATACTTCGACTTCAAAAGGCGGCAGATAGCTGTACAAATCGTCAAACAGTTTATTTATTACCTGAACATCGATCAGTTGCGCAACTTAACTTTATGTAGTGGTAATATACGAGCGTATAAATTTTATGCTTGCTTAGAAAAGAATTTCAATACACCAACACCAATCTATGATATTATGCATTATGCTTTGCAGCTGCTGGCGCCGGGCGATCGCCAGGTACACTTGTAAGCAATGTTTTCATTTCATCATGAGCCAGGTTATACTTACTGCAGCGCGAAGGCCTCTCTCATATTCCGCCAATTAACCCGGTTCTGTACTCGCAGGATCCGCTTGATCCCTGCGAATGTTTAATTACGTCCGCCCACCTACAATTCTGCCACCGTCTGCCACGCATTTCTTCCCTTGGAATCCAGTTTGCTACCTTAAGCGACCATCGGTTATCCTCTCTTCGCACTAGATGCCACCCCATGACCATTTCTTCTTCTTCAGTTATTTCTCTCACCCACTTAGCACGCTTCTCCTCTGAATGTTACCCCTACCATTGTGTCGTTCCATAGCCCTCTGCGTTGTCCTCAACTTAAGTAGAACACTCTTCGTTAGCCTCCACGTGTCAGCCCCTCAGGTGAGTACAGGTAAGATGCAACTGTTGTATACTTTCCTCTTAATCGATGCCGGTAATCTGCTTCATAAACTGAAAGTGTTGGTCCAAATGCGCTCCATCCCAATCTCATTCTTCCGGTTAGTTCCCTTTAGTGGTTCGGATCTGGGGCTATTACCTGTCCTAAGTAGACATATTCGCCTACTACTTCCATTGCTTAGCCGCCTGTCTTAAACTGGTGTTCTTTCCCGAGGCTGTTGAACATTACCCTAGTTTTCTGCATATTGATTTTTAAGCCTAGTTTTCTACTTTTCCTGCCTAGGTCATCAATCATTCATTGCAGTTCATTCCCAAGATTACTTAGCAAGACAATGTCATCAGCAAATCGCAGATTACAAAGGTATTCTCCATTCGCGCTTATCCCTAACTGCTCCCATTCCAAGTCGGAATACATGCCCTTTATAGGTGTCAATTCTTCGTTTGTGATATACATTGGACTGTTACTTTCTGAATAACTTAAGTAACCAAAATGCTTACTAGAAAATATTAAACAATGGATGTCAGCCTTTAGCCTAATGAAACCGAGGTCAACTGAGTATGAACGTTTCGTACTACTCCATAGCGAGGATAACATTCCTTTTTGACACTGCAATTTACCTGAATTTTAGACATCTTACTGATCCACTTTAAGTGTTATTCAGTGCCTTAATTAACTTTTCAATTGTTTCAAGGCTTTCAGTCTCAAGGCGTTGTGCGGCATTAATTAAGCGCATATTTGGCCGTTTGCATAGTGGTAACTTTTACCGCAAACGGCCAAATAACTTATAACTGAAATGATTTTTTTTCAAGTACCGTATTCTTTTCGGCAGAAGAAAAGTTTCATTCTGCGTTTTTCCTTACTTTGTGCCACTTGCACATTTATGCAGGCTCAATGTCTCTCATGATGGCCACGGATCCTCCAAAGATTGCCCTGCGAGCCCAAATTACCTGATGAACCCCTCTGGCCAAAGGTCAGAGCACGCGACCTTTTCAGAATGTACTGAACGAGCGATTGTGCAATTCATAACGTAAGCATGTATCATTCTATTTGGCACCATTTTGGGACAATCTCTTTTTAACTTGCAGGAACAAATGTGAGGCAGGAAGTTGAGGGTTACACTTCACGACGGAAAAAGACTAGCGCGCATTTTAGTTCTGAAATAAAAATTAACAAGGTTTGGCCAAAGAGAAGCTTATTGAAGCATTAATGAACGACTGAGATTCTGCTTTCATCTTATCTTCATTTGTTTATAACTGATGTCGCTAACAGCACCTTTTCTGCTAGAGTAGTTTATGGTGATAAAACAGAGTTGGTATTATGGTGGAGTTCATGCTACGAAGTTCATAAGAGCACAGAAGCAGCAGCCAGTAAAAGTTGAATACAACATAATTTACATAAGTCACATAATATTTTAAGGAAATGGATTTCAGTGATCCTATTTGATATTATTATGTCATGTGCAGCATGTTCATTTACTGCACGTAGGTATCAACCTACCATAGTCTTCACCTTTGGGTCATTGTTCGTTTTCTCGTTTTATACCTTTTATGACTCCTAAAAGATTCATGATACACAACTTCGTAATGATGTATGAGAGAAAACAGTTCAGGGTGCAAAACTGAGGTTTGCTTCAATAAACCCATGCAGGAGTAATGCTGCATACTGTTTACGGCCGAACATGAAGATGGATCCACTTCATTTTTTGGGGAAGTAAATGAATTAAAGTATGATAGCCCTTTGTGGCATTTTTATTGCTCTCTAGTTTATTTGACCTTAAGATTTTTTGGACCAACTACCATGAAATGTTGTGCCTTGTAATGTTATGAGGTATTAACGGTTTAGTTTCTGAAAACGTTTAATATATATTAATTTGTGCTACAAAAATGGTGCTGGTTATCGCACTTAGAAGTGGAAAGGTGGCCGAAGTTTGTGGATGTTTGTTGTTTGCAGCCTGTTAATGTTTGTTTTTGTGGCCTGCGGATGTTTTTGTTTGTGGACTCTTAATGCATAAAATATAGAATAATAACTATTCACATTATTATAACAATATCACAATCGGGATAGGCCTATTTCGGAAAGAAGTATTGCAGGCTCCTTATCATCATCTGTGAATGCTGTGTGCTAGTATTCATTTGTCAAATAACTTTTTGAGACAAATGCATATGGACACGAGGTATAGAACGAGAACTTTGTGGCTAATGTAAATTCTGCTCATCTTATCTGCAGGTCCTTGAGTTACAATTCTTAGAAAGAACATGCAACATTAGATAGTAATCTAGGTTTGTTGGGTTTAACGTCCCAAAGCGACTCAGGCTATGAAAGACGCCGTAGTGGAGGACTCCGGATATTTCTACCACCCGGTGTTTTTTAACGTGCACTGACATCGCACAGCACACGGGCACCTTGCTTTTCGCCTCCATGGAAAAGCGGCCGCCGAGGCCGGGATTCGATCCCGCGTCCTTGGGAGCAGTAGTCGAGGGCCGTAACCACTGCGCCACCCCGGCGGGGTAGATAGTAATCTACATATCATTTATTTGAAGTGATCGCACACAATTGACATCAGCGTTTTTGTCGGCCCAAAAATATATTTTCCTTGAATATCCACGTTATTGCATTTGGCGACTTCATCACGCAATTAAATGCTCTTCGATATACATCTCTTAATGCCTTATACTTTTTCATGGTTCAAGGTGCAGATTTCAGAACCGGCAAATGCTAAACCTCAGACCTCTCGAAGCCGCTCCATTCTACATGCGTCACTTTAGTACAGTGTGACATACCTATTTAAGAGGCAGCAAGGAATTTAGCAAATTACTGCAGAGATAGCATGCTCCTTAACGCGGATCACTTTATTTTGTACAGTGGTACTCTCAACATGATAGGCACATTGCAGAGAAAGAGAGAAATTATGAACGGCTTTCTGGCAGTAATAAATTCTCCTCTGCTCCTTCAGTTCACTGCTGGTTGCACTGAAGTCAATTTGAAGCTGACGCTGCCTAAAGTAGTCCAGCAGACATGATGGGTTGATGTCGTCTTTCTATTTTCAAGACTTTATAAAAATTACTCTATATTACCCTCACAGCTGACAGTGTCTTCACAAGTAGTAAAACACTCCTTGATTGTGGTGGCTACAAAGTTTCTTGCAGTCAAGAGACTAATTTACGTTCTCTTTGAGGGGTACTAGGCGTGTGAGAGACATTCGGCCTAGCAACATATGCTTACTTTAGTCAAAAACGAAACTCTTTAATATTTTTGGTCCTTGTGACCAATTTGTCTGAACGTTGCAGCTACTTTTTAAAAGGTCAAATAATAATAATAATGATAATAAAATATTTGCGATGTTACTAAAATTACCACCTTTCTTTTCCAGAAGCAAGGAACATTTCGCTGCTCCAGGCAGAAGCTATAATATGCCGAAAGATGGAGCGACCAGACAATTCAACCGACGCGTGCGTTGCTGATATATGTTTTCCAGAGTTGAAAAGAATCTCAACATGCTGAACATGCGAAGTAAAGGCGGCTAAGCACTTTGCATAGGATGTCTAGTTGTTTACCACCGCCAAAATACCCATTTGACATGTTGTGCACATTGACTACAGCTTTCAGAAATTACAGCAATATTGCACTGAGAAACATTGACTTTCAAAGTTGCTCCTCAATAATATGTCCGGCAACGGATAAGCGCCCTAACTCTCAAGACCCAACGAAACATCCGAAATGGCTGTTTTTCGCACGGTTTGAAGCCTTTTCTGACACAAAAGTTTGCCGGTCATAAATTTAACAGGTCCGATCCAACCCAAGTAGAAGAGCAGTGTCGAAACTGCGTCCCGCTTTCTTTAGTATTTTGTTGTCGTAAGTTCCAGCCTTGAATAGCGCTGTTTGTGATAGGGGGAGGTGTGATAGATTACGGCCACACCTTCAACTCGTGCCTGGAGAGTAGCTTTAGGCATCAAAACGCAAATGAAAACACAACTGGTTTTAGAGCCTTTTAAAAACTTGATCAAACGTAACTGCCAGCAGCTGACATACTCATTGTTTAATTGGCCAACCAACAATGGTTCGCGTCGGCACAAACAAGTGGTGTCGCATGGCATTAGTGTTTTAATATTTCGCCTACATTCTCCTGTTGTATGCGCATTAGACCTCAGCTAAGTCTGCAGGCAGCTTTCTTTGCGGTATTGAACGGGCAATGGTGATGTGATGGTTGAAGTCGGAAAATCTGTGAATTCTGATCTGACCATTTGTTCCGTATTGAGGCTACTCGAAATCAAACTAGCGCAACTACTTTGCCACATCTGTCTTCATGTCAAGCGTACTCAGGTGGGTGTAAATATGTGTAAATATAATTTCGTTGGTTCATTGTTCTTGGTTGTATTCCCTGTTTAATGCATTCTTTAGGAATATGAATGTTCAGAGAACAAAACGAATTTGCAAGCACTGCCATAGAGCCTGAATATGCTCTAATACTGCATTTCTCACATGTATTTGAGGTGATTGCTGACACCTATTGTAATGACAAACAGAGGACGCTCTAAATCACGTAGGGGACGCCCACAAAAGCCACTATTATGTCGTAATGTGAAAGATACATGGAGCTCATTGCACAGCATAACAGTGACAGAGGAACAGAAGATCGCAGTCGCTGGAAGCCGAATCGCTCCTTGTTGACCTTAACTTGTTTGTCTTCAAAGGTTCAGCGAGCGGCTTGTATATGCTAGTCAGGAAGGCTCTCTGCAGTGAAAGAAATTAGCATATACGTTTTATTGTATTCTCAAAGCAGATATTGTCCACCTGTAAGTCTGTGCCAGTAAAACGCAGGACCTCGTAATACCTAAATTTAGGAGTGAAGGAAGGCTGGATCCCTATCTCACCTTAATATCTTAAAGGAGAGGTCCGAGTTAGCAGCTCCTGTCTGACGGGCCATGTCATGTGAATAATAAAACAGCTATACCGCCCATCCGTTCCCGGCCATGCCAGCCACCATCTAACGTCTGCCAAGTAAGGCCCGTGATTCTTCGCTCATATCTTCAACGTTACATTTTCGGGTGGGCACGGTCTTTAACACTGGCGCATTAGAAATCGTCAAAAGCAAAACGGTACCTGCGAATCGTCAGAGATAGATTCATCAGCATCATCACCATCAGCGGCATGACTATACTCATTAGAGGCCGAAGGCCTCTCCCATATTCCTCAAATTGAACGGTCATGTGGTAGCTGCATACACTTGACTCCTGCGAACCCTCCTAAGATCTGTTCACCTAACTTTCTGTCGCCGCCTGCTACGCTTGCCTTCCCTAGGAATACAATTGGCTACTCTTAGAGACCATCGGTTGTCCCCTATTCGCGCAAAACTCCCTCCCCATGCCCATTTCTTGATTTCCACTAGACTGCCAGCAACTTCAGTTATTTCTTTCGCCCACTCAGCATGCTTCTTATTTCGTAATGCTACGCCTGCCATTTTTCGTTCCATAGCCTCTGCATTGTCCTCAACGTACGTTGAACCCTCTTCGTTAGCCTCCATGTTTCAGCCCAATAGTTTAGTGCAGGTAAGATGCAACTGTTGAATACTTTCATCTCGAGCGATACCGGTAATCTGGTAGTCATAACATGTGTGCTTGCAAAATGTGGGCCATACCGAACAGAACGTGACATAAGTTGCGGCTTCAGGTGGCAGGCGGAAAACGTCGACAATACAAAGGCGGTGCACAGCCGGAGAGGGTGGGTCGAAAGGAGAGGCAAGGTTAAGTTAAACGACTCTTATAACACAGGTATGATGGTTGCATGGTCAGAACGTCGAGGCCAAGAATGCTGTAGAAGTGTGAACAAGACAGTAGTATAGCAGCCAGATATCGTTACGCAGGCAGAGCACAAGCCAACTAGCTTAGATGGTGGGCCATCTGCGAAACGTACAACCTGTATAGGGGCAGGTGTCAGCACTTTTCGCAAGCGACAGCGTAGTTCAGGGCTTATGACAGAAACTTGCGCACTGGTACCAATAAGGGCTTAAACTGCTGTTCCATGAACAAGTACATGTGAGCAAGACGCACATGAAGAGCTAAACGAGGATTTGGCATCGCTATCTCTACTGTAGCATCACCTCTACATGCTACAGCACCTAGTTTACCGTCGAGGCGCAGCCTTAGGGACTTGGAGATGAAAAGCGACGGCGTTGGGGCAAACGGGACTGATGGCAATGTGGGGTGGGCGATCGGTTGAGGCGGGAAGGCTCGAGGTGAATCGTTGCAATCGTTGCGGTCATTTCAAGTCGTCGTTTTATATAGTTGCTGTGTCGTAGTCGTGTTGAGTAATTCCTAGTCACTGAGTCCTTACCACTTATAGTTAAGCATTTTCACTCATTTTCAATCACTTGCGGTTATTAAAAGTCAACGGTTGACATACTGGTCGTTTTGTATTCATTAGCAGTCATGATGAGTCATGCCTAATCATTGTAGCAATAAGCACTCATCACTAAGCACTTTTAATCATTTCCAATTAGTTGCGGTCATTACAAGTCGTAGTTTGACCTATTGCTCGTTTTTAGTCATTAGAGATTTTAGTATAGCGTACACACGTGCAGAGGAATAGCGCACGCCAAAAATATCGTGACGCGCACTGCGCATGCCCTATACGATACCCGAGACCGAGCTTTTTTGTACGAGCAGCCAGCGTACGCCGAAACTTTAGTTTATTGTGCCCAGCCCTCACGTAGCATGGGAGATAAGCGTTGACAAGTTGGCGGTGTCCAGGCCGCCGGCTTCAGAGTGAATTTGTCTTCGTTACCGCTTTTTTGGGCGCGCTGCCGCCTATAAATGGCTCGCGGGGTTTTCGCTTTGCCTCGTGAAGCATTCAGCTCAAATATTTAGTGAATAATTTGCTCTGTTTTTTATTTTGAATGGCGGCAGCGCAGCCCCTAAACCTGACGAGTCGCGTTGTTTTGTTGGCATGACAACGCCATGAAGCGGATCGTCTTGGCTTGACTGCTTACACATGTGTATCCGTAAAAATATGATTGGCAGTACGAGGCTGAATTGAGGCCGGTACTCACCATCGTCTTGGCTTGACTGCTTACACGTGTGTATCCGTAAAAATATGATTGGCAGTACGAGGCTGAATTGAGGCCGGTACTCACCATCACGGCAATACAAGATAAAAATATTCAACATGGGAATACCAACGTTGGGGAGCACAACGAAGCTGCCGGAGCAAAGAAACTGGCCAAGATCCCGATGCGACTTGGCTAGTTTTGGCTTGGGAGTAAAAAAAATCCTTAATGTGTTTTTTATTTTAAATCTAGATTTTGCCACCGTTGTTTCCGTTCGCGCTTTGTACGGCCGACTAAATGCGCCGATGCAACACACGGAGTAGCGTCCCATAATTTGCTGGCGTTTATCTTACGAAAGCGCCCATACGCTATACTAAAAGTCTCTATTAGCAGTCATTACCACACATCGCTAAGAATTTTACTTATTTCTAAACAGTTGCGGTTATTACAAGCCGTAGTTTGACACAGCGGGATTACAAGTGAATATTAATCATTATTAGTTAAAAGTGTTAGTCAATTGTGTCAATGCCAATTTAAAACTTTTATCCATTAGCTATAACTATCAATCGTTTTCATTCTTATCATCCTCCTCACACGTCCGCTATTGTAGAGTGAATCAGCGCACAGTTATGACCCACAGATCAGGCGCACACATTTTCGATAAAGGAGCTAGCCTAGAAAGGCTTTCGCCTTAAGTACTTTCTGGACTAATGCAAGTTGTTTGAGCCGAAGGCCCTGCAGCACAGTATTCTGTCGCTAAGTACGTCTTACAAGAGAAACAAATCCCTGCAATTCAACCTGTCCCTAAATAAAGCAATCTTCGCACGCGCAATGCGGTGAAAGGCGGCTACGCTTGTACTGCTTGGAAGCTTGGTGGCGAAAGCAGGCCACGGCGCGCCATCTGACCCCACGCTGACCAATACGTCAGCGTGGGTAATGTGGTGCGCCGGGAAAAAAATCGTGCTACTCTAAAAATTACCGAGTGATTCTAGCTTATCCTGATGCACTGCATTTATTACCCATCAAAGTGGACATCAAAAATATATACTAATAACTCTACTGACTCAAAAATTGAGATAGAGGTTGCGAAACTATGTTCTTCACAGCTCTTGAGGCTTCTCCACGGACGAAACCTTTGCATGTGATGCCTCTCCAAACAAGAAAAAAGGTAACGCCACAAATCTGTTTATATTTGCTGAGAGCAAGCGCTGGCGTTCTTTATTTCTAGATAACATTCATAAAGAAATATATGCGAAATATAAATAATGGGGAGTAATCGTGCATTGAACAGCGGTTGAAAGACAAAGATTTTATTGGAAAAGGCTGCGCACTAAGTCACTGGATACCAGCTAGATCCCATATGCACAATATTTAAAGCGCGGAGCAGTCCATAAAAGTGGCGAGGTAAAGCTGAGCTCATGGACGTCATCCATATGTTTTAGTCTCGGGTTATAGGTCGTCGTTTGTTTGCTCAAGGATAATCCTGAACGAAATAACTGAGCCAGCCATCTGCGTAAAATCACGCGTGTGCGCATAGCCCAACGTGAGTGCACTGCTAAATTTGCGCTCTGGTGCCCCAAGAGAGCACAATGCAAATATTGATAAATTAATTTGGGAGAGTGACGTAAGTATATATTGTCAATAAGTTATCAGATCCTAAAATTCGGCCTGAATTTCGTACATACCGTGACAAGAGAGGGCCTTTCCTGATGACAGAAACCTAGTCCAGGGTTTGACGGAATACCGCCTGGCGAGGAGCGAACATTGCAGAAATAAACATACAATCGCCAAATTATTTTAAAAAAGGAAACCACGACGTTTCGGGACCTGTACGGGTCCCGTGATCACATAGAGCGCTGCATGGAAAGAAGACTGCTTAAACACGGATAAAATTGCGTTGTGTCCACTTGTATATCCCTGGAAGATTTCCACGTGCCCTGTTAAGAGCTTGCTTCGTGTCGTGAATATGAAAGGATTCTAAAAGAAGGCAAGATGTTAAGTTTCTCTCTGTGGTAATGACTGATGCTTCTTTGCGCCAAATCTCTATTTAATCACGCTTTCGCCTTATGTTCAAGACAGGAAGAACGCCACTCGGAAATTGAAAAGATGAAGCAAAACTTAAAAACAATAAATATCCACAGCAGCTAAGGAAAAGCAAAGAGCGCTCAGCTCATACCTTCTGACCTGACCAACAGCAAAAAAAAAAAAAAAACGCTGAATCCAAACGAACTAGCATTCCGTATGCTTCTGAGGTGAACGAAGCACAGTCAGCGTATTCAAAGAATATGACTCACATTTCTCATGTGCCTACTAGTAAGTTGAAGCAGCAGCTGGTCCGGCTAAAAGACCGCCGAGAAATCTCAAAATACCCGGGCGTAGGACACAAGATACCGTGTGAAATATTTGACGGTGCCAACATTGGCGAAACCAGAAACTTCAGACGCCGGCTCAGAGATCATCAGAATGACGTAACGAACGACCGCACCACATCTAATGCTTTGGCGGAACACAGCGTGTCAACGGGACACACCATTGATTGGGACGAATCATCAGTCATTACCACAAACTCACCTTTGGTGAGTTTAGGTGTAACTGCCTGCTCCGCATTATTCTGAGCCCGTCTGAATGGTATTCGCGTGAACATTTGGGAAACATGATATGCGCAGAAATATTCAGCTGCACACGATTTCTAGAGCCTGATGGAGTGAGAGAAACTAAATGCCAAGTGATGAAATGAGCAATGGGGCTGAAGCGGGCAGGACCCTATAGGCTCCACAAAAGCAGAGAGAGAGAGACAGAGAGAGAACTTTTATTTGTCCAACAGAGTGACTATCCCGCTCTTCGGGGGTTAGACCCGGAAGATAGTCGCATTAGTTGGAGGTCGGTAGTTCTTGGGCTCCGACGGCATCTTCGGCCAGTCGAACAATTTCTCTTTGGGCTCTAGGGTTTGAGCTTCGCAGAAGGGTCTCCCAGGTGTCATTGGTTATATTTTTAGCCCTGCCTGGTGACTTGCATATTTCCATATTATGTGATCTAATGATCCCCTTTCCTTACATAATGAACTTAGGTCTGATCGTACTGCTGGCCGTATATGGTTGACAAGAACTGGGTTTGGGTATGTATTTGTCTGTAGCTTTCTCTATGCTACGGCTTCCTCTTTGCCTAACATGGGGTCTGGTGGTGGTAGGACCCTCCTGCTCAGTCTGTAGTGCATAGTTATTTCGCTATAGTTAATCAGGTCCTCTTGTTTGCCTTGCTCCGGTGGCGCTCCTCCAGTCCGGTCTGTGAGATCTCGGGCTTGTTTGCATGCCGCCTCGTTTCCGGGCACGAATGCGTGGGCTGGCTTCCAAACAAGGGTGACGTCTCTTTCTATTCGCTTTTGATGGAGGATTCCACCCGCGATCTTTGCTATTACTCCAGCGGTGTAGCTCCTGATTGCACTTTTGCTGTCACTGACTATGTATTCTGCCTCGGTCTTAGTTTCACCGGAGTGACTCTAATTCACCAGGTTCTAGTGAAGTAAAGAAAAAACGGGCTTTCTAATCTGCAACGTATCGGTGTGGCCAAAAGTAAACGGAGCAAACTGTTTCCTTCTAAAACGACTCACGCGTTAAAAAATTAGAACTGGCAATCGTGGTTGTAGCTATTGCGTTTGCAGTGTTATTTTCACAATTTCTACAAGACAACCACTATAACGTATTCACCCCGCCGTGGTGGCACAGTGGTTACGGCGCTGGACTACTGTTCCAAAGAAAGTTGGATCGAATGCCGGTCTCGTCGGCCGCTTTTCGATGGAGGCGAAAAGTAAGGAGCCCATGTGCTGTGCGATGTTAGTGCACGTTAACGAACACCACGCCGTAAAAAAAACATTTCGCCGGTTTACGTAGAAACATGGCGGTAATTTATTGCAGAGCAGTTTCCATATTTCATATAAAGGACGTCCCTAATATAACGTAGAACCGTAAAACGGACTCTGTTAATTGGTTACAGAATCTCCGTTTTTTGATTACAGCATAATGTTTATTTCTGCATTATGGGTTTCTGGTTTCTCAATACAGCATTGGATTTCTGACATGGTGATGGTATGTTAGTTAAATAGAACGCGCTAACCGCAGTAGCTAGCGACACAACTGAGACCAAGAGCCGTGCTTAAAAGTTACGCATTTGCTCAAAAACACTTAGGACAAAAAACGAACACACTCAGAACGTGGCCATACACCTTGCTGCATATGGGTTAGTACGCACAAAAAGAACCGCCAAGTTGAGTAGGCTAGTTAGAGTAGCACATAGAGCTCCCTAGTCGTACCCAGAGGGAAAGCTGTACCGCTATCCAGGGGAGTATGCACGCAGCTTCATGATGACCAGTTCCGCCACCATTAGGTTGAGGGCGCCAGGCCTTCCCCGCTAGGCATCCGGTCCTCCTTATGAATACATATTTATGAATGAATGAAGCGGCAAGTTCCACCAGTGACGAAGGACGAGGTCAAGAAAGCACTAGAAACTATAAAAAGGGGGAAATCAGCTGGAGAGGATCAGATAACTACAGATTTGCTGAAGGACGGGGGGGATATCGTGCTAGAAAAACTGGCCACCCTCTATACGCAGTGCCTGGTGTCATCGACGGTACCGGTACCGGATGGTGACGGTACCGGAACCATGGAAGAACGCAAAGATTATCCTCATTCACAAGAAAGAGACTCTAAGGACCTTAAAAATTACAGACCAATCACCTTATTGTCTGTTACGTATAAGGTATTTACTAAGGTAATCACTAATAGAATCAGGACCACCTTAGACTGCAATCAAGCAAAGGATCAAGCAGGGTTTCGGAAACGGCACTCTACTATCGATCATATCCATACCATCAATCAGGTGATAGAAAAATGCTCGGAATATAACCAGCCCTTATACATAGCATTCATATTGCGAAGAAGCATTTGACTCAGTTGAAACCTCGGCGGTGATGCAGGCATTGCGAAATCAGGGGGTAGGCGAGCCGTACGGGAAAGTGCTGGAAGATATATATAGTGGCTGCACAGCAACCGTAGTTCTGCATAAAGAAAGTAACAAAATTCCCATAAAGAAAGGTGTTAGGCAAGGAGACACAATCTCCCCAGTACTATTCACAGCTTGTTTAGAGGAAGTATTCAGAGACTTGGAATGGGAGCAGTTAGGGATAAGGGTAGATGGAGAATACCTCAGTAATCTGCGATTTGCTGATGACATTGCCTTGCTAAGCAACTCGGGGGATGAACTGCAAATAGTGATTGATGACCTAGACAGAAAAAGTAGAAAGGTAGGCTTGAAAATCAATATGCAGAAGACTAAGGTAATGTTCAACAGCCTCGGGAAGGAACAGCAGTTTACATTAGGTAGCGAAATACTGGAAGTAGTAGGCGAATATGTCTACTTAGGGCAGGTAGTAACCGCAGATCCGGACCATGAAAAGGAAATAACAAGAAGAATAAGATTGGGATGGAGCGCATTTGGCAAGCACTCGCAGATTATGACTAGCAGCTTACCGGTATCGCTCAAGAGGAAAGTATACAATAGTTGCATCTTGCCTGTACTCACCTATGGGGCTGAAACGTGGAGGCTAACTAAGAGAGTTCTACTTAAGTTGAGGACAACCCAGAGGGCTATGGAACGAAAAATGGTAGGGGTAACATTAAGAGATAGAAAGCGTGCAGAGTGGGTCAGAGAAATAACTCAAGTTACCGACATTCTAGTGGAAATTAAGAAGAAGAAATGGACATGGGCAGGACATGTAGTGCGAAGAGAGGATAACCGATGGTCGATGAGGGTAACAAACTGGATTCCAAGGGAAGGAAAGCGTAGCAGGGGGCGGCAGAAAGTTAGGTGGGCGGATGAGATTAAGAAGCTCGCAGGGGTCAAGTGGATGCAGCTAGCACAGAACCGGGTTAAGTGGAGAAATATGGGAGAGGCCTTCGCCCTGCAGTGGGTATAATCAGGCTGATGATGATGATGATGATGATGATGATGATGAAGCGGCAAACATAGGCCAACAAAGAATCATGGGGTGGATAGCTACCGGGTGAAGAACTACTCCATTTGGCCAAAAATAAGGCAGAAATAAACGTAGTTGTACAATGAAAAATGTTAAACATTCAATATTTTGACAATAAATTACAAAATGCAAGCAAAACAGCATGGAAGAGTAAAATTTGTCGAAAATAAGCGATGGCTCTATCTGCTATTGGGCAAATAATGAGTATCATGGAAACCAATATTTTGCACCTAATACGCAGCCTTTGAAAGGTAAACAAAATCTTCTGAGAATTATGTTTACTCTATCACTTCGGGAAGTATTTTAGTGCTCGAGGTGATGAAGATTCATTTTTTTATTTATATATACTGTAAGCCATGCAATTATGTATGAGCGTTTCCAGGCTTATACAGGACGGTCACAAGGCATATAATCCAGAATGAAAGAATAGCAAATTTACAGAGCAGAGAGCGAAATGGAAGTGGAACAGCGCAGGAAGCCATCCACGGCGCAACTGAAAAAAAAAAAGCCAAATAGAGAAAAGCGCGAAGCAAAGTCTTAATGAACATCAGGATATTCAGAGTCAGTCCTATTCCTACAGAAGTGCCCTGATTTGAGTATCAAATTACTGAACAAAATCAGCATTCGCAATTTCTTCTGGGAGGCGGTTCCATGCTTCAATGTTCATAAGACGGCATCTTAGTAACGCCTCTCTGTGTTATCGAAAAAATGCAACTGTCCTTCACCAAGTAGGACACCGCCTTATGATTCTTAGCGCGCCCATGGGGGCTGAAGTGCAGTGCCCTCGGCTTTTTCTCTAGCTAGAATAGCAGCTTGGGCATGTTGGTTATGGTTATGCATCTTGAGGATAACAGCGCGGAACACAGGACGGGAGCACAAGATTAGAGGACGACACAACGAGCGCTGACTTTCCACAACGTTTATTTTGGAACACCCTCAGCTTCTTATACCCTAACGCCACAGACGCGTACAGATGACTTGCACATATTAGCAAAGTTAAAAAACAAAACAAAAACATAATATTAGGTAAATAAATAGACGTTCCACATAACGTTTTCTTGCACACAGCGTGGTGCACTCTCTGAACACTCATGGAGACGATTGCACATTCAGCAGTTCGATTTCTTTTTGTGTTAACAGCAGGGACGGTTTGCTTACACATCGTTCCTGCAGTCTAGCTATCTCAGCGGCTTCAATTATCTCCCGAACCAGCGCCTCATTATGTTTTGCTAGAACTTTACATTGTGTGAATTGCACGCAGCAAGTTTTTGACGCGCAGTCTCTTACATGAATCCCCAAATGCCTGCTTTTTTGTTCGACGTTGTTTTTGTGTTCTTTCAGCCTGTCATTTGTGCACCTTCCAGTCTGTCCTACGTATTCCTTCCCACACTTCAAGAGTATGGAATAAACAACGCCTTCCGCGCACTCCACAAATCGACTCTGGTGGTTTGTTACGCACCCCCTCTGCCTTTGCGATCCATCAGCGTTTACACGTCGGCAGAGGCTTTTCAATTTTTCAGGAGCAGTAAGCACAACATTAACGCCTGCTCTACGACCGATCTTTTTTAAGCGATGGGAAATGTTGTGCACATACGGTATGGCCACAATCCTGCGCTTGTTTGTTGTCTCCCTGTTCTCGTCACCTTGTTGAGCCCCGACACGCTCGAGTCTCAACTTCTTGTTCAAACGTTCCGCAACAGAAACAAGCAAATGTGATGGGTACCCAGCTCCTGTAAGGCGGTCAACCTGGCGAGGTAAGAGTAGAAACTCTATGCAACTGCATGACTGGCGCGCATGCGCGTTTCTTTTCCCGACTTCCGCTCTACTTCATCTTGGATGCAGTTAACAAAAATATTTCGTTCTATTTTACTATACCCCGCTGTTGCCGCGCAAGCCATTTGATGCTAGCGCGATACTTTTGAAAAAGTACCTGTTTGTATCTCCCGTTTCATACTTTCAAAACGAGATTTCGTCGAATATGCCTCTCTGGTGGTTCGTAAACCCTGACAATCTAAAGGAAATCCGCACATGCAGAGTAAAATGCCCGCTGAAAAAATTTACACGTGTCGAAACCCCCTCGAAACGTTTGATCGGCGGGGCTGAAATTGTGGCAAATGTATTTTTGTATCCTCAAAACAGCTGCGCTTTTCCTGCCTATACTTCCCACCACCACCACCACCACCACCACCACCACCACCATAATAATAATAATAATAATAATAATAATAATAATAATAATAATAATAATAATAATAATAATAATAATAATAATAATAATAATAATAATAATAATAATAATAATAATAATAATAATAATAATAATAATAATAATAATAATAATAATAAACAGCCTGACTATACCCACTGCAGGGCGGAGACTTCTCCTATATTTTTCCAATTAACCCTGCTCTGTGCTAGACTTGACCTCTGCGAATTTCTTCCCAACACCACAAAAGTTGAAAATCGCTAACCTCATCTTCTCGGAATGAAATTCATAAAGCCGTGCTGTCAACAATGCTTAAGAATCTCTTGTTTTTGTATTCTTCTCGGTAGAAAAAAAGCTCAACATTTTCGAAGTAGTGGATGAGCGATCACATCTTGGCGGTGTCTATTCTATTCTGATGTTCTCAGCAACGGTTCTCACTTTTCATGCCTTGCGGGAGCTCCGTTATTCCTTTTAAGTAACAGCGCGGCTATTATGTATGTTACAAAAACGTTTTATGCCACTGCGCACAATTCAGCACAAGTACACCCACACCATAAAGGGAATGTATACTTTTGCGATCATTAACTATTCCACCTGGAAGATAATGGTAAGTGAATTCTACGTTTTAGGCTCGTAGGAAATTTAACGGTACAGTAGCCCCTGTGGTACGTAATGATGAGAGCTGGACTTGGGATAGAGTCAAAGAATTCACACACTACTTACAGGTAAACTGGGCTAGTCGTATAAACCTGTTTTTTGTATACCGCTGTGTGTTTACTGTTGGGGCAAAAATTAAAGTTGTAACTGTCACGCCATCATTTCTGCTTGAAAAGGGAAAGTGCATGCAGTATATATTTCATCTATTTTTAAAACTGTTATAATAAAGTGCTTGCGTCAGCAGTATTAGTGGGAAGGAATTTTTCTGCTGTGATCTGCTCGTCAATTAGTATCGAGAAGAGTGGCTATAATTAGGAGGAAGGGGAAGAGAAGGCGGTATCGGATAAGAACGAACTTGGAGCTGGGATCTAACAGGAAGGGACGGTGAAATTAATTTGAAGCGGTGTTTCCCAACTGTTTTGACGAGACACTGTATACACGTATATTACATATCCCATATAGACCTAGAATCTAGCTCGTAAGGGGGATTTCTGATGAACGAGTGTGTTGCTAAAGAGGTTGCATCAGCGTAGTGTTGACGGCTTTCAAACCTGTCTGAGGTGTAGTTTAGAAATACTTGTTGAAACGTACGTCACCCATTGCTCGGGAACCAGACGGTCAAAAAAACAAGTTTATTGGAGTGCGTAGGAACCGTACTGCAAGCTTATGAGAAGGCAACTTCTGCAAAAATATGCAGCGTGTGCTGGTGCGTAATGAAGACTCGCAACAAGGTTTCGTGCACATTTTGTTTGATTTCTTTGTTCGAAAGAGGATTGGATTTCAGAGACCATTCTAGGAGCATAGTCAGTTATCAGATATCAGTAATCTATAATGCCAGACGGTCAAAACGCATGTCTATCGGACTAGGTAGGCTCCACATCGCAAGCTTATGAGAAGGCAACTTCTGCAAAAATATGCAGCGTGTGCTTGTGCATAAGGAAGAGCGGCAACAAGGCTTTGTGTGCATTTTGCTTTGATTTCTCAGGCAAAATGAGGAATGGATCTCGGAAACCACTCTGGAAACATAGTCAATTATCTAATAGCCTAATTTACTATGCGTTCAGCGCATTTAGGCCTGACCTTGAGTGCCGCAGTTACCGAGTAGCCACGCGCACTCATTAATTTATCCGCAGATTATGAAGTTATTTATAGAGCGCTTGGTTTGTTCACAAGAACAAGCTTGCTTCTTCTGTTAAAATGCGGATGCTTTTTATATATTATATTTATATTAAAGCTGCACGTAAAATCACAATTCCTGAAACTAGGCAATAACATGTTAATTTAAACACCAATATGCATACATTTACCTCACCCTGGTTCTGTAGTGACTAGTCTTTCGCGGATTTCGACAGATGTTGTACGCTTTAAGACGTCATGCCTGAACGTGTAGAAGTGGGGCAAGCTCTGTTAGAGAAAACGTTCCCGCGGAACAACCGTATTGAATCTTCGTTTTTTAGCCGATAAAAGGCTCCAAATCTGTATTATGCGTATGGGACTCACCACAACTGCCAATATAGGCTCCTATCAGTTCAGTTCAGTCGTTCAGTCGTGTCCGACTCTTCGTGACCCTATTGACCATGTCACGCCACGCTTTCCGGGCTCTCACTATCTTCCTAACATCACATAACTTCATCTGCAGTGCCTCGAGGATGCCATCTAACCATCGCGTTCGCTGCCTACCCCTTCTCCGGTGACCCTCAACCTTTCCCAACATCAAATCTTTCTCCAGCGACTCCTCTCTTCTCATCAGATGACCAAAGTAGCTGAGCTTTAACTTTAGAATTTGACACTCCCATGAGCAGTCAGGGTTTATGGTCGACAATATCGACTGATTTGGTCGTCTGGCAGTCCAAGGAACTCTCAAGAGTCTTCGCCAGCACCACAATTCAAACGCGTCAATTCTTCGGCGGTCAGCCTTTTTCACAGTCGAACTCTCGCATCCATACATCACAACTGGAAAGACCATAGCACGAGTTATACTGATCTTGGTTGGCAGACTAATGTCTCTGCTCTTTACTAGGCGGTCAAGGCTAACCATTGCTCTCTTTCCCAGAAGCAGGCGTCTCCTAATTTCATGGCTGCAGTCTCCTTCTGGGGTAATCTTGGAGCCCAAGAAGAGAAAATTTGTCACAGCTTCCACTTCTTGTCCCTTGATGCTCCAGGACTTGATAGGGCAAGACGCCATGATCTTTGTCTATTTAATGTTCAGTTTAAGCCCAAACTTCTCACTCTCTTCTTGTACGCGCATCAGAAGTCTCTTGAGTTCCGCTTCACTTTCTGCCATTAAAGTGGTATCATCCGCATATCTAAGGTTGTTGATACGTTTTCCAGCAATCTTCACTCCAGCTGAAGACTCGTCCAGACCGGCCTTCCTCATGATGCACTCTGCATATAGGTTAAATAGGCAGGGCGACAGTATGCAGCCTTGCCTCACTCCTTTCTCAATCGGAAACCAATCAGTAAGACCATGCCCAGTTCTGACTGTGGCCTCTTGCCCTTCATACAGGTTCCTGAGGAGACAGATGAGGTGAATTGGAACTCCCATCTCTTGGAGAGCTTGCCACAATCTGCTGTGATCTACGCAGTCAAACGCTTTCGCATAATCAATAAAGCAGAAGTAGATGGGTTTCTGGAACTCTCTTGCTTTTTTCATGATCCAGCGAAGGTTGGCAACTTGGTCTCTAGTTCCTCTGCCCTTGCGAAACCCAGCTTGCACGTCCGGAAGCTCCCGATCCACATACTGCTGCAGCCTACCTTGGAGGATTTTCATTATCATCTTGCTAGCATGCGAAATAAGCGCGATCATGCGGTAGTTGGAACAATCTGGCACTGCCTTTCTTTGGAATGGGAATGTAAACTGACCTCCTCCAATCCTGTGGCCACTGCAGGGTTGTCCAAATCTTCTGACATAATATATGCAGAATGTTAACAGCGTAATAGTTGAGGTTTTGAAGCAACTAAGCTGGAATGCTATCAATTCCGCTAGCTTTGTTCTTAGCAAGGCTGGCTAAGGCCCATTCAACTTTACTCTTCAGGATGCCCGGCTCGAGATCAGTGATCCCAACCGTCTTATGTTGGGTTTGCACATTCGGGTTCTTCTTGTACAGTTCTTCTGTGTATTCCTGCCACTTCTTCTTTATCTCTGCGGCTTCAGTGAGGTCCTTGCCTCGTTTGTCCTTTATCACGCCCATCTTAGCACAGAAGCTTCCTTTGATATCCTTGATTGTCTTATACAGAGCTCTTGTGTTCCTTATTTGGCTGTTGTCCTCAACTGCTTGGCACTGTATGTTCAGTAAGGCATTCTTATCTCTCCTTGATATTTTCTGAAAATCCGCATTGAGAACCTTGTATCTTTCTCTTTCCCCCATAACTTTTGCCATCCTCCTTTCCTCAGCTATTTTCAAAGCTTCTTCAGATAACCAGTTTGCTTTCTTGCATTTCTTTTGCTTTGGAACTACCTTAGTAGCAACTTCTTGTATTATATCACGAACATAAGTCCACATCTGTTCGGGCTCTTTGACTTCTAGATCTAATTCTTGAAATTGATTCCTCACTTCCACAGCATATTCTAATGGAACCTGATCCAGACTATACCTGAAAGGCCTTCTAGTTTTCTGCGTTTTCCTTAATCGAAGCTTAATCTTGGCAACAAGAAGCTGATGATCGGTGCCACAATTGGCCCCAGGCCTTGTTTTTACTGCTTGTATAGCGCTTCTCCATCTCTGCCGGCAAATAATATAATCGATCTGATTCCTGTACAGACCGTCCGGTGAGGTCCATGTGTACAGGCGCCTCTTGTGCTGTTGAAAATGAGTATTCGCTATGGTCAGGTTGTTTTCTTGACAAAACTCTGCTAGCCTCTGCACAGCTTCATTTGGCTCACCAAGACCGAACTTGCCTGTTATTTCGGATATTTCTTCTCTCCCTACCTTAGCATTCCAGTCTCCTATGAGAAAAACGACGTCTGATGATGGGGTGCGGTTTAAAAGGCATTGTAGGTCCGCATAAAATCTCTCAACGTCAGCTTTTTCAGCAGTAGTGGTCGGTGCATAGACTTGGATAACTGTTATGTTGAAAGGGTGCCCTTGGATCCGAAGTGGAATCATTCGGTCGTTTTTGGGGTTGTACCCTAACACTGCTTTGCCCATTCTTCTGTTTACTATGAGAGCGACCCCATTCCTTCTCTTGGATTCGTGCCCACAATAAAAGACATAATGGTCGCCGGAGTTAGAATCTCCCATACCGGTCCACTTGAGCTCGCTGATACCCAAGATTTCAATGTTCAATCTGTCCATTTCTCGCTTGACGATATCCAGTTTACCTTGCGTCATAGATCTTACATTCCATGTTGCTATGTGATACATCTCCTTGCAGCATCGGAATTTCCGATCGCTTCCCGACACATCCACAACTGAGCGTCCTTTTGGCTTTAGCCCAGCCGCTTGATTCGTCCTGGAGCTACTAGGAATCGCCCTTTGTTCATCCCCAGTAACATGTGGGACGCCTTCCAACCTGGGGGGCTCATCTTCCGGCGCCATATTATTGATGGTATTGTGACTGGCCATAGGGTTTTCTTGGCAGGAAATACTGGAGTAGGTTGCCATTACCTTCTCCAGTGAATCACATTTTGTCAGAACTCTCTGGCGTGACCTGTCTATCTTGGGTGGCCCTACACAGCAGAGCTCACGACTTCATCGAGTTTCGCAAGCCCCTCCGCCATGACAAGGCAGTGATCCATGAAGGGGACAGGCTCCTATGACTGCACGTAATTCTGGGACTTGCATTGGTTTCGGCGCACGGTTTACAGTTTTTTAATACAATTTTACATAATTTATTTGCTTATAAGTGTAAAAACGTCTTTTCGATATAATTAGATACTATGCGTTAGTAATACCATGTTTGGCCTGTTTATCAGAATGATGGTGTCCGATTCCTTTTATTGAAAGCAGCAAAGAATGAATTTTTTTTACCTGTCAATCAAGGTAGGTTATCCTAAACAAGAATGATTTTCTACAAGGATATGACAAAATGCTTTTACTTGCTGAGGCGTGAAGGAAATAACTAGACAATTATAAAAATTTCCTTGGCTTCATATTTTTCTCTTTCACACGCATCTAACACAAATTTTGTTTTATAACGACGTGCTATTCAGGTCGGGCTTCTAATTGGAACATATAAGACTGAGCCTGTTTATACCTTACCTCTCTATGCGCCAGAAAATCTTCAGCATAGGACATCATCTTCGGACGTTCTTGATTCAATTAGTAAGTAGATGGCTGCTTCTTCACACTTTTTTTTATTAAAGAATATAACAATATATTTCTGGTATGAAACAAAAACTCAGGCTGCCTCTTACAAATAGGGAATATAGTCATGGTGCGCATTTAATTGAAAACGTGCTTCATAACCAAAACGATTTAAATGTTTGAATGATTACGTCTGTTGATAATCACCAGAAAATATTGTCAATAAATAATACCAGTATCAAACCAGTCCATTTTGTTGTCCTGCATTTGAAGTGTGCTAAACGTCATGCGATAAATAATTCTTAAACAGACTTCATGACTACAAAGAGTGCATTTTCGATGTTACTTGCGTCCTGCATAAGGATTGATGAAACATACTTTGAACGAATGTTTTACAGTCAACGTTTGCACCATACTGTGACTGCATGCTGTCTCAAGGTTAAAAAAAATGTATTTCCCCCACCAAAAGCAGTGTGTGTATCTGTTCGCATTATTCCAAACATCCTCGTAACCACTTGTCACTACTGCAGCAGAAGCATATTTTTGCCCTGGCATTAAAGAAACTGAGATGTGAGGCAATGTATACATAGCAACGCCTACGCGGCCGCTTCATAGACAAGAACGCTTGAAATGTTTGTGACCGCTTTCAACCCCCCCGTAGGCGCCAAAAAAAAAAAGCCTATGACGTCACCTCCGCTGAAGGCCGCTGCTCGCGTAGTCGGCGTTCATTCTGTGATGCAGAGCACAGCTTTAGCAGCGGATAAGCCGAAAAAGGTAGCGATAAGCCACTATCACAATGCTTTATGCGCCCCGAAATGGCTGCCACTTTTACGTAGCTGAATACTCCCTGTACGTCACTACATTTTAACATATTGTAATACGTAGAGGGCATCGGAAAATTAGGCTTACAGCCGATTTTCTTTTAAGGAATTACTTTAGATGTCAGGGCGAAACAAATTAGTAACAGGCGTGCGGTGAAGGCTTTGTTCGACTTTTTAAGCCAAACCAGCCAATCTTCCTGCTTGTGACACTTACATGCGCTGTGCAGCGCGCGAGTGTACACACTATATAGCTTGTGCCAGGCAAGCATACGCGTTTGTGCTGCTATATGTTTCTACGTACTTTTGCTTTTAAAGTGCAGTGTGCCGTTTGTGTTTACGCCTTTGTGCCGCTGTTAGAGTGAATACCATTTCTCTGCAACTATGCTGGTGTAAATACATTGACATGGAGATGTGTGTGTGTGGAAAACATGGGCTCTATGCGGCGCGACACCAATGCCACCAAGTAATTGCGGGATCTCCCTATTAGTATAATCGCAAGTAACAGTTTAACTGTACCTACAGCGCTCTCACTTTTTCTCCTTGCCAGTTATGGAGCTGTGCTCTCATTAATTCACTTTCTCTCTCTCTAAGACATTTTTCCTCCTCTCAAAATCATTTTTGCCAGTTATTCTTCGAAGATGCAGTTTAACCGCTGCAAAAGCCCATGCGCAGATTTCCATGAATTGTTTTCCTATAGAAGCGCGGAAAAGAAACTAAGGAAAGCTGCAGCGCTGTCGCATACAGCGGCACTAGTAAATGTCAGGTTCGTTGTATTCGACTTGCTTCTTTTCTTTTTCTGTACCTCGACTTTTCGAGGTGCAGTCAGAATGTAGGCGACGTGTAGTTGACACGGAAAGATGAAAAACATGATTTCACGCTAATGGACAAGAATTGATAACATTAACAAGAAAACAATTCAAGACGCTTTACAAGGAACAGAGGCGACAGGTTCACGCTAAGCGCCGCTCCACGTACTGACGAGCTACCTACCACTTGACATCACAGCGCTCCAGTCAAGACCTTCGTGAAACAAAGGGCCTGATTTCTTCGGCTGTTGCGGCCTGAGCTAGAGCTGGCAGTCGCGGAGCAGCGTGCTGTCGAATAATCAGGTTCGAGCATTGAAGAGAGGAGTGAAGTTCAAAATCAGAGATTCATATCTGCAACACAAGCGACGCTATGCTCCCCTCCTCTGCCCGATTACAATGTGCTAGATTTTTCTTGGGCTTACAGTCAGTGCGCCGTATCTCGAGGACGCGATGAGTGAGGAGGCCTAAGCTTTTCGTGCAGTTGCTACCGAGGTCGTCTGTTGCTCCTCTATTACCGAAATAACGGTGAGGGGCGATATCGCACAAAAGCCGGTGTCGGCGTTATGGTTGTAAAGCGAAACTCAGAAGTAGGTAAAGAAACAATAAAAATTTAAGGAAACACACGCAGTCGAACACGGTTCCTTCGCAGTGCGACGCGAGCCGGTAACCACTCCAAATCAGAACAATTTATTTGTCTTTATAGCCATTATTTCACAACCGCAACAGGCTGCTCGAGTTTGCTAAAATAAGCCATGCAATACCCCAAATTATAAAACTTTCAAATTAATAATTTTTGCATATACAGTGATATACCAACGTACACGAGCCTTATTATAGAAAGCACCAATCCCACTATACGCGTGAATCGGTCTGAGATTGAGATCAGCATGTCGAAAAGCAAGTCTGCGCTTCCACCCAATATGCAAGCCTAATAGCATTATCATATCGTAGGGAATACTGTCACCATTTTCTACAGCCAATACCATAATACCAAGGAAGTTTAAAGGGAAATTTTTTGTGCAAAGTTCGCTGTATTACAACCTAAAAGAAAACTCCATCTCAACAATCAATAAACACATTTTCAACATTTTCTGGCTTTTTACATAAAATACAGTTCACACCCCCAGCCACAAAGATTTTTTTTCTGCCATTCATTCATTTCTTCACAAGCATAACCTTTATATGCAATTTAAGAAAGAACATTTTCACAGAAATCTATTCAGGCATTCTTTTTGCATGTTACAGTACATTTTTCTCAGCCCAGAAGAGCATAAAAAGCGGTATAGAGGATCAACAAGGTTAGTTAAATAAGGTCGTAGTAGAGCCTTTATCTGGTGACAATGGTTAAACATTCCATTGAAAATCGAGTACACAGCAACCGTGTTGATTCAGCAATTTCACGAAAATAAGCCCGCGTTCCACCAGCGAAGTGACAAGCAATTTACACCAGCAACGTTGGAAAAGCTCTCGTAAAGTGTAAAAGACAAACAGTAGGCATAAAAGGATCCTTACAAATTGTAAGAATATGAAACGGAAAACAATTTGACGCAAAAATATGTGTAACAATCACAATCTCTCATCCTATACTCGGCGAAAAAGGTTTGAAGTTTATTGTTGTTTTTTTTGAAGTTTATTGTTTTTTTTTGTTCGACTTGTTTGCATACAAGTTGAAGCGAATATATAATGCAAGGCCCTGTCTATCTTCTTTATATTTATCCTTGAACAGTGCAAAACCTGCATCACATACCACACTTAGTTCAGAAAATATTAAATTGCATTTTTTCATTCAAACAAACATGGACAATCATTTTGCCTCCTCCTCCCTTTATTTTTCAGCCCTTTCCCGAGAATTAATATGTCTTTTATCAAGTGGCCTCCGAGATACTTTGCTGGAGTCGATAATCACGTAATATGATTCAGCATTCAAGGCTTCGTTTACCATTGCCATTGCGAAAACCCCAAATATTTATGGCAAGTGAAAATGCTCCCACTAAACTTGCGAAAATCCTTGACCGTATCGGCTACCTGTCTAACGCTTTCCTTGTCTGTGCACAATATGGCTATATCGTCAATACATGCTAAATTTGTACTTCACATAAATGCAGGGCAAACCCAAAAAGCAAATTCCTTGCGAGGACACGCCTGCAGAAAGATTCTATAAATATAGCTAATAGCACTGGCGACTGCGAGCACCACTGCTGCACTGAGCGTTGAACCGGAATCCTGTCGCTAATTCACAATTAGTCTATAATTGAACATTCTGTACGCCATGCGTAGGCCCTTCACCATGAGTGATCCGATCTTTGTTTGCTTCAGTATCGGCAATGGCAGTTCCCGAGAATCAGAATCTAACCACTAAAAAGATAGAGACCTGGTAGAAGGCTTTATCTAAATCAATCTGAAGCGTGACAAAGACACCATTCTAATAATCTCAGCACTCCAATATACTCCTGGCTATTTGAATATAAGCAACGATTGATCTAGCTTTTATGATGCATCTCTGATGCGGCCCTCAATATCTTTATATAGGGTTTGCAACCACGCTTTAGGATTTTTCACTAATATTTCATAATCTGCATTTATCAAACTAATTGTGCGATAACTTAAATTCTGTTTGAGTTTTACACTATAATCAGTCTTTGGTATCAGTTTTGTGTGGGAACACGAGAATGATGGGGCAGCAAGTTGCATTTATATTCCATAAAAACCTGACATATTAATGGTGCAGTTTATTTTCCTTAAACATTTTGTAAAAGAATACCGTAAGGTGGTCAGAGCCTGGCGACGTTCAACTGTTCAGCTCGTCAGTTGCGTTGGTGACTTCGTTTACAGTAACAGAGAGATCACGGCGCAGCGTACGCTCATCATTTAATTGTGGAAACTCTAAAAGGAATTTTTTAGTCTTCTTCAAGTGAACCACAACATCTGAAAAGAGGTTTATATAAAACGCAGTGAAGGCTGTTAATAATCCTGCACTATTGCAAGTATGTTTTTATTATACTGTATCTTAAAGACCTTATTTTTACAAGCATACATTTTCTCCGTGCTAAGAGCCCATTTTGTTGGGACTTCACCAAGCAAGAGCTCTCCCCTCTCAATATCGTACAATTGCACACTGAAAATACTCCTTATACAACGTTTATAATTGGGATTCCGTGGCACGTACGTCTTCGCTGTGTGACCCTAGTGAATTCCTCTAGCATAAGTACTTGTAGATTATTTTCAAGAGACTCCGACGGACACTTTTGGTGTTAGACAATTTCACCGGCTCTTTCAATTTCATTCATATTTAGAACTTCGTTAGAACTTTCCCATTTTGCTCCGCATTCTGTTTTGGCATGTGACTCTGACTTTTCCAAAGCGCCGCTAAAAAAGTCAATAGAAACTTCATTGCCCAACGTCTGGACATTTACTTTCCAAAGGCCCCAACCAAAATGTTCTTGTCTGATTTTTCGTTCAAAGCGTACCCCTGAAACTAAACTCTTATGGCGAAGCTTGATCATCCTCTAATTTAGATTTTTCTATATCAACCATTTTCGAAGACCTGGGCACCGATGCTATTGTACCCGGGTCACCATTTCCTTACAGTATGCTGACTGCTTAAGAAATTGTAGTTTTTTGTAAACGAAGTCCATTATCACACATAAATAAAAGTTGCTGTGGCTCAACATCGTTAAGACTGGGGAATGGCGAAAGCAATTCTCTTGGTCCTATGTACGCGCTAATTTTGGGGACGAGACGTTCAGCACTGGAAAGACCTGAGTCCTCACTAGCGTTAAGTGCACTCATTAAACTGCTTTCAGACTCCCTAGACCTAGAACGCGTTCGACGAGCTGCATCTTGTGCCCGGCGTTTAGAAAGTCGTTGTTCCCGTTCTTTAGCAGTTTCCGCAGCCCTTCGTCTCTTCCTGGCCTCGCATTGGCGAGCAGTCTTCTCCTTCTGCTTACTAGTCGATGGCATGGCCAAGCACGGCGTGTGTCCACCGTCGTATTCTCCGACGAGCCGAGCTGGGGCACCTTTTCTCTGCAGCTGGTATGACGTCACTTCGCTTAAGGTCAAACGTGTCCACCGCCGTGTTACCCGAAGGGCTTGAAAATGAGCGTAGTATTGATTTCGCAATAAAAATTATAGTTATGAGGTAGGTCCTAAACAACAGTACCGTCGATGAGGGTGCGGGGACAAGGGCTACTGCTTCTAACAAATTAGCAAATGTTTAACAACATGGCATTCAGCGAAAGCTTCTCAGCATAGTTACTGTGGAACTCTTTCGTACATCGATTTAACTGCCATCGTTAAGGCGTGCTAAGCGAAGCATCATCGCCTCTGGCATCCTTGGCTGGCTCTGAGTCGAGGCGCAGTTGCTCCTCGATTGACGTGATGACCTTTCATTGCGCGAAGGCACAACGTGACGTCACCCAAGTGATTAATCACGTGCTCGACCCCCTTCTACTCTCTCTTCAGCTGCAAGTGTGAAATGCAACAATTCAAAAGTCCCGTTAAGGTCCATGGTAGAAGTCATTACCTTGTGGAGCGACATCAATGTTGTCTGCAAGGCTGCATTTCAAGTGGTCGAATATTTAGAGAAAAGAAACTACTGCATATTTATAGGCACACTTTGTCATGTGGCTCCTTGGACGTCACTTGCTAACCCACTCTCATGTTACGTGTAGACTTATAGGAAAGGAAAGGTACGGTATCTATTACGTTTTTCTTTGGAAACCTGAATCTCATGGCAAGAGTTCGTCCTCCTGCTCCTTGAAGGTGAAAATGAAGCCCAAGTGAATGTAGCTTAACTATCGTTGTGAAGCTTTCGATTCAAAGGCTTATTTGCTTCTGAGCATATTAGCGATCGAAAGGGGGGTGTGCAGGTACAAAGCATCTCCGACCGCGCACGGATACTAGTTGGCGGTTGTCCAAAAATATATACTTTATTTTATCTCGGTGCAGCGAGTTTAGGGTAATTTCTTACAGTTTGGCAGAGAAGAATTGCTGTGAAGCGCAAAGCGGCCGGTAGTCGTCACGTCATTGTTCGGTAGACGAAGGCCGCCTCTGCATATTCGACCGGTGGAATTACACCCTGCACCCGCAACGGCGGCGACCAAGGAACACACCGCTAACACTTCGCCGGGAGTCCTGAAGGTCCGTGCCACTGTCACAGTCACGACAGTGCCCCTTGCAAACTCTTCCACGCATCAATCTTTCGAGACTTCGAAGTGCGTCCTCCATGTTGAAAGGCTTATGAAAGAGGTTTGGTGACACGGCAGACAAAACTGCATGAATTACCAAGGACATTCACGAAATTACACCTAGTCTGAAAATATATCTTTCGTGCCTCATATATAACCCAATTATATAAGTGAATAATCCAGCTGTAACTGCAATCTTTGCGTTACCAGAATAGGAGGAGGAGGAAGATCAGGAAGAAAGGAAGGGAGGTTCACTCGCAAAAGCAACCGGTTTGCTACCCTGCACTGGGGAAAGGGGGTGAGTGGATATAATACCAGAATAGGTTGTTCATTATGGTTGTAACGTTTTTGAGGAGGTATTTTAGAGCATTTCAGAGAAATGGGAGGAAATACAGTTTATCAGCTCATATATTGATTTAAACAAAAAGTTAGACAACGCTCCAAATAAAGAGAAACGCTGCACATTCACTATGATGTCCTCCCAGCACCTTTTTACAGTGCCCGTAACGATGCAAGACTCCAGCAGTAACGAATTGCAGCATGTGAAGAAAAAGCAGGTTCCATTAGCAACCATATTTTTTACCAAATCTACACCCAACCATTACCCATTAACGATTTTATAGAATATGTTCGTCGTTTATTGAGTTTAACCCCCAACAGGAACTAAGGAGAGGTCCAGAAATTTCTGTTGCGTTTCTTTAAATACCATGGTTATCCCAATGTCTCATTTGTAACTAATCCGAGATGATAGGCCAATAGACCACGTTGTTTGTATTGCTGGGAGGGGTTATCTTTTACTCTCTTCGCAGAGCCGCTCCCAAAGTTTTTCACTTGCCTGTTAGACCTTGATCCGAAAGACACCGTAGTGGTGGGCTCCGGAAATATCAACTACCTGGGTTCAATATTCTGCCTGCAGTTCAAGAGGTGCAACCATACAATTGACGGGCTGCCTATTTGTTTTACATTTGAATGAAACAGCTGCTCAATGTTTTCAGTAGAAATTGTAAATAACTCGAAAAGGCTTGTACGAAACTGACCCGAACAGAGAGTTTATCGAAGTCACATTGTTATCTTTAATATGTCATTTTCATATTAAACGATTGTTTTGTTCTATAACAACTGGGAACACCGACGGTTATAACCACTTTCGAGTGGCACCACAACTGCGATACTTTTCTGCCGCCCAATTCCCGTGAATGTGAACTCGCTCGCCATTCTGTGTTTATACAAGCCGAGTATCTCGCCGCCGAGGACCTGCGTGCTTGCTGTATTAATTCTGTTTTTAATAATTAAGCTAGTGCTCATGGAGTGCGGTTGTATACTTTGAATTCGCGATGCTCCTTCGCGGCGGAGCTGCTTCAAAAGCATCACCCTACAGGTGCGCATATAGGTTTTATCAGGCGAAAGCCTTTAATGCTTCATGTTTGTCAGCAGGAACTGTCGGCAGAGGCTGTCTCTAGAGGGTGGCGCCCTTTCGAGAGCGCACCATAAAAATAAATAAACATTGACTCCACCGGGAATCGCTTTAACCAATTGCGCCACGTCACGGATTTTTTTCTTTACTGCCTGGCTTTGGCACACGACATGACACAAAAGGAAACTCCGATCAAAACACGAAAAAAGATATACAAGGCAATGTACATGAATGAATGTCATGATCATTCAGTGTTAGACTGGTCTCGTCGCTTTTAAATTCCCGCAGTGATAACAATGGTTGTACTCTTGAGAGCCATTCGTGAGATTCTGCAGCCACTTTTTGCATGGAAATAAACCACTCCATTTACCGTGAAAATAAATTTGAGCAGGTCGTGCATCTCTGCCATTCTAGAGCGCCATATGCAGTGGAGGCCCATGAGCATAATTAAGTCAAATGGGAACCCATCCTCATTTTTTAGGTTGAAATATCGAATGCCGGGCGAGTCTCGTGAAAAATCCGTCTTTATGGTTCGTTGTATACATGCCCAAAAAATACCCCTTGCCAGCTGTGATCTATTTTTTCCGGCTGCGTACAGTTGGAAAAATCTGCTCCGCACGAAAAACAAAGCTCCTTCCCTCCAAAAACTTCTTTACTAGTAATGTTCTGGTATGTAATTAAAAAAGGTCTTAGCTCCTGGAGAAACTTGCATTTCATTTACTCTCTTTATTATATTTGTGCCAGGGCCTCCACTGTATAAGGCCCTGTACAAGGGCTCTGGGAAGAGAATATCACACAGATCGCGGTACAAGTATTTCTTCTTCACATCAAAAACATACTCCAGAGAAAAACGCGCTGAACGAAATCTAACACTCTCGATGACCTCCCTGAAATATCTATAAATCCTACACGCTGCTTCTTAGGTGGAGACAAAAAACTGAGGCAACATACGCCGCAGCCTAACTTGGCCGGCGGTGTGCAAGAATGGGTCAGAAATGTCGCGAAAAAACAAAAATCGATTGATCACCTCACCTAAAAAGAGATGCCTGAGCCCCAAACCCATAGAACAGATTCGTCCTGATACAGCGTTCCCATTCCGCCGCCCTAATGAAAACGGCAAAAATTCTGTGAAGCTTTTATAAGTTTATCCGCAAACAATGCAACACTTGCAACGCGTACCATAGCTTACTGATGAAAAAAAGGTTACATACTGTAGCTCTGACGAAAATTGTTATGTTGGCACCTTTACACTTCTCTGCTTTCTCCCGTAGTTCTTGCGTCTTCCTTTTCTAACATTGCTCGATTGGCAGTAAATATTCAGCTCGATACCTAAGTACTCTGTCGGGATCTTCGCAGACGTCACATTGTCAAAGTGGCTAGGCTTCGATGGCCACTGTTCATGCCATAGCCCAAGGCACTTGGCCCAGGTCACCCCACTACCGGTAACATGGGAAAACGCACTGACACTTTTGACAGCCTCAAGTTTGCTTTTCTGGTCAACCGTAAAAACAACAACATCGTCGCTTATGCCAACAACTTCACCGCAGATGCTTTATTTTAAACTCATTAATGGTGTCGTTTTTCATTATTTTCATGCAAAAGGTCTTTAAGGAAATACAAAACAAAGAGGGCTGAGGGGTAGCCCTGCCGCACCTAACGCTGCACGTTGTTTATGATCAATCCTGTCGTGCAGTTTTGGTATGCCAGGGACACGTTCTTGCAGATAACTGAAGCAACGTTCACACGGTCCAAAACGGACTGCGAAATTTCATGAGCAACACAGTCAAATGCTTTCTCGCGACCATTACTTCCCCCCCCCCCCTCACCCCCCTCCCTTCCCCATTGCAACACTCAACAACACTTCACGCCTTATGAATACTGGAAAGAATCGAGCTTCCTTTTATACCACACGTCTGATGGGGACCATCTATGTCCTTAATCACGGTCTGCACCCTTCCAGCTAGTACCTTCATAAAAAGTTTGTCTTTAAAGTTTGTAAGCGTATTGGTGTGTTGGCTGTAACTAGTCGTGTATTATCTATCTGATCCGTTTTAGGGATGAGAGCCATGTGTAGTGACGCTTATGATGGGGGTAGGGGATTAACATTTAAGGAATCGCTAAAATTCGAGGTGAAGATGGGGGTAATTTTATGCTTGAAGTGTTGTAAAACCCCACGCTGAACCCATCTGGACCCAGCCGGGGTGGCGCAGTGGTTACGGCGCTCAACTACTGTTCCCAACGATTAGGGATGAAATCCCGGCCCCGGCGGCCGTTTTTCGATGGAGGCAAAAAAGCAAGGCGCCAGTGTGCTGTGCGATGTCAGTGCACGTTAAAGAACCCCAGATGGTCGACATTTCCGGAGTCCTCCACTACGGCATCTCTCATAGCCTCAGACATTTTGGGACAATAAACCCTACAAATCGAACCATACTCATCTGGTCCCGGTTATTTACCGTTTTTTTTTCTTCTGTTTTCCTTCAAACCGTATAGGGGTAGCCGCATTGATTGCTTGAATTCCAGCATTTCGTTACCTGACAACTGTATTCTCGGCTTTTGTCTCACATATTTCTAGTTCTAATTGATCCTTTAAGTCATCGTCGTGGCGCAGTATCAGCTCCAGAAACTTATTTTTTGTGTGTACTACATGCGACGCGAAAAGCGCCTGATAATGTCCCTTGAAAGCCGCTTGGATGTGATCGTCGTCTGCTGACAACATCCCTCTCCATTTTATTTTGTCGATGTGGCTGCTTTCAGCATTTGCTTTTTCCAGCGCTAGTGCTCGCTTTGATGGCGCTTCCCCTACGGCTGTGTCCTCTGCCCTTGCCCACACTAAGGCTCCACGATACCGTTCTTCTTCCATTAATTCTAGTTCTTGTTGTATTTTTCTTATATCTTCCATCCATTTCATTGGATCTCCAGATTTCTGTTGAAGCAACTTTAGTAGCAGTGCTCTTAGCTCCGTCTTTTTTTGTTTTTCTTCAGACTGTATACAGGCAGCCGTATTTATTGCTTAAAGATTTGAAGTTTCTTAACAGTGCTCAAACTGCTGCCATATATATGTATGATATTTCTGTCTCCTTTACCAATTTCTTCTTTTACTACGCGGGTATAGAATTCATTCTGAACGAGCTTATTATTGAATTTCCATAATTTCAACCTAAAACAATTCCCTAGCTTTTCGATCCCTATGGAGCATTGAACTAAACAGTGGTCTGAAAAAGATACCGGCAGTACTTTATAATCATTACATCTAGATGCCGTGTCGACGGATACATAAATGTGGTCCATCCGAGCATGGCTAGAGCCCTGGAATCTCGTGTACTTCACAGCACGCGCCCCTCCGATACACCCCGCCACATCCTCCAGTTTACTATTCTCAATTATTCGTAGTAACATTTGTGCACTTTTGTTTCGATAACCGCGGCTACTTGGCTTATCACGCGCTCTAGGGAGACAAATATAATCACCCATAACTTCAATCTGTCTGTCTGTGCAGAGGCGCTCTTCAATACTTTGAAAAACACTGCACGGTCGTCAACCATATTAGGCGCGTACACACAGACAAGCCGCCACTCAGTTCCATTGAGCTTACAGTCGACAACCACAATGCATCCCATCACGCACGAATTAGGATAGAAGTGCAGGCGTCACGGCACGGATCGTGAAACGCTTATAATAATTCCACTTGTCTAAAGAGGATAGTGGGATTTTGCGAGCGACAGATACTGCGCCTTTCCTTTCCTGTTAACGAATTATAGAACAAATGATTTTCGCCTTATTGCATTTTAGTCGTCCAAAGCGACCTCTAGAATTTTTTAAAATGGAAGCTTTCACAGCGCGGCAGAGAACGTATTCCACCCCACTTTTTGTAGCATATGTACTTTTTGTAAGAGTAGTTACGCATCAAAATGCAGCTCACACTTGTAAGTAGGAAGCGGGTTAACTAGTGTCTAAATTTTATCTTCGCAAAAAGTAAAATGAGATATTAGGTATATTTTTATTTTTGCTCTTCATTCGGATTAATAATTGAGGATTTTATGATTTCTCAATTGAGATTCCCTTTGTCACTGCATCCCATGAAATTTCTTATGCAGCGAATTTCGTCATGGCCGAAATCGAAACCTTGCGGCCTATCAGAGTGTGTGTACTCTAAGCTTTGCTTTCACCTTCTGGCCTAAATATTAGTCTTTTCGATTCTAGCAGCGTTGCCAAAGCTAATATGCCTTTTTTAGAGCAACAACAGCGAGAATGAATCTACTGAGAATAATTTTGGGTGGAGCAAATAATCTTAGAATATAAGAACAAAGGATTGGCTTAGCCGTTCGTCCTCATCGAACAGGAAGCTGTTAAATAAATCAAACAGCCATTTTCCTCTTTTCGCTGCAGGTGCGCTAATTACTAAATCGCTGCTAATGTTTCTTGCCGTCACATGAAATACCATACCAAAATATTGTCACATATTAGGCGGTGCATACGCATAAGGAAAGAAGAAGAAGACTCTCGTGAGTTTTTGGAGAGAAGACGACGTTCAACAGCGTCGGCTGGTGCCTACAGAGAACGTCTGTTTGAAAGCCTTGTTTTCGGTGTCCGCCCTCTGCTACAAGCTGAACTACCCCGTAACAGCTTGGTGGATGTGCGGGGTAGTTTAGCTTGTAGCAGAGGGCGGACATGAAAGACAAGGCTTTCAAACAGACGTTTCTGCACGCACCAGCCGACGCTGTTGAACGTCGTCTTTTTTCGAACTCACGAGAGTCTTCTTCTTCTTTCCTTATGCGTATGCACCGCCTAATGTGACAATATCAAAAATACCCATGTACAAAAGATGGAAGCATGTCTGACTATAATTAGCCTGGCGTGGTCGTCTTCGAGAGGCTGAAATTCTTTTACTGTAATCAAGGCTGTGCGCTTGCAGCCAGTGAGCTTCAGCATCAAGAACGCTTTGTGCTCCAAGAAGCCTTTGCATGCTATGGCGAAATATATGCAGACATTCTTTGAATCGAGCTCACAGTAATGGCCACCTATTTGAGAGAGCTCACTGCTTGAAGTCCTATTAGTATGAATAATTAAACTTTTCAGCATCTTTGTCGTCAATGGGTAGGTATCGTAAACCGCAAGCATAAAAATTGTGGTTGTTTACCCCGGTTAAACCCAGTTCTTCTTGCGTAAGCTTTGTAAAGCATGGCTACACATTAGGATGACGCCTGCGCCGAAGCTTTGACGCACTTGGGCCTGCACGCACCCCAACTACTGCGAAAGTGACCAACCAGCGCTTAGTACCGCTGTACAGTGCCCAGTACACGTAAACAACCCCAAGTGGTGGAAATTTCCTGTGCAATACACTATGAATTTTCTATAACCAAGGCCAAATAAGCAAGAGATTGACCTTGGAAGTTGCATTCCAGAGCGTAAAGCTGACGCTCCAAAACCTAACAATTTTCGACATCAAGGTTTATATACTTTCTGTGTATTATTAAACTCTCTTATTCAGCTAATCGCATTAGCAGATGAAGATTTTATGTGGTGATTTAAGTTTTGTGGCACGCTGGTGTTGATAAAGGAGCTAGAGGATGAAATGGCTGCCGCGTATCAGTGGAGATTAAACGTAGATCCCATGTCTGATGCTAATGGGTGGTAAAGGATCTCAAATTGGATGGTATAGGAGTTACGTCCTGAGAGTTCACACAGAACTGCCTTTAACCTTTGATACCGTAGAGTAAAAACACTAATTCGTAACTCGTGAGTCGTGGGCCTATGAGGGCAGCAAAATTTAACTACTCGTTCTTACATTAAGCCAACAGGTATATTTTAAAAATGTTTTGCAATACAGGAGTCATCCAGCAGTGCACGGAAGATTTTACATTTCACTCATATCATATTAAAGCCGCGGTGGCACTATAGTCTTCTTTTCGCAAAGCCTGAATAGCGAAAAAGATAGAACATTGGAGCACATGCTGCTTCGCTGTACCGCATCCGCAGAGCCACGTCGAGAGATGCTCGCGGCTTATGGGGCGCTCGGAATTATCCCGGACAGCATCAAAACGCTCCTATGGCCGCGAGGCAGTGCGCGCACCCGTGACAGGGCAATGGTGAGCCTGTGTGCGTTCATCGAGCGGGCGGGTTTAAAGTCTCGCTTGCTCTTCGCCAGATAGTGCGTGCGTGACCTGAACGCTCTGTGTGTGCTACCTTGGACGTATGCTGCCGGGCGCCCCACCCCTGCAGCTGGTGCATTGTGCCGCGCGCGCGATCTATCTGCGACAGGACGCTACGTGCGCGCGACTACGTATATCCATTAAAAAAATGATATATATATATATATATATATATATATATATATATATATATATATATATATATATATATATATATATATATATATATATATATATATATATGTTTTGTAAACAATTGCAGTGGCCGCTCGCGAGCAGACATTTGTGGACAGTGCTCGAACACTAGCGCGCGAGCGATGCGAACTCGTTGACCGTGTGTACCTTGTAAATAATGTATAAAGCTCCCCTTGTCCTTTCTTCCTATCGCTCCCCTCTCTACTTCCCCTCGCTACCCTCTCCTTATCCCCTTTTCCTTCCCGCCGGCCACAGCTGAAGTGCTTCAGTTTTTTAGATAGCAGCTGCCGCGGCCGGCAATCCTCTTTTCCTTCTTTTTGATTATTAAAAAAAAATCAACCACTACCACCACCAAAACATACAAACATTAGAGAAACACGGGAGAAAGCACTCACTTGCAACTGAGTTTGAAGGCAAACGCCTTTAATGGTTCATGGTTGTGGTTAGCAAAAGTGTCATGATTTGCAGTGCTCTGATTGCTGAGGTGGGAATGACGTCATAGAAGTCTCAACCAATCACACGGTACTACTGTTTAGCTGCCACTGCCAACTCGGGCATCTCCTTTCGCATGGGGTGATGATATCAGAATGAGCCAGCTAAGATCCTTGCCTTGACGTTATTCCTAGGCAACACAGATGCGCTCATACGGCTTGGATAAAGCGGGGCTTTTTATGTTGGCTGGTAGCTTACTCTATCACGTTATAGGGGTCCAGGTTCCTGTGCTTCGCCTTTCCATTGGCGCTTCACCGAGCGCCGCACCACACAGCGTACAGAAGCATATGCAGTAAAAACCAGGAGTCAGCAAAGTTTCAAACAAAAGCTTGCGCTTTATGGCAATTTAGTGGTCCAAAGGGGCACACAAATTTTATTATTTGTAGCCGCGAAGCATATACACAAAAGAAAGCGCTCAATTAAAAGTAAAACAACATGGGACTCATCACACGTAGTGCCATGACCATTGAAGAACGAGACTTGCGTTTTTGGCAGACTCACCGGGGAAGTCCTGTTGCGAATCAAACATACCTGAATTATTTCACGTATGCATAGATTACTGCTTCTTGCCTCAATAGTGCACTCCCTAAACAACAGCTTGAAATTTTTTACTAGCTTAGTCATTCCAGTGTTCTGACAAGTTGCCCGTGCCACATTGCGCTTATGTTCTACCAGTCTTTCATTTAAACATCTCCCAGTCTGCCCTATCTATACTCGACCACAGTATACTATACCCTTGTACGCAGTACTCAAACTACACTTAAGCCTTTGAGCACACAATTTTGGGCTGCTTTAAACGGGGTTCGTGATTCCGCACAATTTTGACAACCAGTCTGCGGTAGAGAAAAAAGCAACTCATTTGCCTTACTGGCCCTCTTGAACTTGTGTTAAATTCCGTGTATATGCGGAATCACCTAAGTTTTTCAACTATCTGTGGGCTGCTCGGAAAAGATCATTCGACACTTCACTAAGCCTTCTGCCATCCAAACAAGCTGATGTATGAGATAGCCTGCCTTAATATGCGACAGGCCTGCTCGCTAAGGCTGGCAGGCATCAATAGGGGACAATATGTTTTCATGCAGTTGGTAAAACAAATTGGTTTTTCATGCCGTTGGTAAAGCACATGTTGACTATTACCCTTGTGACAAGCTTCGAGTTTGATGATGAACAATCGTCATCCCACACGAAGCTTCCACATGCTGCATTCAAGTTTATACGGCTTATTTAAATTAAAAGCCACCTTTATGGACAGAAGAACACCGTTCTAATTTGAATGCTTGCGCAAATGCAGGGATGCGATCTGATCTCAGCATGGTGGCCATAGACGTAACCGTGATCTGCGACCAGCGTCTCGCGAAACTTCTGGGTTCCGGTTCCCACTACATGTACGTGAGGAGCTTCATGAAACAGGTATGTGCGCTAAAGGCTTCAGTGATGTCTTGCAATGAAGTAGCATTCGTAGTTTTTTATACAGGAATGTTCCACATCGAAACTGTTGTAAATGTGAAAAATTTGCTATTTGGCTTGTATATTGTAATTTGTGCTTAGTGAAATATTCACACCTTCTTTGCTTTGTAATTTCAAACAGCATTACTCCCAAACAATTGACTCCCTACATCTGCAATATTTAGAGTATAAAGAAGCTGTCCAAATAGCCGTTCTAGCACCATGCGATTGCTACTCATGATAAAGCTTTAAGGTGGAAGATATGTAGGCTCATTAGAAACAAAACTCGACCTTGTGGATGAAAAGGGGGCTTGAAAAACTTACTCCGGCGAAGCAAGATGGTGAGGTCATCCCTGAGGAAAATAGGCACATGTCGCCAAATTCAAAATTATCTCTTAGACCACATGAGGAGCTGGACAGCTTTGGATTAAGAAAGAATTCCATTTGAGTAAGTCGTAGTAAGGTGTATTAGGGCATCTTGCGTTTAATTAATAATGGGTACTGAATATCAAGGCTGTAATATGTCAAAATTAAGCATTAATATTAGCACTATCTTGGTTGAAGTGTCATTCTGGTGAATATAACGTGCTTTACAATATGTCTAGTAGAACAGTTGCGGAATACCTCAACCTACGCTGTATTGCATTGTTTGCTGTGAAATATTGATGGATTGTGATGGTGTAGGATGGATTTAGTGAGATTGGGGTTGATATCAATAGAATATGTTGCGGTGCATTGGATTGCACACACTGAGTGGTGGACTGTTCTGGATTGTGTTTTATTAATATGGATATGGATGAATTGCCTTGGATCAATGGTGTATTGTAATACATTCGGTTCAATGTAGCTATAATAGGCTAGATTGTTATGGATTAAACGTTCATTGCAATTGATTTTGGGAGAAATAAAAATTAAGCATAGCCATTTAAATAATCCTAAGTTTCCTCCGTAATTTGCAGCAGCAGTTTTATGTGCCCCCCCCCCCCCCCCCCTCAAACCTTCTTTCAGGCGCAGTTTTCGCAGCAACCGGTACGCGATTCAACTCAGTGTAGTATAAGATTAGGAGAGCTCAAGTCTGTTAAAAAGATTGCAGGTTAGCGCACCTCACCGGTAATGCCGACTTGTGAAAGTCTGGTCTTTTGTTAGGCTAGTTGTAATATATTTAAAAAGGTACATACAGTAGCGCAGACAGAAGCAACGTGAGGAAGGAGAGCGCTGTTTTCGTTCCATTTCTTATGTCTGCGCCCGTCTGTTCTACTGTACCATCCTAAATTGTGGCAGTAGTCTGACCTAGAGATGAGCTCCCTCCCACGTGCAGCGATAACAATAAAGTCTTTAAATATAGACCTATTTTGAAATTTTCGTCAAAGAGATTGAGTATCAAATGCAGCGAACTATATATTTCCACTGTGACACTTTTTTGCGAGTGGTGTGGGCAAGTAACCACGCAGCTGAAAGAACAGAACATTCTTCCCCTGCCAGCAGTCTATCCCGAAAAACCGCCAACTACTTGCTGACTTGCTGACGCATGGCCCGCATCTATTTTTTTTTCCGGTCAGCAGGCTCCACCAGCAAATCAGAAAGCATTCGTTTTTGCCTTTAGCGGGACGCGTACCGTTGGCTCTAAAAAGATATGTTTCTTCAACAGGCAGCATAAAACACTTCCGGGAATGATGCACGGTGCTGGGTCCCATATTGAATTGGATACGCGCATTGTTAGTGCATTTTGTACCTTTCGCTCAGTACCTCAGTACAAAGTGACTCAGTACCTTTTGTTTCATAGCTTTCTACGCTAACCACGCAGCCACGCCAACTTTTTTTAGACACGGTATTTATTACGCATGGTATTGTACAGAAAATGCTATGTAGACAGACTGTTTACAAATCACTCAGCCGTTGCTGAGTTGCGCCACAAAAGACAACTAAAATGCAGGGAAAGATAAACACAGTGTCACATCGGAAAGCAGTCATGTTGAAAGTCATGTTCTTCATAAATATCTTTCTTTTGCAGCATTATTCTGCTAAAATGAATTCTGATGGAACAACAGGTTCAGTGCTGTGATCCAACATGCATGTCTTCCACAAGCTAAAATGCAATAAGGAATAACATGTCATATGGTTTGTAATCAGATTGTGTAATAGCAAGATACTACACGCTATACAATTTTGTTCTATTTATTGCTAGATGTACATAATTACAAAATAAACAGCACATATATATTTACAAGTTCGCCAGACCATTTGCCGGCCTTGAAAAATAGAGTAGTTTCTTTTGTGCTAGCTTCCTAAACACCACCTCTGATTCAGCATCACAGTCTGCATCTTTCAACTTAACATATATTTTTGAATGCTCTCAACAGAGTGTTCATATAAAGGCCGCGCTCCAGTCTCTAAATGTCCTTAATCCATAGCACTGCGGGATACAGAGTGCAGTTTAAACAAGAATATGGCATCGTATGGCAATGCATAGTTGTGAACGGGCAAGAATCTTATACCTTGCGGTGTAAGAAAAAGCTTCTTAACGGTACGCTGTAACATGTCCCCCTAAAAAAAATAGCGTCATTTACACTATGGAAATGTGTTCAATTGTTTCTAATTTGTTACGCAGGAAACAATTTTGCCCCCATGGTACATAAATTCCCTTTTGGTATGACCAAGTTTTAACAGGTAAGGTACCAGTGTGTAGACAGAAGGAGAAAGTCTTGGTTGGAGGCATGACCCACATCTTTCTCACCCTTTTCAACACATCTTGACCAACTGTATTTTAGAAAATCTGCCGGTATGGCGGAACTGCAAAGACCATGTCTAAGAGGTCCTGCGTTCCTTTTTTTTCACCGTGTGCAAAATGTCCCGAATAAAATGCGTGGCGAGAACCCGATAAGCGGCTACCACCTCTCGCAGATAGCACGACAAACCATAACTACCAGTATCACTTGATGAGACGATTAAATACGTTAACACATTGGACAACATGTACTGGACAAAATAATGAAGAGAGGAAAGTCTTTGTCTTTGCGCAGAAACATGAATCGCAGCACAATCTGCCCTAAATACAAATTACAAGGGCCAAGATCCCATCACCTGCTCCTCAAAAGAGGCTTGTTTGGGACATTCGCTCCCAATTGCCTCCCCAGACGAAAGTTGCCAAAATGCGGTGGAATTTTTGGAAATTCCCCCGCGTGCAAGGCAGGACTTGTACGATATACATAATTTTTGCATCAATAAAAACATTGCAGACTGCAGCCCGTGCCAATACCGACAAGGTGTGGCTACCCCACCGAGTCGTGAACTCTTTCGTCTCAACTTCTTTTTTACCCCCGGTAGAGCCTGTTTAGCTATAGCACTGAAGTGGCAGTCCAATATAAGTGCTCGGTGTGATAGACCGTTCGACTTTCTCAAAAACGGCTGGTGCCTGGTCGTACGTCCATGCCACAATCCCACACACTTTGATAAATTCAGCAGGCTGCCACTTGGTTCATAGTATTCGTGTGTTATTTTTAGTATAGCCGTGATGTTTTCCTTGTCCGGTGCAAAAAAGCCGCATCATCCTCGTAGGCTAGTACTCCTCGTAGCCCCTTACCTCATCGCTCTGCAAAACCTTTCGACACAGTGGCAACAAAAAACAGAGCAAAGAGCAAAACAAGGTGAAAGGGGGCAACCTTGACGAACAGAAAAGAGACCTTTTATACGCCTCGTTAATTCACGATTGATGACCCTCCGATATATTCTTGTATGTTATGTGATGGCCGCATTTATAATGTTGGTATTTTATGTTTCGAACTATACCGGACATTGCTGCCACTCTAACAATTACAACTTCTTGAACATTGGCGTTTGCTGCCTGCTCTCACGATTTGCAACTAATATTCTCGATCCGTATGTGCACTATATTGTGGGCTGGAATCATTTTAACACGTGGAGATTCACAGCGCTGGCAAATTTAATACTGTCGCGGCGTTTCGTTCGTGCTGTGCTACCGCGGATGTAAGTTTCGCTCAACACAGAGCTGTAGCACAAATATTCAAGAAAAAAAGTGCGACGAAGCTTCCAAACCAGCAAGCGCAGCAGCGAGGACACTTTTGTGCTGGTAACTAAATATGTAAAAATTTCGGGGAGCGTTGCGATGGACCGAGGCCTGAACTGGTTTATACGCAGAGCAAAGAGCGCAAAACCTTGAGAAACACATAAAGTATTATTCAATACATGTGATGCATGTTGTTTTTGTTTTCTATCATGGGCCCATCGCTCAATAAACAACTCTGTTCCTCGTTTTATTTATTTTCTCTGCTGTTTATACTGCGCCACGGTACGGGCTACACTCGCCAATGAGTACGCCCTGTTCGGAGACAGCGATTGAGCCCACAGTGAGCATTTCGGCAGTAATCATTACGTAAGAATGATTACTCAAGTACTGCTCAGAAGTTTGTTATGCATGATATCCGGCAACATTCAATGCCAGTTGTAATTGCACGTTAATCGTCAGTGTGTCATTTGATTATCAGAGCCGCGCCGATCGTGGTTTCTCTCGGAACGCTCGAAACGACTTAACGAAACATAAAAACTGGAAAATAGTTGCAGCGACGAAAGAAAGTTCTTCTGATGAGGTGACAAACCCGGGTTGATTTTAACCTTCTGAAGGGCATTACGTGGTGCGGCATTGTCGAGAAGATTCATCTCCACGGTGCATAGACTCGGCAACCGATCCACGTCGCGGAGGAAGGCGATGGCCGTTCCCTTGGCGATCGAGGTGTGGAATTTCATTGGTGAAATTCGTCAGCAAAATTGTCGCGCAACCGTCATTCAGTTCGACAAGACCGCGTGCGATAGCCACTCCTTTCTCGAGCCACAGCGAAGAGTGACTGCCGTAATACCTTCGTAGTCGTGAAACGAGTCGTTCCTCACTAACACCAGCACGCTGGACCGCGGCGGCAGCATTACGTCGTCTTCAACAATCTGGAGCGTCGCCTCTATGGTGGTCGCTTCAGTGAGGAAATCGGCAACAGTACTCGGTGGACTGCGCACAAGACCGGCGAAAAGCTCCTGCTTGGTCCCACGCAAGAGGTGGCGAAGCTTCATCTCCTCGGCCATGGAGGGGTCAGCACGCTTGAAGAGGCGCGTCAGGTCCTCCTCATACATACGGATGCTTTCGATAGGCCGCTGGTTACAGGAGTGAAGCGCAGCTTCAGCTTTCTCTCGGCGGTCCGCGCTGGGGAACGTAGCTAGGAGATTTTGACGAAATGTCTCACATGTGGACAGGCTGCTGTCATGGTTCTCGTACCATGTCCTTGCGGAGTCTTCGAGTGCAAAATACACGTTATGGAGCTTACGGTCGTCGCTCCAACCGTTGCAGCGGCGACTCGCTCGAAGGTGTCAAGCCAGTCTTCCGCATCCTCATACACGTCACTGGGGAAAGGTGGCGGTGTTCGCGGCGTGTGGTAGAGTCAGTATTACCTGCGAGCGGGCTAGTTGGCTATACGACTCCGAAGACCTCCGGCGCTGCATGGTTATACACGAAAAAACAATACACACACAAGAGAATTGAATCAGGACGCTAACACAGATGATGCGCATCATCTGTGTTAACGTCCTGGTTCGATTCTCTTGTGTGTGTATTGTTTTTTTTTGTGTATAAACATGCAGCGCCGGAGGTCATCGGATGGGTGTGGTATACGATGGGCGCCGGAGACCTGCTATCTGTGGCCATTTCCGGTGGAGCAGGCGGTCGAGGCAGCGTCGTCCTCGTCGAGGTGGTAAGAGGCCCGAATTCAGGTGACTGGCCGCAGAGGCGGCGGCCTGGGCGCTGATGGACCGGTGTGAGATCCGTGTTTCTATCTCGCAGGTGTACGCACGTTGGGAAGCGTACTCAGCTCGACTCTACCAGATGTGTAACGGTTGTTACACTAAACAATTACTACAACCACTGAACGAGGACACCGAGAGAGCTGAACCAGGAACGTGGGCAACAGGAATGGCCGACACTTCAATGTTCTCTACTTCTGCCGATTGCGCTCGCTCTTCTTCTTCACCTCTAATGCACGTGTCAGTATGTTGGCGGTATATAATTCTACATCTCCTTCGCCTCAACGTTTCGTGAAAAACGTTACTACTTCCCGTGCAAAATTTTCGGGGCCTTCCTTATCTTTCTCCCGAACTTTTCGTTGATGTACGGCTGTTTTCACTCTGGCATTGCCATTTAGTAAAAAGGGTCACGAACGACAGTGAAGTGCAGAATTTAACGCGAAGCTATTATACGTCTGATGGCAACTAAACAACGCGGTTCATAACTTGCACGAAAACTGCCTGTTGTGCCTGCTTTTTCTCCGGTCGACTGTGGTTTTAACATGTATAAACTGCATCCTTTACCGTAATTTTAATGTCTAGATTTTCTTTCTTGCGGTACAGTTGCGTGTCGCTGGTGCCGCTCGTTCGCCACTGTGTACGACAGTTCCCGGTTCTGGTAATTCACCAGCGACAACGGCGGAGAATCGCGCGGAATGTGGTAATGCATAATTACTGCTGTGTGTCGCACACACCAATTGCGATGTTCATAAAAAAATTGGTCATGAATTCATGATTGCACTGTGCCGTCTCTCATAACCTGAGTCGCTTTGGGATGGTAAACCCCACAAACGAACCATGATTGCGTTGTGTATCGCCTGTTGCACATGGACGTTTTCTAAATACAAATTTTGTCAACAGTATTCATACATGCTTTCTTCTGCATATAATCCTATGCAGGATCATTTCACAGCAGACGAATTTGAGTGGTCCTACTTCAAAGGAAGGAGACGACGCAAGCCACATGATATTGCTACCAACCTTTTCTAGTGAGCTAACCATTTGGAATTTCCAAGTTTGCATTGCTCTTAACTCTGCATTCATTGGAATATCAATATTGTACTCTTGTTAGCGGAGCCACGTCTTTGCAGGCACTAAAAAGCAGCATACAGACACTAGAAAACAGCATGGTAGTTGAGCCGTCCCCACCGACGCTAGGGTGAATACATTCAGCTTGATCGCGCAATAGATGTATCGTGTATGAAAATTGTGAGGTGTACATTTTTCATTCTGTATGTTACACCTGAACAGCCGTATCAGTGTGCTGCGCCTGTGACTGCCCAGACATGCATTCAGTATCAACATATGAGGTCTTTTAGTGTCCAGCGAACGATATAAATATTGAACTTTAGGATTTTTTTTGTATAATACTAATTCTGCACGTTTGCAACTATCTTTTCATTCATTGCAATACCAACAATGTACTGTTGTTTATGCAGGCATTGGAAAACCGCATGACAGTTAAGCCAACCCCACCAAAGTTATGTGAATATTAAGCTTGATCACACAGTAGTTATCGCGTGCATGAAAAATATAAGGTCCAAAGTTCTCACTCTGCACTTTTTCTCACAAAAAATTTGTAACACCTGAACAGTCGTATCAATGTCTTAAACCTGTGACTGCCCAGAACATGCTTTCAGTATCAACATACGCGATCTTTTAGTGTCCAGCTAAGGACATGAAGATTGAACATTAGGATTTTCTTTGTAAAATACTGTCTATAGGATTGGAAACTACGGTGCAGCTAGCGATACCTAGCACACCACCTTGGGAGGCCTCATATAGCATTTGAAATGCCAGAGCAGCCGGCGACACCTGCTTTAGCCTGTCACCTGCTTTAGCATTGGAAGTTGGGGCATTATAAATGACAGCTCTGCCAGTGACCCCTTGTGCACCATCTAAACGGCAGACTACTTTAGCATTGGATGGTGAGACAATGGTCCACTTTCTGAGCCTGGTATTGCTAACAGTAAATTCGGTGATATTGACCTGTGATATTGATTCAATTGGCCTGTCTGTCAAATGCTTTGCTTTAGACTGCCTGCATCTGCATTGCGTGCAGCGGGGTTTCGTTGTAAGCTTCGTATGTTATTGCAGACAGAGCTCTAAAATCGTGCATTTTAATGTCCTTTCAGCCGGGGATGCAAAACGTGCTTTGTTTAGACGTATATTTTGCATAGTATTGTGATTCCGAGTATTTGTGCATCCATAATGTCGCAAGTACGAGCTACTCCAGCCATTTCACCATCTCTGACAGATCATGCTGTGCCAGCATGTTATGAGATTCAGATAAGTTTTCGATGTTATGTTTTCCAGCAAATGTACGAAGGGCTTAGCATCGATGCCTGCGCATTTGTACAGCCCAAGGAAAAGAATGCATGCAATTGAGCGCGATTTACATGCTAATAAAAAAAGCGAACTGCTCAATACAGTCTGTCCCGACGTGATCACAGCCCTTGGGCATGCAGCCCCTGCATGCCCAAGGAGCGGCTTTTCCGCACAGCTTCCATGTAGACACAAGGAGCGGCTTTCCCGTAGAGCTTGGAACGAAATCGCGGACCTTCGATCAACTCTGCTCCCTGCGGGAGCATATATGGGAACACCAGATGCATCCGAGGTGGAGCGTCCCGGTGAGTCGAGTGGCCGGCTAATGATGTTCCAGCCCTAGCCAGTACATTGTCAACGCTGCCACAGGCTTATTATAACGTTCCAGAAAGAAAAGCGTAACAATCCTGAACTCATGCTTGGCGGCCAGATTCATACAAAATGCAGCAAAATTAGAATGTAACATAGCTACTACTTACTATAACGTTCTGGGGTCGCAGTCATCATCCTTTTATTTTTTTCATTTTGCTGTGCGATACATGAAGGGGGGAGGGGGTATTCTGTCATGTATAGGAAATAAAGGTAGTAAAGAGCCTCTCAGTCATTTTCTAGCTTTCTCTTTCGCAGGTGACTGATATATACCAACAGTTGGAGCCTAAAATATCGATAAAACTAAAGGGAGTTGAGAGCAGCCTACAGGTGAGAGGCACCTTTTTGCAGGGCTTCCGATAGCATTTATCAGAGCCATATATTTTCAGGGACCAGAACAATATCTTGCAACCACGAACGACGACAACCTGCTCGCGCAAGGCACACTGCTGAAAATGCAAAGTTATAATCAAGGAGATCGGAGCTCTGATGCTATCTTCCTTCTGACAGCGTAAGAATGACTAATTTTGAATCGCGTCCTATAGGCTGCAAGAATCACAAGATATTGTAGCGAGAGCTTCACTACGCCATGTAAAGCTAAGGTCGCCGTGTGGAGATTGAGCCGCTACTGCGCATACGTCGAGCAACAGTTGTGCCGTTTGTAATGTTACAGCTGCGCCCCTTATACTCCGCAGTCTCGCTGCGCCGAAGAGCGCCGATCGGCCGCCGCAAACTACATTGCCTCGCAAGGGCAGGAAACATTCATAGAAGTCAATTATCGATCATTTAGGAAGCTACAGTCAATGCCTTTCATAGCGGCTGGAGGCAAGCTTATCGAAGCGGCTTAAAGACTTCGTCGTCGAGCTAGATTCGAACGAGCACCGGTGAAAAAGGAGTACTTCCTGATGCCAGCGGCTTAAACAATTCGGCCACCGCCCCATCGTATCCCGCATCGTGCGTGAACAGGGTGTCATTCCTGGATACAAATCAGTTTGTTTCAGTCGCCAGTTGCGCTAGAAGTAGCAGAAACCGAAACTAGCTGGAGTTTCCAACCCCTCGCCTCGTTTCACGCGTTGCGCATGCGCAGTAGCTACATATGAGACATGCGTGACATAGATGTGAGCCGCCGCCGAATCGACAGGCTCGCTGTGCGCGTCGCGCACGTGCAGAAGCTACAGATGGCATCAATACTCGGCAAATTATATACCTTTCCATCGGGGGAGGAGGACACCGCAATTACACCTCTGTGGGCTGCTGGAAATCGGTTTTGTTGCCGCCTCCGCAGTGCTAGCGAAATGTGCACACAACATCCCCCGGACAATATGGATACACTCACGGAGCCCCCATTGCACAGGAGTTTAAAGCAAGGGTGAGAAGAGCTCATTATTCAGATGAGCAATGGACGATAATAAGCAGCTTTACTACGTGTAAACGTGCCTAAAGCTTTTGCGATACACTAATTTTAAAGGGAGCTAACCCAGAGCAATTTCGTATCAGCCGCAGCTCGCCGCGTTCGTTCACCTACGCCCGATAAATATTTAAAAGAAGTATTAGATTAATTGCTTCGGTTTCAATTACAAATGAGACAATGTGGTTGTCGTTTCATAGATGAGCTCACATCAATTTAGGCATCGAAATGTTGAACATATTGGCTAGGTTACCACCTAACCTCATCAGGCTGTTTAATAAGGCTGGCGTAATAGTTGCAGCAAAATAGAATGTGACAACTCAGTGCACTCGTTTGATTCACTTATCCATTAAACTTTAATCGAATATATGTCCCACGATAATTTCGAGCCCGACGTGCAGTATTGTTTCAATATCTGCGAGGAGGATTCGCAACTGGCGGTCAAAAGTGTCCAGTGTACTTTTATGTGTCCATATCTAGGCACTTGAATTGTAATTGTCGGTAGCTGCCGATCTAGTATCTAGTAATATCTAATATTAGCTGTCTGCAACTGTGGAGGTTCAAATCCCAGTAGCATAGAGAGAGATTAGGCGGCAATCTTGAATAAAGCTGGAACTATGGCATCAGAAGCAGAAATGCAACAGGAACCTTTAGACCAAATATTAGGAGAAAATTGCAGACAATCTAAGATTGTCCCTAAAAAGAGTTTCGTTTAGAACGTAAATAATGTATATTAGAGCATTCTTTCACCGTACCTGGCAAAATAATGATTTTTTCGCCGCCACGGCAAAGATAGAGTCCAATCATTCGCTATTTAGTTTTGTACACAATAATGAATATAAAAATGCAGATCTGCGCAAATAGCTCACGGACTGCAGACATAGAAAGTAAGGTCGCACTACGACGTTTTGTGGATATGTGTCCTGTCTTTGTCTTTCCCGCAGTTTTACCTTTATTCCCTATGCATTTTGTTGTATGGAATGAAGAATAAACTTGATATTGAATTGTTGTGAGAGCGCTAATCCGGACATGTTAGAAAAATTATATAACGTTTGGGTGTCATTTTAGAGTGTTTTCGTACTGAAAAATCCATCTGGTTGGAGAGGATTTGAAGTGGTCGGGTTTCAAATTGTGTACTTAGGCTTATTAGCTGAGTGCGTTAAACGGTTAAGCAACCCTGGCGGTTGCTTTCGCTTTTTATGACCAGCTTTAATTAGGCTGTAACCTCTGCCGCTTCTACAGTAACGAGCCCACTATAGTGTGCAATCGAATTCTACTGGGATTTATTGAATGCTCGCACCCCGTACTATATCGTGAGCTTTTCGAACGATCTTGTCCACATCACGGTGCAAGAAATGCTACAGAGATCCTTCTCTTCGTTTGTTCCTGTAGAATGGCAGGTGTGGGGGCGGCCAGCTGAGATATGCTTTTTTACTATACTAGAACTTGAATATCAAGAAAAAAAAAGACTGAAGGTCGTGTGGGGCTCTCGGAAGCGTGGTGTACCAACGCTCAAGTGCCGTTACATGCTGCAGGTGTTAGATAGTACACATCAATCCACTAGAGCTGCCTAACACTCAGGGGAAGATGCAATACAATCCTGCCGCTATGCGCACTGAGATTTGTAGGCGTGGCATGGCCCCAAGGGGCAGCACCAGTACTTTTCCCACAGTGTCGCTCGGTACAAGCACCTAATTGCAATGCACATTTAATGTTCGCGTGCTTTGAATGCCTCTTATTATAGGTGAGAGGCACTTCTCTTGGTAGCCCTTGGCTTCGAAATCGGTTTTCAGCAGCGCTTGCGAAGGACGCATACTTGCACGGCGCGTAGCCGTGACTGCAGCCTCATGCAAATCACTCCCACGTTAGAAGAGTGAGAAGACGCGTGCACGTAAAGTGACGTTCACCCACCGTACTTTTATGATCGGAAAACAACGGGCACGCATCTTGAGACATTATATTTATTCAAACAGTACCCGTACTTGTATATGAATATAAATTTTATGCCTCACGTACATGGATGCTTCGATCGTTGGCTGTACATGATTGCATATCTGTACATAGTGGTTAAATTACAAAGCATACGTGTCACATCCTTCATCTTTAATTATTTTGGTATCTATGAGAATAATTTTTACGGCCCACCTTAAACATATATAGCTTCTGAACCAATAAGATCTAAAGGTCCTCCAATTTTTGCTTGAAAAGCTTTCTTCTAGCCACGTTTATCGGATATGAATATATGGTCTAACATTTCCAATTTATTCTAGTGAAATAAAAATGGAAGATGTCAGATACTTGGAATTAAAGCTTCAACCAAATGCCACTTGCTTTGAATTTCAGCATTCACTAAATCGCCTAGGGGATCATATCGATCATTGGTGCTCCGCGAAAAACGTAGTGTCAACTGTTTACCCATTTCAAATTCGACAATTTTTTCTGGCATATGAAATTGCTTGCAGATTTTCTAGATGCAGTATAAATAAGTTATTATATAGGAAGTATATCCGCCTGTCAAATCTATGTACACTCTTTTATGCACTAAAGTACATAGAAAACAGAAAGCTTCTATTAGCTTCGTATTTAGTCATGTTCATGCTGACTAAAAGTAGGTACAGCGTTGATAGCGTCAATAAGAGGATCATACAGATTCTAAAAACTGTTGGTGGTGGTGGGGTGCCGTCGTGACTTGTTTTCGTTTCTTGCGCGCCTATGTGGGTTGAGTTGAGGGGTAGAAGAGGAGCATCATTTGTGATCGCCTATATGCTCGGTGGTAATGAAGATAGCGTAAAATTATTCCATTGCAGAGAGGATTGATGGGATGTCTATTAGTAGGGCGCGTTTTATAACTATGGTATATAGCTTTTCATGTCCCCTTTACTGAACTGCAAACAGGGGCACGCTATATATGCTTAGGATTAGGATCTTAATCACGCAAAACAGATGTATTTAATATCGCAGTGTGTCATTACAGTCAAAGGCCGTGAAGGATCAGCGCGCGTGCCACTACCCTGTAGGTTCGCCTGCAGAATCGGAGAGCACCGGTGGCAGTTTTGTTTTTCCGTCATAGCCTTGAACGATATGGTCTGGATCCTTTAATATCAGCGCCTGTGAATAAGTAAAGATGATACAAGAGGCTGTTGTGAATTTGCAGGGTCACAGCGGAGCACCAGAGCAAGATGAATAGCGTGGTCGGCTTCTCATTCTGAACAGCCCGTGCTGAGCTTGCGCTCCGAGCACGCGCTGTACATCTTTATTTTCCTCTCACACGAGGTGGTAACGCTGATCTCAGCGCCTCCGCTTTATAGCGTTGGCGGGCGCTATAGGGCCCCCCACCTAGAGGGAACGACGAAATGTACGCGCCGACGGGGCAGAGATGGCGGTGCCACGGCGGCAAGCAGATCTGATGATAAGCCGGAAACATCTGAGGGGAGCTCCTGGGGAGGTGTCTCAAGGTATGCGGGCTTGAGGCGATCTAGAGAGACAACGTCTTCACGACCATCCAGCAGGATTGTCGCTGAATTTGTCGTCCTGTTGAGGATGCGGTACGGGCCGTCGTATGAGGGGGTAAGAGGCGCCTTTACAGCGTCTCACCTGAGAAACAAATGCGTCGAGGAAGCAAGGTCTGGGTGCACAAAAATTTGATGGGCAGATGAGCGAGGCGGCAGTGGGCGCAGATGCTGAAGACAGTCTTGTAGTCGATGAAGGAATTGTAGGGGCTGGGACGAGGGAACCGAAGGTATGAACAAGTCTCCGGGAAGCAGCAGGGATGTAGCGAAGACGAGTTCGGCCGCCGAACAGCCAAGGTCACGACGCAGGAAGGCACGTAGACCTAGGAGCACCATAGCAAGATGACCAGCGTGACAGGCTTCTCATTCAGAACAGCCCGTGCCGTGCTTGCGCTCCGAGCACGCGCTGTACAGCCTCGTCCACTTCTAGCTAGAACACGGTCACTGCTTTTAAAGCAACATTGCATCCGACCCGGCCACGCAGCAATCTAAAGTGGCTGGCCATGTGAAGCAGCACATCCGGGTCTCTGTGTGCTTGCATCGCTTTGCATCGATATCTGCCTGCGTCAGATACAATGTTGCTTTAAAAGCAGTGACCGTGTTCTAGCTAGAAGTGGACGACCCTGTACATCTTTATTTTCCTCTAACACGGGCTGGTAACGCTGATCTCAGCGCCTCCGCTTTAAAGGGTTGGCGGGTGCTATAAGGCTATAAAGACGCACTCTACTCAAAGCAATAAGAGCTCTTGTTTACTTGCTAGTCTCGACTGATATAGTGTTGACCATATTAAGTAGTGATAAAGTTTGTTCAGTGTATATCTCAGATGCAGTGTGTACACAGCTGTTCAATGCATGCAGAAGAAATGGGAGAGCAGGTCATGCGGTGAATTTGCTCTGGGTCGTGATATCAAGGAGCACTTTGGTCGAAACTGTAAAATCTCAATACTGCTAATGCAGCGTGAAGGTGGAAGACGGATACGATAAGGTAGGCAGGCAGGTTTGGAGCGTACGAGTAGTAATCCTGGTCTTACGGATAACTACGCTCGGATGCTTGCCGAGCTTTGGCACTGGCGTGCCAGCGTGGCGGTAACCGGATGCACGTGGGCTCTGGTGCTTTCAATGGACGAGTGAGAAAGATAATATAAATAGTGATTGAAACTTTCTGTGTACTTTGCCCCCCCCCCCCCCCCTCCTACCGTTCTAATATCCTCTTCAATACGACTTGTCATAGATTCTAAGGGGCTCATAAATAATAGATATTTTGCCCCCTCGTTGATGGTGCGGCCTTTAATTAACTCCTGTTGAAACTTCTCGCAGCGCCAAGTTCTCTAGGTGGTGATAAATCCCCCTCCCTGCAGGAGATACACTGTTCATGGAGAGGTTGTAGTTCGACTCTGTTACTTATTGTCGACATCTTTTTAATTATGAAAGCTTTTTGGTCCTAAAAATATTAACGTCTACTGAGTTTTCTGTGAACGTTAATATTCCACTTAAGTGGAATCACAAGAACAGCATCAATGACACAAGAAAATATTTGCAGATTGTTCTTTCCTCACACCTTATAATATCCACTAAATCCCCTCTAATTTGCTTACTTTCAGGAGAGAAATTATAGGTCCAGATGGCTACCAAAAAAAAGGTACAGCTTCAAGATATTTCCCATGCAAGACATGTATTATATTATATGGTCTCTAAGAGGACTTACAGTATATTTGTCTCATATATCTTACTGGCACTACCGCACACAATAGACGAAGGGACTTGCGTTGCAATTAAAGAAATATTTTATTAGGTTAACGGGCGCCTGCAAAAGATCTTAGCAGCTCGGCAGCGGCAATAACAGCAAGCCTGCTCATCGTTCGGCGAACAAAGAATGCAACGGTGCTTTTGGCAGAGCTCATTTTCCAGTAAGCGCACAAACATCTAAATAACCAGCCAATGGATGTGGGGAAAATACCGAATAATAGAAAAACGATTAGCTCGCCTGCGATTATCACAGACTAGTCTAGGCACAACCCGGCCTACAAAGAACGTGATAAAGGCGCGTTTATCGATAAAAAAAGCACGAAGAAACTAAGAGTGCAAGATCGGTCCGTTTACGCAATCACAGAGATAAGGACGCATGCTGGCGGGTGTTGAAAATAAAGATTCGCAGCAATAGTGATGAATTTACAGGCCAACCTTCTGTATACAGCCACTCTGTCTCAACGAGTTCATTAAAAGTGACGTGACCAATATTGCAAACGGCTCGTAATGGAGCAAAGCCATTGCTCGCTCAAAACGATTCTGCCTGCACACGGCATTGCTAAGGAAAGCCCTAACTCAAACTTATTTTCATAGTTTTCTGCAACAAAAGAGCAAGGAAACGATACTGCGGCATTTTCTTATATGTTTGTCTCGCCCACATCTTATTAGTACCTTATAAGGCGAAAGGGCTTGCCTGGTGCCCTAAAGACGAATGCTAGCTTCGTTTCTTTGGCCAGCAATTCAACAAAATGGGTTATTCTGTATCGTACGCTGGCAGCGAACGCTCTTCTTTGTCGCATAACCAAATACGTCCATCGTCATACAAAAAATCTTTTCCCACTTTCATCACTTGAAGCATGTGCATTTTATACAACTATTGGTTGTTCGGCTATGCATGCATACTGCATTGCTACTATTTTTCTTGATGTTGCCAACAGGGGTAGCCTACGTAGGAGCAATGTGCACACCTTGGAAGATTGCGATTGTGGAAGACAATGGGAAGTTCTCAGGAGTCGACGCAGCTGCTCACGAGTTGGCGCACTTGTAAGACCTCCGCCCGCAATAGATGCGTGTCCGTGAACTGTCACTCGTCAGCAAGTACTTTTATTTTGATCTGCTTTTGACGTCTAACACGTCTATTAACTTTCTCTCCTATTTTCTACAAAGGTGGAGGGGGGGGGGGGTGAACAAAGCTAAAAAAACAAATTTTGCCCTGGGCACTTTTCAGAAGTAGCAAATGGCTAAGCTAGCTTCAAGATCATGTTTTTAAAGCCAGCCTTCCAGACAATAATGGTGCCAATATAATAAGCATATTGTTGTCCCACTGAGCTGTAAACAACACCTACAGGGACATAGTTAGACTGTTCTTCGTAAATAATCTATGCACAAAAACAATTACACGCGAAGACTCACAATCAATCTAAACGGAAACACTTCTAGATAATAAATCATTAGACGCTAGGTAAAGCTCTACGTGTCCGTTACACAACGACTAATCTGGTTTGAAATTCTCCAGTTATATAATTACTATAGATAAAAAAACATTTTTTATCAAAAATTATTTTCCCGGGAATAAAAATTGGGAGCTCGGTTCAATTGTCATCAGTCGTTCACTTGTTTTATAGCCCCAGTCGAAAGGAACCTATCCTGAACTCCGATTACATGAATTGAAGTGGTCGATTTCTTTTATCACTTACAGGCATTTTATTTTAAGGTCTCTGACAGTCTTTGCAAACTGTGCAGGTTTGCTGCGCAATTAGGCACATCATATATGAGAGTAGCTCTAATGAATAGACGAATACTACGGAAAATTAACTCAATTACCTTTTTATTTTTTTATTTGAAATAAAATGTTAATTTGAATTCAATATACGCCACAATGTTCCAAGTTTCAAATTCGATAATCGACAATGTTCGAAATATTTAAATTTGGCTGACACTTGGACGCTGAATGGTAGGACGTGAAAGCGTTGACGGCTCCCATGTTCCGCCGGATTATCGTCGGCATGCGTTCACTTTGCTACTTACGTAATTGCTAATAGGTTAATTGGTACCCTGGTAGTTCTGACATATAACATACTGTCGTAAGCTACCACATCACGCACAAGATCAATCGCTATCTCTAAAGCCCCGCTTTGATCAAGTCATTTGAACGTGTCTCCCTTATGGGGCAGCGCGTTCGAGTTGGAATGCAAGGGTCCTGGACTCGAGACCCGTATAATCCTATAAAGCGGCTGCCAACTCGAGCATCTACTATCGATCATATCCATACCATCAATCAGGTGATAGAAAAATGTTCGGAATATAACCAGCCCTTATACATAGCATTCATTGATTACGAAAAAGCATTTGACTCATTTGAAACCTCGGCGGTGATGCAGGCATTGCGAAATCAGGGGGTAGACGAGCCGTACGTGAAAGTGCTGGAAGATATATATAGTGGCTGCACAGCAACCATAGTTCTGCATAAAGAAAGTAACAAAATTCCCATAAAGAAAGGTGTTAGGCAAGGCGACACAATCTCCCCAGTACTATTCACAGCTTGTTTAGAGGAAGTATTCAGAGACTTGGAATGGGAGCAGTTAGGGATAAGGGTAGATGGAGAATACCTCAGTAATCTGCGATTTGCTGATGACATGGCCTTGCTAAGAACTCGGGGGGATGAACTGCAAATAATGATTGATGACCTAGACAGAAAAAGTAGAAAGGTAGGCTTGAAAATCAATATGCAGAAGACTAATGTAATGTTCAACAGCCTCGGGAAGGAACAGCAGTTTACATTAGGTAGCGAAATACTGGATGTAGTAGGCGAATATGTCTACTTAGGACAGGTAGTAACCGCAGATCCGGACCATGAAAAAGAAATAACAAGAAGAATAAGATTGGGATGGAGCGCATTTGGCAAGCACTCGCAGATTATGACTAACAGCTTACCGGTATCGCTCAAGAGGAAAGTATACAATAGTTGCATCTTGCCTGTACTCACCTATGGGGCTGAAACGTGGAGGCTAACCAAGAGAGTTCTACTTAAGTTGAGGACAACCCAGAGGGCTATGGAACGAAAAATGGTAGGGGCAACATTAAGAGATAGAAGGCGTGCAGAGTGGGTCAGAGAAATAACTCAAGTTACCAACATTCTAGTGGAAATTAAGAAGACGAAATGGACATGGGCAGGACATGTAGTGCGAAGAGAGGATAACCAATGGTCGCTGAGGGTAACAAACTGGATTCCAATGGAAGGAAAGCGTAGCAGGGGGCGGCAGAAAGTTAGGTGGGCGGATGAGATTAAGCAGTTCAAAGGGGTCAAACGGATGCAGCTAGCACAGAACCGGGTTAAGTGGAGAAATATGGGAGAGGCCTTCGCCCTGCAGTGGGTATAATCAGGCTGGTGATGATGATGATGATGATGAACTCGAGCATGTCACGTGGTCTCGTGAAGTGGAAAACCTAACCAATCAGGGCTCGGCGAAGTCAGTTGGCAACTGTCACATACCAGAGCCTAGTTCGTGATTTTTTCTTCACAACTCTGACAACTATTGCTCCCAGCCAGAGTTTTACTTTGAACGCCTTTATGGTGCCGCTATAAAACAAATTTGTGGGACTCTTAAGCCCGGTCTTTATGGACATCACTTGACAGCCATAATGATTTCAGTCTGGCACTCCACTTGCGGACCCTTGTTTTGGTATATGTTGTTTGTTGCTGCCTCAGTTATCAGCTCCTTAACCTGTGTCTCCCATCTCTCACACACACTGTTCGCTCATGCAACGAAGCAGCATGCACGGACGACGAAGGAGAACAAGGCTCACAACCAGATGCCTTGTCTGTCATTTCTTCGTTCTTCGTTCGGGCTCGCTGCTCCGTTGAAATGTAAATCTACCAACTAGGCGAATTGGCCAGTTTAGAAAACTATTCGCTAAGCATTTACTCCTTAGCATAACATTTGATATTTCCGCGCAGCAGTCAGTCCTTTTACTCACCACAATCAGAAAACGAGAATTATTGGACATTTTTATTCACAAGACTGATAAATTTCAATACATATAAGAGAAAAACTTCGACTTCAAAAGGCGGCAGATAGCTGTACCGATGGGCCAAAATTTTGCGTATTAACAGAACGTCGATGAGTTTTGCAACTTAACTTGTGTACATGTAATACACGAGTGTATGAATTTCATGCTTTCTTACTAGAGCATTTCAATACACCAACACCAATCTATGATATTATGCATTATGATATGCAGCTGCTGGCGCCGGGGGAGCACCCTGTATACTTGTAAGCAATGTTTTCATTTCATCCTCAGCCAGGCTATACCCATTGCAGCGCCAAAACCTATCCCATATTTCGCCAATTAACCCGATTTTGTACTTGCAGGATCCACCTGATCCCTGCGAATGTTTATTCTCATCTCTCCACCAATAATTCTGCCGCCGGCTGCCACGTATTTCTTCCTTTGGAATTCAGTTTGCTACTGTAAGCGACCATCGATTATCCTCTATTCACACTAGATGTCCACCGCATGCCCATTTCTTCTTCTTGATTTTCACTACAGTGCCAGTAACTTGAGTTATTTCACTCACCCACTCAGCACGCTTCTTCTCTCTGAGCGTTACCCCTACTATTGTTTCATTCCATAGCCCTCTGCGTTATCCTCAACTTAAGTAGAACACTTTTCGTTAGCCTCCACGTGTCAGCCCTATAGGTGAGTACAGGTAAGATGCAGCTGTTGTATACTTTCCTCTTGAACGATGCCGGTAAGCTGCTTCATAATCTGTGAGCGCTTGCCAAATTCGCTCCATCCCAATCTTATTCTCCTTGTTATTTCCCTTTAATGGTACGAATCTGTGGTTATTACCTGTCCTAAGTAGACATATTCGCCTACTACTACCAGTGCTTCGCCGCCTGTCTTAAACTGCTGTTCTTTCCCGAGGCTGTTGAACATTACCTTAGAGTTCGGCCCTACTTTCTACTTTGCCTGCCTAGGTCATCAATCATTCATTGCAGTTCATACCCAGAGTTACTTAGCAAGACAATGTCATCAGCTAATCACAGATTACAGAGCTATTCTCTATTTATCCTTATCCCTGACTGCTCCCATTCCAAGTCGGAATACATGCACTTTATAGGTGGCAATTCTCTGTTTGTCATATACATTGCACTGGTACTTATGAATACCTTAATTAACCAAAATGCTTACGAGAAAATATTAAACAATGGATGTCAGCCTTATGCCTTATGACACTGAGGTCAACTGAGTATGAGCATTTGGTACTACTCCATAGCGAGAATAATAATCCTTTTTGACACTTATATTTTACCTTAATTTTGGACATTATAGTGATCGACTTTATGTGCATTTTCAGTGCCTTAATTAACTTTTTAATTGTTTCAATGCTTTCAGTCTCAAGGCGTTGTGCGGCGGAAATTAAGCAAATATTCGACCGTTTGCACAATAGTAACTTTTTCCGCAAACAGCCAAATAACGTATAATTGAAATGCTATTTTGTAATGTACCATATTCTTTTCGGCAGAAGAAAAGTTTCATTCTACTTTCTTCCTTACCTTCTGCCACTAATACATTTATGCAGGCTCAAAGCCTCTCATGATGGCCACGGATCCTCCAAAGATTGCCCTGCGAGCCCAGATTACCTGATGAACCCCACTGGCCCAACGTCAAAGCCCGCAAAATTTTCGGAATGCAGTAAACGAACAATTGCGGAATTCATAAAGTAAGCTTATGTTATTGTATTTGGCGGCACAATTTTATGACACTCACTTTTTAATTTGTAGGAACAAATGTGAGGCAGGAACTTGAGGATTTCTCTTCACGATGGCAAAAGTCTAGCTCGCATTGAAGTTCTGAAATAAAACATTCACAAGATTTCGACAACGAGAAGCTTACTGAACCATTAATGAACGACTGAGATTCTGCACTTACCTTATCTTCATTTTTTATGACCTCAACAGCACCTTTCTCGTACAGTAGTTTTGGCGATAAAACAGAGATGGTATTATATTGCAGTTCATTCTACGAAGCTCATAAGAGCGCATATTCAGCAGTCAATAAAACTCCAATACAACATAATTTACATAGGTAAGATAATATTTCAAGGAAATGGATTTCAACGATCCTATTTGATATTATTTTGTCATGCGCAGCATGTTCATTTACTGCACGTAGGTATCAACCTACCGTAGTCTTCACCATTGGTCATTGTTCGTTTTCTCGTTTTATACCTTTCATGACTCCTCGAAGATTCATGATGCACAACTACGTAATGATGTATAAATGAAAACAGTTAAGGGTGCAAAACACCCTCCCGCGGTTTTCGCGGGCACTGAGGTTAACTTCCATAAACCCATGCAGGAGTCAAGCTGCATCCTGTTTACGGCAGAACTGAGAGATGGATCCACCTCCTCTTTTGGGAAATAAGGTGAAGTATGATAGCCCTTTGTGGCATTTTTATCGCTCGGTAGTTCATTTGACCTTAATATTTTTCGGATGAACTGCCATAGAATGCTGTCGTGCCTCATAATGCTAAGATATGCTAACGATTTCTTTTAAGAAAACGTGGAATATATGTTGATTTGTGCTAAAAGGCGCTGGGTATTATATTTAGGAGTGAAAAGGTGGCCGAGGGCCTCTTAATGGATAAACATATAAATTTATAACCATTCAAATTAATATAATTAGATCGCAATCGGGATAGACCTATTTCAGAAAGAGAGATACTGCAGGCTCCTTAACATCATCTGTGAATGCTGTGTGCTAGTATTCATTTATCTAATAACTTTTCGAGACAAATGCATACGAACACGAGGTTAGCAACGAAAGCTTCGGGGCTAAAGTGAATTCTGCTTATGTTATCTGCAGGTCCTTGAGTTACCGTTCGTAGAAAGAACATGTAACATTACATAGTAATCTATATATAATGCATTTGAAGAGAACGCAGACACGGCCAAAAATATTTTCCTTGAAGATCCACGTAAGGCATTTGGGGACATTATCACGCACAAAGATGCTCTTCAAAATACATCTCTAAATACCTTAGACTTTTTCATGGTTCAAGGATGCAGATTCCAGAACTGGCAAATGCTAAAACTCAGACCTCTCGAAGCCGCTCCATTCGATATGCGTCACTTTATTGCAGTGTGACATACCTATTTAGGATACAGCAAGGGATTTAGGAAATTGCTGCAGAGATAGCATGCTCCTTAACGCGGATAATTTTATTTTGTGCAGTGGCAAACTCAACATGATAGGCACATTGCAGAGAAAGAGAGAAATTATGAACGGCTTTCTGGCAGTAATAAATTCTCGTCTGCTACTTCAGTTCACTGCTGGTTGAACTGAAGTCAGCTGAAGGTGGTGCTGCCTAAAGTGTCCAGGAGACATGATGGCTTGATGTCGTCTTTTTATTTTCAAGACTTCATAAAAATCACTCTATATTACCCGCACAGTTGACAGTGCCTTCACAAGTAGAAAAACACTCCTTTATTGTGGTGGCAACAAAGTTTCTGGCAGGGAAGAGACTAATTTACGTGTGCGCGTGTGCACAAGTAAAGCGTATTGCACTAGGCGTGCGAAAGACATTCGGCTTTGCAACAAATGCTTACTTTAGTGAAAAACGAAGCATTGTTTAATAATTTTTGTCCTTTTGACCGATTTTTCTGAACTTTGCAGCTACTCTTTAAATGGTCAAAATAATAATAATGATTATAAAAGTTTTGCGATGTCAATAAGGTTACCAAATTTCTTTTCCAGATGCAAGGAACATTTCGCTGCTCCTGGCAGATGCTATAATATGCCGAAAGAAGGAGTGACCAGACAATTTAACTGACGCTTGCGTTGCTGACATATGGTTTTCCAGAGTTGAAAAGATTCTCAACATGCGAAGTAAAGGCGGAGAAGCACTGTGCATAGGATGTCTTGTCGTTGTTTACCACCACCAAAATACCCACTTGACATGCTGTGTACATTGACTACAGCTCTCAGAAATTGCAGCAATACTGCAGTGAGAAACATTCGCTTTCAAAGTTGCTCCTCGATAATATGTCCGGCAGTGCATAAGCGCTCTAGCTCGAAAGACCCAACAAAACATCCGAAATGGCTGTTTCTTCGCAAGGTTTGAGGCCTCTTCTGATACAAAATTTCGTCGGTCATAAATTTAAAAGGCCCGATCCAGCGCAAGTAGAAGCGCAGTGTTGAAACTGCGTCCCGCTTTCTTTAGAATTTTGTTGTCGTAAATTTAAGCTTTGAATAGCGCTATGTTTTGATAGGGTAAGGTGGGATAGATTACAACCACATCGGCAACTCGTTCCTGGAGAGTAGCTGTGGGCATCAAAACGCAAATAAAAAACACAACTGCTTTGAGAGCCTTTTAAAGACCAGATCAAACATAACTGCCAGTAGCTGACATACTCATTGTTTGATTGACCAACAAACAATGGTTCGTGTCGGTAAAAACAAGTGGTGTCGCATGTAAAATATATTGGAACCTCTAAACCTGTAGTGTTTTATTGTTTCAACTACATTGTCCTGTTGTACGTGCATCGGACCTCAGCTATGTCTGCGACGGCTTTCTTCGCGGTATCGAACGAGCAACGGTGATGTGCTGGTTGCAGTCGAAAAGTGTTCCCCTTCCCCACTGCAGGGTAGCAAACCAGAAGTCATTTTTTCTAGCTAACATACCTGCCTTCCACTCTCCTTTTCTCCTCCTCCTCCTCCCTCCTGACCTGATCATTTGCTCCTTATTAAGGCTACTCGCAATCAAACTAGCAAATTACTTGCCAGCCACCATCTAACGTCTGCAAGGTAAGGACCGTAAGTTTTCGCTCACAGCTTCAACGCTACATTTTTCTCTTTGCAGAGTCTTTAAAACAGTCGCGTTATAAATGTTCAAAAGCATAACACCACCTGCGAATCGTCATAGATATATTCATCAGCATCATCAGCATCATCACTATTAGAAGCATAACTGTAACCACTACAGGCCTAAGACCTCTCACATATTTCTCCAAGTGAACGGTCATGTGCTAGCTGCATACACTTGACCTCTGCGGGCTTCTTAAGATCTTCCCACTTAACTTTCTTTCGCCACCTGCTACGCTTGCCTTCCCTAGAATACAATCGGCTACTCTTAGAGACCATCGGTTGTCCTCTATTCGCGCCGCATGTCTTACCCATACCCATTTCTTCTTGTTTCCACTAAAATGTCAGCAACTTGCGTTATTTCTCTGACCCGTTCTGTACGATTCTTATCTGTTAATGTTACCCCTACTATTTTTCTTTCCATAGCTCTGTGCATTGTCTTCAACATACGTTGAATCCTTTTCGTTAGCCTCCATGTTTAAGCCCCATAGTTGAGTACAGGCAAGATGCAACTGTTGTATACTTTCCTCTCGAGCGATACCGGTAAGCTGGTATAATCTGTGAGTGCTTGCCAAATGTGCGTCATACCGAGCTGAACCTGACATGAGTTGTGGCTCAAGGTGGCAGGTGGAAAAAGTCGACGCAACAGAGGCGGTGCACAACAGGAGAGGGTGGGTCGAAAGGAGAGGGGAGGTTAAGTTCAGAAAGTCAGAAAGTCGAGGCCAAGAATGACTTGTTGAGGAAAATGCTGTAGAAGTGTGAACAAGACGGTAGTATAGCAGCCAGATTTCGTTACGCGGACAGTGCACAAGCCAGCGACCTTATTCGGTGGGCCACCTGCGAAACGTACAACCTGTATAGGGGCAGAAGTGAGTACTTTTTTTAAGCGACAGCTTATTTCAGGGCTCATGACAGAAACTTGCGCACTGGTATCAATCAGGCCTTAAACGACTGTTTCGTCAACGAGCATAGTGAGCAAATTACGACGCGCACGAAGAGCTAGATGAGGATTTGTGATCGTGGTCCCGACTGCAGAATCACCTCTAGATGCTGTAGCACCTAGTTTTTCGTCGAGGAGCGGTTATAGAGAATTGGAGATGAAAAGCGACAGTGTCGGGGCTAACGGGACAGACTATGGTGTCGGGAGGTGATCGGTTGAGGCGGGAAGGCTGGGGGCAACGGCAGTGCTTGAAGGGTCGTAACGAGGCGAGACGAAACGAGAGCGGTCATCGTAGATACAAGAGGGTGAAAGGCGCGACCTTTGTGGCTGGAACCATCGACGTCGACCCTAACGGGCGATATGGCCGACGCAGGATCAAGCAAAACAAATAGGCCAGTTATCAGCTGCATGCCATTCGTCTGGATTACTTCGACGTGGGGCGAAATAGGCAGGTCGGCCAGGATAAACTGTGCGATTGTTGGTGTCATAAGCTGGTCGACCGCGAAAAATGGCGCGAACGTCGACGGCAGTGGGTGAGCTGATGGCAGCAATGGAGTTGAAGCCCTAGGTGGCGAGCACTTGACGGAAAACAGTCTGAATTAGGGGAACATGCGGAAGGTGGATGTCTGCACAATGTACGGCAAGGTAGCGAGAGAGATGGCCTCTTTTTCGTGGTGAGCAATACAGGTCACATTTTCGGTTTCGATCGACGCTGGGTGGCGTTGTGGAGGCGAATCTTGACATGAAGATGTCGGAGCAGCAATAGGAAGGCGAGCAAATGACGGTGGGATGCAACGAATTTTGGCGTCTTCAAAACGGTGGCATTCTTTTATGATGATACCAATCGTGTGGCTGTCATTGCATACAAGCATGTTGAATGTATAGTCTGCAATGCCGTTCAAGACATGACCAAGGTTTTGGGAATCCGACATGTTGAGATCCACTTTGTGGAAAAGGGCGAGCAGATCTTAAATATAGGCCACGTATGATTCAGTAGATGTCAGGACGCGGGTCTCGAGGGTTTTGTTTGCGTTAAGCTCTCGACCATAGGTTTTTTCAAAAAGCTCGGGGAATTTCTCTTTGCAAGCATCAAAACTTGTTAATTGATCTTCGTGGGTCGCGTACTAGTGCTTTAGAGGTAAAAAACAGCATTGGCTAGCATCAAGGTGGGGTCCCAGCGATTATATTCGCTGACACTTTCGTACTTGCGTATACCAGCGTCCATACCAGTAAAACAGCCAGAATCGCGCGGTTGAGTGAGGATGACCGATGGCATGGCCTCCGGTGAGGCGGGGACGGTACCTTGAGGCATCGTCGGGCAGGACATAAGGCGGCCGCTGCGGAGTTCTGTCTTGCAGAGGCTGACGGCGGGATCAATGGCCGCACCTGCACCAACATGTTACTTGACGAATCTATTTACAGTATATTTACAAACGGCTATAACGTAGCACTACGGAAAAAGTTCCACTTTGCTGTCAAACCCTTGTCCGCTAGGCAAGGGGTGGAAACACTTCCTCGATTTCTTCTCTTAACTATATATATATATATATATATATATATATATATATATATATATATATATATATATATATATATATATATATATATATATATATATATATATATAGTGTGCTTCTGTTTGGTATTATGTCGCGTTTGTCTTTGGTGGCATGACTGCAATTTGGGCATCACTTCCTCTTCTGCATTACTCTTAAGCTGTCTCCGTGCAATGCACTAGAACATTTAGATAGCGTGCTATCAGCAGCAACATGCAGCTGTTCAGGTTTTCTGGAACCTGATACAGTGATGGTAACAAAGGCCAAGCGATGTAATGAGAGAAGGAGCTGAAGCGGGCAGAACCCTGTAGGCTCCAAGGAAGGCACCTTCAAAGCTTAATCAATACGTTCCGTCTCGAAGTACTTCTAGAAACTGACTTCACAGAAATGATTCCCCTCTTATCCTCGTCAGAGCGGCTCTAATTCACCAGGTTACAGTGCAGCAAACAAAACAATATGATTTGTAACCGGTAACGTTTATCATCCTAAACAGGCTTTCTTGAAAAAAATCTTACATAAATCTCTCCGTAACCGTTAACGTGTGTCGCACGTTTGCTCATCGAAAGGCTGCTTAATGCCTCTATATATCGATCGTCGATTTGGTGGCAGCTCCAGCGAAGCTGTCGACCGAAGCGCTGTCCTTCTGTTAAAGCATCCGCTTCCTATTTAGGAGACCGGTGATGCCCCCGTTATCCCCCGGTTCTCAGTGGGTACTACATTTCCCCTGCCTGATTCTCGGCTCTTGTTAACTGAAACGAGCCGGGAAACGGACTCGGACCAAATCGAACTGGCAAAGAAATAAGCAGATTTGCGCGCTGTGCTGGGCTTCCTTAACGTGCCAGTACAGCAGCGCCGTCTCTTCGTCTCCACTTTCCGATGGAGGCCAGCCATGGTCGACATTTTTGAAGACCTCATATACGGCGCCCCTCGTAGCGTGAGCTATTTTCGGATGCTAAATTTCATAAGACAAGCCAAACTTGAGAGGCTACCAATGAATAGACGTACATGGGTGTGAGGCGAGGGAGATAAGTTATGACGCGAATAGATCTATGAGTGATTGCTTCAAGAGAGTCGCACTGTATGAAGCAATTAAATTGCATACAAATGTACTACACTTTATCCTGCTAAACATGAGTTCCGTGCCTTAGAAACAAAAACTTTCAATTCATGTCGGCGTACAGCTAGGTTCACTGTTTTGTTTTGTTAACGTTTTGTACACTACGATCCTGCCTCTTCCTCGTTAATGCAATGCTGAACTGATTAGTCCTTGCCGTGTCCTCAGTCACTTATTCTGTTGTGCTGAACTCCGTTGCTGCCGAGCAGTCACGGCTGATGGTTGAAATCTCCAAAACATGAGAAAACTATTAAATGACCAAAAAGAAGAAATTAAAAAGAAGACCGAAGGCAGCTAAGGGCAGTGGACGGAAAAAAACTATTTTGCAGATTTCATCAAACCATTCATTTTACAACAGATAGAGAAGGAACGTCACAAGAAATGAATGCATGCGCAGACAATTCTCTGCATGAAAACCGACAGCGCAAGGAAGAAAAATGATAAGGTTTTAGTGTAGTAAAAACGAGTATGACGTGCCAAAGCTTGAGTGCACAGGCCTTGTAATGCACAGCGCGTGTGTGGTAGTCCGCACGTAGGGTTATTGACTACGTTGACAGATACTACGTTCAATAGTCACTTCCCACGCGTAATATTCGAACTCGAATGCACTTCTCCGACAACTTTCGTCCACCCGGGCTCGTCAGTGTGCCCCGATGCACACTGGTGAGCCCCTACGGGCACTCTAGGGGCAAATTACCTTTCAGAAAAGAAAAACGAAGGAAAATGATCTTCTATTTACATCTGCCCAAGCAGCCAAAATTCGTCTTGCCGGCACTTTCCGAGCAAAGAGGCCGGTGATGCCAGACTAACTCATGCTCTTGATGTACTTTAATGGTCAGGACAAAATTCTTAAATTGGACGAAAAGGAAAAATTGTAAGATTTAAGCAGTTAAGCCCCGTAACCATGCCAAACCGCCACCCGCGATTTCAGGCCAATAAATATTTCGGCCCAGCGCGGCGGCCAATAATTAAGCTTTACTCATACAGCAAGGCGGCAGCAGAAAGCCGAGCAGCGTCTCCCAATCATCCCTGCCTAAATAGAGCGGGATGTACGAAACTACTTGACTGCCTGCTTGAGTAACGCACGCTTTTGGGTTGTAGGTGTGTGCCCGAGCCGGCCGCGCGGTTTCGGTTTCACTCGCCGCGATAACCTAGAATCTTGTAGCGACAAGTAGAACTGCACTTCCTAAAACCGAATATGGCTGCCACAAATACCAAGCTACAAAATAGTTCGAAGTGTTACTGTGAGAATTCAGGTATTGGCTACTCTACTGTTTTTAACGTCCGCCAACACTGGTATATACTATGGTCTTCTTTCGTGAAAAACGCTATTTTTAAAAATTACTGACAAAGTTCCCAAGAACATTAGGTATACTCGCAGGAATACGGAAACGGAAGTGGTCACGCCGTGGTCGTGCAGTGGTTTGGACGCTCGGCTACTGTGTCGAAGTATGCAGGATCAAATCCGGCCGCGGCGACCGCTTTTCGATGGAGGTCAAAAGCATGGCGCCAATGTGCTATGCTATATCAGTACACGTTTAATAACTCCAGGTGGTCGAAAGTATTGGTGCCCTCCCTTACGGCATCTCTAATAGACTGAGTTGCTTTTGCACATTAAACCCCGCAAACCAAACAATACGTAAACGTTCCGTTAATTTACGAAAAGGCTATGAACGCTTCTTCAGAAATGTGCGTTCACCGACCTCGTGCACCTGCGCGATCAAGATAAAGTTAGTGCCTGCATGAATTGCAAAGTTGTCTCAATGGCAGTGACCGAACGAGTATGCGGTCTGCATACTCGTTCAATCTGCATACCGTGCAAATTGTTTCTGCACACAGCGCAAAAACGGCAATCGATTGAGATCTCAGGCTGACATTTACCTCGGCCTAAAGATAGAAAAACAAAGTTGTTCCTGCGTCTGAAAGGTATGCATTATCACAGAAAAATAAGAATTAAGTCAGAAAAGCTAACATATCGCGGATTCGAAACCTGAAGTTTTAGCTAAAATGTCTAATAAATTAAGAAAATTTCAGTGTCAGATATAAGCAGGTATCTTTTCTTTTTGTTTTGTTTTCATATGTCTAGCCTGAGCCTACTGTTTGCTATATTGGCCGGAGTCAGGTACGCAAACAGTACAAACATATATCATGCATTTAAGGGAAACTGAAACGAGTTTAAAAGTGCGTAAAACTCGGTGGTTGGAAAGAAGGTTTTTTATTCATATGTGTCAATTTTGTTCTGAATTGTGTAGATAAGAAAACTGAAATCATTTGTTAAAAGCATGGCCGCTTGGCTAAGCCGGCCGCTCTTATTGCATGCCTGCTTCGCCCCATACCTTGTCTATCGTCCGCTTTAGCGATCAACGGATCAACTGTTTCTGGTGCCGTTGTTTTCTCCAGTTCGGTCTTCTGTGCGAAAGGTTTCACGTGTTTAACGATTCACGAGGTTAACCAGCAGATGCGTAGCTTTTGTGGAGTGGCGTACCTCGAGCATCGACGCCATCCGTCTAGTGAGCCTCTTATTTCGTTCTAAAAATACTTTTTCTTAAGTCTTTCTAAAACAAACACTCTTGTGTTTGCGTGGAGCGTCTAGTAGCTATCAGCACGGCTTTACGTTGTGCGCACATTAGTGGTCCAGGCAACATGATGCTTTTTAATTTCCCAGATGATTTCTTGCTTTTGGAATCAGCTGTGTTTTCCACTGTTCATTTTTGTGTCGATGATGATAATGGAATATTGGCAGCGAGTGCAGCCGCTTGATATTCTATTATATCAGTGCAACTGAAATCCGGCGCCGTTCTGTCATCGTTCCAGCACATAATTAGTTTAATACCGCTGTTGCACGGCTAGCTTCCCCGTACGCTTAACCGAATGTGACGAACGTAAAACGCAATTCACAGCTCACTGTTATTATTACACAGCTCGCCGCCGTTCTCGGCTACGTCAACAATTATCCATTAGGTGCAGAAAACGAAATACATGATCGGTAGAATGAAGCAGCATTTGCCATCGTAAATTATAACGTAATGCCTGGAATGCCATGCTGCACACGCAGCAGCAGCGCGTTCAAGTATCATCGGAAGGCAGCAGAGCCTCCAAATGCCGCACAGGCTCCGCTTACCGAAAGCGCATTGCACTAGCGTAAAGAAAGCATGCTCAGATTTATTGTTATCCTAAATAACACGCGCAGGAGTAACGGAATGTTCACGGAATGGTTAACACTGGAGTTACGCGAGAGCAACTTGCATGGGTACGTTTAGGTTCGGCTTGAAAGTAAAGAGATAGCTTTTGCACACAGTTGTTTACTCTACGACTCTAGCTTTATTTATGCCATAGGGGAATCACTTCATGTATAAGCACCCCTTGTATCTCGTCATTGACTATCATCAATCTGGTGTAGAAGACTTGTAGTGGTTTGAAATCGTCTCTACGTAGAACGTTCGTTAAAAGTTTCGTCGAACGTCTAAAGTTTCGGAATTGAAGATTTTTTGAACCTTAACTACCGATTTCAACCATCGTATTAAAAAAAAATAAGCTTAAAAAAAAAACAACAGCATGAAATTAGGACACAAAGTGCTCCAAAGCATTAGAAATTGCACAACCTCAAAAACAAGGCTATACCTCTTAAAGAAAAAGCAATTTATTTACTGCAGAAAGACTGTAAGGAGCTCTAATGAAGATAAAAACGTTCATTTTCTCTCTGCACAAAGGGACACAATGTGACAGTAATCGGAAGCGTCTGAGGCTTGTAAGGTTTTGGCGTCAAGTATACCACTCTACTACTCCCACTAAACGGCCGCAGAAAGTCATTGCACTAATTGTGCAGGCAACGACACACATCACCGTTTACTTATTCTGTTCTCTTATGAAGTTCTTTAGAACCACCCGGGTCCAAGTACCTATTCTCACAAACTATACATAAGAGGAATCTGTAACACAAACCTTGAAATTAGTACCCGTAACATGAACGACTTCTATATAATAAACACAGCACAGCAACAGGGCACTTAAGTCACAGAATTATATGCGCTCTGCGGCATTTTAAGAGTACAAAATGCGCGCCTATACTTAAAGCTTTCAAATTAGCAAGGTGCAAGACAAGTTGAAGTGTCTTTAAGGTGCAGCTAGAAACGTTTCTCAATGCCGATGCAAAGGCCGCCTGCACTCTTTCAAAGCAAGCAGTAATCGATTAAGACTGTCTTCTTATTTCCGTAGTGCAAATATGCCTGCTTCGAGAGATGTGACGATGTAATGAACTGAATGAAAATCGCAAGAACTTTTAAAAACAAGAACGCTCCAGGATGGGGCCCACACAAACTAGATTACATGTAAAGAAGTCAGAGGAGTGCTGAGCATAACTTTTACGCTGTAAACGAACGAATAAATACAAACCAATATGCATGTTTCAAACATCGCAGCCATAGCATTTAGTGACATGCGTTCGGACACACGTGAAAGAAAATGAGCTCACTGGTTTCGCATATCCCACTGCTGCACGCGGCAAAAATGGCCTAGCAACACAAGCAGGTCAGCATGCCGTATGTTGCAGTATTTAGTCGCATGGTTCATGAATATCTCCGAGCAGAGTCGAATCCGAAAGCACTAGAAACAATGCACGCTAAAAAGGAATATACCGAACACAATTGAAACTTCAGTATTTCTCAGATAAACTCTAATTTGATTATTACAATGAGTTACGCTGTCCACGCCAGCCCAGGCCAAAGCGTAGACACTGGTGCAGTCGCGCAGTTTGTCTCCATTAATGAATGTATACTGCATGGGTACTACGTGCCGTGAAAGTAGGGGGTTCTGTCCTCAAGAGGTTGGCGGGTAATACATATCACATACATAAGCGCAAATACAGAAGAGCACATATCCGTCTTCGTTTCTTCGCTTTCTTTACAACACAGCCCAGCAGTAGCTACCACAGGCGTAAATTTAGCCTAACTACTGATCGTTTGGTTGATTCATCGCCTGCTGTGAAGGAATCCAAACTGAAATAAGTAAGAAGGTGGTCCCGAATGACGGACTGAGACTTCCAATCTCCATGGACCGCAAGCACAGGGTCTGGAGACAAAGCATATCTACCTAAAAAACACTGAATAAGAGCGCGCGGGCATGAAACCACACGCTTCACAGGAGGAAGATACGGGTAACCTAGGTTGCTAGGCAGTGACTGCGTTTCGTAGATGCTACGAGACTTTCCAATACCACAGTTTTGTCGTCACCGAAGAACAGACCAGGAGCTGTATTTTGCGCTTCTGCCTTGGTTAAATGGAATTATTGGGAACAACTACAACACCATATGTTCTTTCTTTTGTACTTGGCGGTGTGTATGCACTGTATAAAGCTCAGTATTTAGATGGTTCATCATGATAATGAACTCCTATAGATTTGTGCTGTAGTATAATGACATTGCTTCAGACGAAGGCACAATGGTGCTGCATTGCTTCAGCACATTTGCTGTCATCTTCTTTATTGCACTGAGTGAATAAAATTGTATTCTTTTTGAGTACAGATTTTTTCCGGCGAAGAAAAGTCACACATGGTGCCAAATCGGCCAAGACTACATAGTGTTAAAGTGTAGTAGTGAGGTTGCTGGCAGAAACTGCTTCACAGAGAGTGGCGTATGAGTGAACGTATTGTCGTGATGAATATAATGCCCCCTCATCACATTTTCTGTTTACTAAATTGCCTAGCAAACCGTAGAGCGGGTTAGGTGAAGAATGAATGTTTTCCTACATTGTAACTTTTTCTTTCTCATATTTCTTCTCAGTGAATGAAAATATACTTGTGTAATGCTAGTTAGCAATTCTACTTTCTAGAACTCACTATTTGAATAGTATGCGTTGGACAAAAGCAATGAACAATAATTTGAATTTGGAGTTGCATTGACTTGCTTGTTCCTTTTTGTTGATGGTTTGCAAGCGCGTGGACTGTTGTTTCGTCTTCGAATTGCATTCGTAGATTCATTTTACATTAGAGGTGGTGATTGTTCAAAACAGCACTGGGTCCACATCAAATTACTGGATGATGTGAATGGGCATTGTCTTGCGGTACTCTTTCTGGTTTGCTGAGAGGTCTAGCGACTGACTTGACGAATTTTCTTGGTGTCGACCTTCTTATGCAAAAACTTCTTTGCAGTGTCTTTGCAGTGTCAGAGCACTTGGTTGAAAGATTGTTGAAACAATCAGGCCAGTTATTTCAACATTGTTTAGGTTCAGGAAGCAGAAGATAGTTTTGTGCCACTTCGAACATGTACGAGGCATAGTTCCTGCCATATGCCAGAAGTCTTGGTCATAACTCTCAATTTATATGTTAAACATTCTGTTCGTGTTTTGCTCACTTTCACTAAAGGAATAAAAATAACATGCTGCTCAAACTTTGAACTTGGCATGTTGTCAGCACACGACAGACAAGACAAGTGCGACTGACAATCGACATTTTCATGCCCTAGGATACAGAAAATAATGCCGGTTAACATATGTTCAGGCTCACCCGTCAACCACTGCTTCTCAGATTTATATGCTTGGGCTAGCTGATTTAAGATAAACTTCATATTTATAGACAGAAGAAAATGCAGATATAGCCGTTATTCTGACAATGCGTCTGTATGAAGTACTATAGACAAGTTATTAATCAGTAAGCAAGCATATGAGATGAGGTGAAGAACAGAATATGCAGCTTTGTTGGGACTGGCAGCAATCTTAGCGGTGGTACACCATAACCTTATGAGAATAAAACTCCCATGCGTAGAAACGGTGATATCATTACGTGGCGGTAGTTGAAATTGGTGACCTAAACTGAAAACGAATAAATTGGGTTGTTCGTGGTTTCGGTTACGTTATCTAAATGAAGTGTTGTGCAAGTAAAGTAAGTGAATATGAGGCGACCTTGACTCGTCCGTTATGTTTCTGTTGAAAGCCTGTTTACATAGTGCCATGCTTGAGGAACCTATCCTCTTGTAGTGCAATTTTAGTGATACATGGCAGTTTCGAAGAGGTAGTTGCAACTGTCAATAAGGAAAGCATAGATGCTACCGCTGATATCTATACATGAGCAGAAAAACCTGCAGTGAAAAAGATTTTAATGCCAATTTCTTAATGTGGTTGCATTAATCTGATAGTATGGGTCAGATTTCTTGGAAAGCTGCTAAGTGATACTAACATTCATTGTGATTAAAACAGATTTTCGAGGGCGGAGCAACCAAAATTTGTCTGAGCCGTACGTTCTGAATGACCTCCTATGTGTTGCTCAGCCAAAATTAGAGTGGGTGTAAAAGCTAGATGTTCAAAAGTTCATATAAGCACTGTTATTTAGCTGGGATTGTTGCTCAAATGAAGTCACTGTCTCTGCGATCCATGTTCTTAATTTATAGTTCATATGATCCACGATGAAGTGTATATTTACCTTCATGAATAGGATCCGTCATCACGAGCTCGTACTTTGCACCTATTTTTTTGGTAAAGTGGGCTTGCAGATACAATGGCACGATAAACATTAGGCGCTGGAACTGTGCACCATTAGGCATGTTTTGTTTCAATAGTGTGCTGGCAATGATATGGCCATAACTCTTATTAGATTTAAATGTGAATATTGTTACGATTAGAGAAGAAAACGACTTTGGATTGATTAAAATTCTAGAGGGCACATTGGACTTCGAAAGTCGATGAAGCGAAAGCCATTATAGCGCGGTGGACCGACACTTCTATCACCCTCTTTTTCTTTCACTCCCACCTTCCGCCGTTCTTTTAGGGCATGGTACATGTGTCCGCGGAGAATTGTGACATATACTGCGCCTTTTTTGTGCAGTAAATTAATTTAAAATGTCGCTGATACCTTCTGCACTAACGCCTCCTAGACACCTTGGTCTGCTTCAGTTTGCTGTGTGGTGCGGCGTTCGAGCAAGCGCCTAATGAAAGGCGAAACAGGGACGCCTGGATCGGACGCCCGGCGGGGTCAGCTTCATCTACGCATAAATCACCTGGTCACGGCATGACCAGTTATGAAGGAACATGGCGCCCCCCTTGTCGATCACTACCAGCATTCCATCGAAAGCATCGAAGTTCAGCGGCGTTCTATGTTTCGTTTATAAGAAATTGAAGGCGCAGTATCTGTCAATAGTGGAATCCCGCTATCCTCATGGTACGCAAGGGGAATTATGATGAACATTCCAAGCGGTGGAGGTTCGATTCCCGGATGGAGACAAGGTTTATTTATTTTTAACTATCTCCCTCGAACGTGTGACAGCCTCCGCCGACAACGCCTGCTGACAACGATGAGGCATTGAAGGCTTTCGCTCTATAATCTCACAGACGTCGGTCATATTCTCTTTGTGTTCATCTGCCTGCCGCCCCGTAACATTTTGGTTGTAGGTGCGGGGTGCGTTCATTATCACTCCTCATCCTTTCCCGTTGGTTCGGTGCACTCCATCTTCTCGCGCCGTCTGCAGAAGATTAAGGAGGCATCGCATGGGTAGTCCCCAGAATGCCGGGCTAGACACGACCTCTCTGTTCCACCGCCCCCTTCCCCGCACCAACCACAAAGCATGGCGATCGAGGTGCTGACACGAGACGCCACCCACAGACCACAGTACAAAATGGGAGAGCTAATTGACCATTGATCCCAGAGACCCGAAATGCCGACTAAAGACGTCGACCAAAACCCTTCTGTGCTCTGTGTTTATCGGCTTGTCTCCCCGTAGAAATATCGTTAATCATTTGGACGAAGGCTTTGGGTAGTTGTAAGGCTGACCGTATGATTGTTTTGCCGTGTATGTTCATAAGTACTGCATTCATTGTGGTACTACGTTGTTGACTATGCAAAGAAAACAAAATAGTTAGGCTACCAGACAGTTTGTTTTGCACACAATGTCACACATCACCACTGTCCATGCCATGCGGTGCATGCCTGGGCCTCCGCCATCGTATTTGCCGACCTTTGGCCCGAAAGCATCATTGACCAGGATTTATTGGGGAATTAGGGTGGTGGCAAGCCGTTGTCTTCTTCCTTCTTCTTCTTCTATCTTGAACTATCCAGTCACGCCCATCGTCATGTCTTCTACTTTGCTAAATGGCACATACCCACGAAGGAGGATCGGCCAGTGTTCAATGTAGACTGCCAAATGATCTACAGGTATTGAATTAGTTTATTATATGAGTTATCGACTGAACAAAAATGAGGATTTAAGATAGTCATTTCATTAATCTCATCGGCGTGAACAATCTTCCTCGTCCACGATCGGGATGATCGCTCGGTGGCTCCGGGTAATTTGGTTCGGTTTGGTAAAACTTTATTTCCCACAGTAGGGGTCCTGGAGGACACTCGGCTAGGCTGCAGGTATAGAGGGCAGCTCCCACGTCGGCACAGAGAGCCCGAAGCTCTCCGCCGCCCGGATAATGCTACGACGAGAAAGAAAAAGCGGATAATGGCACAGGCATAGATGCTGGCGCCAGGCCCACCGCTATTCAATTAAATTATATGACGGTCATCGGTCACCTGTGCACTGTGTTCAGCGGTTTGCCGCCCTGTAGCAATATCGTTGATCATTTGGGCCAAGAATTTGGGTCGTTTTAAGGCTGACAGTCGAATTGCTGTGCGGTGTATGCTCATAAATACTACATTGATTGTAATACTAACATTCTGACAACGCAAAGAAAACAAAACAATAAATAGGCTACGAGACAGTTTTTTCTTGCGCACAAGGTTACACATTAGAGAAAAGAACTGCTTGCCTACAAACAAATCCGACATCGTTTCTGGCATGTGCAAATGGAAGCCTTTACTAAATATACCTGCAACTGCTTTAACTTTTGTGTGACTGATGGGCCACCAACCGCAAATGAAATACAGTTCTATTTGTTGCTCTTTAACAGGCCTACAAAGCTTAATATCTTAAATGAGCATACCAAAAGTATTTTAAGCTTGTTTAATTTTAGTTTTACACTGGGTACTAGCCCCTTTGCATGCTATTCATGAGGCCGAACAAGAGTTTCCTTTATTTAGCGTTTGTTTATAGCTTATGAGCTTTAAATCCCCAATAGAGAGAATGCTCGTAAACTTTGTGATAACTGTGCACATTTAATGAGAAACCTCCGGTGGCCTAAATATCCCAGAGTCTGAGTGGCGTTGCGAAGATAAACACTTTAAACCAAAGCGCGCGAGAATGACACACTCCGGTTAGCGAGGACATTTCTCTGTGAATGCTCTAGACCTTGTTAAATTGAAAATAAATCGGCGAAGGAGACTTCTTTCAGTGTAGCTTTAGGCAGCTCAAGAAAACAAGCAAAAATTGGGTTGTGAGAATAGCAAAAAATTAGTTTGTTTTGCCGTTTATGGCTCACATGTCATAAAGCCGCCAGGAAAACGTTTATAAAAGTGGCAGAAAATTTAAATAAAGCCCGCGATATTTATATGCTGGGAAAGATGCTAGCTTTTTTGCTGAGAAAGCAGGTTTTTTTCCTCTATGTGTGATGTTGTGTGTCGCGAAGCTATTTTCAACTTACTGTAAATAATAACGGCTTAAAAACAGATCGCCACAATAATACTTTGAGTTTTCTTCCAGCGTTATGAATAACTGAGCAAAATGGAACTGCTTGTTTGTCACTTAGAGTGCTTCACTAACAGGTTTATGTTCCTTTGAAATGGAAGATTACTGACATCACGTCTCTATACAAGCTAGGCTTCATCTTTTTTCGGCTCCCATTTAGGCGGCTCCAACAAACCACTAATATTATAACACGTGTGCGGCTGGTACTTTATTACATTTCTGGAATCAGGACTTCAATCAGATACCTGCAATGTATTTTGAGTGTCGTTTATTGGCTGCAGCACAAAAAGGTACTGATCTGCAATTAGCAGCAAGGAACACGCTCATGTTTTTGTTTTGCTATAACGTCAGAGCTTCTAACTTCACTCAGAGCCTTCTGTTATCACGTCGTATTTTTAGCGCTTACACAAAAACTGGCATAAGTATACTGAAGATGACATGTAGAGTTCTCCGAGGCTTGAAATGTTACACAAGGATTGCCCGCAAGGCTGAGTTTTAACGGAGATTTTTCTTATATTGACTCTACTTACCTGGAAAATTTGTACTGGTATGAATTGGACTAAAAAAAATAGCTTTAGTAGAAATTACGGGTTGATGCCAAATATAGAATATGTTTCTAAACGTTGATGACTCTTAAGGCTGCTTTTGAATAGGAACAAAACCACCTTGAGACTTTTTCATACTTGAGATGGTATTGCACTGTGCGAATTACCATTTCTTAAACCTCCTGTAGTTACTATCAGTCTGATTTGCGATAAATACATGGTAACACTACCAGTGCTGCGCCAGTGCGAGCGAACAACAGCTGGGCTTAGTTAACATATATAAAAAGCTTTTAGGCCTCGTTTACTACACACAAAGTTTGAAAGGGCGAGTGAAGATTCGCACGTTGTTTCCCTGTTCTATGATACATTAGAAACTGGGGTGCGCCTTAGGGATGGTGTACGTGCCGCGGAAGTCGCTTGCGCCAGAAGTGCCGTGTTAAAGACAGTATAACGAAGCCTTGATCGTGGTGGGCGAAGTTTATAAATAAAATTATTAACTGAATGGCCATACTATTTTATTTTCTATTTGTGCTGCTTGAAGCTCCGGAATGATAGAAATAACTTCTATCGACTTGCGGGGTCAGCGCATCATTATCATCAGCCTGAATATACCTACTGCAGGGCGAAGGCTTCCCCATATATTCCTCCAATTAACCTGGTCCTGTTTTAGGTGCATCCAATTGACCCCTGCGATTTTCTTAACCTCATCCGCCCGCCTAGCGTTCTGCCGCCGCCTGCTATGCTTTCCTTCCCCTGGAATCCGGTTTGTTCCCTAAGCGACCATTGGTTATTCTCTCTTCGTACTACATGTTCTGCCCATGCCCATTTCCCTTCTTGAATTGCACTAAAATGTTGGTTATTTCTCGGCCTTATTCTACACGCTTCCTATCTCGTAACGCTACCCCTCGCATCACATGGGGGATATATAAGCTATCCGAAAGTTTCGATCATGAGTGCTTGCGAGCAGCGCTGTGGTCTCTTGTTTAGATTTCGTTTTGTTTATGGGCTTTCACGTAAGCAACTATGGGTATGAGAGACGTCATAATGAAGGGCTCCAGAAATTTCGACCAACTATGGATTTCTAACATGCTCTTACATCACAGGAAACTTGAGCGCCTAGCTTTTTGCCTCCATAGAAAAGCGGCCACCGCGGCTGGCATTCGATCCCGCATTCCTGGATACAGGGACTGAGGGTCCTATTCAGTCCACCGCCACGGCGGAGGTGTGTTGTTTCGTAATTTCCCATTAGTGCATTGTTTTTGGCACGATTGACACAATGGACATAGAATCCATGGAAATGCTTGTCTTAATTATGTTCACTGCCAGACATCTGCTTCTTTCAGTCTGATTTACTCCCTGCATTTGCTTCAGCTTTGTAGAATTTTTTGCGGTTCACGAATTAATTCGCAAAGAACTTGTGTATTTTGTTGCCAATTTTATCGAGTGGAATTGGGAACTATATATACATATACAGAAAACTTGAGACAGATTTTAGCCGGCGTAATGTTCGCTGACATGCTACTCTGCATAAGGGGACTAGGGAAGAAACATGAAAAAAGGATTAGAAAAGAGTGTGGTCATTGAAGGTAGATAGATGACTTTTTGGATAAAAGCGTAGTCCAGTACTGTACATTAGCGTGATGGTCAATTGGGTGGGCAATGTAGAATTTGCCTGCATACTAATAGTACCTAATAGGCAAATAAGAATATCATTGCATGGCGGTGCTGTCTGAGGCAGCCTAAATAACTTAATATAAAGTGCACCGTCTCCTAGGTGACAGTCTGCATGTATTATTCATTGTGTGCACGTTCGTTTGCGTACGTTGACATTTGCACAAAATATGGCATACAGTCGCATGTGAGCCGCAGTTGTCACAATACAGATTGTCTGCTTGCTTGAAATGTTTTTGTAGACTTTGTAAAGGCAGAACTGAGGCAGAGGCGATGATAAATTCTTTCTAGATGACGCTGTAGACCGAGCAGTAGACTTGATTTCAGGTGTTGGCCGATAGACTAGCGAAAGGAATAATGATGATTTGGCAAGTTCGAGAGCCGGTTCTTCTCCTCAAGAGTATATCGTTTGGCGAGTTGAGACCCATATGATTTTGTTAAGGTGCGCTTTAGTTGGGATGTTGTAGTCTTTTGCAGACCGCCTCGTCTGCTCCCTCGTTTTCCAGGATACCATAGTCAGCCGTAATCCATTAATGTATTGCGTCACATTCAGTAACAACCAACTGGGGCGGTATCCTATGTCAAGAGAAATCGGATGGTGATTTGTTCTTTTCAGTAGGGTTGAAAAAGATTTCTACTTCATCTTGCGAGTCAATGAAAATTGCCCAGCGTCCTGAGTTATGGCTCAAAATATGAGAGAGACCTTCTTTTATTCCGTACAGCTCTGCTGTGATCGATTATGCTTTACGCTGTAGGCGCAATGCAAGCATTTGGTCTAAGGAAGGCACATATAGTCTGCACGATGGAGAGTCATGAGAAGTTGAGCCATATGGGAAGATGTGTGCATTTTCCAAATAGTTCTTAGCCAAGTATATCAAAGCAGCTCGTAGCAGCACAGCTTGTGGCATGTTATTCTTTCTTCGCAGGGATACCCGGAATGAGCTTTTTGATTTTATGAGGTGAGAGCGTCCAAGGAGGAAAGGTTGGAGCCAGTTATTTCTGTGCCTTTCTGATGACAGGAAGGTGCATTAGTTGAACAGTTTGACCGAAGCCGGAATTGCTGTTGGTTATATGAACTCAATGTAGGAAGTGCTTTTGTCGTTGAAGTACGCGCCGTAGATGGAGCGTAATAGCTTCCTGCGGGCCATGATTTCAAGCGGTAGACACCCTGCTTCCGTCACTGCTCGCGACTTGGAAGAGCTATTCGGTAGGCCAAGACAGATTCCCAGGCAGGTGTTCCGCGTTGTTTTCAGCATCCTCTTCTTTATTCGGGACACTTTCTGCAAAATTGGTAAACTACACCACAAAAGGCCATCAACGTAGGCTTTTTGCAGGAGAAGCATTTGAAAATATTGAGGGAGCTTTTTACATTGCTAGAGTGAATATGCCTACGCAGTAGGCCTCCGACCTTGGCCAAACCTCAGCCTCAGCTTGGTAATTACATTGGGGTATAGATAAACTAGGTTACTTGTCGATGTCGGAGCTACGTAGGGCCAGCGGGCGGCTTACTAGATTTTCTCCCTTAAGACCAAAATCGTTAGAGATCACTGTGCTACCCGGATTGGACAACTGCGTAAGCAAGCTGCGCATGTTCCTTTCTATTTTTTGTCAATTAGATGGTACTTTATACATTTTATCCGGCTTCTCCCCTCAAACGTGAAACTTCCGTTCATGTCACCCAGATGTAACACTCTCACTTCCAGTCACATACCCTTGCTTAACGTCTCGTGAATCTACCACACATCACGTGACCAGAAATTGGATGCCACACCCGTATGTCGCCATTACTCTGTCTGGTTATTTCGACGTCTTATTGACCATTTTGGCTATAATTATTTGCCTAATTACTCATTTTTACCGGTACGAGTTTCCAGACTAGATTGTTTAATTTTATATCTTGCATAACCATTCGTGCTTGGTCACTCGTTCGGTTTACGACGAAATCGTGTACACAACATTTGGGGCCACAAAACCTCAACCAAACACTTAATGCTCACGCATTAAAATCAAGTACGAGTTCGGCCGAAGCTTGTTGACAAAGTTTGGGCTAAAGTCGGCCATAATATATGTCGAGTTTGGGCCAACGTAGAGCCATTGCTGATTTCGCAGTTGGGTTGTTTATTGACTCACTGGGCATTTGATGCTGCTTGTGAAATATAGCGTTGACATACTTTATGAAATAGGACTAAAGAATAATTGACAACGTCGAACTTCTAGTCCGCCGGGAGTTTGAAGGTGGACGAATGTCCCGAGTGTAACGTCCTATAGTGCAGAGTAGCGCTTGTACGTATGTCTATTCTGAGCATTTGTTGAAGGCTGACGGGAAATCGTAGTATCGAAGTGTTGCATCCATGCCGGCCACTTCGATGTGTTCTTGAAGTGCAGCGATGGAGGCCGTAAACCTGGAGCTGTTTAGGTTTTAGCTCCGTGCATCTTCAAAGGTTCGTCGCTCTCGCAGGTTGCGACCTTATACGTCTGGCCCCATATCGTAGCGGCGTCTGGCCGCTATCCATTTTGGATGTCGTAATGGTGTGCAGGGGTAAACATGAATGCATCCACAAGCACGGTAGTCTGTTCAGAATCCCTGCGCGAAAGAGATTCCTTCGTTTATTTGAGCCAAATATATACAGGCTCTAGAAGTCCCGATTTTACATGTAACTGGCATACAGAGTACAAGAGTTACCTTTGCAAACACCGTCTCAGATATTCTATTCCATCAGACGAACTTTCAGTTCAGTTCAGGCGTTCAGTCGTGTCCGACTCTTCGTGACCCTATGGACCATGTCACGCCACGCTTTCCGGTCTCTCACTATCTTCTTAACATCACATAGCTTCATCTGCAATGCCTCGAGAATGCCATCTAACCATCGCGTTCGCTGCCTACCCCTTCTCCGGCGACCCTCAACCTTTCCCAACATCAAATCTTTCTCCAGCGACTCCTCTCTTCTCATCAGATGACCAAAGTAGCTGAGCTTTAACTTCAGAATTTGACCCTCCAATGAGCAGTCAGGGTTTATGGTCGACAATATCGACTGACGGAGCGATCGACGGAGCGTTATTAAGCTATTGAGCAGATAATTAACTGTGGGGCATGGGCCCCAATTATGTATCCTTACCTGCAAATTAGCTAGATGAAGATCTTGGTTTCAGCTAACTTGGGGCATCGCATAATTGTTTCTGAGCTAATTAGAAATGATGAAACTAGGATGCAGTCTAAACCTACCGCATCATATGAAAACCCCCCCTAGATAGCTAGAACTTTCAGCTTTAGCCATAAACTTCTAGTAGGTCTGTGCGGCTAAGACCCAGGTGGATTCGATTCCTACAGTGAAGGATCGAGCTACCCGAGTTGGCATATTGTGTGGTATTCAGTGCCAGCTACTAGTTAACACCTTCAATACCCGTGCGCTTGTGAGCTTCGTTCACAACTGCGAAAACACTGACAACGCTTGATTTTTATGAGAAATTTAATATTATGACCTAAAATCTTTTAGACAGTGGAACTACTTTCAGCGGTCTCCTGTTGGGTTTGCTTACGCCTACGTATATTTAAGACTCTTTACTTGCCTCACGTACTCGGTTGGAGCCTTTTATATTGATGTAGTAGCCATAATATAGGTTGATGTTAGCGCGCATGCATCTCCATTGAAACTTCGCTTTGCACTTTATAACTCCGTCGATGTTTAATGCAATACAGCTGACACTGTCTAAAATGAGCAAACTTTAGCATGGCATCTCTGCTCAATAGATTGTGAACGGCGACGACCCTGAGGTGAAAGGCTCATGTAGCGGTAGAATGGGACGCGGGAGAGCAACTCTCGCTTTTTGGTCAAACGCTTTCCCCGAACGCTTATCTTGAACATAACGCACTCGTACAAAAAATTGTCTAAATGCTGCAGATAGAGCGCATTTTTATAATGTGAACTTCAAGCTGCGTGCCATTGTATTTGTTACATTTCAGGTATAACCGACCATATGCAAATTTTGACTTCCTATATACGTGTACGCAGTTGTCAGAAGAAATGGCGGTGGCGGCGGCTGCAGCGGCAGATGGTCACCGCAGAAGGAGTTCACTTTTGAAGTTAGGCATCTTGAATACGAATACTGCCCGAAATATGACGGCCCCTAAATTCTAGGCTATAAACAAGAAAGCCAGGCTACATGCCTGACAAAGAGTTGAATAATTGATGTTAGGTAATTAGGGGATAGCGACAGTTAACCTGTTATTTTCTCCAAATATTATAGAAAATGCGTGCTCATTTGGGTTTTATGCCGTGCTGATTGTTTAAAAATCCCAGAAAGCCGACGTTTTCACAGCCTGTACGGGTGCAATTGTATTTGGTATCTTCATATACATTTAAGGACCGAAGGAAGTGGAGATTTGCTGTGGCAAATTAGGCTGTCGTGAGCCGTTAGCATTGATACATTGTACATTGCAGGCAACATTGGCTCTATACTCTGTGTTTTTAGGCCAGTGCATGTTTAGGTTTTCCTATCCTACTTGGAACAATACTAGTTCGGCAACCTAGACACTTAGGTTAAACTCTTCAGTCAAAAGCCAAACAATTTCTATGGATGCAATTTCACGGTTGTGGCAGACCATCAGGCCCTGTAGTAGCTCGTCAGCCTTCGTTGTCCAGCGGGTCGTCTGGTACTGTGGGCCCTTCATCGGCAGGAGTACGACTCTATTGTTTCGTACAATATTGGCCGCAAACATGCCGATGAAGACTATCTTTCGCGCCTTCCCCTTCCTATAACCGAATGTGACTCAGCCGACTTCAATGAATACATCGACTCCGTCGTCTCTTAGTTTTCCGAAGCCTCGACTAGGAGGACTGCCCAAGCGACCGACACTGGCATCGAGCCACCCCTTGCGGTTGCGTGGGATTCCACAGTCACCCGGCCTTTTGCCTACGTGATGGCCTCCTGTACAGCAGGGCTTATTCAAATACCGGCACGAATTTTCTTCTCGTGGTTCCCGAGGGCTACCTCTCGTGCGTCATGCGTTCCACGCACGATGAGCCCGTTTCTGGCTCTTGGGCTTTTCACGAATGCTCCACCGCGCCTGCGATTGCTTTTATTAGCCGAACTAGCGCCAGATGACTGAGCGATATGTGGCGAGCTGCACTGACAGCGGCACACACACTCTACTTTTATGTCACAGGGCTTGCGCCATTCTGTGACTATACCACGGGGTGCATTTGAGAAAGTCAGAATATATCTTACCGGTCCCTTCCAGAAGTCTTCGAACGGACATCATTGGACCATCATTTGTGCGGACTATCTCACCCTTTACTGCGAAACGGCCGCTCTTACTTCATCCGCCGCTCGCCACAAGTCCCTGTTCGTGCCTCGATTTGTTATCCTCCGCTATGGACCTCCGTGAGCTTATCATCAGTGACCAAGATCACCAGTTGATGCAGATGTTGTGGAAGAGCTTCTCCGTTTGTGCGCGTCGCATTATCGACAGTCCACATCATACCACACTCAAACCAATTATTTGACGGAGCGCACAAATTGCCCACTCGTCAACATGCTCTTCATGTACTTTGCATCACACTACAAGAACAGGGATAACATACCGTCGTTTAAAACGTTCGCCTTCTACACTGCAACACTGTGTCCGATCTTCTCGGTATTATCTGGAGGGAATTCTACCATATTTCGTCCATCACGAACCGTGCATCGCTAAAGCTCCTTGTCGGGCCCAAGTAGCTCACCGCCTCGCCCGTTTGAGGATTCTCGCTTCGTAAGGGCATTCCAAAGCTCGGTACCATAGCTGGCATCTGCATGTGTCATGTCCCTGGAGATTTAATGGGACATTACGCTGGCCCTTATTTCATCATCGACCACGACAGCGACGTTAACTACAGGATAGTGCGCAGGACCGCAAGTGTTCGCCGCTCAGCCACCACTGAAGTCGTGCATGTCGCCGGAACGAAGCCATGTCACTTCCACAGGAACTACTAATTACCTGGCTTGGTGGTTTGTTTCGGCTTTACGGGGAAGGGGGAGGGGGGGGAGGGGATTTAGCAGCCGTGACGGAGAAGAGAGGAACAGAAGGAAAGGATGAAGACGTTGAAAAAATCCTCATGTCGTACGCTCTGCCGTTGACTATCTGAGCTCTCTGCCTTCGCCATATATCAAGCGCTCCGACAATAAACTTCCGTCGTAAAAGCATGATTAACCAGAAATTTTAGTAATACGGATAATAATAGGATGCAAATTTTGGCACGCTTTCAGAAGTGTGTGACTGTCCCTACTTCATATTTTTGTGATTTCAGTTTTTCTCGATGCTTCTCAAACTAAACGACACTTAACTGACAGCTGCGTCGGCAATTTTGTTATCAACTGCAGTTTGTGAGAGACTGATAACTTAATATTTATGAATACCTTCTTAAGCAAACGGAAGAATCGGATATTGACATAGAAAAGTCCCAACAGGGAAACTAAAAATGAAATTGACTTCATACTGTGTTCAACCCTCGCCATATGCAAGATGTTGAGGTAATCGGGATTGTGCAATGCAGTGATCACAGGATGGTGAGGTCCCGAATTAGTCTAAATATGAAGAAGAAACGCAACATATTAGTAAGAAAGAAGTCCATTAACAAATTAGCGGTGAGGGGCAGGGCAGAAGAGTTAAGAATCTAGCTACAGAATAGATATTCAGCTCTAACTGAGGATGGCGAAATTATCCGAGAAGCAATAAACAATATTTTTAGAGATATCATTACTGTGGGCGCTGCAGAAGTAGGCGGTATGATAGTTAGAGAGGATACCGGTAAGTTGTAAAGATTTGATTTCGAAACGCCAGAGTATGAAAGTTTCCAATCCTACAGACCAGAATTGGCAGAGGTATCAAAGCTAATCAATAAGCGCACAGTGGCCGATATTAGGAAGCATAACATGGAGAAAATTGTGCATGCTGTAAAGAACAGGGGAAGCCTTCAAGCGATGAAGAAAAAAATGGGCATAGGCAAAAATCAGATGTATGCGCTAAGGGACAAGGCGGGCAGCGTCATCACGAATATGGACAAGATAGTCAATCTGGCCGACGAGTTCTATAATGATCTCTACAGTAGCCAAAGTAGTCAGGATCGTAATGAGATTGGCGGTAGGGAAAAACAGTCAGGCGTTCCGCCAGGGACGAAGCACGAGGCTAAGAAAGCAGTCGAAACTATGAAAAGGGGGAAAGCAGCTGGAGTGAATCAGATAACTATAGATTTGTTGAAGGACGGCGGGGGGGGGGGGGGGGGTATCGTGCTAAAAAAAACTGGCCACCTTGTATACGCAATGCCTGGTGTCATCGACAATACCGGGACAATGGACGAACGCAAACAATGTCATTCATAAGAAAAGGAACTCTAAGCTTCGCTCTGAAGGTCAGACAAGCTGTTTCGCATATCCTGCGCGGCTGCCAAGAATCCCGGTGATGGGTTATCTTTACCGATTCCAAAGCATCTCTGAAAGCTCTGTCAAACCTGCTGAAGAAGCACAATCGTCTGCTGTTCACTTGATATCTATGTCATTTAGTTATTTCAGCAGGCCACCTAACAAAATTTCACTAGATACCGGCTCACTAGGCATTATGGTCAAGAAAGAGCAGATGGGTAGGCCTGTTAGGGACCCCTACATCAAAGCTGCATTTGAACATTCTTCTCGAACTCTCATGCGTGCCAGCTGGCTAAAAGAGTTGCTTCCGAAAAAATTATTGGCCATTGAGGTTGCTGACACACCACTACCAATTTCTTTACTGAGTCTACCCATATATAACATTAAGACGCCCTCACTTAATTCCTCGCCATCTAGAAACTGTTATGGCGGTTTTCGAAAAGCCACTGAATAAATTGCATGGGGTATTGTTTTGACAAAATGAAGTCCGCGTCGGGACATCTGCGGCCCGATCGAAGCTGTAGAACATTTCCTGCTTGAGTGGCTGCATATGTTGACCAGCGTGCGTACTGCGAACATTGCTTGGTGAAGCTCTCCCAAGTGCTCTTATCAATAGACAGTTGTGTAAGTCTCATAGCATGCCCTATGCAACAAATGCACGATTGAAGTTTGGTTTGCATATTCAAATGTCATTGCACATTTAGCTAAGCTAGGATTTTATTGTATGTTGCCGACAGGCATTTTTCAGACAGTAAACTCTGTCAACGCGTTTGGCGGATTATGCAATTCATTATTTCATGCTATAACGTACATTACTCGAAGGCACGCTTTAATATGCATTTATTGGCCATGCTTTATCTCCCCCCCCCCCCCCCCCCCCCTCCCGTCTTTATTTCCTTTATTGTACACTCCACACAGCTTCTCTTTCCCATGAACAGTAGCATGCAAGATGTCACCTGAATTATCGTTTTTGTCTTCAAAGGGATTCTCTCTCTCTCTCTAAAAACAAGTATTTCCTGCTCCCTGATAATTTTGGTGCATTTCGTAAACACGAATAGACTTATATATAGGCGCCGTTAATTTCCGGGCTCTTTTCGATGGTCCCCCAAATCTTTTTTTGCCTCCTGTGCCTGCATTTTTTTTTTATATTTTCAGCCTATGTGGCCGGTCTATAAAGCTGAAGCAATTTGTAAGAATTTATACTAGTCTTTGCTTCTTCTCTACTGTAAACCATATTTACCCCAGCTCGGTCCTCAGCTTCGTTGTGTTTCCACGGGGCCATAGTGATGCAAAAGGATGTCTTGGTTGCCTAATCAATGTTTTCGACATTACGTGAACAAACTTACAATATGACTATGTTTGCGTTTATTAATTCCTTTAAATATTTTGACAAAATTTCTTATGTCTGCTAAAGCTCACAGCTGGAGGCAATTTATTTGATTCGGAAAAAAAGGCAAATGGGTGCTAAAGGCTCCCCTGTTGCCTTGTTCATATTTTCGCGAGTGATTGTTAGCTTGGGGTGTGATGGCGAAAAGAGGTTAGAAGTGAACCTTACAGCTTGGTCATCATATAAACTTTTCCTTCTAGCCTCCCATTCAGTCGCTGTGATGAACTGTGTAGACGTCGAGAAAGCCTGCCACTGAAACAACCTTATTTGATGCTTTTACTTCGGGAAAAAGCATAACGGAAAAGAGGTTGTTGCTTCAAGCAACAGCGGGAATGAACTGGAGCTATAATTTGGTTTTGTTAAGGAATTTAGGCAGAAAATTTACAATTCAAATACAATAGCTGTGGTGAGCTGCGGCTCTTCACACCCTTGCCTTCAGCGACTCAAGCTAAATGATGAAGCGAAATAGTGTTCTCATGTAAACTTCTCCTCATAGATGCAGATCATAAGCTTGTATGCAAAAAAAGATGGATCGGCTTAAGTGAAAACACATTTGAACAAATATATTTCGTTGTATCAGCGGCATTGCAGTGGTGAAGAACCGTTCAATAACACGGCGCGATTGTTTTCTCGTTTTTGGGCTTTCTTCATCAAGTAGCATATATATAAGCGTGTAATACCGCATACGATAAGCCCACAGTACTCGTTTGTCGACAGCCTTATTTGGTGGCTAGAAAATGCTCAGATAACTTTTTCTCGCTTGGAATTTATGCACGCTTTTTGTCGAAGGTAAATAACTCCTCAATGAGGACTGTTCATTTCTTTTTGGAGAGTATTTTAGCATTATTATGAGAAATCATTTTCTTTGAGAAAATAAGAAACTATATTGGTTAGTTCTTGCTCGCAGAAAGATCACCCTATGTCGTACTGATCATACTTACAATCAAGTTCAAATAAGTTGAATTTAAGGAGTACGACAAGTCTCAATCAACTCTCCAAGTTATTTGCCTTTAGCGGCTTTTTATGCCTTGTGTTGCCCGTATTTGCTTCTGTCTTTGTCTTCTGCAACACCCCCGTTTGTTACTATGAACCAAGAAGCCAAAGAAACCACTCAGCTGCAGTTAATTTTTACTTAGTTTTCAAGTCCAATTCACATAACAAAATTGTTAAAGGATTTATTTTATTTTATCGACAAATTTACTGTGGCTCGAGCTTCAATGTGCTTCGCAACTTGAACAATAATTTTCAACCTTTTTAATTTGTTAATGCGCTCCATAGAAAAAGCAGATCTGGTTCAATAAAGAAAGAGTGATCGCTACGTCGTCAAAGAGCTCCAATAAAACGGTGAAACTTATTTCATAGAAATAGTATCGTGCGTGATAGACAGTCTATAGATCGTTAGCCAAAAGGGGATATTGTACAGGTGACCTGCATAGATTTTAATGGGTCATGCAGGTACCATGCTCGGCCAAAACGGTGTTTTGAAGGCATCACAATGAAGCTCTTTTGCAGCACTGTTCTCTTATATGGAGCATTGCACTTTATGCAAAATCACAATACCTGTAATAACTATTGCTAAATTTAACGGGGCCAGTTTATGAGATGGGGCTTTTACTTAGTGACGCTGCTAACAAAGGTCTGCGAACAGAGGTGGTGAGTTTGAACTTGAGCTTGGCCAAGTTTCCCCTTACTTATGAAGCTCTTGCTGCTTCTAGAAAAGTTGGGCTGCCGAGTCAGGAACCAAATTACATACGTGCTGGGTGCTATCTGTACATTGTAGACTTCTGCACTGCATAGTCTCTTCTGAGGCTTACAGTGGTGAACCAGAGTTCTTACTTGTTGCATGTAAAGATGTTTCTTAAACAAAATCGCCTCTAGTGCGTCAATCGTGAAGGGACGTCGTAGTCGCACGATGAGCGTGATGTTTGGTCCGAAGGCACTGCATCCAAATTATCATGTTGGTGAAATATGCTGTTCGTAAAGCTAAGTCAACCGAAGAGGCGTTCAATTCCAGGGCTATATTTTGGGCGGAGAAATCAACCACCTGCGTCCAGGAATAGCGCGAAACATATTCCGGGACAAGTTTTTTGTTTGACGGAATGAGTGGCACAGCTGCTGTCATTATCTGAGAGTGAGGTTATAGCTAACAGCTACTCCTCCTGAGTAATGCTAGATAGTTTCCGCCTACGACGAATTTTGCGTCAAGATCGACTCCTTGACTGCACGGCATCTATGCTATTCCACAGACTCAAATTACAGTAGTCTGGCATATAAAAATTTACCGAAATCTTTGTTGTAGCTTTTTTGTGTTCGTCGTTTATCTTACTTATCGCGTCTATCGTATGGGAACGTGAACCTGATCGAGCGTAGAACGAAAATTGAGTAGCAAGACGCGCTCCTCTACTTGATGGCCTTGTTGCAGTTGTGGAGGTTGTCGCCCTCAAAGGGCCCATGGCGCCATTTCTAGGAAATTATCATTGCCATTCACAACTTGAGCTCCTGTTCGATATTAATTCTTTGGGAGGATATAAGCAAGTGTAAGTCTAAAGAAGTGCTTTTTGGCCTGTGTGCTGGAGAAGTCATGTGTGTAGCAAAACTTCGTTGTCGACTGTCAGCTTGGTTTTGGAAATGTACTGCCATTGGTTCGACCCTGACCATCTTAGCAGAGGTATCGCCAGCAGGCATATATGTCGTTAAATGAACTGAAAGATATATCCTTAAGAATGTGCTGTAAGTTATATATATATATATCCACTTGGTAAGTCGCACCACGAAGTAATTCGCCATAAACCGAAAAACAAACAACCAAGGCTCGCTAATCACCGCCTTAGCTAAGGCTAACTCCCACAACCACATACGTTCGCGCTGATTACAAGAAAGTGTCAAGCGCGATGTGCGTCACACGTGAGGGAACAAGGATGCAGTCCTGCTCGGTAGCTATATGGAGACTCTTCGGGATCTGGTCCAAACCGCCGGTCCTCTGCGGAAGAGATGGAGTGAGGTTAGTACCCTACTAGATTAAGGCTATTAGAGTCAGTCTTCTTAAACCGATAGTTACCACAAGGATAAAAATAACTTAAAGTCAACTGAAAAGTTCTGATTATTTGCGCCGGATTACCGGGTAGTTCACAGCAAGACCTAAACAGTAAAATAAAAAAAAAAAACAATTTCATGTGGTTTCGCGCTTTTATCTCATTGTTAGACTTTATGTTGCACCATTGAATTTTAAAGGCACCTAAGTCACATCTTCTGCCTTGAGGAATGTCCAGCGCAGTCCTAGTCCTATTGCATTTGTATGAATAAATCGATGTAAAATTTATGATTAAGTTAAAGTGAATTTGTTAGCCTGGCCGAGCTCGCGTCTCATACAGATGAGGCGTATTCAAGGTTTGCGCCGACTAAAGTTTTGAAAAAAACCAATTTGAGTGGCATAGTTGGGAAGAAAAATTACTTTCCTGTATACCTGAGTAGCCGAGCAGTGTTGTAATTATGTGATTCATATGACGTGAACAATAAGGTCTGGCGTGATAGGAACTGTAATATGCGGTAAGCGGTAACCGGTAACCCGGTAGGCACTCAAAATGGACGTGGAGTCTAACTTATGTGGTCACCGGTATGGTACTTCACTTTTTCAGGAGCTAGATGTTTCAGGGTGAGGGGGGGGTTCTTGTGGCTCTTTAGTGTGCGTGAAAATGCAGTGTAAGCCGGAAAGACGACCGCAGCTCAGCCACGCCGAGGGAAGCGGTGATGAAAATATCGGGCTGCCCGGCCGGCCAGTGGGATGCGCTTGCGGCCTTAGTCTCACATATTGGACTATGATAAGTTCATCTTGGTTTACGCTGTGATGGCCGTTTTCAGCATTATGTTCGGAATTGAAGTGGCTTTCGACGATGTACCACTCACCGACGAGAGAGGAAACTTCGGGTCGCGGATAGCTTTCGCGGCGTGCTGCCGTGGGTTGCGAGAGCCTAGGCTGGTAACCAGCTGGCACTGGAAGGCGTGAGGTCTGTCCACGGCAGCTATGGCAGTTATTGGGATTCATAAGCCCTAGGTCCTTTGATAGTGCAGTGTTTTCTTTTGTCTCTAAGGAGTCAGTTGTGGGTTTTCTACAAGAGAGCCGGTTCAGAATTGGCTGATCTGGGCCAGTCGACCACCGACGGCGCCGTGACCATGTTCACCAGAGTTCAATATAACGTAGTACACACAGCCTCGTCGGAAGATGCTTCCACGGCAATCGCACTCTGTGTCTCATGTCAAAGTACACGCCGCATCATTGGCTGACGGTTATTTGAACACCGAGAAGCCACCAGAAGGCTCTAGCGTCTTATCGCACGTCACCGAAAGGACGGGGCGGCAGCAGCACCACTCGCTTAGAACAAAGCAGCACTCAGCCCGTCTCCGCAATTGCAGCATACCACCGAGCAGACCAAGCTGAGTTGACATTAGTTCCGCACCAGGAACATACTTGCTTCATACTTTGAACTAATTTTAGAAGTTCACTGATAACCGTTTTTTTGGGGGGATCCCAAGTCCCACATTCATATTCTGAGATGAACATTCATCTGTCTAGATGAGCGTTTCAATAATTTAGTGACGCCAGCCTGAAATTGCATTGAAAGTTTGGGATAACAGCGACCGAGATGAATAACGTGTCATTCTTAAAAGTTGTTTGCGACTACGCCTGCGTTCTTGTAAAATTTAACACAATAAGCGCTTCTGTTGCATAGAAAGCATTGGATATCTGCAGGCTGCTTTGCCTTTGTAAATTAAAGAACATGGCATAAGTTTAGTTCCATGTTACATGTTTTATACTTTGTTAAGAAGATTGACTAGTAGGTTTATTTTTGACCAGTATCGGTAATATTTTTATTACTATGAAAACAATGCGGTAACATTGAAGTGAAGTCTAATAGAATGCCACACTCCAAGTCGACCAGGAAGTGTTCGGTCAGTTGACACAAATGTGCGATTTCATCAACCTCTCGACTAATCGGGGACTTTCTAGCCACGTTACCATACGCTCTGGCAGACGGAACTTGGTAGATGACATATAACCAAAAACTGATCGGTCGACAGTGTGTGGGACGTGAATAGTTTAACATTTTAGTGGCATGGCCGAGTTGACAGGCGCTCAGGGAGGGGTTGTACAGGGCGGATAAAGAGGGTACCAACTTCAACAAATATACAGTAAAAAGTACCTCTCAACAAAAAAGAATGTGTTTACGCAAATGAAAAAAAAAGAATAATCAAGCAAAAATCAAACAATATTTCTTCGGATAGCCAGCCGCAGTGTCTTTTCTACTCTTTCGATGAGCGTTCATTTAATGCTAAAGGTTATATGATACCGGCTCATTTGAGTAGACGGCGGTTACACAATTCATTACCGCAACACTTTTTGGAAATGAAGGCCGGTAAAAACACTATTAAACAGCCCCTTAAGTTGGACTGCTACTGATACTAAGCTCTACGAGTTAGCCATCGTAAGTTGCATTGCATTACTATTTAGTCCTCCCCTTTAGTACTATTAATGCAACAACAATATTCTGGAAGTTCAGGCTAGCAAAATCGTCTAAAGCTTGGGCGCCAACTTGTAGGGCATTCACTAATATATATAAAGTAACGACGGGGAGGAGAGGATTCAGACCCAGTAATTCCTTGTGAGAAACGAGGGCTTAATGTAGTAGGTATTGCGGCTTTTTTGCTTTATTGATAATAGCCATCGCTGCAGTCAACCGACCGACGTGCAGACCCCCTTCTCGCGCTGTGTATTGTGTGTCGCCGTCTCCGTCAGCTTCCATCTGTGCACAAAAGGTTTCGAAGGTCATAATCGGTTAACGACGTTGAAACCCTACCATACTGACGTGTTCCTAATTAACAGTTGCGATTAGCAGCCAATTAAGGCCATTACCTTATGACAGTCCATATTGTTCATATTGGAGTACTATTGCAACAATACGTAAGGGTACTATAACTCTCCCTCTCGTCGTCTGATTTTCATTTTGGAGGCTGTGGAGGAGGGAGAGCTTTCACTTTCTGAGGGCTTGTGGGAGACCCACAGTTCTAGGTTTTGTACTGATTCTACGCGATTGGATATCACCTTTGGCAGCTGCTTGACGTAAACCTCTGCTTTATCTGAACAATATTTTCAAACACTGCAACTGACAATCGTTGAAGTCGCACCTTGCTGCATATATATGACCGAGAAAGAGAATATAAATTTTGGTGATTGCGGCATTAAAAAGGGAATTTTGTAAACAATTTTTATTGCATCTTTGTTTATTCTTACAGGTACACAATTCACAGATGTGGAAAAATACATTGATTATGCCATCACGAAAACCAACAATGAGGTCTTGAATGAAATACCCCCAGGAAGCGAAGTATACGTAGCCTTCGAAAGCTATCACAGCAACGATGGTGAGCCGCTCACGGTGACAAATATTAACATGTCACTTGGACATATGAGCGGGCTCAATACACTTACGAGAGTATGCCAACGCAATGGGGAGAGGCAAGGAGGAGAGGAGACTACAATCAACTGCCGAGTAAGGTTTTCCAAGCTGCATTCTATCATCCAAAGAAAAGATGATTCGTGTACTTATACATACGAGATAGACGCCGAAGGACCGCTGTCATTTCGCCTTCCAAACAGTGAGTATATAATAGCGGCATTGTATTCACCACAATGCTTTTACTTATGAACGCTTCATCGCTTTACAGCAGTTTGTTTTGGTATAACCTAATTTACCTCTGCATATTCGACCCTTGTATATCTGCTTCAGATTTTAACCGCACAGTTTGGATATCCATTTATGCTTGGACACTGATATTCAACAAAATAATCTACAAGAATTTGATTTGATATGGAACTCTTTCATTGCTGATTGGATTGCTCGTCAGTCACCATGCTTAGCTACACAATGCTTCAAGCAATAATTGCGATAATATTATTATGTTTTTTGCTGTCGAGCTTGCTCGAAACAATAAAAGGCTTGTAGGAGAGTGTCCAGCAGCATAATGCTCGTAAAAGTATCATTACTGGTCGGTTTGCATGATGAAGCAAAAGAAAAAGCAAATCAAACAGAGTAAAAAACAGCAATAAAAAGAGGGCCTTGGCAGATAAAAAGGAAAAAAAGCATGCAAATGCAGACAGTGAGAAATTATGTTTCCGACTCCCTGAAGAGTAGGCACTACTAACTTCGCTGTTCTATTGCAACGAAATGGCGATAACTATATCGACCCGCGCTCAAAAATTGAAATGCTTGCCTTCTCAAGAGTGCCGTCAGCTGACCATAAATTGCAGGTGATCAGCGAAGTTCACAAAGCTGTAGAAGCATTAGCATTGGTTTTTGTCTTGAAATATATATGTCGCGCGTACAGTGAAATGCACAAGCAGCACGAATGCCGGATCAAGACCACCGAGCAGGCGCTAAATCATATTATCAAAAAGGATGCCGCACGTCGAATTCACCTCTTCCTCGCTGGTCCCTGCACTGCACTAGTTAAAATTTCCACTTCATCACTCTTTCGTCTCCCGACCTACCCGCCTTAGCCTCCTGTATGCTTATTTTATGTATCCTACCGCCACTGAGAGCAGCTATTTACGCTTTCCCTACCCCGCTCTTGCTTGGTCACCGCGTCCCTTCTCCACACATCAGCTTTGAGGCTTCAGCTGAAGAAAAAATGGCGACTGTAGGCAGTTTAAGGCGAAAGTCTTACTGAGCTATGTCGGCAAGGTCGCGTGCACAGAACGTGTGAACAGTGAGGGTCAGCAGTGTCAAAAGTGTTAGAATCAAACGTATGGTTATTATTGATAGAGGATGATGTGAGGATGCTGCAGACAAAATATGCCAATGAGATTAATTAGAGCCAAAATGTAACATAAAACCAATCATACGTCGAAATAGCCATATAACTAATGCCGGGATCAAGGTGTGTGATGGCACTCCAACAAGTTGTGGATTCGGTAATGAGCATAATAAATGCGTTGTAGTGATGGGAAGTGTACAATGAGCATAATTTAATCAACAAAAAAAAAATCCGAGAGCACTGCAAAATGTGTACTGAAGAGATACGTATCTCTGATTGTTGCTGTGTTGTCCGCGAGAAGTATCAGCGGGATTCTGCGAGTGATCGAAACTGTGCCTTCCTTTTGGTTTAAACCGCTTATAGAAGGACCGTAGGGTCGTCTGAGCAGCATGACTTGGCGATAGAAAGCGGGAATATTTTCAAAACGAATAAGAGCGCATTTAAAGCTTGTTGTTCCCGTCGCTTATGCGGCGCCATGGATCGACACTACTTTTCTCAGCACTGAATCAACTGTTTAAACCCTCTTAGTGCACGTTTTTCTATTTTTGTTTTATTCACAACTCTTAAATAGGTTAGGAACATCTTTTGTGGGATGTGTTCTCCTTAGGGTTCTGTTATTTGATGTTTTTAATAATTATTAGCCACAAAACCAGCTTTGCACAGAGACAAGGTGACAACACGAGAGCGATTACATTATGCAATCACTTTCACTTTCACTCGAAAGACGCCTTTTACGTCTTTCAAGCAACAGTTACATCGTACAAAAAATGGCAGCGGCAACAGAAAGGAGACGAACACGCATTACTGGCGCCGTCAGGCTTGTTGTGGTCGCACTCCTCCCTTCGCTATCTATCTAATCGGTATTTCAGTTTGCTTACGCCATGAACTGCTCAGTTATTACTGTTTATACTGACAATTTTACTGCGTCCATCTGTCGACCACATTGTTTCACTTTGTTGTGCTTCCTTAAAGAATAAACACGATCAAGCGGGAAAGACAAAGGGGGAGGGGAGACTGCAGATTAATGCACATTAATTTTGAAAATGGAGGCCAGTGTAAGGGTTCGGCGGATCGTGTGAAGCACATCTCGTTGATTTTACTGATGCCCTAGGTCAAGGACACAAATCAAAGACGACTAATGTACATACGAAATTTGCGAGCTGTAACGGGAGAACGCTTTCCAAGAATATCGGCTGGGAGCGTCCTGCAAGTTCGGTCTGAACGGAGGTTGCGGTGACGCCGCCCAAAGTTAGGAGCAGGCTGAGGCATCAAAACACCGGGAAAAACCGCGCATACCATCGGTGCACCTGAACTGCGACTTTGATGAAACGCTCGCTGGAATAATCCCCGACAACTACGAAAAGCACTGAACTTACAAATCGATCTCAGTGTTGTGCAGACAATTAAAAATAAGTAAAATACATTTGCCCAGTCCACACCGCCAAAAGCACAACTGGCTTAAAGCAATATAAAATAAAAATTTTAAGGAAAAGAAAATTCGCGTTACAGAAAAGAAAAAGAAAACGAAATAAAGAAAAAAGAGGGGAGCTTCCTCACTAAAAGGTGACCTTACTCTAACCGGAAAATCAATCATGAGATGGAGGTCCAATTTTCTGACCTAGCTCAGACAATTCCAGCTGTCGCAGGCATCCACTCAGCCTTACCCCCTCCCGTGAAGTCATGTGAGGTCGTCGAGACAAGGTTGCCCATCTCTGACCAGGTTGCGCCATCCTCCGCATTAGTTAAAAACTCCTCCTTCATTTTAGCCGCCCTCTAGATTCATCCCCTGTCAATCGCCTTCTGTTTGAGCATTCTTCTGTGGTCATCATATACTCTCGTGCCAATAGGCCCCACGCGCAGTCCCCCACTCTCTTTCATTTCCCAGTTTGCTTCTAATTGTCCTCCCCAAAAAGACAGAGAACCATTTTCTTTTTACCGTTCTTCCATCAGTCCCCCATGGCAAGTGGCACGTCAGCCGGAAGACATGAAATATGTAATCGAGTAATTAAGTTGTGTTCTGTGCCAATTGGGCAGATAACGAATTAAGTTGTAGGGCTACATGTTTGGCTAAACCAGTCACACGCCATGGAAGCTTTCGCGGGAAAGGAACTGTAAATGTAAATGACTTTGTGTTTTTGTATTTCAGATGCAGGGGAAGGAGATACTGGAAGCGTCTATAGGATTTTGTTTATCCTGAACAAGCTTGAGTTGACTGTGACGAAGACAGCTGCCAGCGCGAGTGCACGTACTGCTGAAAATGACGATAGCTCAGATAATTTTAAGCCTGATGAGCCAAAATATAAACAAGATTATAAATCAGGGCTGAGAGAGTTTTTAACTAAAGGGCAGTATTTCCGTATTCTACAAAACAGCTTTCAAAAGTCATTGGACCATAATTTGCCCGACCAAAACGGGGCAAAGCAGGGACTCCAAGCTTAAGATTCCAAGAAACCGATTCTGCTTAACCTACTCAAATGTAAAAAATAAAACATGTTGGTGCCATTATTGCACGTATACTCTTGACATCATATGCTGAGCTTATAGCCCTGAAGCTAAGCTTCACGCAACCAACGAGGTTCGTCATAGTGGCATATACTAAATTATTTTGCACCATCCGGTGTTCTTTGGTACGATTTTATGTCGCAGTTGGCCTTTCTTGGGTTTCTCTTTTCGTAAACCGCTGCAAGGAGCTTATGTTGTACCACGCTGCGGAGACCTTCACCTTATTTATATCGCACCGCAATAGGTGAGCCAACGGTATGTTGAAGTACAAATGTTTCTTTTTGCTCAACTACGGGCTATCTGTGAATAAAGATATGCTATATGACCACAGCAGCTACTCAATGCCCTTTATCATCATCACCTGAATTCCTTATTTTGAGACTGTTCTGGCGCGGATCCTGTCCGCATGTTCTCTAAAAGACACACCATCGACCCTACTCAATTTGTCCACACTCGTAGGGCTAATTATGCCTGTGTGTTAACCTAAGTAGATGCATAGTTCGGAACGTAACTTCAGGGAAATTGCGAATGCCCATTCAGGAAAGCCAAGAAAAATTACCCAAAGGTTTAGATCGGCTAAACCTAAGAAAAAGCGAAAGCTTGGCTTTGCTTACAGTTCTACACAGAACTTTGGCAGATCATTTAGCGCAATCCACTTCTCTTCGCCTCTGCCCTGCAGCCACTATATGCCAGGTTGATCCGAATCAGCTTGCCGTTTACGTCGTATATGTCTTGAAAACAACCACGCGTTTCTTCCGAATCCTCCATTTGAACTGCCGCTTTTATAACGGCAACAGATCCATTTATACTATCGGACTAAGCCGGCAAGATGGGGTTGAATCAGGAGCAGTGGCGAATCAGCCTCCGGATACGGCCGCGACGAACGCTTTAGCAATCACGTGAGGGAACTCGCGAGGTGGTGGTAGGCGCAGTGGTGGTGTCTGCGGCAGCGGAGCAGTGTACGATACAAGTTCGCCTACGTGACGCAACCTCGAAGCTCCGTCTCTTCAAGGCCAAGGAGGCACAAGTTTTAACGGACGTGAAGAAGGGAGTAGTAAAGCTTTCGCTATAACAGATTCTTCGCGGCTTGTTGAAATAATCAGTGAGAGCCTGAACAGAGGAGGTTTCGAGGTTTCGGAGGATGTTATTGGTAATCTGGTCCGGATCGGGCGAAGATGTTTGGGGTCACAAGAGCATGTCGAACATCAGCCTCGTTAATGGGCATCAAGAAGCTGGTTGGCTACCGGTGTAGGTAGGGACAGGAATGTAGAGGGAGGAGGGCACGTGTTGTTTATGAAGGGTAATGAAAAGGGGGAAAAATGATCGATCCGATTAGTGTGCAGTTGAAGAAGATTGGTTACGGGTGGAAAATTATACAGGAGTGGGTAACACTAGTCCAGGCTCGATGGGCACAGCTTAACCCTTTGTCTTCATAGGGCCGACCCAGACATCATCTTTCACTTGCTGAAATTCAACATGGTAAGCCAGCTAACATTATTCCCTCCAGAAAAGCACAGCCCCGGTGTGTGAATCATACGGCTTGATTCGTGTCACATGAACAATGTAGGAGGCTAGAAGTGAATACAATTTCGCGTTTAGAGGTGATATTTCTTATTTGACGTCGGCAGTTCGTCGCAAGATACCGTAAGAGCCAGTGTAGCATGGGAGGAGTTTTTCACACATGCCTACCCGACGGGATCGGAGCCCAAGCAGAACCAGAGAGCCGAGAGCGTAGTACACACCACGGTGGCAACTGTTGCATCGGCATTCCTGGGAGCATTGGGAAGCAAAGAGCCGGTCGCCAGCTATCTGGCGAGCATTAGTGTGGGCGATGGCATTATAAACGTAAGTACTGATGATGGCGTCAGTAGCTAGTAGTGAGTTATCGGAGGGGTGTAATGGGTGTTGGCCAAAGAGCAGATAAAAGGGAAAGGAGTCAGCTGTATCATGACGAGAAGAGTTTTAGGCAATGTTGCAAGTGATAGAATAATGTCCCAATCCTGGTGGTCGTCAGAGACATACATTGGCATGCCTGTGAGGGTACGGTTGAGGCGTTCTGCGCAGCCGTTGATTTTAGGATGGTAGGCGATGGTTAATGTGTGGCGGATGGCACATGGAGGAAGAAGTTCTTCAACCACCCAGGAGAGGAAGCATCAACCAAGATCCGTGAGTAGCCCACGAGGGGCACCATGATGGAGTATCACGTCGTGGAGAAGGAGATCAGAGACGACTGTAGCCCATCTGACCGGGATGGCGCGGGTTACAGCGTAGCGCATAAAGTAATCGGCCGCAAAGGCGGATGCATTTGTCACCCGAGGTGGAAACTGAAAAGAGCCGTGGAAAGTCAACGCCAACACGAAAAAACTGATCGGTTGGGATGGATAGTGCTACAGGTGTTCAACTGGCAATATGGATGGTTTCTTTCGGCACTAGAAAAGCTCACGTTCGGCCACAAAATGCTGGACAGAGTGACAGAGACCCGGCAGTAAAAACGCCGGCGAACGCTCTCATACATTTGGGACCCGCAGAGATCTGCAGGCGTGGGAGCATTACGCAATTATTCAGAGTAGAACGCAGATATTTGGGAACGACGAGAAAAATCTCAGCACCAACAGGACGCATATTGCGGTGGTATAGTGCAACCCCTTGTAGTAAGAACATGATGAGAGCGACCGGTAGGGAGACGATTGATGATAGACCGTAGCGCAGACTCCAAGCGCTGTTCTGTGTGCAGAAAGGCCGGTAAAGACAGGACGCAGGCTTTGATGACACAGTCTGTAGAACTAGGATGATCGACAGAGTGGTGGGACGAGCAGTCTGCATCTTGGTGAAGCCGACCAGACTTTTGAGTAGCGGAAAGAGTGTGCTCTTGCTACCGTAATGCCCAGCGCCCCAAACGGCCAGTGGGGTCTTTGAGTGAAGTAAGCCAGTACATGGCGTGGTGGCCCGTGATAACAGTAAAGGGCTGCCCAAACAAATAAGGGCGGAATTTTCTTATAGCCCGAATCAGCTCCAGGAACTCTTTCTCTGTGAAAGAGTAATTTTATATAGCCGTAGATAGCAGGCGGCTGGCACACGCAATCACTCTTGTCTGGCCGTGGTGTTGCTGAGTGATGGCAGCTACAGTGCCGCAGCCACTTATCTCAGTGTGGAGTACCATAGGGAAGTAAGGCTAAATTCGGCGAGGACGGCTAGATTGATGAGAGGAGCAATACGCTCGGAATAAAAATGCAGCTTGGGCCGAGCCCCAAGACAAAGGTGCATCTTTTTTCAGCACGGCGGTTAGAGGGCGAGGAAGGGCTACGAAGTTCTGGACGAAAGATCGAAAATGACAAGACAAGCCGAGAAAACTTCGAAACATCCCTAGATGAACCTGCGGTGGGCTAAGTACGGAAGGCGCGAATCTTCTCTGGGTCAGTCTGAACACCGGCATCACTTAACCAAGTTGTCAAGAACTTTCATTTGCCGGTGGCCGAAGCTGCATTTCTTGAAGTTGAGTTGATGGCCGGCGCGGCAGAAAAGCTCGAGAATGCTAGCAAGGCGAGAGAGGCGGCTGTCGAAAGTTGATGAGAAAACAATGATGTCGTCTAAGTAACAGAAATATCTCTTCTACTTGAAGGTCCGCAGCAACGAGTCCATAATTTGTTCGAAAGTAGCAGGTCCTTACAACGACCAAAAGGCATGACTTTGAATTGGTAGCGGCCGTCATGAGTAATGAATGCCATTTTTTCTTCGCGGTCTCGTCCATCGACGGATTTTTGCCAGCAGCCAAAATGAAGGTCGATGGAGGAAACGTAGTTGGCTCCATGTAAGCAATCAAGCGCATCGTAGCTGTGCGGGAGAGGGTCGACGCCTTTTCTTGTCAACTTGTTGAGGTGGCGATAGTCGACGCAGAGTCTCCAGCTCTGATATTTCTTCTTCACTAGCACAATGCTAGCACAAATGCTCAATAATGTCGGCGGTCAGCATGTTCTCGATTTTATGGTAAGTCTCCTGGCGCTCTGAAAGGGAGACATCCCAAGTAGCATAAACTGGGCTATGACGTGGGGGCGCGCGTTGGGCCCGTGAGCGCAGCCCATATGGTCCCTATGCTGGATTTGCAACATGTGCCCAAAGGGGCCCCGAGTGGGCTGCCCAATTTTGCCGCGATCGGTCCCAATCTGTATCCATGTGGGCAGCCCAAATAAGGCTGCCCGCATTCAGCCCAGATCGACGAATGTGGAAACCACACCACAATCATTAATAGGTCCCACTTTTGTGCAGGCAGTGCCATCCCATTGATCAAAGTTTTATTTTTAAGTCGATTAATCCCTCCACTACCTGAATTGTACAGGCGCGGGATTTGCGAACGCCAGTCCGTTTCGAGCTGTCCCACGTGCGGCCCAAGATTCCTCAAGTGTGAAACATTAAGAACTATTTTTTGCTTTCATGTGACACTCAGTAACATGAAAGAAAATTATTCCAACACTACAATTATGTGAGCTGCCCAAATCACCCCCAACATGTTGGTCAGAATATTTATTTCAGTTTTGCGTGCAGAATAGTAATGCTGTTGTTGTTGTTGTTGTAGTGGCTGTAGGAAGAAGGAAAATAAAACGCCCTGGCCTGCTACTGGCTCTGTAGCTGAGCCACCTCCATTGCCTCATGCAAACAGCAGCAAAAATAGAGAAGAAAAGGAAGAGGGAGAGAAAGACGTGCACCGCAACAACAGCCGTCATTCACCCCCGAAACGGTGGCGGGTGCAATGACGGCCTACAACAGATAAAAATTATGTGCCAGGCTAGCCTCCGCCGCAAGCGGCGGGGACCTACTTGTCCCAGCCAAACCAGGGGAGTATCATGGAGTATCATAATGCCACAGGAAACATTTTGAGGTCTTTCAGTACATACTCGTAAAGCGGAACAGTTACTGTTGCATATTTTCTGTCGATACTGCCTACTTAACGTAGTTTTTAGAGTAAAGATAGATAGTCTTTATTCATGGCATAGATATGCTTAACACAGGTATGTGAAACCTCCAGAAGAGGCAATTAGGGGCCGGCATAACATGGTAATCGCTAATAGAATCAGGACAACCTTAGACTGCAATCAAGCAAAGGATCAAGCAGGGTTTCGGAAACGGTACTCTACTATCGATCATATCCATACCATCAATCAGGTGAAAGAAAAATGCTCGGAATATAACCAGCCCTTATACATAGCATTCATTGATTACGAAAAAGCATTTGACTCAGTTGAAACCTCGGCGGTGATGCAGGCATTGCGAAATCAGGGGGTAGACGAGCCGTACGTGAAAGCGCTGGAAGATATATATAGGCTGCACAGCAACCATAGTTCTGCATAAAGAAAGTAACAAAATTCCCATAAAGAAAGGTGTTAGGCAAGGAGACACAATCTCCCCAGTACTATCCACAGCTTGTTTAGAGGAAGTATTCAGAGACTTGGAATGGGAGCAGTTAGGGATAAGGGTAGATGGAGAATACCTCAGTAATCTGCGATTTGCTGATGACATTGCCTTGCTAAGCAACTCAGGGGATGAACTGCAAATAATGATTGATGACCTAGACAGGAAAAGTAGAAACGTAGGCTTGAAAATCAATATGCAGAAGACTAAGGAAATGTTCAACAGCCTCGGGAAGGAACAGCAGTTTACATTAGGTAGCGAAATACTGGAAGTAGTAGGCGAATATGTCTACTTAGGACAGGTAGTAACCGCAGATCCGGACCACGAAAAGGAAATAACAAGAAGAATACGATTGGGATGGAGCGCATTTGGCAAGCACTCGCAGATTATGACTAGCAGCTTACCGGTATCGCTCAAGAGGAAAGTATACAACAGTTGCATCTTGCCTGTACTCACCTATGGGGCTGAAACTTGGAGGCTAACCAAGAGAGTTCTACTTAAGTTGAGGACAACCCAGAGGGCTATGGAACGAAAAATGGTAGGGGTAACATTAAGAGATAGAAAGCGTGCAGAGTGGTTCAGAGAAATAACTCAAGTTACCGACATTCTAGCAGAAATTAAGAAGAAGAAATGGACATGGGCAGGACATGTAGTGCGAAGAGAGGATAACCGATGGTCGCTAAAGGTAACAAACTGGATTCCAAGGGAAGGAAAGCGTAGCAGGGGGCGGCAGAAAGTTAGGTATGCGGACGAGATTAAGAAGTTCGCAGGGGTCAAGTGGATGCAGCTTGCACAGAACCGGGTTAAGTGGAGAAATATGGGAGAGGCCTTCGCCCTGCAGTGGGTATAATCAGGCTGATGATGGTGATGATGATAACATGATTTATATAAATAAAATGGCGCCTTAAACATGGGGTGGAGACGTTTCAGGGCGGTAAACCCACCTGCGGCTAATTTGGGGCCCACTGCGGCCTTTCATGGGCCGCCCCAATTGGGCTGATCTTATTTTCACCGCATGGACTACGAATATATGTTGTATTTTCCCGCACGTACCCCAAGAAATACCCGCGTGGGCAGCGTTGGGGTGAGGTCGCTTTTCAGCCCGGCCGCAAACCATGCGGGACCTATTCGGCTTTTGCGTGGGCAGCCCCAGTCGGACCAGCCCGCCTTCTATTTGCTTTAGGCCCACATTTGCATCGCATCTGCTCTAAGTTGCCTTGCAAGAGACCGATGCGGCAAGAAGCGGGAAGGAGTACTTTCTTGCCCCACTAACGCCAATGCGGAAATTATCTAGGTTTTTGTGGGCAGTCCTATTTGAGGCAGTCCAGATATTTTGCTGCATGAATTCCACTTTTTCGTCTGATCTTCTCTCAAGTACCCCTCAAGGGTCCCATGTAGGCGATATGCGGGAATACCCGTATTTAGCTCCGCCGCGGCCCATGCGGGACCTATTCGGCTTTTGAGTGGGCAGCCCCAATTAGATTAGCCCAGGCTTTTCCTACACAAAGACAAAATGTTATTTGCATCGGCCCTACAATTTCTCAAGCGCGACCCTTGAGGGTCTGATGTAGGAATATCTACTCAGTTAGTCCTTTCCACGCTTATATGATGCCGGGATGGAAAAAGCAGGGGCAAGCCCAATTTGGCTTGCCTGCTTGATCCCTAAAGAGGCCCTCATGGTTGGTATTGTAGTTGCCCAAGCTCAACTTGCCCATACGGACCTCAGATGGGCCACGTAATGTGTGCTACTTGGGATGGTACGGAGAAAAAAAGTTTCGGTTGAGAATCTTCGGCCCATGTCCCTCGCGTCTTGCATAAGAGATTTAATGGATCGTGTCATCCTTAAGAGACTTCAAAAATACACTGAAGAGCACGACGTACGTCCCCCCAAAATTGATTGGCTTAGGGTAAATTTGTCCACGCCGGATGTGATGCCGCATCTAAAGGCGTGCTAAGCCGGCAATGCTAACTCGTGCAGTACGCATGTCTTTGTCATTGTTTGCGCTAAAAAAACCCTGCATCAAGATGAACTACCAACTCGCCCAGCTGGAAGTTTTAATGAACATACCAATGTGTACTCCACGAATTAGCATTGCCGGCCGCAACATCTCTATGTTATTTACAGTCCTCACCAGCTGTCCTCAATATGTTATAATCGGCCTCGACCTTTTAGCTGCACACTCCGCTCTCATTGACTGTTCTTCTGGACTGCTTCGTCTAGGCTTGCTGTTCTGTCCTGACGAACAAGCTCCTGAAACTTCCAAGCTCCATCTTCGCTCCGCTGCATTTACTCACCTGCCACCTAAAGCCGCTGTGTATGCGCTAACGTCGCCTTTTCCCTCCATACCTGATGGCGACTACGTTGTATCCCCCTTAACCGATGTGACTCTGCAGCGTAGCATAGCTCTACCTCACAATATCGTGCACGTAGCGAATAACCACACTTATATTCCAGTCCTGAACTTCAGCTTTTCTGTAAAAGGTCTTCCTGAGGGCATTGCTTTCTCCGAACTGACCCCACTGTCTGACTTTAAGGTGTCTGCACTTTTACCTGACACTACTGCAGGAGTATCGACACGACCTGCACAGTCTCCGCCTACGGAGGCCCGCATATAAGGCATGGTAGCTCCTGACTTGTGTCCTTATCGTTCTCAAGCACTTACGCGCCTTCTGACTTTGTACAGTGACATTTTTGATTTTGGTAACTGACCCTTGGGACAAAGGTCCCTCGTTACTCATCGTATCTATACTGGAGACGCCAGACCAATTCACAGAAGACCTTACCGAGTCGCCATTTCTGAACGTCGCGTCATACAAGATGAAGTAGACAAGATGTTGGAAAGAAATATTATATAGCCTTCGAGCAGCCCCTGGGCGTCATCTGTAATGCTTGTTAAAAAGAAGGGCAATACCTGGAAGTTCAGCGTTTATTACTGACATCTCAACAAAGTTACAAAGAATGATGTTTACCACCTTCCTAGGATAGATGATTCCCTCGACTCCTTGCACAGTGCCAGTTATTTCTGTTCGATTGATCTTCGTTCCGGTTATTGGCAGATCGCGGTCAAGGAACGGGACCGAAAGAAGACCGCCTTCGTCACACCCGATGACCTGTACAAATTCAAGGTGATGCCTTTTGGCCTTTGTAATGCGCCCGCTACATTCAAGCGTATGGTGGACTCTCTTTTAAGTGGTTTCAAATGGACGACGTGCTTATGTTATCTCGATGACGTCATTGTCTTTTCTGCGACCTTCGAAAGCCATCTTCACCTCCTTGGTGCCATTCTTGGAGCCTTCCGATGAGCTGGCCTTCAGCTCAATTCAAAGAAGTGTAACTTCGGCCGACGTGAACTCAAAGTACTCGAACACCTAGGTGGTCGACGCCCGCGGCGTTCAACCCGACCCCGACAAAATTCGTGCGGTAAGTGCATTTCCTACACCCCACTGTACCAGTGACGTTCGTACTTTTCTTGGCCTTTGCTCGTATTTGCGGCGGTTTGTCCTCACCTTTGCGGACAAGACACGTCCATTCACACTTCTCCTGAAGAACGACGTTTCATTTTGCTGGGGCCAAGAACAATCTCAAGCCTTTTCTGCGCTCATCGCAGCATTCACCAACCCGCCCGTCCTGGCACACTTCAACTCCTCAGCACGAACGCAGGTACGTACCGATCAGTGGCCACGGTATTGGTGCCATTCTCGGCCAACAGCAGACGGGCCGCACTCGCGTCATTGCTTATGCCAGTCGCCTCCTTTCAGTGGCTGAGCGGAATTATTCGATCGCAGAACGTCAGTGTTTAGCCCTCGTGTGGGCCATTACATAGTTTCGGCCTTACTTGTTCGGCCGCCCGTTCTCCGTCATTACAGACCACCACGCCTTATGCAGGACCCTACTGGTCGTCTTGGGCGTTGGGCGCTGCGTCTTCAGGAATACACTTTTTCTGTCGTTCACAAGTCTGGCCGGCTACACACTGATGCCGATTGCCTGTCCCGCAACCCGGTAGATCCACCGCCTGAAAGCAAGTGTGACGATGACATCTGTGTGCCGTCCATCTCTGACCTTGTAAACATTCTTCATGAGCGGCGCTTAGATCCCAAGCTTTGCGGCATTAACAACCACCTCAGCACTGATCACCCTGACACTGCCCTTTCTTTGTTTGTGCTCCACAACGGTATCTTATATCGGCGGAATATGCGATCAGATGGCTCTGAGCTTCTGCTCGTAGTCCCCTACCACCTGCGTGCCACCGTTCATCAGCAGCTGCATGACGCGCCCACTGCAGGTCATCTTGGCGTGTCTCGTACGTACGACAGCATCCGCCGGCGCTTCTTTTGGCCAGGCCTCTACCGCTATGTTCGTCGTTACGTTGCTTCTTGTGACAGGTGTCAGCGGCGGAAGAAGGCCTCGGTTGCGCCTGCTCGATCCCTACAGCCGATCGACATCCCAATAGACCCATTTTACTGAGTTGGCCTTGATCTCCTCGGGCCGTTCCCTCTGTTTGCTTTGGGGAATAAATAGATTGTGGTGGCTAGGACTATACTACGCTCTATTCGGTTACACGAGGGATACCCACCAGCTGTGCAACTGACGTGGCTGCGTTTCTCCTCCACGACGTTATCCTGCTCCATGGTGCTCCAAGACAGCTGCTCACTGACCGTGGCCGTTGCTTTCTTGCTCGAGAAGTCGAAGAAATTCTCCGATAATGCTCCGTTAAGCGCTACTTCACCACCGCTTACCATCCACAAACGAACGGCCTGACCGAACGCCTCAATCGCACACTCACGGAAATTCTGTCAATATATGTACCGGCTGATCAGCGTGACTGCGATATTACTTTACCATTTGTTACGTTTGCCTCTAATGGACCCCGTCATGATATAATGGGCTACTCGACCTTCTATCTTCTGTTACGCCATGACCCCTCTCTTCCGTGTGACACCGTACTGCCTCACACCGCTGATGCACGCTCCTATGTTCGTGATACCATCTCCCGAGCTGACGCCGCACTTGTTGTTGCTGGCCGCCGACTGGCTTCTTCCCAGAATTCCCCAAAACTGCGCCATGGTTCTCGACATCGCGATGTCCACTACTCTCCGGGTTCTCTCGTCTTGCTCTGGACTCCCGCTCTTAGAGTTTGGTTCTGTGAGAAGCTCTTGCCGCGGAACACAGACCAATACCGTGTTTTACGGCCAGTCTCTTCTGTGACATACGAGGTCACCCCTATGCACATACGCCGACAGTTTGATATGCCACGTTTCGAAATCATTCATGTTGCTCGCATGAAGCCCTACCACTCCCGCTGTAGCTCCCCGATGTAGTACGCACCTGGACGGTGCTTTTCGTGGCGGGGTAATGTTACGTATATGCCACCGAAGAGGACGACGATGGAAAACAGTGAGAGAGGACGAATCTGAAGCCACGGTTGGTGCAGAACACTTACGACTGTCATCAGCTGTTGTGGTTTTCCTGAACTAGCCTTCTGCCACGTATATATATTATTGAGTAACTTTGAAAGAAAATGTTTCTCACTGAAATATAGCTGCAATTTCTGAAAGTTGTAGTCAATGTGCACAACATGTCAGCTGGGTATTTCGGAGGTGGTAAACAACAAGACATCCTACGCCCAGTGCTTCTCCCACTTTACTTCGCATGTTCAGCATGTTGAGAATGTGTTCAACTCTGGAAAAGCATACATAGGCAACGAAAGCGTCTGTTGCATTGTCTGGTTGCTCCTTCTCTCGGCATATCATAGCATTTGCCAGGAGCAGCGAAATGCTCCTTGCATCTGGAAAAGAAAGGTGGTAAATTTTAGAAGCATCGCAAACCTTCTATTATCATTATTATTATTTCGACCTTTAAAAACATAGCTGCAAAGTTCAGACAACTCGGTCACAGGGACAAAAATTAATTAAAAGTGTTTCGTTCTTCACTGAAGTAAGCAGATGTTGCAAAGCCGAATGTCTTGCACACGCCTAGTGCGAGACGCTTTACGTGTGCACACGCCCACACGTAAATTAGTTTCTTGACTGCCAGAAACTTTGTTGCCAGCACTATAAAGGAGTGTTTTTCTACTTATGAAGACACTGTTATTTGTGAGGTTTATATAGAGTAATTTTTATGAAGTCTGAAAATAGAAAGACGACATGAACCATCATGTCTGCAAGACACTGTAGGCAGCGTCAGCTTCATACTGACTTCAGTGCAACCAGCAGTGAACTGAAGACGCAGACGAGAATTTATTACTGTCAGAAAGCCTTTCTTAATGTCTCTTTTTCTCTGCAATGCGCCTGTTATGTTGAGAGTACCGCTGTACAAAATAAAATGATCCGAATTAAAGAGCATGCTATCTCTGCAGCAAATTGCTAAATTCCTTGCTGCATCTTAAATAGGTATGTCACACTGTACTAAAGCGATGCATGCCGAATAGAAGAGGTCTTAGTTTTAGCATTTGCCGGTTCTGGAATCTGCATCCTTGAACCATGAAAAAGTCTGAGGCATTAAGAGATGTGTCTCGAAGAGCATCTAATTGCGTGATGAAGTCCCCAAAAGCAATAACGTGGATCTTAAAGGAAAATATTTTTTTGGTCTACAGAAACGCTGATGTCAGTTGTGTGCGATCAATTCCAATGCGTTATATATAGATTACTATCTAATGTTGCATGCTCTTTCTAAAAATATAAACTCAAGGACCTGCATATAAGATGAGCAGAACTCACTTTACTCACGAAGCTCTCGTTGCATACCTCGTGTCCTTATGCATATGTCTCGAAAAGTTATTTGATAAATGAGTACTAGCACACAGCATTCACAGATGATAAGTAGCCTGCAATACCTCTTTTTGAAATAGGCCTATCGAGATTGCGATTTTATTATGATATTGTGAATGGTCGTTTATCTATATTTTTATGCATAAGAGGCCCTCGGCCACCATTCCACTCCTAAATGTAAAAACTAGAACATTTTAAAACAAATTAACACATATTCCAGGTTTTTAGAAAAGAAACCTTTAGTACCTTATAATATTACAAGACACCACTGCATTCTATGGCTGTTGATCCAAAAACTATTAAAGCCAAATTAACTGCAAAGCGATAAAAATGCCACAAAGGGCTACCATACTTCACTTTATTTACTTTCCAAAATAGGAGGTGGATCCATCTCCCTGTTCGGCCGTAAACAGGATGCAGCGTCACTCCTGCATGGGGTTATGGAAGTGAACCTCAGTTTCCGTGAATAATGAGGGTGGGTGTTTTGCACCCTGAACTGTTTTCCCTCATACATCATTACGTAGTTGTGTATCATGCATCTTTGAGGTATCATGAAAGGTATATAAATGAACAGTGACCCAATAGTGAAGACTATGGTAGGGTGACATCTACTTGCAGTAAATGAACATGCTGAGCAGCTCGGGATCAGAATTCCCAGACCCGATTTCTCATTTGGACTCCAAGCCATCAGGGCCTACTAGCGAATGAGGCCGCCAACTCGGCCGCCCGCGCACTCACTAATTGGGACCCCTACGTAGACCCTACTGATCTGAACCAGGACACTTATCCTCTCTTAACTTTTCAATAAATCTGTGCCTATTACAGGGACTCGCACCGTCTGTACCCGGCTCCTCTCAAGGGGCTAGGGAAATCGGGCGAAAGAATACTTCTTAGACTTTTTACTAATATTCTACTGTGCCCGGCAGTACTCAAACATTTCGACCCTTTTTTTTCTGGCCTCTGCCTTTCTGTGAAGAGGTGGCTGATGCCTTTCATATGGTCTGGGCATGCCAGCTAAACCCTTCTCTTTTACCCATAACCCCTTCCCCTACCCGAGAGGACTGGGAGGCGGCCCTGCTCGGCTGCCTGGATCTAACGGCACAACAAGCGCTGGTCCAGTTAGCTCGTGTGGCAGCTCGGACCATTGGAGTCCCGGAATAAGGGACCCCACCTAGTATTGTAAGGGGAGCGGCCCACTAGGGGTGGATCTCCAAGCAACCTTTCCTTTTGTGCTAAATGCTTACCACCACCACCACATGACAAAATGATATCAAATATCATCGCTTAAATCTATTTCCTTTAAATATTATGTGACTTATGCAAATTATGTTGTATTGGACATTTGTTGGCTGCTGCTTCTGTGCTTTTCTGAGCTTCGTAGCACGAACACCACCATAATACGAACTCTGTTTTACTGCCACAAACCACTGTACCAGAAAAGGTGCTGTTAGCGACATCAGCCACAAAAAATGAAGATAAGATGAGAGCAGAATCTCAGTCGTTCATTAATGCTTCAATAAGGTTCTCTTTGGCGAAACTTTGTTACTTTATTTCAGAACTCCAATGCGTGCCAGTCTTTTTCCATCGTGAAGAGAAACCTTCAAGTTCCTGCCTCACATTTGTTCCTACAAGTTAAAAGGTGAGTGTCCTAAAATGGTACCAAATAGAATGACATAAGCTTACTTTATGAATTCCGCAATTGCTTGTTTACTGCATTGCGAAAATTATGCGGGCTTTGACCTTTCGCCAGCGGAGTTCATCAGGTAACTTGCACTCGGAGTACAATTTTTGGAGGGTCCGTGGCCATCATGATGGACATTAAGCCTGCATAAATGCATTAGTGGCAGAAAGTAAGAAAAAACCTAGAATAAAACTCTTCTTCTGCCGGAAAAAATACGATACTTTAAAAAATAGCATTTCAGTTACAAGTTATTTGGCCGTTTGCGGTAAACGTTACCCTTATGCAAACGGTCGAATATGCGCTTAATTCCTGTCGCACAAAGCCTTCAGACTGAGAGCCTTGAAACAATTCAAAATTTAATTAAGGCTTGAAAATACACATAAAGCGGATCACTAAAATGTCTAAAATTTAGATAAAATTGCAGTGTCAAAAAGGATTTCGGATGAACGGCAATGAATGATTGATGACTTAGACAGGAGAAGTAGAAAAGTAGGCCTAAAAATCAATATGTAGAAGACTAAAGTAATGTCCAACAGCCTCGGAAAAGAAAAGCAGCTTAAGACAGGCGGCGAAGCACTGGAAGTAGTAGGCGAATATGTCTACTTAGGACAGGTAATACCCACACATCCGAACCATTAAAGAGAAATAACAAGGAGAATAAGATTGGGATTGAGCGCATTTGGCAAGCACTCGCAGATTATGACTAGCAGCTCACTGGCATCATTCAAGAGGAAAGTATACAACAGTTTCATCATACCTGTACACACCTATGGAGCTGACACGTGGAGGCTAACGAAGAGTGTTCTACCTAATTTGAGGGCAACGGAGAGGGCTATGTAACGAAACAATGGTAGGGGTACCTTGCAGAGAGAAGCGTGCTGAGTGGGTCAGAGAAATAGCTCAAGTTACTGCCACTGTAGTGAAAATCAAGGAGAAATCGGCATGGGCAAGACATCTTGTGCGAAGAGAGGTTAAGCGATGGCCGCTTAGGGTAACAAACTGGATTCTAGGGGAAGAAATGTGTGGCAGACGGCGGCAGAATTGTAGGTGGACGGACGAGGTTAAACGTTGGCAGGGATCAAATGGATTTTGCAAGTACAGAATCGGGTTAATTGGCGGCAAATCGTAGAGGTATTCGGGCTGCAGTGGGTATAGTCTGGCTGAGGGTGAAATTAAAACATTGCTTACAAGTCTACAGGGTGCTCACCCGGCGCCAGCAGCTGCATAGCATAATGAATAATATGAGAGATTGATGTTGGTGTATTTAAATGCTCTAGTAAGAAAGCATGAAGTTCATACACTCGTATATTACAACTACACAAGTTACGTTGCGAAGCTCACCGATGTTCAGGTAGAATAAATAAAATTTTGGCTCATCAGTTCAGCTATCTGCCACCTTTTAAAGTCGAATTTTTTCTCTCATAATAATTGACATTTATCAACGTCTTGTGAATAACAAGGTTCAATGAGTCACGAATTCAAATTTTAGTCAGTAAAAGGACTGACCGCTGCACGAGAAAATCAAATGTTATGCTAAGGAGTTTGGTGCTGGGCATTTTGTTATTTTGTCTCGTTGCGTCAGGTATTGGTGTATTCGACATTATTACTTAGATTGTATAACTGGTTGCTCTTGCTGGCCTGTTTGCAATTGCTGATGTCTGATATAACTTATGTACCCTCCCTCTGCTGCTTGGACATGCGACTGGTCCGCAGTATTTAATAACTAAAATAAAAAATAAAATGCTTATCGAATAGTTTGCTGAAATGGCCAATTCGTCTGGTTGGTCGATATTCATGTCAACTGAGCAGCGAGCACGAACAAAGAACGAAGAAATGAGAGACAACAAGGCACCTTGTTCTGAGCCTTGTTCTCCTTCGTCGTCCGTGCATGCTGCTTCGTTGACATGAGTGAAGAGTGTGTAAGAGAGATCGGATACACAGCTTAAGGAGCTGGTAACTGAGGCAGCAGCAAACATATACCAAAACAAGTATCCGCAATCGGAGTCGCAGACTGAAGTAATTACGGCTGTCAAGTAATGCCCATAAAGACCAGGCTTAAAGGTCCCACAGCGGCAGCATAAAGGCGTTCAAGGGGAAACTCTGGCTGGGCGCAGTAGTTGTCGGAGTTGTGAAGAAAAACTCACGAACTAGGCTCTGGTATGGGACAGTTGCCAACTGACTTCGCCGAGCCCTGATTGGTTGGTTTTTCACTTCGCGAGACCACGTGACGTGCTCGAGTTGGCAGCAGCTTTATAGGATTAGAAGGGTCTCGAGTCCAGGACCCGTGTATTCCAACAGGAATGCTCTGCCCCATTTGGGAGACACGTTCAAATGACCTGGTTGAAGCGGGGCTTTATATATATCGGTCCTCATATATTGATCTCGAGCATAATGTGGCAGCTTACGACAGTACGTTATATGTGAGAAATACCAGGGCATAAATTAACTTATTAGTATTTACATAGCAAAGTGCTCGCATGCCGACGATAATCAGGAGGAACGTGGGAGCCGCTGACGCTTTCGCGTCCTACCCTTCATCGTCTAAGTGTCTAAGAAGTTTAAATATTTCGAACATTGTCGATTATAGAATTTAAAAATTGGCACATTGCAGGGTAGTTTGATTTAGAATAAAATTTCAATTTAAACAAAAAATAAAAAGGTCATAGAGTTAGTTTCACGTAGTATTCGTCTATTCATTAGGGCTCCTCTCATACACAATGTGACTCCTTGCGCAACAAATCTGCACAGTTTGCAAAAACAGTCGGAGACCTCAAAATAAAATGCTTGTAAGCGGTAAAAGAAATCCACCAGTGCAATTTATGTAATCGGAATACAGGATAGGTTCCTTTCAACTAGGGCTATGAAACAATTGGACGACTGATGAGAATTGAACGGAACTCTCAGTTTTTATTCCCAAGAAATAATTTTCGATAAAAATGTTTCTTTATCTCCAGTAATTGTTGGACTGGAAGAATTTCAATCCATATTAGGCGTTGTGTAACGGACACGTATAGCCTTACGTCACGTCTAATGATTTGTTTCTTAGAAGTGTTTCCATGTAGTTTGACAGTGAGTCCTCGCGTTTTTGTACATAGATTATTTAGAAAGAACAATCTCACCACGTCCCTGTAGGTGTTGTCTACAGCTCAGTGGGACAACAATATGCTTATTATATAGGAAACAATACTGTCCGGAAGACGGGCTTCAAAAACATGAACATGAAGCTAGCTTAGCCATTTGCTACTTCTGAGAAGTGCCTATGGCGAAATATGTATTTTGTAGCTTTGTGCACCTTCCAACCCCCTCTGTACGAAATAGGACATATAGCTAATAGACGTGTGAGACATCAAAAGCACAACAGAATGAAAGTACTTGCTAACGAGCGACAGTTCAAGGACAGGCATTCAAATGCGGGTGGGATTCTTACAAGTGCGCCAATTCATGAGCAGCTATGTTGACTCCTGAGAAGTTCCCATTGTCTTCCACAATCGCAAGCTTCCATTCTGTGCACATTTGTCCTCTGAAGGCTGACCCCGTTTTCAAGATGAAGAAAAAATATTAACTATGCGATTATGAATGTATGGCACAATAACCAATTGTTATATAACATGCACACGTTTCAAGTGATGAGGGTAGGAAGTGATTGTTTGTAGGACGATTGACGTATTTGGTTACGCGGCAAAAAAGAGCGTTCGCTGCCAGCGTAGGATACAGGATAACCCATTTTGTTGAATTGCTGGCCAAAGAAACGAAGCTAGCATTCGTCTTTAAGGCACCAAGGAAGCTCTTTCGCCTTGCAAGGCATTAATAAGACCTGGGCGAGACAGTATCGTTTCCTTGCTCTTTTGTTTCAACAAACTATCGAAATACGTTCGAGTTATAGCTTTCCTCACCCATGCCGTCTTCAGGCAGAATCATTTTGAGCGAGCAAGGGTATTGCTCCATTGCAAGCCGTTTGCAATAATGCTCACATTGTTTTTAATGAACTCGTTGAGACGAGGTGGCTGTATGAAGAAGATTGGCCCGTACATTCGCCACTATTGCCACGAATCTTTATATTCAACACCCGCCAGCATGCGTCCTTATAACTGTGATTACGTAAATGGACCGATCTTGCATTCTTGGTTTCATCGTACTTTTTATTGATAAACGCGTCTTTATCATGTTTTTGTAGGCTGGGTTGCGCCGAGACTAGTCTATAATAATCGCAGGCGAGCTAAACGTTTTTCTATTATTCCGAATTTTTCCCGCAACCACTGGCTGGTTTACTTAGGGGTTTCTGCGCCTACTGCAAAATGAGTTCTGCCAAATGCATCGTGCATTCTTTGTTCGCCGACCGACGAGCAAGCTTGCTGTTATCGCCGCTGCCGAGCTGCGTAGATCTTTTGCAGGCACCGGTTAACCTAATAAAAAATTTATTTAATTGCAACGCAAGTCCCTTCGTCTATTGTCTACCGTAGTACCAGTAACTATATGACACAAATATACCATAATCCTCAAAGAGACCATAAAATAAATCCATGTCATACATAGAAAATATCAGGAAGCAGTACCTCTTATCCGTTTGCCTTTTGAATTAACAGTTTGTCTCCTGAAAGTAAACAAATTGGAGGGGACTTAGTGGACATTCCAAGGTGTGAGGAAAGAACAATCTGCAGAATGTCTTCTCCTGTCATTGATTCTGTAGTTTCGATTCCAATTTGGGTGGAATATTTAAGTCCACAGAAAAATCATTAGCCGTTAAGAACTTTAGGTCCAAAAAGCTTTCATATTTAAAAAGATGCGGGCAATAAGGAGCAGAGTCGAACTAAGATATCTCCATGAAAAGTGGATCTCCTGCAGGGAGGGATATTTATCACCACCTGGACAAGTTCGCACTGCGAGAAGTTTTGACAGAAGTTTAACACAAGTCCTGTTCAATTTGAGGACGAACTGGAAATCTCAACGAGGTGACAACATATCTATTTTTTATGAGCTCGTCAGAATATATGATAAGACATATTCCATATTCCAGAGGAGACTGGAGTGGAGGAAGGCGGGGGGGGCGGGGGGGGGGGGGCGAAGCACGCAGTAACTTTTAATCACTATTTATTTCTCTTAATAACTCGTCCAGTAATAGCACCAGAGCCCAAGTACATCTTGTTGCCGCCACGCTGGCAAGCCAATACCAAAGCTCGGCTAACATCAGAAAGTAATTATCCGTAAGACTAGGACTACTACTCGTACGCTCCAAGCCTGCCTACTTACCTTATCGTATTCGTCTTCCACCTTCATCTGCATTAGAAGTATTAAGATATCACAGTTTGGACCAAAGTGCTCCTTGATATCACAGCCCAGACCAAAGTAAGCGCAAAACCTGCTCTCCCATTTCGGCTGCATCCACTGAACAACAGTGTACAGTCTGCATATGAGACATACGCTGAACGAAGATTATCGGAACTTTATATGGTCAACACTATATCAGTCCAGACCAGCCAGCGAACAAGAGCTTTTATTGCCTTGAGTAGAGTGCGTCTTTATAGCCTCTTGTACCATCCATGCTTGGTCACAGGCGCCGATATCACGGATCACGACCGTCTCGTTCAAGGCTATGACCGAAAAAAAAAAAAAACAGAGCTGCCACCGGCGCTTTCCGATTCTACTAGCGAACCTACGGGGGAGTGGCACGCGCGCTGATCTTTCACGACCTTTGCCTGCAGTGCCACACTGCAACATTAAAATACACCTGTATTGTGTAATTAAGATCCTAATCCTAAGCATATATAGCGTGCCCCTGTTTGCAGTTCAGTAAAGGGCCTATGAAAAGATATATATTATAGTTATAAAATGCGCACTACTAATAGGCATCCCATTAATCCTCTCTGCAACGGAATAATTTTACGCTAGCTTCATTAGCACCGAACATATAGGCGATCGCAAATCATGTTCCTCTTCTAATCTTCAACTCAATCAACTCAGGCGCGCATGAAACGAAGAAAAGTGACGACGGCACCACACCACCCTTATAAAAATGGTATACAGCTGTTTTTAGAATCTGTATGATCCTCTTATTGACTCTATCAACGCTATACGTACTTTTAGTCTGCATGAACATGATTAAATACGAAGCAAATTGAAGCTTAAAGGTTTGTATCTACTTTAGTTAATAAAAGAATGTACATAGAGTTGACATGCGGATATACTTTGTATATACTCCCGTAATTATAAAGAACCTAGAAAATCTGCAAGCAATTTCAGATGCCAGAAAACATTGTCGAATTTCAAAGTGGTTGAACAGTCGAGACTCCGCTTTTCGCGTAACAGCAATGATCCCTTAGGCGACTTAGTGCATCATGAAATCATAGTAACTGACATTTGGTTGAAGCTTTGATTTAAAATTGTATTTAATATTTTTCAATTTTATTTCACGAGAATAAAATGGAAATGTTATACCATATATTCATATCAGATAAACATGAAGTTAGGGCATGAAAAAAGCTTTTCAAGAAAGAATTGCAGCCCCTTGAGTTCTTTTCGGTTCAGAAGGTATATAAGTTGATGGCAGGCCATCAAAATTAATTTCATAGATACGAGCAATAATTGAAGATGAAGGAAGTGGCACGCATGCAGTCTAATTTAACCACTATATGCAGATACGCAATCATGTGTAGCCAACAATCGAAGCATCCATGTACGTGAGTCATTAAATTTATATTGATATGAACCTCAACAAGAGTTGTTGTCGGGCTAGTTGGCTTGAATCACGTAATGCAATTAAGGCTATGGGCACTGTTCGTTGCCACTGTTTTTTGTGTTGTCTTTTTTGCGCATAGCCTTAATGGCATTACATTATATTGATATACAAGTACGGGTAATGTTTCAATAAATCTAATGTATAAAGATGCATAACCTTTGGTTTCTGATCACAAAAATACGGTGGATGAACGTCACTTTACTTGAACGCCACTTCCTACTCTTCTAACTTGGGAGTGATTTGTATGATCCCACAGTCGCGTCTACGTGCCGTGCAAGTATGCGTAGTTCGCAAGCGCTACTGAATGCTGAATGCGAAGCCCAGGGCTACAAACGGAAGTACCTCCTGGTTGTAATAAGAGACATTCAAAACATGCGAACAATATATGTGCATCGCAATTAGTAGCTTGTCCCTCCGGTACTGGTGCTGCCTCCTACGGCCACGCCACGCCCACAAATCTAACTGAATGCGCATAGCGGCAGGGCTGAATCGCCGCTTCCCCTGAGCGTTAGGCAGCTCTAGTGGATTGATGTGTACTAGCTAGAGCCTGCAGCTTGTCACTGCCCTTGAGCGTTGGTACACCACACTTCCGAGAGCCCCACACGACCTTCAGTCTTGCTTTTTTTTCTCGATATTCAAGTTGCAGTATACAACTGTCCCAGCATGTCCCAGCTGGCCGCCCCCACTGCTTCCACTCTACAGGGACAAAGAAAGAGAAGGATCTATGTAGCGTCTCTCGCACCGTGTTGTGGACGAGATCCATCGAAAATCTGACTCTATCGTATGTGGTCATTCAACAAACCCTAGTAGAATGTGATTGCACACTATAGTGGGCTTGTTACTGTAGACGTGGCGGAGGTTACAGCCTACTTAAAGCTGGTAATAAAAAGCGAAAGCAACGGACGGAATTGTTTAATCTTTTAATGTACTTGGCTAATAATCCTAAGTACACGATTTAGAGCCCGACGACTTCGAATCCGGCCCAACCGGATAGATTTTTTAGTGTGAAAGCACTCCAGACTGACACCCAAACGTTAGATAATTTTTCTAAGATTATAACTTCCGAATTAGGGCTTTCACAATAATTCAAAATCAAATTTATTCTCAATTGCGTACAACAAAATGCATAGAGAATAAAAGGTAGAACTGCGGGAAGGCAAGGACAGTACAGATATCCACAAGAAGTCGTAGTGTGATTTTACTTTCTATGTCGGCAGTCCGTGGGCTAATTGCGCAATTTTGCATTTTTATATTCAATAATGTGTCCAAAACCAAATACTGAATGGTTGAGCTTTATCTTTGCCGTGGTTGCAATAAAATGATTATTTTGCGAGATGTGAATCATTCACACTGCATAATCATGACCAGTGACACCTTTCCCATACCGTAAGTATTTTTCCAGAAGCATGTCATAAAGATAAAGGTCAGTCACGCGTGTCACAGTATGATCTATGATAAGTAAAAAGGCGCACTAATCAGAAAAAGATAGCACATTGGTTAACTCACTGAGTGACAGCGGTGTATAATATCCGCAGACTACAGGCTTCGAATATCACAGTTGTTAACCAAATAAGGTCAAAGAATGCTATAATATACATTATTTACGCTGTAAACGAAACTCTTTTAGCGCCAATCTTAGATTGTCTGAAATTGTCTCCTAAGAATTGGTGTAAACTTTCGTGTAGCATTTCTGATTCTGTTGCCATAGTTCCAGCTTTACTAGAGGCTGCCGCAGAATAGCTTTCTATGCTATTGAGAATTGAACCTCCACAGTTGCAGACAGCTAATACTAGATATTACTAGGTACTAGATTGGCAGTTACCACCAATTTAAGTGCCTAGCTATGGACACATGAAAGCACACTGGACACTTCTGACTGCCAGTTGCGAATCCTTCTCGCAGATATTGAAACAATACTATGCGTCGGGTGCGAACTTACTGTGGAACATATATTCGTTTAAAGTTTAACGGGTACGTGAATCAAACGAGTGCACTCAGTTGTCATATTTTATTTTGCTGCAATTATTACGCCAGCTTTCTTAAACAGCCGGATAGATGCTGTTGTGAAATACCCGATGGGTTCAACATTTCGATACCTAAAATTATGTGAATTCATCTATAAAACGGGAGCCACATTATCACATTTGCGATCGAAAACTAAACAATAATATTGCTATACTCCTTTTAAATATTTATCGGACGTAGGTGAACGAATGCGGCGAGGTGCGGCTGATACAAAATTGCTGTGGTTTAGCTCCCTTTAAACCTAGTCTGTGGCAAAAACCTTTAAGCACGGTTGCGCGTAGTAAAGCTGTTTATTATCGTTCATTCTTCATCTGAAGAATGAGCTCTTCTCACCCTCTCTTTAAAATCCTTTGCAACGAGCGCGCCGTGCGCGTATGCATACTGTTCGGTGGGCTGTTGTGTGCACATCGCGCTAGGACTGCAGAGGCGGCAACCAAACCGATTTCCAGCAGCCCACAGAGGAGGCGTTACGGCATCTCCCTCCCCCGACGCAAATGTATATAATTGGCCGAGTATTGCTGTCGTCTGTAGCTACTGCAATTGCGCGAAGCGCACAGCGAACTTGTGAAGTCGGCGGCGGCGCAACTCTGACGTCACGCATGTCTAATCTGTAGCTACTGCTCATGCGTAACGCGTGAAATGCGGCGAGGGGTAGAAAACTCCAGCCAGTTTCGGTTTCTGCTACTTCTCGCGCAGCTGGCGACTGAAACAAACTAATGTTTATGAAGGAATGACCCTTTGTTAATGCACGATGCGGGATAGGATGCGGCGGTGGCCGAAATGTTTAAGCCGCTTGCATCAGGAAGTACTCCTGTTTCATCGGTGCTGGTTCGCATCTAGCTCGACGTCGAGGTCTTTAAGCCGCTTCGATAAGCTTTCCTCCAGCTGCTATGAAGGGCATTGACTGTAACTTCCTAAATGATGGATAATAGACTTCTATGGATGCTTCCTGCCCTTGCGAGGCAATGTAGTTTGTTGCGGCCGATCGGCGCTCTTCGACACTGCGAGGCTGCGGAGTATAAGGGGCGCAAATAACTTTACAAACTGCACATCTGTTGCTCGGCGCATGCTCAGTAGCAGGTGCGGCTTCATACGGTGACCTTAGCTTTACTTGACGTAGTGAAGCTCTCGCTCCTATATCTCGTGCTCCTTGCAGCCTTTAGGATGCGAGGGAAAATTAGTCATTCTTACGCTGTCAGAAGGAAGATAGCATCAGAGCTCCGATCTCCTACATTATAGTTCTTCATTTTCAGCATTGTTCCGTCCTTGGTCAGGTGGTCGTGTTTATCGGTTGTAAGATAGTTTTCTGGTCCCTGAAAATATACGTTTCTGAGAAATGCTATCGGAAGCCTTGCCAAAAAGTCTTTCTCACCTTTATGCTGCTCTCAACTGCCTTTACATTCATCCAAATTTTAGGCTCCAACTGTTGATATATATATCAGTCACCTGAGAAAGGAAAATTTAGAAAATGACCGAAAGGCTCTTCAATGTCTTTATTTTCTACACATGACATAATACGCTCATTTATCGCGCAACAGGAGAAGAAAAAAAGGATGATGAATGCGACCCGAGAACGTTATAGTAAGTATTATTTATGTCACACTTTAAAATTGTTGCATTTGCTATGAATGCGGCCGCCAAACACGAGTAAAAGATTATTACGCTGCTCTTTCTGGAACGTTACAAAAAGCCTTTGGCAGCTTTGACAATGTACTGACTAGAGCTGGAACATCGTTCTTTTAGCCGACCGCTCGACTCACCGGGACGCTCCACCTCGGATGCATTTTTGCAATGAAAATGAAGCGTCCTATCACTTCGGGTGGGGGGGGGGGGGGGGGGAGGGGGCGACTTCCTGACATTTAGTCAGACTACTACTCTGCGGTGGCTTTGGATGCTCATGTCCGGATGTTAATTGAGACCGCGCGCCCCATTCGATGGAGAAGTTAGCACCCTAAGAGGAAAAGCCGGCTGAAGTGGGGAGTAACGTCCACTTTGGTCTTCAAACCGGGCCGTTACTCAAGGAGAGGAGCAACTGCAGTGAGAAGTGTGCCGGGTGCAAATTTGGAGGATTAATGTTTAGTCCTGACTCGAAAAAGACTAAAAAGAGGAGGAACGGGAAGACGAACTGTTCACTTGATCCCTGGCCTCCCTTCCCGCCTCTCTCGTCGCGCTTTTCAGGTGCAGAGATTGTGTTTCTGGCTCATTGGACAAAACGTGCATATTATGTTTCTGGAACTGCATACTTCGTGCTGGAATTAGCTTTTTGACGCTGGGTGTGTCTCTGGCATCCTCGATGCACTGGGAGAAGTGCTGTATATGCGATAGGGTCGCACTGGTTCCAGCATCGCTTTGGAAATAAACGGAAATCCGGAAACTTGGAGGCGAGAAATCATGCGCATAACAAATATGGTTCAAGTAAGCACTTTTTTGCTACGAAGTCGCTGCGCACCTGGAAGAAAACAAAGACAGTATATTTTTTCGAATGTTAACATGTTTCGATAGGTCGTTTCGAGCGTTTCAAGAGTGACTACGATCACCGCGCCTCTGATATCTGATGAAACTCTAACGATTAACCTACACTAAAACTGGAATCGAATAATGTGGGCTACCATGCATAACAAATTTCACAACTGAGCTTGAGGGCACTCCAACACAATGATTACTGCCAAAATGTTCAATGTGGGCTCCATTGCAGGCTCCAAAATGGCCTACGCATTAGCAAGCGTAGGTTGCACCGCGGCCTAGTATATACAGCAGAAAGAAACAAAATAATACGAGGAAGAGAGTAGTTTACCGAGCGATTGGCCCATGGGAGAAAACTCAACATATAGCCTTGTAATGCAACATATTTTGCGTGTTTCTCAAGCTTTCGCTATGCGCATTAACCAGCCGAGACCTCAGCCATCGCAACGCTTCCCAGAATGTTTGCATACAAATAATATTTAGTTAGCAGCGAAATGGTGTCTGCGCTGCTGCGCTTGCCGGTATTGAAGCTTGGTTGCACTTTTTTCCTTGAGGGTTTGTGCTACAGTTCCGTGTTCGGCGAAAATTACGGCCATGGTTGCAGAGCATCACCGAAGAGCCGGCGCTGGTAAATGTACCAGCGATATCTAAATCCACATGTTCAAATGATTCCAGCGCACAAAATAGTGCGCATAGGCATCCAGAACATTATTTACAAGTAGTAAGAGCAGGCAGCAAGCTCCAATAGTCAAGAAGGTGCAACTGTTAGAGCGGTAACAATGGCCTTTACACTTCGAAACATGAAGTCCAAGCCTCATAAACGCGGTCATGACATAACATGCCAAAATATTGCAAAGGTTCACAGTTCCGAGAGTAAAGCAATGCATTCTGGCACACAGCGTTTCACGATGCTCTCCGCTACAAAGGTTGAATCAGCTTCTGGCCGAGGTACTGCTCAGAATAATGCCAGCAGTAATGATTACCGTGTTGTCCTTCCCCGCTTCCCAACTGGTAAGCTTGTCGTCGAGTCTGTTTTTCTGCATGCTACCACGCCGGCCACCCCTACCGTGCCCAAGAATTCAGAAATGCCCTTCAGAACGTAGTGGATTTGTAAGAAATGAGCTCTATCAGACAATTTCAAATGTCGCATGTCTGGATGGTTACATGTAAATCGGCGCACTCTAAAGAAAAACTAGTCTCATGTGGAGATTTATTGGTTAAGAACCGTGGCTGTGTTGCTGTGGATCCAGAACCGAAGCAGGTAAAGGCGAAACTTCTCTGGCTGCCTGAACGCTTGGATGGCTCCTTTATTTGTGAGGCTCTACAAACTTATGGCAAAGTCACCCCGATTTCGAGGGAAAACTGGAAAATAGCCTACATGGAACAGATGAAGACTCTCAGCCGAGATGTGACTTTTACTTTGCCGAAGGGGTTAGCATTGGTGACGTTCAACATAAGCTAACTGTGTGTGCAGTGCAGAGCCTCGTTTTGATACCTGGCCGACCACCTCTCTGTCTCCGCTGCAACCGTGTAGGACACATTCGTCGGCACTGCCGTACGCCGCGTTGCGAGAGTGACGGCGTTTCGGCCACACAGCGAAGGAGTGGGTGGTTACATACGCGGACAAGCTTTGACACAGAGTCCGGCCTCCTGACGATGCATTACCGGAGCACATCATGGACGCCTCTGAGATAATTGATGCGTGTGCCGACCTTCGTGCCGGCGTTGTGGCTGAGTCTTCAAGTGCCACTCCACAGCCTACTGAGGAAGAAAATACTGCTCATGCTTCCTAGGTCTTGAACGAGATGTCGTGTCAAGCTTCTGACAAGGAACCAACCGCCGACGGGACACCACTTGTTAAAATATATATGTTCAGTTGAAGGATGCAGACTGTGGTGCTGAAACAAAGTTGCTGTTTAGATAGTTAGCATAAAAGTAACTACTCTATATTTAAAGGCCAGCAAATGGTCTGGCAGACTTGTATATATGTATGTGCTGTATATTTTGTAATTCTGTGATATAGCAATACAAGTACAAAATTGTATAGTGTGTGGTATCTTGCTGTTACACAATCTGATTACGAAACATATGGCATGTTTTTCCTGACTGTATTTCATTGCTTGTGGAAACAACGCATGTTGAATCGCAACACTGAACCTCTTGTTCCACCTAGAATTCATTTTAGCAGAATGATGCTGCAACTGAAGGATATTTATGAAGAAAATGACTTTCAACATGGCTGGTTTCCGCTGGTGACGCGGTGTTTATTTTTCTGCCTTTTAATTGTGTTTTCTGTTGTGCAGCTCAGCGACGTCTGAGTGCTTTGTAAACAGTCCGCGTACATAGCATTTTTTATACATAACCGCCCGTAATAAATACCACGTGTAAAAAATCTTAGAGTGGTTGCGAGGTTTACGTAGAAAGCTATGAAACAAAACGTACCTAGTTACTGAATAGTGAGGTACTGAGGTAAACGTACGAAAAGCACTAACAATGCGCGCATCCATTTCAATATGGGCCCTAGCACCGCGCTTCATTCCCGAAAGTGTCTTATGCTGCGTGTCGGAGATATATATTGCCGCGAACTGTTTAAATATTTATTTGTACCTGTTCGACAGCCGCTGGAATGCGGCCTTATCATTGTTATTCTGGCGCACTTATCAATTCTGTATCCCGTGTTTGTTCATGCTCGTTGTCGCGATACGACGCGTTATCATTTTCTTTGTCGCGAACGATGCGCCGAGATCTGTCTCGAAGATTCCGATCACTCGCGTACGTTTCTACAATGTTCCAGGTTGTGCTATGAGCACTTTGCAGCGTTATCTATATTTTTCTGAGCAGCCTTTAAATTGTGCGTTGACGAGTGCGACGGGCATTCTTTGTTCGATGATCGACGAGCACGTTTGTTGCTATCGCCGCCGCCGAGTTGCTTAGTTCTTTTGCGGGCGCAAATCAGCCCAATAAAGAGTTTTTTCAGTGCAATCACCGACTCTTCATTTGTGTCATCAACCTTGTCACCACCACGTCACAATATTTTTGTACACCCAACGGTACGCGTCCCGCTAGAGGCAAAAACGAACGCTTTCTGAATTTTTGGTGGAGCCTGCGGACCGGAAAAAAGTAGAGGCGGTCTATGAGTCAGCAAATAAGCAAATAGTTGGCGGTGGTCCGGGATATACTGCTGGCAGGGGAAGAATGATGTGTTCTTTCAGCTGCGTGGTTGCTTGATCACACCACTCACAGAAAACTGTCACGGCGGAAATGTGGAATTCGCTGCATTTGATACTCAATCTCTGTGACAAGAATATTGTGGAACTATCGCTCTATATTTAAGGGCTTTATTCATATCGCTTCACGTGCGAGGGAGCTACTGCCACAGTTTAAAATGGTACAGTAGCACAGATGGGCGCAGAAATAAGAAATGCGACGAAAACAGCGCTCTCCTTCCTTACGTTGCTTCTGTCTACGCTACTGTATGTACCTTTCTAAATATAATACAACTATCCCAACAAAAGACAACACTCTTGCAACTCTGCAATACCGGTGAGGTGCGGTAACCTGCATTCTTTTAAACAGACTTGAGCTCTCCTAATCTTATACTACACTGAGTTGAATGCCATACCGGTTGTTACGAAATCCGCTCCTGAAAGCGGGGTCCGAGGGGGGGGGGGGGGCATAAAACTGCTGCTGCAAATTACGGATAAAACTTACGACTATTTAACTGCTTATTTTTTATTTAGGGCTATTTAAGTGTTTACAAAATCAACTAAAATGAACATTTCGTCCACAACAATCACGCCTGTTATATATAAATTGAACCGAATGTATTTCAAATGTCCTTGATCCGGGACATTTCATGCATATCGCTTTTATTACAACCCAATCCAGAACAGTCTACCACTCAGTGAGCGCAATCCAAACCACTAACACATATTCTATTGATATCGATCCCAATCTCACTAAATCCACCCTGCACCATCACAATCCATCAATACTTCACTGCAACCTATGCAGTCCAGCGTAGTTAGAGGTATTCCACAATTGTTCAACTAGATGTAATGTAATCAACTGTTTATTCACCAGAAAGAAACCTCAACCAAATTGTGCTAATAGTAATGCTTAATTTGGCATATTACACTCTTGATATCAGTACCCATCGTTAATCCAACACAAGATGCCCTAATACACTTTACTATGTCTTAATCCAATGGAATTCATTCTTAACCCACAGCTGTCCAACTCTCATGTGGGCTAAGAGGCTATTTGGAATTTGGCGACATTTGCTTATTTTTCTACAGGATGATGACGTCACCATCTCGCTCCGCTAGAGTAAGGATTTCAGGTCCACATTTTTGTTGCTAATGAGTCGTGCATATCTTTCACCTTGAAACATTTACCCGGAATGCCATAGCGACGCGTGTTCTTCGGTACAGATTTTATCATGAGTAGCAGTCGCATGGGGCTAGAGAGGGTATTTGGACAGCTTTTTTATACTCTAAATTATGCAGGTGTAGGAAGTCAATTGTTTCGAAGTAATGCTGTTTGGGATTACAAAGAAAGATTTTGTGAATATATTACTAAGTACAAATTACAATTTACCCACCAAAAAGCAAATTTTTAACGTTTACAACAGTTTCGATGTGGAACATTTTTATATAAAAAATTACGAATGCTACTTCTTTGCAAGTTATGACTGAAGCCTTTAGCGCACATACCTGTTTCATGAATTCCTTCACGCACATGCAGGTGGATTCGGAATCCAGAAGTGTCCTGTGACGCTGGTCGCTGATCACGGTTACGTCTATGGTCACCATGCTGAGATCAGATCTCATCCCTGCATTCGCGCAAGCATTCAAATTACATGGCTGTTCTTCTGTCTATAAAGGTTGCTTTTAGTTTCAATGAGCCGTATAAACTTGAATGCAGCATGTGGAAGCTTCGTGTGGGATGATGATTATTCATCGTTAAACTCGAAGCTTGTCAGAAGGGTAATAGTCAACATATGCTTTACCAACGGCATGCAAAATCAATGTGATTTACCAACTGCATGAAAACATATTGTCCCACCAGCCTTAGCGATCAGGCCTGTCGCATATTCAGACAGGCTATCCCATATATCAGCTTGTTTGGGTGGCAGAAGGCTTGGTGAAGTGTCGGAGGATATTTTCCGAGCCGCACACATTTAGTTGAAAAAGAGGTGACTCCGCATATACCCGGAATTTCCCACAGGTTCAAGAGGGCCAATAAGGCAAATGAGTGGCTGGTTTTCTCTGCCGCAGACAAGTTGTCAAAATTGTGCGGAATGATGAACCCTGTTTCAAGCTGTCCATAGATGATGCGCTAAAAGGCATAAGTGTAGTTTGAGTGCGTACAAAGGATAGTATACCGTGTTCCTTTGAATAGTGGTCGAGTATAGATAAGAAAGGCTAGATGTTTAAATGAAAGACTGGTTGAACAAAAGCGCAATGTGGCACGGGAAACGTGTCAGAATACGGGTATGGCTGCGCTAGTAAAAAATTTCAGGTTGTTGTTTAAGGAGGGCAGTGTTGAGACAAGAAGCAGGAATCTATGCATATGTGAAATAATTGTGGCATGTTTGATTCTCAAGACGACTTCCCCGGTTTGTCTGTTAGAAGAGCAAGTCTCGTTCCTCGATGGTCATGGTACTACGTGTGATGAGTCTCATGTTGGTGTCCTTTTAATTGAAAAATGCGGCTTTCTTTTGTGTATATGCTTCGCGGCTACACTTCGGACCTCAAAAGTGCCATAAAGCGAAAGCTTTTATTTGAACCTTCGCTGATTCCTGGTTTTTACTGCATATGCTTCTGTAGGCTGTGTGGTGCGGAGCTCGTGGAAGCGCCAAAGGAAAGGCGCCGCACAGACACCTGGACCGGTAAGAGGCGATAGTGTAAGCTACCAGCCAGCATAAAAAGCCCCGCTTCATCCTAGCCGTAGGAGCGCGTCCGTGTTGCCTAGGAATAACGTGAATGCAAGGATCTTGGCAGCTTGATTCTGATATCATTCTCCCATGTGAAAGGAGATGCCAGACTTAGCAGCGGCAGCCAAATACTAGTGCCGCGTGATTGGTCGAGACCTCTATGATGTCATCCCCACCTCAGCCAATCAGAGCACCGCAGAAGCGTGAGACTTTGGCTGACGACAACGATGAGCCGTTAAAGGCTTTCGCCCTAAAATTCAGTTGCAATCAGTGCTTTCTCCCTTGTCTTTAACGAAAGTTTAAACGAAGTTCTAAACATGAATGAAATTGAAAGAGTCGGTGAAATTGTCAAACGCCAAAAGAGTCCGTCCGAGTCTCCAGAAAATAAGCTACAAGTACTTATGCAAGCGGAATGTTAGGCCCTAGGGTCATACAGCGAAGACGTACGTTCCGGGGAATCCCAATTAGAAACGTTGGATAAGGAGCATTTTCAGTGCGGAATTGTACGATAGAGAGGGAAGAACTCTTGCTTGGGCAAGCTCAACAAAAAGGGCTCTTAGAATGTATGCTTGTAAAAATAAGGTCTTTAAGATTGGGTATAATAAAAACATACTTGCAATCCTGCAGAAATGTTACCAGCCGTTACTGCGTTTCATATAAACCAATTTTCAGCCTATGTGGTTATCTTGGAGAAGAATAAAGATTTCCTTTTAGAGCTGGCACAATTAAATGAGGAGCGTACGCTGCGCCGTGATCTCTCTGTTACTGTAGCGAAGTCACCAATGCTATTTACGAGCTGAACTATGGAAAGTGGCTACGCTCTACCTTCATACTGCATTCTTTTGCATAATGTTTAAGCAAATATCTGCACCATTAATTTGTCAGATTTTATGGAAACTTAATTGCAACTTGGTGCCCCATCATTCTCGTGTCCCCACACAACACTGATACCGAAGACTGATGATAGTGTAAAACGCAAACAAATTTCGAGTTATCGTACAATTAGTTTGACAAATGCAGGTTATGTAATAATTACGAAAAATCTTGATGCGAGGTTGCAAACCGTAATTAAAGATATTGTGGGGAGCTTCAGACATGCGTCATAAAAGGTAGATCAGTCGTTACTAATGTTCAACAGCCAGGATTATACTGGAGTGCTGAGATTATATGAATGGTCTCTTCATCACGCTTTAAATTGATCTAGAGAAAGCTTTTGACCAGGTTTTTCGTGAAGTGCCATTTGCGATACTGGAGCAGACAAATGTCAGATCATTCCTGGTGGAGGGCCTACGCATGGCTTTCAGAACTTGCAATAAAAGATTAATCGCGAATAAAGCACTTAGGATTCCGGTCCAACGCTCATTGCGGCAGGGGAGCTCGCAGTCGCCATTGCTCTTCGCTGTGCGATATCGGCTCTTACCGCTATTTCGCTAATAGAGGAGCAGCAGATGACCTCGGTCATACCTCTACGAAGGGCTTGGGCCTCCTCACTCCTCGCGTCCTCGACAGATGCGCGCGATGACTGTAAGCCTGCGAATAATTGGCCGGGGGAGGGGAGCATAGCGTCGCTTGTGTTACAGATTGTGCCATCTCATTTTGAACTTCACTCCTCTATTCAATGGTCGAACCCAATTATTCGAGAGCGCGCTGCTCCGCAACTGCCAGATCTAGCTCAGGCTGCGACAGTCGAATAAATCAGGTCCTGTGTTTCAAGGTCATGAATGGAGCGCTGTGAAGCGGTAGGTAGCTCGTTACCACGAGGAGCGGCGCTAAGCGTGAGCCAGTCTTTGTTGTACAATGGCAATCGCCTAGGTTCCTTGTAAAGATATCTTTTATTGTTTTCTTGTTATCATTATAAAGTCTTGTCCATTACCGTGAAATCACGTTTTTCATCTCTCCTTGTCAACTGCACGTCGCCCGCATTCCAACTGCACCTCGAAGAGGTGAGGTGCAGGAAAAGAAAAGAAAGAAGGCGAATATAATGAACCTGACATTTATTAGTGCCGCTGTATGCTACAGCATTGCAGTTATCCTTATTTTCTTTTCCGTACTTCTATAGAAAAATATTTCATGGAAATCTGCGCATGAGCTTTTGCAGCGGTTAAACTGCATCATCGGAGAATAACTGCTGAAAATGATTTCGAAAGGAGGAAAAATGTCTTAGAGAGAGAGAGAAATAATTTAATTAAAGCACAGCTGAAGAGGTCTGCCAGCGGCATGCTGCTCCATATTTGGCAAGGAGAAAAAAGTGAGAGCGCGATAGGTACAATGAAATTCTTACTTGCGCTTTTAATTAAAGAGAGATCACGCACCAACTTGGTGGCATTCGTGTCGCGCCACATAGAGCACCTGTTTTTCGTACGCATATCTCCTTGTCACTATATTTACACTAGCATAGCTGCAGAGAAACAGTCGTTACTCTAACATCGGCACAAATGCATAAACACAAACGGCACGCTGCAGCTACGTTAAAGTGGCAGCCGTTTCGGGGCGCATAAAGCATGGTGAGAGGCTGCAGGAATATCTGAGTGGCTTATAGCTACCTTTTTCGGCTTATGCGCTGCTGAAACTGTGCTCTGGACCACAGATTCAATGCCGCCTGTGCGAGCTGCGTCCTTCAGCAAAGGTGATGTCATAGGCTTTTTTGGTTTGGTACCTACGTGGGAGTTGAAAGCGGCTACGAACATTTCAAGCGTTCCGGTCTGTGAAGCGGACGCGTAGGTGTTGCTAGGCATACACAGTCTGGCCGCACATTTCAGTTTCTTTAAAGACGGAGCTAAAACTTGCTTCTTCTGCAGTGGTGACAAGTGGTTACGAGGCATTTTCGGAAAGCTGCGAAGAGATACACACACTATGTTCGGTGGGCGAAGAAACTTTATATTTAACCGTGAGGCAGCACGTATTCACAGTGTAGTACAAACGTTGATTGTAAAGCGTTAAAATTCGAAGTCTGTTTCATCAATCCTTATGCGGAACACAATGAAAACCGAAAATGCACTCGTTGTAGTCAGGAAGGCTTTTTAAGAATTATTGATAGTATGATGTTTAGCACACTGCAAATACAGGACAACAAAATGGACTGGCTTGGTACTGGTATTATTATCGACAATATTTCTCGTGAATATCGGCAGATGTAATCATTCAAACAAATAAATCATTTTGGTTATGAAGCACTTTTTCAATTAAATGCGCACCCTGACTATAATCATCAATTGTATGAGGCATCTTGGCTTTTTGTTTCATACCAGAAATATATTATTATATGCTTTAATAAAAAAGTATGAAGAACCAGCCTTCTACTTAATAACTGAATCAAGAACGTCCGAAGATGATGTCCTGCGCTGAATATTTAACGGCGCATAGAGATGTAAGGTATCAACAGGCTCAGTCTTATATGTTCCAATTAAAAGCCCGACCTGAATAGCACATTGTTATAAAATAAAATTCTTGTTAGATGTGTTTCAAAGAGAAAAGTATGGAGCCAAGGAAAGTTTTATTATATTGTAGTTAATTCCTTCCCGCTTCAGCAAGTAAAAGCATTTTGTGATATCCTCGTAAAAAATCATTCTTATTTAGGATAATCCATCTTGATTGACAGTTAAAGTAAAATCGTTCTTTGTTGCTTTCAATTAAAGGACTCTGACACCATCTTTCTGATAAAATGGCCAAACATGTTATTACTAACTCGTAGTATCTAATTACTCGAAGTGACGTTTATACACTCATGAGCAAAGAAATTATCTAAAATTGCATCAGAAAACTGTAAACCGAGCTCCGAAGCCTATGCAAGTACCAGAATCATGTGCAGTCATAGGAGCCTATATTGGGAGTTGTGGTGAGTCCCATAAGTATAATACAGATTTGAAGCCTGTTACCGAATAAAAAACGAAGATTCAATACGGTTGTTCCGCAGAAACGTTTTCTCTAAGAGGACTTGCCCCACTTCTACACGTTCAGGTATGACGTCTTAAAGCGTATAACATTCGTTGAAATCTGCGAAAGAAGTGTCACTACTGAAACAGATTAATGTAAATATATGCGATGTTTCAATTAACATGTTATTGTCTAGTTGCAGGAATTGTGATTTTACGTGCAGCTTTAATATAAATATAATATCTGAAAAAGCATCCGTATTTTAACAGAAGGAAAAGGCTTGCTGTTGTGAACAAAGCAACTGCTCCATCAATAACTTGATAAGCTGTGGATAAAGGAATGTTTGCGCATGGCTACTCGGTAACTGCGGCATTCAAGGTCAGGCCTAAATGCGCAGAACGCGTAGTAGATTAGGCTATTAGATTATTGGCTATATTTCCAGAGTAGTCTCCGAGATTCACTCCTCCTTTTAACTGAGAAATCAAAGCAAAATGCGCACAATACATTGTTGCAGGTCTTCTTTGTGCGCCAGCACACGCTGCATATTTTTGCAGACGTTGCTTTCTCATGCGCTTGCGATATGGAGCCAACCGAGTCCCATAGACATGCGTTTTGACCGTCTGGCTCCAGAGCAATGAGTGACGTACATTTCAGCTGGCATATCTAAGCTACATTTCATACAGGTTTGAGAGCCGTCAATCCTACGCTGATGCAACCTGTTAGGCAACACACTCGTTGATCAGAAACCCCCTAAAGAGCATGTTTCTAGGGTCTATATGGGGTATGTAATATACACGTGTATAGTGTCTCGTCAAAACAGTTGGGAAACACCGCTTCAAATAATTTCATTGTCCCTTCATGTAAGATCCCATCTTCAAGTCCGTTCTTATCCGATGACTTCTTGCCTTCTCCTTCCTCCTTCTTATAGCCTCTCTTGTCGCTACTAATTGAATAGCAGACGGCCGCAGAAGAAATGCTTCCCACTAATACTGCTAACAAAAGTACTTTATTATAACAATTTAAAAAATAGTTGATATATATATATACTACATGCACTTTCCCTTTTCAAGCAGAAATCATGGCGTGACTGTTACAAGTTTAATTTTTAATCGCACAGCGGTGTACGAAAAGGAGGTTTTGACGACTAGGCTAGTTGCGTGTTGACGACTAGGCTAGCAGTGTGTGACTTCTTTGAATGTACACTTTCAAGTTCAGCTCTGATCATTACGTGCGACAGGGGCTACTTTACAGCCAAACTAAGGTGCCGTAAAATTTCCTCTGAGGCTAAAACGTAGCATTCACTTACCATTATCTTCCAGGTGTAAAAGTTATTGATCACAAACGTATACATTCCGTGTGTAGTGTGGGCGTACTTGTGCTGAAAAGCGCGCACTGGTGCAATACGTTGTTGTAACATGCGTGATAACCACGCTGTTACTTAAAAGAAATATCAACGGAGCTCCCGCTAGGCATGAAAGGAGATAACCGTTGATGAGAACATCAGAATAGAACAAACACTGCACAGATGTGATCGCTCATCCACGACTTCGAAAATGTTCTGCTTTTTTTCTACTCAAAAGAATGCAAAGATGAGTTAAGCGATTTTCACATTTTCGTGGTATTGGGAAGAAGTTCGCAGGGGTCAAGTGAATGGAGCGAGCACAGAACCGGAATAATTGGAGAAATATGGGAGAGGCCTTCGCCTTACAGTGGACATAATCAGGCTGATGATGATGATGATGATGATGGTAGTGGTGGCGGTGGGAAGTATATGCTGGAGACGCGCAGCTGTTTTGAGGATACAAAAGCACATTTGCCACCATTCCAGACCCGCAGATTAAACGTTTCGAGGGGGTTTCGAGACGTGCGTTAATTTTTCCAGGCGGCATTTTATTCTGCGTGTGCAGATTTTCATTACATTGTCATAGTTTACTAACCAGCAGCGAGGCATATATGACGAATTCTCGTTTTGAAAGCATGAAACGGGAGATACAAACAGGCAATTTTTCAAAGGTATTGCACTATCACCAACTGTCTTGCGCGGCGACCGCGAGGTATGGTAAAATAGAACGAAAAGTTCTATTTAAGTGCATTCAAGACGAAGTCGAACGGAAGTCGGAAAAAGAAACACGCATGCACGCCGGTCATGCTGCTGCATAGAGTTTCTACTCTTACCTAGAGTAAAAGCAGGGGGAGCTGCACATCAGCCCCCATGGGCACGCTAAGAATCATGGGGCGGTGTGCTACTTGGTTCAGGGCAGTTGCATTTTTTCGATAACACAGAGATGCGTTACTAAGATGCCGCCTTATGAACATTGAAGCATGGAACCACCTCCAAGAAGAAATTGCGAATGCTGATTTTGTTCAGCAGTTTGAAACTCGAATCAGGGCACTTCTGGGGGAATAGGACTGACTCTGAATATCCTGATGTTCATTACGACTTTGGTTTGCGCGTTTCTCTTTTTCGTTTCTTTTTTTCAATTGCACTCTGGATGGCTTGCTGCGCTGTTCCACTTCCATTTTGTTCTTTGCTTTGTTATTTGTAGCTGCTCTTTGCTCTGTAACTGTGCGGTTCTTTCATTCTGGATTATTTGCTTTGTGACCCAGTCTTATATGAGCCTGTAAAAGCTTACAGTATCTATCAATAAATAAATCTTCATCACCTCGAGGCGCGAACGTAGAGCTCAAAAGCCATAGTAGTTCAGTTCAGGCGTTCAGTCGTGTCCGACTCTTCGTGACCCTATGGACCATGTCACGCCACGCTTTCCGGTCTCTCACTATCTTCTTAACATCCAAAAGCCATAGTAACGAGTGCGCAAAAGCGCACAACGCCCAAAAAAGGTTTCTGTTTTGCCAAATGGCACTAAAATACTTCCCGAAGTGATAGAGTAAACATATATTCTCAGAAGATTTTTTTACCTTTAAAGGGTGCGTATTAGGTGAAAAATATTGGTTTCCATGAAACTCAATATTTACCCAATAGCAGATAGAGCCATCGCTTATTTTAGACACATTTTACTCTTCCATGCTGTTTTGCTCGCTTTTTGTAATTTATTGTCAAAATATTTAATGTTAAGACGTTTTTCATTGTACAACAGCAGTTATTCCTGCCTTATTTTTGGCAAACTGGTGAAGTTCTGCAGCTGGTAGCTCTCTGCCCTACGATGTTTTGGCGGCCTGTGGTGGCCGCTTCAGTTATTCATTCATAAATATGTATTCATAAGGATGACCGGATGCCTAGCGGAGAAGGCTTGGCGCCCTCAACCTCATGGTGGCGGAACTGCTCATCAGAAAGCTGCATGCATACTCCCCTAGATAGCGGTGCAGCTTTCCGTCTAGGTAACACTAGGGAACTCTATGTGCTACTCTAACTAGCCTCCTCAACTTGGCCATTCTGTTTCCTGCGTACTATGCCGTAAGCAGCAAGGTGTATGACCACGTTCTGAGTGTGTTCGTTTTGTGTCCTATCTGCTAAGTGTTTTTTAGGAAATGCGTAACGTTTAAGCATGACTGTTGGTCCCAGTTGTGTCGCTAGCTACTGCCGTTAGCGCGTTCTATTTAACTAACATACCATCACCATGCCAGAAATCCAATACTACCGAGAAAACAGAAACTCCATAATGCAGAAATAAACATTATGCTGTAATAAAAAAAAACGGAGATTATGTAACCAATTAACAGAGTCCGTTGTACGGTTCTACGTTGTAATAGGGACGTCCTTTATATGAAATATGGAATCTGCTCTGCAATAAATTACCGCCATGTTTTTACGTAAATCGGCGAAATTTGTTTTTACGGCGTGGGGTTCTTTAACGTGCATTAACATTGCACAGCACACGGGCTCCTTACTTTTCGCCTCCATCGAAAAGCGGCCGCCGAGACCGGCATTCGATCCAACTTTTTTGGGGACAGTAGTCCAGCGCCGTAACCACTGTGCCACCCCGGCGAGGTGAATATGTTATGGGCTCGGTAGCTGTGCCATGATGCAGCCTCCTCATCCACTGATTTTCGCTACGCAGGTGCTCGCGCCTGCCTTTGCCTGTATCTTACCAGCCATCTTCGACACTTCGTGGCTCGTTCTACGAGACCCGGGACAGCCGTTCTACGTCGAGATCAACGGACCCTTCGTTTTGAGCAGCGCTGATGCGTCGGTGAAAACAGCGCTCCCTTCCTGGACCATCGACGCCGGATGGCAAGCGCAAGCGACAGCGACATCATCGACCCTGTCAACGTATAAAGAGCACCGCCTTCCGCCCGCGCTCTGTGGGCTCGGTAGCTGTGCCATGATGCAGCCTCCTCATCCACTGATTTTCGCTACGCAGGTTAGTTCTTCATACTGCCTTTTTTCTAAAAAATGTAGTGACCGTTGCCTGGTACAGCTGCCGAGCCTGCAGTGCTGCATTTCTATGGCTGGTGAATGCTTTTGTGTTGTAAAATCTCTTCTTCTTTTGTCCGGCGATATTGAAACGAACCCTGGTCCGGACAAACTTGATAGCGTTCTTGCTGAACTTAAGAAATTGTCAGCCGGTCAAGGCCAAATACTCGCTGATGTACAGGAACTCAAAGATCAGATGCATTCTGTCGACCAAACCATTTCCGATCTGAGTAAGCGCCTAGCAGACCTGGAATGCCTCTTTCAGGACATTCCTACTCTAAAACTTGGCATAGAATCCGCCCAAGCCGTTGCCGCTGAGACTGCTGCTCTTGTTACCAACCTTGAGGCTCGAATAGACGATACAGAGAACAGGTCACGCCGCAACAACTTGATATTCTATGGCCTTCCAGACACCAATCCCCGCGAGTCATTCACAGAATCTGAAGAAATACTAATTAAGCATTGTCAAGATGTCTTAGAATTTACCTTGGAGCCCAGTCAGATAGAGCGTGCTCATCGCTTGGGACGCCATAGCAAGGACCGTCAACGTCCTATTATAGCAAAATTAGCCTCTTTTAAAACAAAAGAAACCATTCTTTCCAAAGGCCGTATGCTGAAAGACACGGACTATAGTATTGGAGAAGATTTTACCCGCTCTGTTCAAAAAGCCCGCAAACATCTTGTCGCATTTGCAAGAGCTGAAACCGGACCGTTTTCTTTGCGGTACAAGACCCTATTTCTCGGCAAGAAACGCTACACTTTTGATGATGCTACTGAAACTGTTAAAGAAATAGCATAGCGCTTGCAGCACCGTCAACACTTATCTAATCCTCGCCATAACTCCCCTCGACAGAATATTTCGTTTTCGGTTATCTATACTAACATACGCAGTCTGCTCTCTAAGTGCGATAATGTATCCAGCCTTGTTTCTTCAACGGGCAGTAACCTGCTTGTACTGACAGAGACTTGGCTGACAGATAACGTGAGCGACACTGAAGTTCTGTACAACTTACCAAATTTCAACCTTTTCCGAGCTGATCGTAAAGGCCCCCGAGGAGGAGGCGTTCTTATCGCTACCAGCAACCAACTACAGTGTTCCCACATTCACATAAAATCCGACCTCGAAATATTATGGGTGCTTTGTCGCGCCACACCAGTATCTATACTAATTGGTGTTTGCTATAGACCCCCCCCACAGTAACCCCGAATTCCCTCGAAAGCTGCACAACATCCTGAACAAACTTACAACAAAACACCCTAATGCACACGTTTTACTTTTTGGAGATTTCAACTATCCTGGTATTGATTGGAATAACCCTCATCAGCCTATTTTTAGACAGGATGAATCACGGGAATTCATGGATGTGTGCTTAAATTTTAATCTAACTCAATTAGTAACCCAGCCTACACGCATCGCAGGAGATACCGCTAACATTCTTGACCTTATACTTTCTAGCCACCCTGACAGCCTCAATTCCATTACTTATCTTCGGGAAATTAGCGATCACAAAGTCATCCATGCGTCCTTCTCCTTCACTCTAACAACAAAAGAAACTTCCAAAAAAACGATCACCCTTTATAACAAAGGAAACTACGAAGCCATAAATAGGGAACTGGAAGCTTTTTTCCCAACTTTTCAGCGCTCTTTCCAAGAACAAACAATCCACGAAAATTGGTTGATGTTTACCGATAAAATGAACGAACTTACTAACAAATATATTCCCAAATGCAGCTTCCGCGCGAATAAACAGAAACCATGGTTCACCAAGGCTCTGGGGAGATTAGAAAACAAAAAGAAACGTTTGTTCAGCAGGGCCAACCAGACTGGACAGGACTGCGCATGGGAAAAATATTACACCGCTGAAAGGACATACCTGGTTGCAGTAAAAAACGCCAAACGCTCATTTTATCATATTGACCTGCCCAGCATACTAAAAGATAATCCAACTAAATTCTGGCAGCTTTTAAACCCGCAATCTATACGCACTGTTACCCTCACTGATGATTCCGGACGCGCTGTTTCCGATGATGAGTGTGCTAACATCTTTAATTCTGCTTTCGCATCTGTATTCACTAAAGAACAAGAACCGCCTCCCTTCACGACAGCAAATGACCAAAGAACTTCAATGCCTGCCGTTACTTTCTCGGAAGCCGGCATATCATGTCTTATTGATAAACTAAAAATGTCATCATCCGCCGGGTTTGACGAAATTAACACAAAGGTTCTAAAAAATGTTAATCATACTTCTGCTAAGATTTTATGCTTGCTTTTCTCGCAGTCACTCTCTACAGGTGCCATACCCCATGACTGGAAAGTGGGGAAGGTCGTTCCGGTCCACAAGTCGGGTAACAAAGATTCACCACTTAATTATCGGCCCATATCACTCACCAGCATACCATGTAAACTTATGGAACACGTTATTTACTCTTTAACGATGAACTTTCTGGATTCAAATAATTTTTTTCATTCTTCGCAGCACGGATTTCGCAAAGGATACTCCTGTGAAAGTCAACTAGCACTTTTCATTCATGACTTACATGCTAACCTTGATGCTAACCTCCAAACTGACGCTATTTTCCTCGACTTCGCCAAGGCATTTGATAAGGTACCTCATAACCACTTATTTTTGAAACTTTCTCGCCTAAACTTGCATCCCGATATACTAGCATGGATAAAAGAATTCTTAACTCACCGCTTCCAATCAGTCATCGTCAATAATCAAATGTCTAACCTCCTACCAGTCTCCTCGGGCGTGCCCCAAGGATCCGTCCTTGGGCCACTTTTGTTTCTAATTTATATTAACGACCTTCCTGAGAACTTAGATTGCCATATTCGGATGTTTGCTGACGATTGTGTTATTTACAGAACAGTCACTAACACTTTCGAACAACAATCCCTTCAAAATAATTTAACTCGTGTGAAAGACTGGTGTAATGAATGGCTAATGACACTTAACACAAGTAAATGTAAATATATGTCGTTTCATCGTCGCCATTACCCCCTCCTGTTCAGCTACAGCATATCTAACGTTCCTCTCGACCTTGTCCAATCATACAAATACCTTGGTGTTCATCTTTGTCAGGATCTTACGTGGAATACGCATATCTCAAACATCATATCATCCGCTAACAGAACACTAGGATTTTTAAAGCGTCACCTACGCTCTGCACCTCAGCATGTCAAGCTCCTCGCATACAAATCACTAGTTAGATCAAAATTAGAATATGCATCTCCCATCTGGTCTCCGAAACAAGCATATCTTCTTAATTCAATTGAAGCAGTTCAAAACCGAGCAACTAGATTCATTCATTCAACGTATTCTTTTGATATCAGCATATCATCCTTAAAATCACAGTCCAACCTATCTACCCTTGCTCATCGTCGCTACATTGCTAGTTTATGTTTGTTTCACAAGTTTTTTTACTCCGAGCTACGACAGGAACCTTACATCTGCGCACCCCCACCACGTATCTCCCTCCGCACAGGTCATCAGCAGCAAGTGTCCCGACATCGCGCCCGCACCACTACATTTTCTTCATCATTCTTCCCCCGGACTGCCAACGACTGGAACGGCCTTCCCCGAGAACTTGCTGCTATCACATGTCCATCTTTATTTCTTGATCAAATCACACGTGTACTTGCGCAGTGAAAATCTTGTATTTTTTATAACTTACTTACTCATATATGTTACCAATTCTGTTTTTCATTTCTGTGCGCCCCACCCCTTATGTAGTACCCTCTAATGAGGGTCTTTAAGGTATTAAAGTGATGTGATGATGTGATGTGATGGTTGTCTTGAAAAAATTGTGAAAATAACACTGCAAACGCAATAGCTAGAACCATGATTGCCAGTTCTAATTATTCAACGCGTGAATCGTTTTAGAAGGAAATAGTGTGCTCAGTTTACTTTTGGCCACACCGGTACATTGCAGGTTAGAAAGACCATTTTTTGTTTTACTTCCCTAGAACCTGGTGAATTATAGTCTCTCCGGTGAAACTAAGGCCGAGGCAAAATACATAGTCAGTGACAGCAAAAGCGCAATCAGGAGCTACACCGCTGGAGTAATAGCAAAGATCGCGGGTAGAATCCTCCATCAAAAGCGAATAGAAAAAGACGCTACCCTTGTTTGGGCGCCAGCCTACGCAGGCGTGCCCGGAAACGAGGCTGCACACAAACTAGCCCGAGATCTCACACACCGAGATGGAGGAGTGCCACCGGAGCAAGGCAAACAAGAGGACCTGATTAACTATAGCGAAATAACAATCCCACTAGAAAAAAACTACATAACTGTGTCAAAAATATGACAAAATATTCTGTAGTTTTGTCGTAGCCATCAGATTTTTCCATAGTTCTGTAGTACTTTTCCGTAGTTCTGTAGTTCTTCTGTAGTACATTTTTGTTGTCTGTAGTTCTGTAGCACTTTTCTGTTGTAACTACAGAAATTTGTGATGTTATCACAGAATGTTCTGTTGTCACAATAGGTTTCCCGTCAAAAACCACACAGAAGTTCTTTCGTAACATCAGAAACTTTTCTGTAGTTTTTTCCGACTGGGATGCACTACAGACTGAGCAGGAGGGTCCTACCACCACCAGATTCCACGTTAGGCAAAGAGGAAGCAGTAGCATGGAGAAAGCTACAGACAAATACATACCCGAACTCAGTTCTTGTCAACCATATACGATCAGACCTAAGTTCATTATGTAAGGAAAGAGGATCTGTAGATGACATAATATAGGAATGTGCAAAGTCACCAGGCAGGGCTAAAAGTATAACTAAAGACGCCTGGGAGACCCTTCTGCGAAGCTCAGACCCAAGAGCCCAAAGAGAAATTGTTCGACTGGCCGAAGATGCCGTCGGAGTCCAAGAACTACCGGCCTGCAAATAAGGCGACTATCTTCCGGGTCTAACCCCAGAAGAGCGGGATAGTCACTCTGTTGGACAAATAAAAGTTCTCTCCCTGTATCTCTCTCTCTTTCTCCTTTCGTGGAGCCTATAGGGTCCTGCCCGCTTCAGCGCCTTTGCTCATTGTATCACTTGGCATTTAGTTTCTCTCACTCCATCAGGCTCTAGAAATCGTGTGCAGCTGAATATTGCTGCGGATATCATGTTTCCCAAATGTTCACGCGAATACCATTCAGACGGGCTCAGAATATTGCGGAGCAAGCAGTTACATCCAAACTCACCAAACGTTTCTCTCTGTGGTAATGACTGATGATTTGTCCCAATCGATGGTGTGTCCCGTTGATACGCTGTGTTCCGCCAAAGCATTAGATGTGGAGCGGTCGTTCGTGACGTCCTTCTGATGATCTCTGAGCCTGCGTCTGAAGTTTCTGTTTTCACCAATGTAGGCAGCGTCAAATATTCCATACGGTATCTTGTATACTACGCCCGGGTATTTTAAAGATTTCTCGACGGTCTTTTACCCGGACCAGCTGTTGCTTCAACATACTAGTAGGCACATGAGAAATGTGAGTCATATTCTTTGAGTACGCTGACTGTGCTTCGCTCACCTCAGAAGCATACGGAATGCTCGCTCGTTTGGATTCAGCGTATTTTTTTTTTTTTTTGCTGTTGGTCAGGTCAGAAGGTATGAGCTGAGCGCTCTTTGCTTTTCCTTAGCTGCTGTGGATATTTATTGTTTTTAAGTTTTGCTTCATCTTTTCGATTTCCGAGCTGCGTTCTTCCTGTCTTGAACATAAGGCGAAAGCGCGATTAAATAGAGATTTGGCGCAAAGAAGCATCAGTCATTACCACAGAGAGAAACTTAACATCGCGCCTTCTTTTAGAATACTTTCATATTCACAACACGAAGCAAGCTCTTAACAGGACACGTGGAAATCTTGCAGGGATATACAAGTGGACACAACGCAATTTTATCCGTGTTTAAGCATTCTTCTTTCCATGCAGCGCTCTATGGGATCAAGGGACCCGTACAGGCCCCGAAACGTTGTGGTTTCCTTTTTTTAAAATAATTTGGTGATTGTATGTTTATTTCTGCAATGTGCGCTCCTAACTAGAAGGCGTTCCGTCAAACCCTGGACTAGGTTTTTCTCACCTCGAAAGGTCCTCTCTAGTCACGGTATGTACGAAATTCAGGCTGAATTTTAGAACCTGGCAACATATTGACAATATATAATTACGTCACTCTCCCTAATTTATTCATTATAAGTTTGCAATTTTTTCTCTTAGGGCACCAGAGCGCAAATGTAAGAGTTCACTTACGTTGGGCTATGTACGCGTGAATTTACGCAGATGGCTGGCTCGGTTATTACGCTCAGGGTTATCCTGATGCAAACAACCGAGCACCTATAACCCGAGACTAAAACATATGGATGACATCTATGAGCTCAGCTTTTACTTACCACGTTTATGGACTGCTCCGCGCTTTAAATATTGTGCATTTGGGATCTAGCAATTATTCAGTGAATTAGTGCGCAGCCTTTTCCAATAACATTTTTGTCTTTCAACCACTGTTCAATGTACGAATACTCCCTATTATTTATATTTCGCATATATTGCTGTATGAATGCTATTTCGAAATAAAGAACTCAAGCGCTAGCCCTCTGCAAATATAAACAGATTTGTGGCGTTAAAGCTTACTTTTTTTTCTTTTTTGAAGCGGCATCACATGCAATGGTTTCGTCCGTGAAGAAGCCTCAAGGGCTGTGAAAAACATAGTCTCGCAACCCCTATCTCAACTTTTGAGTCAGTAGAATTATTAGTATATATTGTTCGTGTCCATTTTGATGGCTAATAACTTCGGTGGATCAGGATAAGCAAAAGTCACTGGATATTGTTTAGAGTAGCACGATTTTCTTCCCAGCGCACCACGTTACCCACGCTGACTTGTATGCGTGGGTCAGATGGCGCGCCGTGGCCTGCTTTCGCCATCGAGCTTCCAAACAGTAGAAGCGTGGCCGCCTTACACCGCATTGCGTGTCGAAGATTGCTTTATTTCGGGACAGGTTTAATTGCAGGGATTTGTATTTCTTGTAAGAAGTACTTAGCGACAGAATACTGTGCTACAGCGCCTTCGGCTGCAACAACTTGAAATAGTCTAGAAAGTACTTTAAGGCGAAAGCCTTTCTAGGCTAGCTCGTTTATCGAAAATGTGTGCGCCTGATCTGTGGGTCATAACTGTGCGCTGATTCACTCTAAAATAGCGGACGTGTGAGGAGGATGATAAGAATGAAAACGATTGATAGTTATAGCTAATTGATAAAAGTTTTAAATTGACATTGACATAATTGACTAATGCTATTAACTAATAATTAATAATATTGACTTGTAATCCCGCTGTGTCAAACTACAGCTTGTAATGACCAACACTGATTAGAAATAAGTAAAAATCTTAGCGATGTGTGGTAATGACTGCTAATAGAGACTTTTAGTATAGAGTATGGGCGCTTTCGTACGAAACACAAGAGCAAATTATGGGACGCCACTCCGTGTGTTGCATCGGCGCATTTAGTTGGCCGTACAAAGTGCGAACGCAAACGAAGGTGGCAAAATCTAGATTTAAAAGACATATTAGGATTTTTTTTTTACTCCGATGCCAAAACTAGCCAAGTCGCATCGGGATTTTGGCCAGTTTCTTTGTTCCGGTAGCTTCGTTGTACTCCCCAACGTTGGTATTCCCATGTGGAATACTTTTACCTTGTATTGCCGTCATAGTGACTACTGCCTGTGCTGTTATCATCTGTTTTGGCTTGGCTTGGCTTGGCTGGCAGCTGCGACTGTGATAGTGGCGCAAGTGTATCTGTGGCGCAAGTGTGGCGCAAGTGTATAAAAGCGGAGTGCGAGAATAAACGGGGGTCATTTTCGTCGTCTGGGAGCGCGGTGTCTAGACTGCTTTCTCGGGCAGCGTTCCGGCGCGGGTGCAGCGGCGCCCCCCCTGCCTGGGCTAACACGACATGGTGTCAGAAGTGGCCGTCTACGACATGATGTCAGATGGTCAAGAATCTTCCCACTGAGCCAGGCACCTTACATCCACGATGTCGAAGACGCCTTCAATGCGGCTGCATGGACGGCAGCAACCGCCACCGCTGGACTTTGACCGCACGTCAGAGTGGCCGGCGTGGATCGAACATTTCGACGACTTCCGATATGCAACGGGACTCAACGAATGCTCCGGGGAGGCTCAGGTACGAACGCTGTTGTACACAATGGGGAGGCAAGCTCGTGACATATTCAAGACGTTTTCACTATCTGACGAAGACGCCAAGAACTATGAAACGGTAAAGAAAAAGTTCGACGGGCACTTTGTAAAAGAGAGTAACATCGTGTACGAAAGCGCCTGTTTTCACAGACGCGTACAAATGCCAGCAGAGTCGGTAGACCAGTTCGTCACTGCGCTACACGGCTTGGCGGAACGTTGCGACTACGGTGAACTAAAAGAACGAATGATCCGAGACAGACTGGTTGTCGGGCTCCGCGACGCAAAGCTCTCGGAAGCTTTGCAAATGGATTCTCAGCTCACGCTGGCTTCGGCGCTGTCGAAGGCTCGCTTAAAGGAAAGCGTCCAACAGCAGCAAAGTACTCTACGAGGACAACACAGCCATCAGTCATCGGAAATTCGTGACCAGGACCCCAAAGTGGACGTGGTGGTTCAACAGAGGCACAAGGGACGTCTGCATGGGCAACGAACGCCGGAGGTGCGGCAGCATGGGCAACGAACGCCGGAGGTGCGGTGTCCTTTCTGCAGTGGCGACGCCCACCCCAGGACAATGTGCCTAGCCAGAGCTGCCAAGTGTCTCCACTGTGGCAAGAAGGGACATTTCGCAAAGGCCTGCTTGAAGAAAGCAACGGCTTCCGCTCAACGAAAGGTACGCGTCTCAGCGGTCAACCAGGAAACTGGAGAGACTTTCGTGGGATCAATAGATGCATGCAGAAAAGCGCGATTTGTTCAGGTGCGCATTAATTCTGTGCCCATTTTTGCAAAGGTTGACTCAGGTGCTGAAGTGTCAGTATTACCATCAACGTTTCCGGGATTACCGTCCCGACTGGTAAAAACCGATGAAATCTTGCAAGGTGCAGGAGGCAGTAAGCTTAACGTACTAGGCAAATTCGTAGCAGAGATCGCATGGAAAGAGAAAACTGTGTATCAAACATGCTACGTTGTCAGTCCGTTACGCGACGTCCTTCTAGGATTACCTGCACTTGAGGTCTTAGGTATCGTGAAATTTGCAGACGCGGTCGACTCGGGAAACCTGCAGTACGAGACGCGTTTTCCAGAAATGTTCCGCGGTCTAGGTACGATGCCAGGGCAGTACACCATCAGGCTACAAGCTGGCGCTATCCCGCATGCCATAAGCGCTCCACGCAGGGTGCCAATCCCCCTGAGGGAGTCCCTGAAGCGCGAAATAGATAAAATGGAGCGGTTAGGCATAATCAGGAAAGTGGATGGGCCCACCGAATGGTGCACCGGAATAGTTCCGGTAGTGAAACCCTCAGGCGACGTGAGAGTTTGCGTAGACCTCACTAAATTGAACAAATGTGTAGTTCGAGAGCGATTTACGTTACCAACTGTGGATCAAGCTCTAGGGTCACTGTCGGGAGCGAAATGGTTTTCAAAGCTCGATGCCAACTCAGGCTTCCACCAGGTGCGACTTAGTAAAGACTCGGAAGAGCTAACCACGTTCTTAACACCCTTCGGTAGATACTGTTTCACGCGACTACCCTTTGGAATTACCTCCGCTCCGGAGTACTTCCAAAAGAGAATGTCTGAGATACTAGGTGGCCTGCCGGGGGTCGTTAATCTCATGGACGATGTCCTAGTGTTTGGCGAAAGCAAAGCTCAACACGATGAGCGTTTAAGTAACGTGATCACACGCCTAGCAAGGGCAAATGTGACATTAAACAAAAAGAAATGCTTATTCGGGATTAGGCAAGTGCGATTTTTGGGTCACATTCTGAATGAGGAGGGTATTCATCCTGATCCAGCGAAGGTCAGTGCTATAAAAGATTTGAGAGCGCCCAGAAACGTTACTGAGCTTAGAAGCATTTTGGGCATGGCGAATCATTTGGGCCGCTTCCTGCCACATTTAGCCCAAGTGTCTGCTCCCATGCGTGTTCTTTTGCACAAGGACAGGGACTGGGTCTGGGACAGCAATCAGGAAAAAGCGTTCCAAGAACTCAAAGAGCTCATTTGTTCAGCGCAATGCATGGCTTTGTACGACGCTTTGCTACAAACCACTCTTTCAGCTGACGCATCGTCTTTCGGTTTGGGAGCAGTTTTGTTTCAAAAGCAAAAAGACGGGCAACGTAGACCAGTTGCATTCGCTTCTCGTTCGCTCACCAAAACCGAGCAACGGTACTCCGAGATCGAAAAGGAGGCACTGGCGTTGACGTGGGCAGCGGAAAGGTTTGATGAGTATATACGTGGTCTGGAAGTTGTTTTTGAAACTGACCACAAGCCCTTGGTGTCGCTGTTGGGTCACATGGCAATCGATGCTATGCCACCAAGAATTCAACGTTTTCGTCTGCGCCTGATGCGATACAGTTTTTCTGTATTATATGTACCAGGCAAATCGCTAACCACTGCTGATACTCTTTCACGTTCGCCGTTAGCTCGTACGAAAGTGGAAAGCTGTTTACCTGTCTCAGAGGTAACCGCTTACTCGAAAGCTTGTTTACTGGGTTTAGAAACAGGCGACGATTTCTTGAAAAGAGTAAACGAAGGTCAAGCAAAAGACGAAGTGTGTCGAAGCTTGCGCACAGTGTGCAAAAAAGGATGGCCCAGGAAACAAAATGTTCCCTGTTATCTTCTGCCATACTGGCAGGAACGTGCATGCATTACCTTGGTGAACGGGTTTCTGCTCAAAGGTATGAGGCTTATCATTCCTCAGACCCTTCGCAAGGAAGCGCTAAGCAAACTGCATGACGGTCACCAAGGCATCTCGCGATGCCGCAGTGTGGCTAAAGGTTCTGTCTGGTGGCCGGGACTTAGCACTGAGATAGCGTCATTCGTGAAACAGTGCAGCGTTTGCGCGATGCATGCGCCAGAACAGATCGAACCGATGATTGCATCGCCAAAGCTCTCTTTTCCTTGGGAGAGAGTAGGGGTCGATCTGTTTCAAACTCAGGGACGGCAATATCTTGTCGTAGTAGACTATCTTTCGCGATACCCAGAGATTGCCATTCTTCCGTCAACAAAGTCTGCTACCGTGATAAGCCGAATGAAAAGCATTTTTGCGAGACATGGCATTCCCGAGTGTGTGGTGACCGACAATGGTCCCCAATTTGTCAGTGCCGAGTTCGAGAAATTTGCTAAACTGTATGGCTTCCGTCATGTCACCTCGAGTCCAAGGCACCCCCAGGGAAACGGGGAAGTCGAACGTATGGTAAAGACGGTTAAGAATCTCATTCTAAAATCGGACGACCCTTACTTAGCCTTGCTGGCTTATAGGGCCACGCCTGGTGTTTTGAACGTCAGCCCAGCGGAGATACTGATGGGTAGAAGGCTTAGGACGAGAGTCCCAATGCTGCCTTCGCACCGCAATCCGGGACAATGCTGTCTGCAAGAAGCGGCAGCCAAGGACCGTAAAGTCAGAAAGGAGCAAAGCCGCCACTTCGACCGACGTCACCGGTCTAAAAATCTCCCAAAGCTGGAAGCAGGTGATGGGGTGTGGGTGACTGATCTCCGTACCAAAGGTACAGTGCTCGGAGCAGCACCACAGCCGCGTTCATACCGTGTTCAAACGGAAAATGGGGTTGAAGTCCGTCGAAACAGGAGAATGCTTAACCGTCTCCCAAAAGACCGGGTAGATAGCGGGAACTACGAATTTTCGGATAGTCAGGAACAGCCCAGCAGGGCCGGATTGGTAACTGGAGTAGACAACCAATTTGACGAAGCTCCGGAAGCTTTGGTGCCTCTAACTCAGACGGAGACTGACGGTGGCAATTCTCAAGCTAGAATTGTAACTACGACCAGATTTGGAAGAGTTGTTCGCAAACCCATAAGGCTGGGCGTGGACGACTGATGCTTGGAGTGACTGTGTTCTGTCGTGTTTTCTTGGGTGTGTTCCAATGTTATTTTGAAGTGTATCATGTAAAGTTAATAGTGCTTGAAAAGGGGGATGTGCTGTTATCATCTGTTTTGGCTTGGCTTGGCTTGGCTGGCAGCTGCGACTGCGATAGTGGCGCAAGTGTATCTGTGGCGCAAGTGCGGCGCAAGTGTATAAAAGCGGAGTGCGAGAATAAACGGGGGTCATTTTCATCGTCTGGGAGCGCGGTGTCTAGACTGCTTTCTCGGGCAGCGTTCCGGCGCGGGTGCAGCGGCGCCCCCCCTGCCTGGGCTAACACGACACTGCCCTCATTTCAGGCCCGTACTGCCAAGCATATTTTTGCGAATAAACACGTGTAAGCAGTCAAGCCAGGGCGATCCGCTTCATGGCGTTGTCATGCCAACATAGAAACGCGACTCGTCAGGCTTAGGGACTGCGCTGCCGCCGTTGAAAATGAAAAACAGAGCAAATTATTCACTAAATATTCGAGCTGAATGCTACACGAGGCAAAGCGAAGATCCCGCGGGCCATTTATAGGCGGCAGCGCGCCCCAAAACGCGGTAACGAAGACAAATTCACTCTGAAGCTGGCGGCCTGGACACCGCCAACTTGTCAACGCTTATCTCCAATACTACGTGAGGGCTGGGAACGATAAACTCAAGTTTCGGCGTACGCTGGCTGATCGTACGAAAGAGCTCGGTCCCGGTTATCGTGTAGCGCATGCGCAGTGCGCGTCACGATAATGTTGGCGTGCGCTATTCCTCTGCATGTGTCTGTGTATGCTATACTAAAAGTCTCTAATGACTACAAAATGACTAATATGTCAAACTCCGACTTGTAATGGCCGCAACTAATTGGAAATGAGTAAAAGTGCTTAGCGATGAGTGCTTATTACTAAAATGATTAACCATGATTTATCATGACTGCTAATGAATACAAAACGCCCAATATGTCAAACGGTGACTTGTAATAACCGCAAGTGATTGAAAATGAGTAAATATGCTTAACTATTACTGGTAATGACTCAGTGACTAGACACGAGTCATCATGACTACGAAAAGACCAATATGTCAAATGACAACTTGAATGGCCGCAACTGGCTGGAAGCGAGTAAAACTCATCGACGAGTGATAACGATTACAACGACTAGGCATGACTCATCATGAATACGAAATGACCGCTCCGTGAAACGACAAGTTGAATGACCGCAACAGACAGGAAACGAGCAACAATGCTTAGCGATGAGTGATAATTAATGATGATAATAATTTTGATTGCGTCAATAAAGATGTTTAACAAGGAAGCACTAGTCAGCATGCGCCAAGGTATGCGCGCGTGAGCTACGACGTACTGTTAGTGAGCATCTGCATCGCCGTAGATAATTATTCAATGTGATACTTTACGGTGGTAATCGACGAAGGGAAGAAATGGCAAGTGATTGTAATACCACCAAACTCAGAACATAAAAGCAAGGTGTCGGATTAATCGATTGAACTTTTTGGCAGGACTGAATGACCCGCATGCAAGCTGGCGCTCTGCTTTCCATACATGCTTACCATTCACAGTTCTCAAAATCTACTGTTTCTAAAGTAACTGCGGTGCTCTTCAAGGCAATCCACATTTCAAAATGTCCCCAGCGTTTGTCTTCAATATAGCCGCATTAGGGCCGCGCCTATAGCAGTTGGAAGCTTCAGGGCCGGGCCGGTCATGGTTGCTAGCAAGTAATGGGACCTTCGCGGTACTCTGAAAATTATCGAGTGACTACAGGATAAGCAGCAGCATTGAATGACCACCTTTTGAAATACCAGTATTCTTAGCGATTAGTACGTCTGTTCCTTGGTAGCCTCTCAAATTTGGCTTGTCTCATGAAGTGTAACATCCCAAAATAGCTGATGCTACGAGGGACGCCGTACATGAGGTCTTCAGAAATTTCGACCACGGCTGGTCTTCATCGGAAAGCTGCGACGAAAAGATGGTGCTGCTGTACTGGCTAGTTAAAGAAGCCCAGCAGAGCGCCCAAATCTGCTTATTGCTTTGTGTATTCGGTTTGGTCCGAGTCCATTTCTCCGTGCATTTCAGTCTACAAGAGCCGAGAATCAGGCAGGGGAAATGTTCAGTTCAGTTCAGGCGTTCAGTCGTGTCCGACTCTTCGTGACCCTATGGACCATGTCACGCCACGCTTCCCGGTCTCTCACTATCTTCTTAACATCACATAGCTTCATCTGCAATGCCTCGAGAATGCCATCTAACCATCGCGTTCGCTGCCTACCCCTTCTCCGGCGACCCTCAACCTTTCCCAACATCAAATCTTTCTCCAGCGACTCCTCTCTTCTCATCAGATGACCAAAGTAGCTGAGCTTTAACTTTAGAATTTGACCCTCCAATGAGCAGTCAGGGTTTATGGTTGACAATATCGACTGATTTGATCTTCTGGCAGTCCAAGGAACTCTTAAGAGTCTTCGCCAGCACCACAATTCAAACGCGTCAATTCTTCGGCAGTCAGCCTTTTTCACAGTCCAACTCTCGCATCCATACATCACAACTGGAAAGACCATAGCACGGGTTATACGGATCTTGGTTGGCAGACTAATGTCTCTGCTCTTTACTAGGCGGTCAAGGCTAACCATTGCTCTCTTTCCCAGAAGCAGGCATCTCCTAATTTCATGGCTGCAGTCTCCTTCCGAGGTAATCTTGGCGCCCAAGAACAGAAAATCTGTCACAGCTTCCACTTCTTGTCCATTGATGCTCCAGGACTTGATAGGGCAAGACGCCATGATCTTCGTCTTTTTAATGTTCAGTTTAAGCCCAAACTTCTCACTCTCTTCTTGTACGCGCATCAGAAGTCTCTTGAGTTCCACTTCACTTTCTGCCATTAAAGTGGTATCATCCGCATATCTAAGTTTGTAAGGTTGTAAGGGGAAATGTAGCACCCATTGAAAAACGGGAGATAACGGGAGGTATCACCGGTCTCCTAAGCAGGAAGCGGATGCCTTAAAAGAAGGACAGCGCTTTGGTCGACAGTTTTGCTGGAGCTGCTACCAACCCCAACGACTGATATATAGAGGCATTAAGCAGCCTTTCGATGCGCAAACATGCGACACACGTTAACGGTTACAGAGGGAATTATCTAACACCATTTTTTCAATTTTTCTAATAAGGCCTCTTTAGGGTCGTATACGTTACAGGTTACAAATTATATTGTTTTGTTTGCTGCACTGTAACCTGGTGAATTGGAGCCGCTCTGACGAGGATAAGAGGGGAATAATTTCCGTGAAGTTAGTTCTCGAAGTGCTTCGAGCCGGAATGTATTGATTAACCCATTAAGGACCGGTTTCTTTTTTTTCAGTTTTCTTGAAATAAATGTTATATTTTAACTTAATTCCATACACATATGTCACATACAAAAAACTATCGCTATTTTGTTATTAGTTTAGGAACTATAGACCGTGACCATATGGTCACGCTGGGCCTTCAGGCTACAGAAAAGTGCACGGAGTAACAAATGTTTATTTCAAGTGGCGAGAAATGACAAAAAACATAGTAAGTGAATATTTGGCCACTTATTTAGTGTGGTAGGGTTTAAAGCATGGAATACACACTCCACTGTCGCACTTTGAGCATTGTGTGCGCACCGCGCTGTTGCACCGCACCGGTACAACAAAGTGGGCCACTTGGTCATACCGTGCACCAGTCAAGACGTCACCAGTCTTCGGGGTTCTTCGTCGACCAGGTCTTTTAGGTTTATTGTCCCATCGCATTAGATAACTTTGTGCGATTTGCCTACGGAACTCAAGCTGAGTTATGTTGGACCCTGTGCTACGAATAAGCGCCCAGGCATTGCTGATTGAGACATCACAAAGCCATGTGAATATCGGCCACCACCATTTCTTGCCACGGATTCCGATCCTGTAGGCACCTACATTCGCATCCATCTGGTCTGTACCTCCCATAAAGCTGTTGTACTGCGCAACAGCATTTGGACAGGGTACTTTGATTCTTTTCTTCTGAGCGCGGGAGTACCTGTCTGCAGAAGACACTGGCTCTACCCCGTGTATGGTGCTTGCGATGGTTACAACAGAATTGTCCATCCAGCGGACAACGATTATGCCATCGTCGCTCAACACGTGCTCTTCATGTCCGCGAGGTTGGCGCTTCACGAAATCCGGTCAAGCGATAGGGCACTCTTTCGGAGCACGGTTCTGCCTCACTGTGCCCGTACCTTCGTAGCCCTGTCCCTTGAGATGCCTAAGTAGAGGGATGCTCGTGAACAAATTGTCGAAATAGAAAAAGAATGGAAGATGGTGAGCTTCTGCCGAGAGTTCATCCACCATTTGTAGAAGTGGGGCCGCAGCGTTACCAAAGTCCTTTTCATATCTTGCAGACGTCCCTGGGTTCCCCTGCTTGCCTTGATAAACTTCAAAGTTTACAAGGTAGCCATTCTTGGCGTTTAGACACCAAACTTTATACCCGAAGCGAATTGGCTTTCCACGTATGAATTGTTTACAGCCATGGCGACCGTAGTACTCAATCATACTTTCGTCATAGCTCAAGTGACGCACAGGCTGCAAGTGCTTCAGAAACCTCTCTTTCAACAGCGTCATCAATGGGCGCAACTTTGTTAGCTTGTCGCTGAGTGTCAGGCTCGCGTTGTCCGCACAGCGCAGAAACCTCATTATCTGTATGAAGCGGTTTCTTCGCATGACGTTGTGAACCATTGTGTTGAGCATGTCCGTGCCGCTCTCCCAGTAGCACTTTTTTCCTGGCAAGCGGGTATAGCCGGACAAAACGAGGACTCCGATAAAGCATCTAATTTCTTCTCTGGTGACCTCCGGATCAGGCATATTCAAAAATAGCGCGTATTTTCGTGTTTGCTCAACCAGCAGCTCCATTACGGCTTCATCGAAAAAGAGTTCGAACAATTCCACAGCGGAAAAGTCCCTGTAAGCGGAAAAGTTTGGATCGGTAAATATGGCAGGACTCTCTTGAAGATCCCCCTTCTTCCACTTCCAAGTCAGAGGTAATTTCGCAGAAACGCCTGCATCACCCGCAGGTAACGAGGTGTTCGATGCCCCGTCGCCTTGCCCGGCATGGTCGTCATCGTCGTCGTCGGAATCACATCCACCAATGCGGCGCCCGTCCGTGAAAACAGTTTCGGCTTCGGCTCTCAGCTGCCTCCCACTCAGATTGTCAATGAGCCCACCGGAATCCTCATCTGCAGAGTCCTCATCCGAATAACTGCTAGCCTCTGGTGGTTCTATGTAAATTGCTGACACGTCATCTTCCTCTTCGAGTATCTTCGCTATTTCTTCTAACGTCAATCTATTTAGACAATAGTGCATCAAATGAGTATTCTGGGACAACCTTGCCACAGTGCGAGTGAAAACAATGCATATATAAAAAATAAAAAAAAAATTACGGAGCCCTAAGGCCCAGCGTGACCATGTGGCAACGCAGCAAAACATGGGCTATTTCCTTCATGAAACAAACATCAATCCCTCTAAAACGCTCACCGGTGGTCGCATATTCAAAGAGCTATACGGAGGTAAGCGCATCCTCCTATTGCCTAGAGGAAAAACACACCCATGGGAGCGTTGCATGGCGACACACCTCTCACAAGAGCACTATTTCCCGCTTTTTAGAGCAGCTTACACAAAACACGGACAGCTCGGGACACCTGGCGTTCAATAAAGTAAACACTAAGCTTTCAAACGGTGCATAGGAGGAGATTTTGGCACGGGTTTTTGAATCTGTATAAATCGAAATGCTTCATGCATACTAGCGTGACCATATGGTCACGCTGGTCCTTAATGGGTAAGCTTTGAAGATGACTTCCCTGGAGCCTCTAGGGTTCTGTCCGCTTTAGCTCCTTCTCTAGCATTTCCGTTGCCGTCATTGTATCAGGGTCCCGAAAGCCTGTGCAGCTGCATGCTGCTTCAGCAATGCGGAGGAGGAAGAGACGACCAAATTGCAGTCACGCCAGTAAAGACAAACACGACATAACCCGGAACATATATATATATATATATATATATATATATATATATATATATATATAGGTCAGCTCTTTTACCTCTGTAATAAGAAGCCCCTCATTTCCCTTTCAATTATCTTCATGTAGGTAACGTATATATATATATATATATATATATATATATATATATAGCCCATACTCTCTTAGGATGCCCACAGGTGTTTTAATTCCGGTGGAGAACTCCGTGCCGAAGCTGTATAGTGTTGTGATCAGTAACTGCAGCCAGATTAAGTAGCCGATTTCGAAATAATTCGAGGTGAACTATTTAGGCGCCAACAGTAAATAGACGAGGGGGAACTAGGCAAATACCAATTTATATATATATATACATGCATAGTTAAAGGAGCTGACAGTCAAAGTGTCTGAAGCAAACTTTAGGGATGTTTTTTAATTCGATTGTTGGTACCTAACAAGAATTAGACTTATGGTGATTATCGGGATGAAGAATATTAAACGACAAGCTGAAGGTAAAACAACACGCCGATGGTAGGATTCGAACGCACGACCTCCGAATGTTGAGTCCAGTGCTCTTCCAATTGAGCTACGTCAGCGGCTGTGCAACCCTCCGCTTGCTTGGGTATTTATGTTGACTAACCGAAACCTCTGAGCGTTCACCAGCGCCTGCCTTCTACATAGCGGCGAATGTGGCACATTTTATACCGCCAGCGTCAAGGTTGGCGGTATAAGATGTCATTTGGGAAGGCGGGAGCTGTGCGAAAATCCACTTACGCTGCCTTTTCGACCTCCAGACTGTCAGAACCGAGACATTTCTCTTTCAATCATATATATATATATATATATATATATATATATATATATATATATATATATATATATATATATATATATATATATATATATATATATATTTATATATACCATACATTGTTACTAGAAAAAAAACGACGAAGTGTTTCCTCCCTTTGCCTCGCGGAGGAGACAAGTAGTTGGCGGCAAAATGGAACTGTTTCCATAGTGCTGCTCACTGCTATACCAGTCATAGCCGTCTTATAAATATACTGTAAATAGATTCTATACGTAACATGTTGGTGGAGGTGCGGCCATTGATCCCGCCGGCAGCCTCCGCACGACGGAACTCCGCAATGGCCGCCTAATGTCCGTCCCGATGATGCCTCAAAATCCTCACCGGAGGCCTTGCCATCGGTCATCCTATCCCAACCGCGCGATCCAGGCCATTTTACTGGCGCGGACGCTGCGGATGTGGAAGAACGGATACGCAATTTTACGAACGTGTCAGCAAATATAATCACTGGGACACCACCCTGATGCTAGCCAATGCTGTTTCTTACCTTTAGGGCACTGAGTTAGCCTGGTACGAGACCCACGAAGATCAATTACAAACATTGATGCTTGCAAAGAGAAGTTCCGCGAACTTTTTGGAAAAACCCTTGGTCGAGAGCTTAACGCAAAGAAAATCCTCGAGACCCGTGTCCAGACAAGGCAGACGACTGGGAGAGTTGGTAACGGTTCATTTTAAACCAACCAAAGGTCGAGACACAGGAAAGAAGAAGACAGGACAAGGCTGGACTAGCAACTGAATGTTTATTGAACAAAAGAAGACAAAGAAGACTCGTTCTAAAGAGCACGCGCAACACCCAACCGGTGAAATTGCAGGAAAATGAGAAGAAGAAGAAAATGTAAAGTCAAGGCCTAACTATCGACTCTTATAATAGAGCGAACTCTTTACAATAAAGGCTAACCAGTGCCTTAGCCACACACTTGTCCTCAGCCTAAGCAATGGAATACGCCTCAACCAACTCTCGACAGAATTGTTTACCATTGCTGTAAACTATACCCGTATCACTGAAATCAGGCGCACAAAGAGACGGGTCATGCTCCGATTTACACTCCAGGGATTGCACATGTAGCGCCAGGTTAGATTTCGCCTTCCCTTCCAAAGAATTAGAGTGCTCCGTCTGGCGCACATTTAGACATCTGTCTGTCTGTCCGTAGTAGCACCATGCATCCATGTATCTTTTTCATATTACGACATATGTAATAGTGGCTTGGGCGGGCGTCACCTACATGATTTACAGCGTCTTCTTTCATTACAATAGGTGTCAGCTGTCACCTCAAATCCATGTGAGAAGCACAGTATTAGAGCATAACTTGACTCTGGCAGTGTTTGCAAATGCGTTTTGTTCTCTCTACATTCCTATTCCTAAATAATGCATTATACAGGGGATGCAACAAAAAAAAAATTAACCAACGAAATAATAGGTATACTTGTTTACATCCGCCTGAGTAAGCTCGACAGGAAGACAAATGTGGTAAACTAGCTTTGCTAGTTTGATTTTGAGTAGTCTCAATAAGGAGCAAAGGATCAGGTCAGAATTCACACATTTTCCGCCTGCAACCAGCGCATCACTAGTGCTCATTCAATACCGCGAAGAAAGCTGTCTGCAGGCTTAGCTGAGATCTGATGCGCGTACAACAGGAGAATGTAGGCAAAACATTAAACACTGGAGGTTTAGAACTTCACATCTTTTTTACGAATACCATCTGACAGCACTTATTTGTGCCGACGCGAACCGTTGTTGATTGGGCAATTAAACAATTAGTATGTCAGCTACTGGCAGTTAAGTTTGATGAAGTTTTTAAAAGGCTCTCAAACCTGTTGTGTTTTCATTTGCGTTTTGATGCCCAGAGCTACTCTCCAGGCATGAGTTGAAGGCGTGGCCGTAATCTATCACACCTCACCCTATCACAACACAGCTCTACTGAAAGCTGGAATTTATGACAACAAAATTCTAAAGAAAGCGCGAGGCAGTTTTGACACTGCTCTTCTACTTGCGTTGGATCAGACCTCCTAAATTTATGACTGGCCAAATTTCCCATAAGAAGAAGCTTCAAACAGTGCGAAAAACAGCCATTTCGGATATTTCGTAGGGTCTCGTGTTAGAGCGCATATGCGCTGCGGGACATAATATTGAGGAGCAACTTTGAAATAGAATGTTTCTCACTGCAATATGGCAGCAATTTTTGAAAGCTGGAGTCAATGTGCAAAACATGTCAAGTGGGTATTTTGGCCGTGGTAAAAAACGACAAGACATCCTATGCACAGTGCTTATCCGCCTTTACTTGGCATGTTCAGCATGTTGCGAACCTTTTTAACTCTGAAAAAACACATATCAGCAAAGCAAGCGTCTGTTATATTGTAGGTCGCTCCTTGTTTTGGCATATCATAACAGTTGCCAGGAGCAGCGAAATGCTCCTTGCATCTGGAAAAAAAAGGTGGTAAATTTTAGTAACATCGCAAAACTTTTATCGTTATTACTGTTTTGACCATTTAAAAAGCAGCTGCAAAGCTCAGACAAATCGGCACAAGGACAAATATTAGTAAAGTGTTTCGTTCTTGATTAAAATAAGGATATGCTGCAAAGCCGAATGTCTCGCAGACGCCTAGTACCGCGTAGAAAGAACGTAAACTTGTCTCTTGACTGCCAGAAACTTTGTTGAAACCACAATAAAGGAGTGCTTTTCTACCTGTAAAGACTCTGTCATGTGTGGGGGTTATATAGAATAATTTTTAAGAAGGCTTAAAAATAGAAAGACGACATCAATCCATCATGCCTCCTGGACACTGTAGGCAGCGTCAGCTTCATACTGACTTCAGTGCAACCAGCAGTGAACTGAATGAGCAGACGATAACTTATTACTGCCAGAAAGCAGTTCATAATTTCTCTTTCTCTGCATTGTGCTTGTCATGTTGAGAGTACCACTGTAAAGAGATTGCTATCTCTGCAGCAATTTGCTTAATTCCTTGCTGTATGTTAAATACGTATGTCACACTGTACTAAAATGACGGATGCTGACTGGAGCGGCTTCGAGAGTAGAGGTCTGAGGTTTAGCATTTGCCGGTTCTGGAATCTGCATCCTTGAACCATGAAATCGTCTAAGGCATTAAAAGATGTATCTCGAAGAGCATCTAATGGCGTGAAGAAGTCTCCAAATGCAATAACGCTGATATTCAAGGAAAATATTTTTTGGCAGACAGAAACGCTGATGTCAATTGTGTGCGATCCCTTCAAATGCATTATATATAGTTTACTATCTAATGTTACATGTTCATTCTAATGTTGGTAACTCAAGGGCCTGCAGAAAAGATGAGCAGATTCCACTTTAGCCACAAAGCTCTCGTTGCATACCTCGTGTTCATAGCATTTGTCTCGAAAAGATATTTGATAAATGAATACTAGCACACAGCATTCACAGATAATGTTAAGGAGACTGCAATACCTCTTTCCGAAAAAGTCATTTACCGATTTAGATATCATTATATTATTGTGAATGATTATTAATCTATATTTTTATGCATTTACATGCCACAAACCAAAAACATTCACAAACCTTAGCCAACTTCCCACTCCGAAATGCAATAACCAGCACCTTTTTTGTAGCAAGAACAACATATATTCCAGATTTCCAGAAAGGAAACTAATAGTACCTCATAACACTAAAAGGCACAACAGCATTCTATGGCAGTTGATACAAAAAATATTAAGGTCAAATGAATTAGATAGCGATAAAAATGCCCCGAAGGGCTATCATACTTCACTTCATTTACTTCCCAAAATAAGAGGTGGATCCATCTCCCTTTTCGTCTGTAAACAGGATGCAGCGGAACTCCTGCATGGGTTTATGGAAGTGAATCTCAGTGCCCGTGAATAACGCGGGTGGGTGTTTTGTACCCTGAACTGTTTCTCTCATACATCATTACGAAGTTGTGCATCATGAATGTTTTAGGAGTCATAAAAGGTATAAAACGAGAAAACGAACAATGACCCAAAGGTGAAGACTATGGTAGGTTGATACCTACGTGCAGTAAATGAACATGCTGCACATGACATAATAATATCAAATAGGATCACTGAAATCCATTTCCTTAAAATATTATGTGACTTATGTAAATTCTGTTGTATTGAACTTTTACTGGCTGCTGCTTCTGTGCTCTTATGAACTTCGTAGCATGAACTCCACCATAATACCAACTCTGTTTTATCACCATAAACTACTCTAGCAGAAAAGGTGCTGTTAGCGGCATCAGTTATAAACAAATGAAGATAAGATGAAAGCAGAATCTCAATCGTTCATTAGTGCTTCAATAAGCTTCTCTTTGGCCAAACCTTGTTAATTTTTATTTCAGAACTAAAATGCGCGCTAGTCTTTTTCCGTCGTGAAGTGTAACCCTCAACTTCCTGCCTCACATTTGTTCCTGCGAGTTAAAAAGAGTGTGTCCTAAAATAGTGCCAAATGGAATGTCATAGGCTTACGCTATAAATTTGGCAATAGCTGCTTTACTGCATTCCGAAAATTTTCCGGGCTTTGACATTTGGCCGTAGGGGTACATCAGGTAATCTGGACTCGCAGGGCAAGCTTTGGAGGTTTCCTCGCCATCATGGTGGGTATCGAGCCTGCATAAATGTATAAGTGGCACAAAGTAAGGAAAAACGTAGAATAAAACTTTTCTTCTACCGAAAAGAATACGGTACTTTAAAAAATAGAATTTCAGTTATACGGTATTTGGCCGGTTGCGGTAAAAGTTACCGCTGTGCAAACGGCCGAATATGCGCTTAATTACTGTCGCACAAAACCTTGAGACTGAAAGCCTTCAAAAATTTCAAAAATAATACACTGAAAATACACATAAAATGGATCACAAAAATGTCTAAAATTGAGGTAAAATTGAAGTGTCAAAAAGGATTATTATCCTCGATATGAAGTAGTACCAAATGCTCATACTTAGTTGACCTCAGTGTCATTAGGAATATGGCTCACATCCATCGTTTAATGTTTTCTCGTAAGCGTTTTGTTAATTATGGTATTCAGAGAGTAACAGTGCAATGCATGTGACAAACTGAGAATTGCCACCCATAAACGGCATGTATTACGACTTGGAATGGGAGCTGTTAGGGATAAGGGTAAATGGAGAATACCCCTGTAATCTGCAATTTACTGATGACATGCTCTTGCTAAGTAACTCCGGGGATGAACTGCAATGAATGATTGATGACCTAGACAGGAAAAGCAGAAAAGTAGGCTTAAAAATTATTATGCAGAAGACTAAGGTAATTTTCAGCAGCCTCGGGAAAGAACAGCAGTTAAAGACAGGCGGCGAAGCACTGGAAGTAGTAGGCGAATATGTCTACTTAGGACAGGTAATAACCACAGATCCGTACCATTAAAGTGAAATAGCAAGGAGAACAAGATTGGGAGGGAGCGAATTTGGCAAGCACTCGCAGATTATGAAGCAGCTGACCGGCATCGCTTAATAGAACCGTATACAACAGTTGCATCCTACCTGTATTCACCTATGGAGCTGACGCGTGGAGGCTAACGAAGAGTATTCTACTTAAGTTGAGGACAACGCAGAGGGCAATGGAACAAAACAATGGTACGGGTAACGTTCAGGAGAAGAAGCGTGCTGAGTGAGTGAAAAAAATAACTCACGTTACTGCCAGTGAAAATTAAGAAGAAATAGGCATGGGCAGGACATCTAGTGCGAAGAGAGGATAACCGATGGTCGCTGGTTTTCAAGGGATGAAATGCGTGGCAGACGGCGGCAGAATTGTAGTAAGAGACCTTAAAATAAAATGCCTGTAAGCTGTAAAATAAATCCACCAGTACAATATATGTAATCGGAATGCAGGATAGGTTCCTTTCAACTGAGTTTATAAAACAAGTGGACTGATGACAATTGAACGAATTTTTGATAAAAATGCTTCTTTATCTTCAGTAACTGTATGACTGGAAGAATTTCAAACCAGATTAGGAGTTGTGTAACGGAGACGTAGAGTCTTACCTCACGCCTAATGATTTATTTCCTAGTAGCGTTTCCGTTTGGTTTGACTGTGATTTCTCGCTTGGAATTATTTTTGTACATAGATTATTTGCGTAGACTAGTCTAACCATGTTCCTGTAGGTGATGTCTACAGCTCAGTTTGACAATAATATGCTTATTATATAGGCACAATTCTTGTATGGAAGACTGCCTTTAAAAACATGAACATGAAGCTAGCTTAGCAATTTGCTGCTTCTGAAAAGTGCCTATGGCGAAATATGTATTTTGTATCTTTGTGCACCTTCCAACCCCCTCTGTACGAAATAGGACATATAGCTAATAGACGTGTGAGACATCAAAAGCACAACAGAATGAAAGTACTTGCTAACGAGCGACAGTTCAAGGACAGGCATTCAAATGCGGGTGGGATTCTTACAAGTGCGCCATTTCATGAGCAGCTATGTTGACTCCTGAGAAGTTCCCATTGTCTTCCACAATCGCAAGCTTCCATTGTGTGCACATTTTTCCTAGGAAGGCTGACCCTGTTGGCAACATAAAAAAATATTAACTCTACAGCTATAAATGTGTGGCCAAATAACCAATAGTTATATAACATGCACACTTTTCAAGTGATAAGGGTAGGAAATGAGTGTTTGTAGGACGATTGACGTATTTGGTTACGCGGAAAAGACGATTGTTCGCTGCCAGCGTGCGGTACAGGATAATCCATTTTGTTGAATTACTGGCCAAAGAAACGAAGCTAGCCTTCCTTTGTAAGGAATCAGAAAACCTCCTTCGCCTTAGAAGGCACTAATAAGATGTGGGCGAGACAAATATATATGATAATGTTGCAGTATCGTTTTCTTTGTATTTTGTTTCGGCAAACCATGGAAATATGTTTGATTTAGGGCTGCCCTCAGCAATGCCGTGTGCAGGCAGAATCATTTTGAGTGAGCAATGGTTTTGGTCCATTGCAAGGCGTTTGCAATAAGGCTCACATTGGTTTTAATGAACTCATTGAGACGAACTGGTTGTATACAGAAGGTTGGCCAGTACATTCATCACTATTGCTGCGAATCTTAATTTTCCACACCCGCCAGCATGCGTCCTTATCACTGTGATTGCGTAAACGGACCAATCTTGAGCTCTCTAGTTTCTTCGTGATATTATCGATAATCTCGCCTTTATCACGTTTTTTGTAGGCTGGGTTGCGCCGAGACCAGTCTGTAATAAACGCAGGTGAGCTCTACTTTTTTCTATTTTTCCAGATTTTTCCCGCATACTGGAAAATGACCTCTGCCAAATGCACCGTGCATTCTTTGTTCGTCGACCGACGATCAGGCTTGCTGTTATCGCCGCTGCCGAGCTGCTTACATATTTTGCAGGCCCCGGTGAACCTAATAATTTCTTTCATTTCAACGCAAGTCCCTTTGTCTATTGTCTACGGTAGTTCCAGTAACATATATGAGACAAATATACTGTGCGCCCTTGTAGAGACCATAAAATTAATCCATGTCTTGCATAGGAAATACCTTGAAGCTGTACCTTTTTTCCGTGAGCCATCTGGAGCTATAATGTGTCTCCTGAAAGTAAACAAATTGAAGAGGATTCAGTGGACATTCCAAGATGTGAGGAAAGAACAATCTGCAAAATGTTTTCTCGCGTCATTGATTCTGTTCTTTGGATTCCACTTAGGGTGGAATATTAAGGTCTAAAGAAAAATCAGTAGACGTTATAATTTTTAGGACCAAAAAGCTTTCATAATTAAAAAGATGCCGACAATAAGGAACTGAATCGAACTACGATCTCTCCATGAAAAGTGTATCTCCTGCAGGGAGGTAGAGTGATCACCACTTAGACAACTTCGCGTTGCGGGAAGGTTTGCAGAAGTTTAACTCAAGCCCTTTTCAATTGAATGACGAACTGGAAATGTCAGTGAGGTGGCAAAATATCTATTATTTATGAGGTCGTCAGACTCTATGACAAGTAGCATTCAAGAGGAGATTGCAATGAAGGGAAGGGGGGTGGGAGGGAGGGCAAAACACGCAGAAACTTTCAATCACTATTTTGTTGAGCTTTCTCACTCGTCCAGTAATAGCACCAGAGACCAAGTGCATCCTGTTGTGGCCACGCTGGCAAGCCAATACCAAAGCTCGGCTAACATCCGAGAGTAGTTATCCATAAGACCAGGACTACTACTACCAAGCCTGCCTACCTCCCTTATCGTATCCGTCTTCCACCTTCACACTGCGTTAGCAGTATTGAGATTTCACAGTTTGGACCAAGGTGCTCCTTTGATATCACGACCAAGTGCAAATTCACTGCATGACCTGTTCTCCCATTTCTGCTGCATCCACTGAACAGCTGTGTACAGTCGGATATGAGACATACGCTGAACAAAGGTTATCGCTACTTAAGATGGTCAACACTATATGAGTCGAGAGCAGCCAGTGAACAAGAGCTTTTATTGCTTTCAGTAGAATGCGTCTTTATAGCCTCTTCTATCATCCATTCGTGGTCACAGGCGCCGATATCAAAGGATCCCGACCATCTAGTTCTAAGCTATGACGGAAAAAGCTGAAATTCTACCGGCGCTTTCCGATTCTGCTAGTGAACCTGCGGGGGAGTGGTCCGCGCGCTGATCTTTCACAAGCTTTGTCTGTAGTGACACACTGCAACATTTAATACACCTGTTCTGCGTAATTAAGATCCTAATCTTAAGCATATACAGCGTGCCTCTGTTTGCTGTTCAGTAAAGGGCCCACGAAAAGTTATATACCATAGTTATAAAATGCGCACTACTAACAGACATTCCATCAATCCTCTCAGCAACAGATTAATTTTACGCTACCTTCATTAGCACTGAGCATATAGGCGATCGCAAATGATGCTCCTCTTCTACCCCTCAACTCAACCCACTCAGGCGCGCATGAAACGAAGAAAAGTGACGACGGCCCCCCACAACCCTATAAAAATGGTAGTCAAGAGTTTTTAGAATCTCTATGAACCTCTAATTGACTGTATCAATACTGTACGTACTTTAGGTCGGCATGAACATGAATTAGTATGACTCTATCAACGCTGTACGTACTTAAAGTCTGCATGAACATGATTAAGTACGAAGCTAATAGAAGCTTACAGCTTTGTATGCACTTTAGTGAAGTAGCCTTTTTAGCCTTCGAAATACGGTCAAAGAATGCTCTAATATACACTGTTTACGTTGTAAACAAAACTCTGTTTAGGGACAATCTTAGATTGTCTGAAATTTTCCCCTAAGAATTGGTCTAAAAGTTCGTGTAGCTTTTCTGATTCTGATGCCATAGTTCCAGCTTTACTAAAGGTTGCCGCAGAATCGCTCTCTATCCTACTGAGAATTGAACCTCCACAGTTACAGACAGCTAATACTAGATATTGCTAGATGCTAGATCAGCAGCTACCGACTATTGAAGTGCCTAGCAACGGATACGTGAGAGCAGAATGGACAGTTTTGACCGCCAGTTGCAAATCCTCGCAGATATGATGTCATCTGTAGCTACTGCACCTGCACGACGCGCACAGCAGCCTGTGGAGTCGGCGGCGGCGCAACTCTGACGTCACGCATGTGTCATCTGTAGATACTGCGCATGCGCAACGCGCGAAACGAAGCGAGAGGTTGGAAACTCTGGCTAGTTTCGGTTTCTGCTACTTCTAGCACACCTGGCGACTGAAGCCAACAGATGTTTATCAAGAAACGACACCCTGTTCACGCGCGATGCGGATTAGGATGTGGCGGTGGCCGAATTGTTTAAGCCGCTGGCATCAGTAAGTACTCCTTTTTCGCTGGTGCTGGTTTGAATATAGCTCGTCGCCGATGTGTTTAAGCCGCTTTGATAAGCTTTCCTCCAGCCGCTATGAAGGGCATTGACATTAGCTTCCTAAATAATGGATAATGGACTTCTGTGGATGTTACGGCCTTAGCGAGGCAATGTATTTTGCGGTGGCCGATTGGCGCTCTTTGGCGCAGCGAAACTGCGGAGTATAAGGGGCGCAACAGTAACGTTACACACGGCACATCTTCTGCTCAACGCATGCGCAGTAGCGGCTGCGGCTTCACACAGCGACATTAGCTTTACATGGTGTAGTGAAGCTTTCGTTCCAATATCTTGTGCTTCTTGCAGCCTTTAGGACGCGAGTGAAAATAAATCATTCTTACGCTGTCAGAAGGAAGATAGCATCAGAGCTCCGATCTCCTTGATTATACGTTTTCATTTTCCGAAATGTCTCGTCTCTGAGCAGGTTGCCGTCTTGATTGGTTGTAAGATATTTTTCTTGCCCCTGAAAATATATGTTCCTGAGAAATGCTTGCGGAGGCCTTGCCAAAAAGGTCTCTCTCACCTGTATGCTGCTCTCGACTGCCTTTAGATTTATAGAAACTTTAGGCTCCAACTGTTGATATATATCAGTCACCTGGGGAAGGAAACTTCAGAAAATAACCAAAAGGCTCTTTACTATATTTATTTCCTATACATCACAGAATACCCCCAAATTTATCGCGCAGCAGGAGGAGAAAAAAAGAATGATGAATGCGATATTAGAACATTAAAGTAAGTAGTAGCTATATCACATTTTAAAATTGTTGCATTTTCTATGAATGTGGCCGCCAAGCATGAGTAGAGGAATGTTACTCTTCTTTTTCTGGAACGTTTTAATAAGCCTGTGGCAGCGTTGACAATGTTCTGGCTGGGGCTCAAATATCGTTATTTTAGCCGGCCGCTTGACTCACCGGGACGCTCCACCTCGGATGCATCCGGGACACTTTTGCAAAGGAAATGAAGCGTAATATTAATTCTGTTGAGGCTACTACTGATACTTGGTGGGACTACAACTCCGCAGTGCCTTTGGATGCCCATTTCCGAATGTTTATTGAGACCGCGCGTCCCACTGGATGGAGAAGTTGGCACTATGGCTCGGGCTTTTGGCACAAAGTCAATGTCATCACGGAAAGTCAATCTTAAAAAACACAATCCTATTGCAAAACCAGCCTCTCCCAGGGTTTACCAGTACGAAACCAGTAAGGTTTTCGCGCTGGGTTTGCTGGCGACGCTAAAGGTCTGCGAGATTCAGTGGAACAGTGATGGGAAAACTCATGGTTTTACTGGTACGATGGGAGAAAAACGCTGGGTTTAGGTTTTTTGACGCTGGACGGATCGCTGGCATTCACGATTCACTGGAAGAAGCACTCTGCGTGCACTAGGGCAGCACTGTTCCCAGTATCGTTTGGTAAATAGTCGTACATGCGGAAACTGGGTGACAAAAACTAAGGCGCATAGGGCAAATATGGTGCAAGTAACCGCTTTTCCTGCGACGTCTTTGCGCACCTGTGTAGAAAACAAAGGCTGTATCTATTTTTGAGAGTTTCTACGTTTCGTTAGGTGTGTTTTGAGCACTTCGAGAGGAACCATGATCGGTGCGGCTCTGATAATCTGACGAGACACTAACAATTAACGTGCAACTAAAACTGGCATTTCAAAATGCGGGCTATCATGCATAACAAACATCTAAGCAGTACTTGAGGGCACTGTGATATGTTAATTACTGCCGAAATGTTCACTGTGAGTTGATTCGCAGGCTCCAAACTGGGCGTACGCATTAGTGAGTGTAGCCCGCACCGTCAGCCAGTATAATGAAATAGCAGAGAAAATAAATAAAACGAGGAAGAGAGTCGTTTATTGAGCGATGGGCTCATGAGAGAAAAAAACAACTTACATCACTTGTATTGAATAATACTTTGCGTGTTTCTTAAGGTTTTGCGCTCTTCCCTCTGCGTATAAACCAGTACAGCCTTCGGTCATCTTAATGCTTCCCGAAATATTTATATAATTTGTTAACAGCAAAATAATGTCCTCGCTGCTGCGCTTGCCGGTTTTGAAGCTTCGTCGCACTTTTTTTTTCTTGAAGGTTTGTGCTACAGCTCCGTGTTCAGCGAAAGTTACATCCACGGTAGCAAAGCATGTACGAAGCGCCGACTCCGTTAAATTTTCCAGCGCTCTGAATCTCCACGTGTTAAAATGATTCCAGCGCACAATATAGTCCGCATATTGTACCAGAATATAAGTTGCAAGTCGTGAGAGCAGGCAGAGAGCTCCAATGGTCAAGAAGTTGTGATTGTTGGAGAGGCAGCAATAGCCTGTACAATTCGAAACAAGAAGTATCAGCAGTATAAATGCGGCCATCGCATAACATACAAGAATATATCGGAGGTTCATCAATCGTGCATTAAGTTGCGTATAAAAGTTCTCTCTTCTATTCGTCAAGGTTACTCTCTATAACCTTTGCTCTTTGCGCTGTTTTTGGAATCACTGTGTCGAAAGGTTTTGCAGAGCGATGAGGTAAGGGGCTACGAGGAGTACTAGCCTACGAGGAGGATGTGGCGTTTTTGCACCGGACAGGAAAAACATCACGGCTACACTAAAATTAACACAAGAATACTTCGAAAAAAGTGGCAGCCTGCTAAATTTAACAAAGGGTGTGGCATTGTGGCATGCCTCGTAGAACAAGGCACCAGCCGTATCACGCCAAGCACTTATATCGGAGTGCCACTTCTGTGCTATAGAGAAAGCTGCTCGACCTGGAGCAGAACGAAACTTGAGATGAAAGAGTTCACGACTCGGTGGAATAGCCACAACTTGTCGGTATTCACGCGGGCTGAAGTTTGCAGTGTTTTTATTGATGCAGAAATTATGCATATCGTTCAAGTCCTGCAATGCACGTTGGGGAATTTCCAAAAATTTCATCGCATTTTTGCAATTTTCCTCTGGGGAGACAATTGAGAGCGAATGTCCCGAACAAGCTTGGTGGTCGAAATTTCAGGAGTCCTCCACTACGGCGTCTCTCATAGCCTGAGCTGCTTTGGGCGTGAAACTCCACAAACCACACCAAACCAAACCAAACCAAAACAAGCCTCTTTCTGAAATACAGCTAGTCAAGATGTGTTGAAAAGGGTGAGAATGATGTGGGTCATGCCTCCAACCAAGACTTTCTCAGTCTGTCTACACATTGGTACCTTACATGTTAAAACCTGGTTATACCAAAAGGGAAAAGACAGCACTCTCGCAACTCGGCATCACCGGTGAGGTGCGTTAACCTGCATTCTTTTAAACAGACTTGAGCTCCCCTAATCTTATACTACACAGAGTTGTATGTCATACCGGTTGCTGCGAAATCTGCGCCAGAAAGAGGGGTTCGAGGGGGGGGGGGGGGAATAAAACTGCTGCTGCCAATTACGGATGAATCTTAGGGCTATTTAACTGCTTAATGTTTTATATAGGGGTATTTAAGTGCTTCTAAAATCAACTAAAATGAACATTTCATTCACAACAATCACGCCTGATATATCTAAATTGAACCGAATGCGTTAGAAATGCCCTTGATCCGGGACGTTTCATACATATCCCTTTTATTACAACCCAATCCAGAACAGTCTACCACTCACTGAGCGCAATGCAAACCACTAAAACATATTCTATTGATATCGACCCCAATCTCACTAAATCCATCCTGCACCATCAAAATCCATCAATAATTCACAGCAACCTATGCAATACAGTGTAGCTAGAGGTATTCCGCAATTGTTCAACTATAGATATAATGTAGTGCACTGTTTATTCAGCAGAAAGAAACCTCAACCAAATTGTGCTAATAATAATGCTTAATTTGGCATATTACAATCTTGATATCAGTACCCATCGTTAATCCAACACAATTAGCCCTAATACACTTTACTATGTCTTAATCCAATGGAATTCATTCTTAACCCACAGCTGTCCAACTCTCATGTGGGCGAAGAGGCTATTTGGAATTTGGCGACATTTGCTTATTTTTCTACAGGATGATGACGTCACCATTTTGCTCCACCAGAGTAAGGATTTCAGGTCCACATTTTTGTTGCTAATGAGTCATGCATACCTTTCACCTTAAAACATTTACCCGGAATGCCATAGCGACGCATATTCTTCGGAACAGCTTTTATCCTGGGTAGCGGTTGCACTGGGCTAGAGAGGGTATTTGGACAGCTTCTTTATACTCTAAATTATGCAGGTGTAGAAAGTCAATTGTTTGGGAGTAAGGCTGTTTGGGATTAAAAAGAAAAGATTTTGTGAATATATTACTAAGTACGAATTACAACATACCCACCAAAAAGCAAATTTTTAACATTTACAACAGATTCGATGTGGAACATTCCTATATAAAAATTACGAATGCTACTTCTTTGCAAGATATGACTGAAGCCTTTAGCGCACATACCTGTTTCATGAATTCCTTCACGTACATGAAGGAGGATTCGGAACCCAGAAGTGCCTTGTGACGCTGGTCGCTGATCACGGTTACGTCAACGGTCACCATGCTGAGATCAGATCTCATCCCTGCATTCGCGCGAGCATTCAAATTAGATCGCTGTTCTTCTGTCTATAAAGGTGGCTTTTAATTTCAGTGAGCCGTATAAACTTGAATGCAGCATGTGGAAGCTTCGTGTGGGATGATGATTATTCATCGTTAAACTCGAAGCTTTTCAGAAGGGTAATAGTCAACATGTGCTTTACCAACGGCATGCAAAATCAATGCGTTTTACCAACTGTATGAAAACATATTGTCCCTTACTGATACCCACCAGCCTTAGCGATCAGGCCTGTCGCATATTGAGGCAGGCTATCCCATATATCAGCTTGCTTGGGTGGCAGCAGGCCGGATGAAGTGTCGAAGGATATTTTCCGAGCCGCACACATTTAGTTGAAAAAGAGGTGACTCCGCATATACCCGGAATTTCCCACAGGTTCAAGAGGGCCAATAAGGCAAATGTGTGGCTGGTTTTCTCTGCCGCAGACAAGTTGTCAAAATTGTGCGGAATGATTAACTCTGTTTCAAGCTGCCCATAAATGATGCGCTAAAAGGCATAAGTGTAGTTTGAGTGCGTACAAGGGATAGTATACCGTGTTCCTTTGAATAGTGGTCGAGTATAGATAGGAAAGACTAGATGTTTAAATGAAAGACTGGTTGAACAAAAGCGCAATGTGGCACGGGAAACGTGTCAGAATACGGGTATGGCTGCGCTAGTAAAAAATTTCAGGTTGTTGTTTAAGGAGTGCAGTGTTGAGACAAGAAGGAGGAATCTATGCATACGTGAAATAATTGTGGTATGTTTGATTCTCAAGACGACTTCCCCGGTTTGTCTGTTAGAAGAGCAAGTCTCGTTCCTCGATGGTTATGGTACTACGTGTGATGAGTCTCGTGTTGGTGTCCTTTTAATTGAAAAAGGCGGCTTTCTTTTGTGTATATGCTTCGTGGCTACAAATAAAAAAATCGTGTGGCAATTCGGACCTCAAAAGTTCCATAAAGCGAAAGCTTTTATTTGAAACTTCGCTGATTCCTGGTTTTTACTGCATATGCTTCTGTAGGCTGTGTGGTGCGGAGCTCGAGGAAGCGCCAAAGGAAAGGCGCCGCACAGACACCTGGACCGGTAGGAGGCGATAGCGTAAGCTACCAGCCAGCATAAAAAGCCCCGCTTTATCCTAACCGTAGGAGCGCGTCCGTGTTGCCTAGGAATAACGTGAATGCAAGGATCTTGGCAGCTTGATTCTGATATCATTCTCCCATGTGAAAGGAGATGCCAGACTTAGCAGCGGCAGCCAAATACTAGTGCCGCGTGATTGGTCGAGACCTCTATGATGTCATCCCCACCTTAGCCAGTCAGAGCACCGCAGAAGCGTGAGACTTTGGCTGACGACAACGATGAGCCGTTAAAGGCTTTCGCCTTAAAATTCAGTTGCAATCAGTGCTTTCTCCCATGTCTTTAACGAAAGTTTAAACGAAGTTCTAAACAGGAATGAAATTGAAAGAGTCGGTGTAATTGTCTAACACCAAAATAGTCCGTTGGAGCTTGCTGAAAATAAGCTACAAGTACTTATGCAAGAGGAATGTCAGGCCCTAGGGTCATACAGCGAAGACCTACGTGCCGGGGAATCCCAGTTAGAAACGATGGACAAGGTGCATTTTTAGTGAGCAATTGTACGATCGAGAGGGGAGAGCTCTTGCTTGGTGAATCCTCAACAAAAAGGGCTTTTAGCACAGAGAGAATATGCTTGTAAAAATAAAGTCTTTAAGATTTAGTGTAATAAAACATCTTGCAATTGTGCAGAAATGTTAACAGTTTATATAAATGTTTATATAAACCATTTTTCAGCCGATGTGGTTCACTTGAAGAAAATAATTCCTTTTAGAGGTGGCACAATTAACTGAGGCGCGTGCGCTGCGCCGTGATCTCTCTGTTACTCTAAGCGAAGTCACCATCGCTATTTACGAGCTGAACTATAGAAAGTACCCAGGCTCTATCTCCTTACAGTATTCGTTTACAAAATGTTTGAGCAAAAAACTGCACCAATAATATATCAGGTTTTTATGGAAACATAGTTGCAAATTGCTGCCTCATCATTCTCGTGTCCCCACACAACACTGATACCGAAGACTGATGACAGTGTAAAACGCAAACAAATTTCGAGTTATCGTACAATTAGTTTGACAAATGCAGGTTATGAAATAATTACGAAAATTATTGATACGAGGTTGGAAACCGTAATTAAAGATATTGTGGGGAGCTTCAGACATGCCTCATAAAAGGTAGATCAGTCGTTACTAATGTTCAAAAGCCAGGATTATACTGGAGTGCTGAGATTATATGAATGGTCTCTTCATCACGCTTTAAATTGATCTAGAGAAAGCTTTTGACCAGGTTTTTCGTGAAGTGCCATTTGCGATACTGGAGCAGACAAATGTCAGATCATACCTGGTGGAGGGCCTACGCATGGCTTTCAGAACTGGCAATAAAAGATTAATCGCGAATAAAGCACTTAGCGACAGGATTCCGGTCCAACGCTCATTGCGGCAGGGGTGCTCGCAGTCGCCATTGCTCTTCGCTATATTTATTGTCTTTCTGCAGGCGTGTCCTCGCAAGGAATTAACTTTTTGGGTTTGCACTGCATTTATATGAAGTACGAATTTAGCATGTATTGACGATATAGCAATATTGTGCTTACACAAAGAAAGTGTTAGTCAGGCAGTCGATACGGTAAAGGACTTTCCCAAGTTTAGTGGGAGCACTTTCACTTGGCATAAATATTTGGGGTTTTGGCAATAGGGGGGGGGGGGGGGGGGGCAACGATAAATGAAGCCTTGAATGCTAGAGCATATTACGTGATTATCGACTCCAGCAAATTATCTTGGAGGCCAATTGATAACAGACAATAATTTACAGGAAAAGGCTGAAATTTAAAAGGGGGAGGAGGCAAAAGGATTGTCCATGTTTGGTTGAATGAAAAAAATGCAATTTATTGTTTTCCGAACTCAGTGTTGTATTTGATGCAGATTTTGCACTGTTCAAGGATAAATATACAAAGGTACACAGGGCCTTGCATTTTTATCTTGTCTTCAACTTGTGTGCAAACACGTCGAACGAACCTTTTTCGCCGAGTACACGATGAGAGATTGTTTTTGTCCCACTTATTTTGTGTCAAATTGTTAACCATTTCATATGCTTACGATTTGTAAGGATCTTTTTATGCCTACTGTTTGTCTGTTACGTTTTACGAGAGCTTTGCCACTGTTCCTGGTGTCAATTGCTTGTCACTTCGCTGGTGAAACGCGGGCTTAATTTCGTGAAATTGCTCAATCAACACGGTTGCTATTCTGCCCGATTTTAAATGGGATGTTTAACTAATGTCACCCGATAAAGGCTCTACTACGACCTTATTAAACTAATCTTGCCTGATCCTCTATAGCGGTCATTATACTCATTTGGGCCGAGAAAAATGTACTGAAACAAGTAAAGAGAATGCCTGTACAGACTGCTGTGAAAATGTTCTTTTTTAAATTGCATATAAAAGTTCTGCTTGTGAAGAAATGAATGGCGGAAAAAGAAATCTTTTTGCCATGGGTTATGAACTGAATTTTATGTAGAAAGCCGGAGAATGTTGAACATGTGTTTATAGATTGTTGTGATGGTGTTTTCTCTTAGGTTGTCCTACAGCGAACTTTGTCCAAAGACTTCCCTTTAAACTTGTTTGGTATTATTTTCTTGGCTGTAGAAAAGGATCACGGCATTTCGTATGATATGATAATGCTATTAGGCATGCATACCGTGTGGGAACACAGGATGTCTGTTCGACATGATGGTCTTCATCTCAGACCAATTCAAGCTTATAGTAGGATTCTATCAGACAAATTGATGTTTTGTGAAATAAGGCTTGTGTACCTTGTTTTATCACTGTATTTGCAAAAGTCAATATTTTGAAGATTTGCTAATTTCGGATTTTGCATGGAAACTGCCTTATTTTAGCAAACTCGAGCAGCCTGTTGTGGTTTCAAAATAATGGCTATAAAGACAAATAAATTTTTTCGATTTGGAGTGAATACCGGCTGGCGTCGCACTGCGGAGGAACCGTGTTCGAATCCGCAGGTTTTCGTAAAATTTATTGCTTCTTTACCTTCTTATGAGTTTCGCGTTACAACCACAACGCTGACACCGGCTTTTGTGAGATATCGGCCCTTACCATTATTTCGCTTATAGAGGAGCAACAGACGACCTCTGTCACACCTCCACGAAGGGATTGGGCCTCTACATTCATCGCGTCCTCGAGAGCCCGCGAACAATCTAGCACATTGTAATCGGGCGGGGAGGGGAGCATAGCTTCGCTTGTGTTGCAGATTGTGCTCTCTCATTCTGAACTTCACTCTTCTCTTCAATGTTCGATCCCAATTGTTCGAGAGCGCGCTGCTCCTAGACTGCCGGCTCTAGCTCAGGCTGCGACAGCCGAAAAAATCAGGCCCTGTGTTTCAAGAAGGTCGTGATTGGAGCGCTGCGATGTCAAGTGGTTGGTAGCTCGTTAGTGCGTGGATTGGCTCTTAGCGTTAACCAGCCTTTGTTGTACAAGGTCAATCGCCTCTCTTCCTTGTAAACCGTCTTGTATTGTTTTCTGTATATTATTCTAAATTCTTGTCCATTGCCTTTAAATCATGTTTTTGATCTCTACGTGTCAAGTACAGGCCACCCGCGTTCCAACCGCACCTCGAAGAGTTGAGGTGCCAAAAAAGAAAAGAAGGAAGGCGAATGTAATGAGGCTGACATTTACCAGTGCCGCTGTATGCGACAGCATTGCAGTTATGCTTACTTTCTTTTCCGTGCTTCTTTAGAAAAACATTTCATGGAAATCTGCGCATGGGCTTTTGCGGCGGTTAAACTGCGTCATCGGAGAATAACTGCCGAAAATGATTTCGAGAGGAGGAAAAATGTCTTAGAGAGAGAGAGAGAGAAAATAAATTAATGAGAGCATAGCTGAAGAGGTCTGCCGGCGGCATGCTGCTCCATACTAGGAAAGGAGAAAAAAGTGAAAGCGCTATAGGTACAATGAAATTCTAACTTGCGGTTTTAGTTTACGGGGATCGCGCACCTACTTGGTGGTATTCGTGTCGCACTGCATAGAGCACATGTTTTCCACACACATATCTCCTTATAAATGTATTTACACTAACATAGTTGCAGAGAAATGGTCTTCACTTTAACACCGGCCCAAAGGCGTAACTGCAAGCGGCACGCAAAAAGAACGTAGAAACAAGTAGCGTAAACCCGTAGTGTAGCGTAAACTGTAGTGTGCGCACTCGCGCGCTGCACAGCGCATACACGTGTGACAAGCAGGAACATTAGCCGGCTTGGCTTAAAAAGACAAACAAAGCCTTCATCGCACGCCTGTTACTAACTTGTTTCGCTCTGACACCTGAAGTAGTTCCTTAAAAACAAATCGGCTGTATACGCCTAACTTTCCAAACTCCTCTACGTATTACTATATCTTATAATGAAGTGACGTACAGGGAGTATTCAGCTACGTTAGAGTGGCAGCCATTTCGGGGCGCATGAAACATGATGACAGGCTGCCGGCATATCTGAGTGGATTATCGTTGCCATTTTCGGCTTATGCGTTGCCGAAGCTGTGCTCTACACTACAGGATGAATACAGCTTCTTCGAGCTGCGCCCTTCAGCGGAAATGTCATAGGCTTTTTTTTTTTTTTAGATGGCTACGTAGGAGTTGAAAGCGGCAACAAACATTTCAAGCATTCTGGTCTATGAAGCGATCGCGTAGGCGTTGTTATGTATACTATGACTCATATTTCAGTTTCTTTAAGGACAGGGCTAAAACTTGCTTCTGCTGCAGTGGCAACAAGTGGTTACGAAGCATTTTCGGAAAGCGGAGAAGAGATACACGCACTACTTTCGGTGGGGGAAAAACTTTATATTTAACCTTGAGACAGCATGCAGTCACAGTGTGGTGCAAACGGTGACTGTAAAACATTAGGCTAAAGTTCGTTTCATCAATCCTTGTGCACCTAACATCAAAAATGTACTCGTTGTAGTCAGGAAGTCTAAGAATTATTTATTCTACGACGTTTAGCATACCGCAAATGCAGGACAACAAAATGGACTGGCTTGATACTGGCATTATTCATCGAGAATATTTTCTGGTGAGTATCAGCAGATGTAATCACTCAAAAATTGAAATAATTTTGGTTATGAAGCAAGTTTTCAATTAAATGCGCCCCCTGGCTATATTCCTCATTTGTAAGAGGCAGCCTGATAATTTGTTTCATGCCGTAAATTTATGTTATTATATGCTTTATACAAAAAAAGGGAACGAAGAAGCAGCCATGTACTTACTAACTGAATCAAGAATCTCCGAAGATGATGTCCGGTGCTGAATAATTTCCGGTGCATGAAGATATAAGGTATAAACAGGCTCAGTCTGATATGTTCCAGCTAAAAGCCCGACCTGAACAGCGCATTGTTATAAAAGAAACTTTTGTTAGATCTATGTCAAAGAGAAAAATATGGAGCCAAGTAAAGGTTTATAATAGTATTGTTCAGCAAGTAAAAGTATTTTGTCATATCCTTGAAAATAATCCATCTTGTTTACGATAATCTTCCTTGATTGCCAGGTAAAGAAAAATCAGTCTTTGTTGCTTTCAGATAAAGGAATCTGACACCATAGTTCTGATAAAATGGGCAAACATGTTACTAACTCATAGCATGTAATTACTCGAAAAGATTTTTTGGCACTTATAAGCATATAAATTCTGTAAAGGTGCATCAGAAAACTGTAAACCTCGCGCCGAAGCCTATGCTAGTCCCAGAATCATGTGCATTCATAGGAGCCTATATTGGCAGTTGTGGTGAGTCCCATACACATAATACAGATTTGGAGCCTGTTACCGGATAAAAAGCGAAGATTCTATGCGGTTGTTCTGCGGGAAAGTTTTCTCTAAGTGGGCTTGCTAAGAGGGCTTGCTTTCTCTAAGAGGGACCTAGTTTCAAGGATTGTGATTCGACGCGCAGCTTTAATATAAATGCAATATTTGAAAACGCATCCGTATTTTAACAGAAGAAGAAAGCTTGTTGTTGTGAACAAACCAAGTGCTCTATTAATAACTTCATTAGCTGTTGATAAAGGAATGAGTGCGCATTGCTACTCTGTAATTGCGGCATTCAAGGCCAGGCCTAAATGCGTAGAACGCATAATAGATTAGGCTATTAGATAATTCACTATGTTTGCAGAGTGGTTTCCGAGCTCCATTCCTCATTTTAACTGAGAAATCAAAGCAAAATGCGCTCAAAACCTTGTTGAGGGTCTTCCTTATGCATCAGCACACGCTGCGTAAATTTCCAGAAGTTGCCTTCTCATAAGCTTGCGATATGGAGCCTACTTAGTCCCTTAGACATGCGTTTTGACCGCCTGGCTATAGAGCAATGGGTGACGTACATTTCAACTAGCATTTCTAAGGTACATCTTAGACAGGTTTGAAAGCCGTCAACCCTACGCTGATGCAACCTGTATGGCAACACACTCGTTGATCAGAAATCCTTCTAACGGGCAAGATTCTAGGTCTATATGGGATATGTAATATACGTGTATATAGTGTCTCGTCAAAACAGTTGGGACACACCGCTTCAAACTATTTCCACTGTCTCTTCCTACTAGATCCCAGCTCCTAGTCCGTTCTTATCCGATACCTTCTTCCCTTCCCCTCCCTGCTAATTATAGCCTCTCTTCTCTGCACTATTTGAATAGCCTACGGCTTCAGAAGAATTCTTTACCACTAATACTGCTGACGCAAGCGCTTTATTATAACAGTTTTCAAAAATAGATTAAATATATGCTGCATGCGCTTTTCCTTTTCAAGCAGAAATGATGGCGTGGCAGCTACAAGTTTAATTTTTCCCCAACAGTAAACGCATTGCGGTATACGAAAAGCAGGTTTATACGACTAGCCTAGTTTGCCTGCAAGTAGTGTGTGAATTGTTTGACTCTACACACTCCAACCCAGCTCTGATTATTACGTGTCACAGGGACTCCTGTACAGCTAAACTAAGCTGCCGTAAAATTTCCTATGAGGCTAAAACGTAGCATTCACTTACTAATATCTTCCAGGTAGAATAGTTAATGATCGCAAAACTATGCATTCCGTTTCCGGTGTGGGCGTGCTTGTGCTGAAATGCGCACACTAGTACAATACGTTGCTGTAACATACGTGATAGCCACCTGTTATTTAAAAGAAATATCAACAGAGCTGCCGCAAGGCATCAAAGGAGAGAACCGTTAATGACAACAGAATAGAATAGACATGTACCGCCAAGATGTGATCGCTCATCCACGACTCGAAAATGTTCTGCTTTTTTTTCTACTGAGAAGAATGCAAAGACAAGAGATCCTTAATCATTGTTGACAGCACGGCTTTATGAAATTCATTCCGAGAAGATGAGGTTGGCGATTATCACATTTTTGTAGTATTGAGAAGACGTTCGCAGGGGACAAATGGATGGGGCTAGCACAGACCCCGCCTAATTAGAGAAATATGTGAGAAGCCTTCGCCCTGCTGTGGATATAGGCAGGCTGGTGATGATGATGATGATGGGAAGTATATGCTGGAAAACCGCAGCTGTTTTGAGGATACAAAAACACATTTGCCACTATTTAGGGCCAGCAGATCAAACGTTTCGAAGGGGTTTTGACACGTGTGAAAATGTTTTCAGCCGGTATTTTATTCTGCGTGTGCGGATTTCCTTTAGATTCTCATGGTTTACGAACCACCAGAGAGGCATATTCGACGAAATCGTGTTTTGAAAGAATGAAACGGGAGATACAAACAGGCACTTTTTCAAAAGTATCGCACTAGCACCAGCTGGCTTGAGCTGCAACAGCGATGTATAGTAAAATAGAATAAAATATTCTAGTTAATTGCATCCAACACGAAGTAGAGCGGAAGACGGGAAAGGATACGCGCATGCGCGCCGGTCATGCTGCTGCGTAGAGTTTCTACTCTTACCTAGAGAAAAAGCTGGGGCGCTGCACTTAGCCCCCATGGGCGCGCTAAGATTCATGGGGTGGTGTGCTACTTGGTGCATGACAATTTCATTTTTTCAGTTTCGCTTCTCCGCTATTATCAGTCTTCGGTATCAGTATTGTTTACGCACTCCAGAATCATGGGGTCAGCAAATTGCAGGCATATGTGTCATTATAATGCTTATAAAGATCAAGCAAGCTTATATACACAATAAGTCGATTCCAACATCTTATATACATAAATGCTAACCATTGTTAAAAACTTACTGAACTCATCCTATGTGTCATCCTTCTATGGCATCCATATCCTGATTGAATCGCCTTGTCGTGCAATAATCAAGCCACAACTACCGTGTCCATAGTATTCTCGGTTCTCTGAAACATTCTTATCTCCCTCACTCTCATTCGAGCGAAGTGTTATTTTGCATGAAAGTCTATCTGTAGAGGCCGGCTCTGCACGAGCGCGGCAAGGTACATGGAGTAACCATACAAGTTTTTGAAAAGGTTCGAATTAAAAGAATGTAACACTCCTAAAATATAACAGTATCATAGCAAAAGCATATAGTGCCTCCAGAGCGCGGCTAAGGGCCAGAAAAAGGAGAGCACAACGTGACCAAAAAAATAAATCCAAATTTTTTTGATATCGATTGTAACGTGCGAAATTTTATTGATATAAATATACAATGAGAGGGCCATAACGTTTACGCTTGAAAGTAACTGGGTCTTGTTTGTTCACAGCAGTTAACGTTTCAGAGTCGTTGATTTCTGTCACAGTAACTGCCTCACGTTTCCGACATTTCTCTTCTTCCTTTCACTGACTATCTCCTACTTTGTAGTCGGTGGAGAAACTCTGCGAGAGTTCATACCCCTCACCATGATTACCGACAAGATAACGCAGTCACGGGTGATATACGGCGGCCTCGGAGTCATCGTGGCCCTGGCCTGTGTCGGTCGTATGGTCATGCTGTGGGCCACGAGTCCCCGTCGCCGACAGAACGAGTGCGGCAGCGTCGAGTGTCAGAATGCCCGAGCCTATATGGACCACTTCCTGGACAAGACTGCAAATCGCTGCCGCGACTTCTACCGGCACGTCTGCCACCGCTGGATCATGGAGAACGTGGATGGCGCCACGATGGCTGAGAAAGTGGCGCGAGACTTCACCCCTTCGCTGGAATTCGCGCTCCTCGAGACAGCCAGACGTCATACTCCCAGTGAGCCTGAAATCGAGTGGAACAGTATAGGAACCATCTCAAATCAAGAATACAATATTTTTTTTCTATAGGTGCAGATGGTATGCTTCATTCTGGGCAGTGTAGCTTGTAGCTATTTTTATTTGAAATCAATCGGGAGAATTCACGTACCTCATTCCAAACGTCTCTATTTACAATTGACATTGCAGATTCTCGCTTGTACTTTGGTCCTGTTTGCGCAATGTACCATGTTTGATCATCATTACAATGATCGGACTCTGTATGGCATGCATGACATTCATATGTCATAGTGTCATGTGTTTCACTCTCCCTTACATGGTACTCCTTTGTTATGACACTAGCTTGCGCTGTACTGCTAAGGTCATCCATACAGGGTCGAAGTACACGTACACCTTCAAAAAGCCCAATGACGACTTCGAGATAATTTGGTCTTTAGTATTTTGTAATATTGTATTGGTTGTTACACGGGATTTCTTCTTCTCTAATGGGTCACTTGTATGAAATTGCATTTCTTACTTCGTATACCTCTTAAGGAAAGCGTAGCAGGGGGCGGCAGAAAGTTAGGTGGGCAGATGAGATCAAGAAGTTCGCAGGGGTCAAGTGGATGCAGCTAGCACAGAACCGGGTTAGGTGGAGAAATATGGGAGAGGCCTTCGCCCTGCAGTAGGTATAATCAGGCTGATGATGATGATGATGATGATACCTCTTAAAATATTGCCCCTCACTCGTTGTAGTTGAACACTTTTGTTGAAACAAGTTTCTAAGTTGTCAGAAGCATGGAAGAATGGAACTTGTTGACATTTTTGTGAGCACAACACCGCTCAGTTGCAAGTGCGAGCTCCTATACGTTCTCGAGTCTATTAATTCTTAATATTCAGACAAAACGTATTCGTGTTAGAAAAAACGCTTCCTGAAACTTGCTCTCACGTTGGACATGGCTGCGGCAAAAATAACTGGTCTCAGCAGAAGCCAAATTCTTTCATTTGTTTTCTTTATTTAAGCTTCGGAAGCCGAAACTATCCTGGTCAACGTCTGCGATGGCTGCATGCAGTTCGTGGCCTCCACGTACGATGTCTATGGACAGCTATTCGTAACCATGAACCATCACATCGACCTCCTGGGGCTCACAAATACAGCTGCCGCTCCACGGCAAGTCGTTCTTTTGTCCTTTAAGCGGGGTATATCCTCGCTCCTCAGCGAAACAGTCGTGATGCACGGTAAAGGAAGCCTGGCCCTCTACGTCTCTAGAGGCAAGAGGTTAGCTGATAAGCTGGCTGATGCTTCTGACAATTCCACGTTAATTTATTACATCAGAGAGGCACTTCTGGTGGATAGTAAGATAAAAGGCAGGGGAAATACGTCAATGATTGAGGCCAAAATACGCGACCTGTTGGCATTTGACAGCTAAAGCTCTTCGAGGGAAAGAATGTTGCAAGTGACACAGACGGTTAACGCATCGAAATTCACCGGGTTTGTGCAGGAAACAAACCCTCAGGTTTGGCTCCAGTTCATCAGTTCTCTCCTATGGGGAACGAACATTCACATTTAAGGATTCATCGACTTGATCTAGTTAGGGCAGCTGTCGACTACCTTGCAAATAATTTATAATTGGGTTTGTGTATATATTGCTGCACATATTAGCGGACGTTGGCAGAATCTTCTACAGAAGCATCTTTCCTAACAAGGCAGAGGTATTATGTCTCACTGCAAGCCAAGACGTAATGGGGCCCAGCTGCCGCCACGTTTTCTCAAGTCTCACAAGGTCGTTGCTACCGGCGCGGTCACATGTTAAGAACATTTTTCACAGCGTTCGTAGGCTGTCGTAGCAGCAGTTGTTAGAATATAGAATGGGTGAGACGGATAAGATGAATGCGCTTGCGACACTGAAAGGCATCCCCCTGATATAGTATACAAGGCCTCTCCTATATTTTTCCAATTAAAACGGTTCTGTGCTAGCTGCTTTCACTTGACCCTTGCGAAATTCTTAACCTCATTCGCCCACCTAACTTTCTGGCACCCCCTCCTACGCTTTCCTTCCCTTGGAATCCAGTTAGTTACCCTAAGCGACCATCGGTTATCCTCTCTTCGCACTACATGTCCTGCCCATGCCCATTTCTTCTTCTTTGCGGTATTCGTAAAAAAATAATAAATAAAATTTTGGTGCATCATTTCATACACCAGACGTCAAAGGACGACGACCTGGTGAGTGATAATTGAGAAAGTATATCAGATGAAACTGCAGTTCCAAACCATCCTGTTCACAACCGTACAGCACGGACACTCAACTTGTTTCGCTTGTTTGTATGGATAATGGGTGTTCTGCGTACCTTCTGCGATACCGCATTGGTAGACTATGTTTGCGCGAATCCAACCTGTACTTGTGGGGAGGTAATGATTGATATAAGTTGGCCTTGTGACCCGGTAAGTGTATGTGCACGGAAAATGATTCAGTCATTGCTGCTTAAAAAACACGATTGAGCGAAGAAAAAAAGATAGTTCAATGTTCTAAACTGATAATTTACTTTCATTACTCCATGCGAGCAATTTGAAGTGAGAATGGGTGGCTGGCACCAATAACTTTTTGGATAGCCAGTGCTAACTATATTTTTTGGTCACACCTAAGTGTAGTCGTAAAAATACCAGATAAAATAACTGTTGCCGCTCCTAACTGTGTTTGATAAAAGCGTTTGTCTAAGTGAAGAAGTGTTCACATTAGAGACGACAAACTTTAGAGTAATACGTAGATTCGCGTTAGTGCCCTGTAATGGGAACAAAACCCTTCTTGCTACAAACAAATCATGTTTATGAGAACTTGCCGTATATTCTGCCTATTCCTGCTAACTTAGTTTCAAAAATCAAAACTGCATTTCAGGCTGTGGCATCAACTTGAAGACTAAGCATACTAGCGAAAACGCTCCCTGTCCCACACGTGGACCGTCGGGAGTGCTACAATAAAGAACCAGCACAGGAATCGGTCATCATTAAGAGTTTTATTTGGTACGCAAGTCTGGGTCACTTTTTCGGCTGCTTATTCGTAAAAAAAAACCTCAGCGCTACGTCCCTGGAAAATGTGACAGCCAAATGGAAGAGCTTCTACACGCTGTACTCTGCAGCTTGGCGGTCGATGCTCGTGCTCTTTGAAAGAAGCCTTATCTTTGAAGCATCCGAGTATCACGAAAATTTGATCTGCAAGTTCACCGCGTCAATGTGTGTCATATCCCACTGCGCCGCTGCCATAAAGACGTCTGTGAACTTTCTATGCTTGGCCGGTGGGCGCCAGCAGCTCTTGAAATTTTTGGGTGACGCTGTAACTTTCGAGAGGTCGAATAGTTGCATCCTTCCATATCGAAAACTGGCCAGTAGTCGCTCCTGGTTTAACATGCTTTTGAAACTGGCTGTGCAAGCTAGCCTACGAACTACGTTGCGTAGTGTCTGGTCATATGCGAAGTTTCTCTTCGAGTCGACGAGATTGGCACCCCGTTCTGAAACCTCTGGCAATATGAAGCTGCTTCTCGTTTGGAGTCTACGAGTGTTTCATGTATGTTGCGTTGACAAGGTTGAGCGAGGTACTGGCGCACTACGTGCAGCCGGAAGTCGAGCATTTTGAAGAATACAAGATAACAGAAATGGTGTTCCCTACTAATGCTGAGAGGAGGAGCCTTAGTGGCAATGAAGCAATCCGTCTGAACCTATGCAAGAATGAAAGATTAAATGCGACAGTGAACAAAATATGGACTCCGACCATTGGGACCTCCTCTGCCTGTCTCGTGGTGACGCTCTGAATTGTCCCGTACAGCTCTTTTCACTTCCCACCATGTCAAGTAGAGGCTTTAGCCGGCGTTACCTACGCAATCTACTGCACCCTGTGTTTTGTTGATATGGTCCTCGTTAGTGACCACCTTAGAAGTCAGAGGAGGAAGACATATATGGTTTCCTAACTGCATTTGTGCGAATGGTTTTTGTCGTGCCCATTTGTATTGAAGTGAAAAGAAACGTGTACAGAACGCAGTTGAAAATATGGCAGAGGTTTCTGGCTCTCCCATTACAAATAATTGATTGGAAACGGCCCCGCATGTCTATCTTAATGTGAAACCTCGTGAAAATATACGATACATTAGTCGTTTAGAGGTTTAATTAGGTGTACCCTCCACAAATTTATCCCAAAAATTTTCATTTGCTCGAATCTGCATCTTAGATCACCGAAAGGGTACTTGTCTCAGACATGTTTGTTTGAGCTCACATGCCGCTGCTATGGGGATTTATAGGCACCTCGCCTGCATAAATAGGTGCTTATATTATCGAAAATATCTTGCGAAACCTTTTGTGCGGTATGGCTTTCTGTGCAGGCAAACGGTAATTAAATAACGATTAGAAAATGACCGCAGTTTATAAAATTCAAGATCAGGCCACCAGTGGCTGAAAATTTGCATGGTGAGCGTGACACCTGCGTTACGTTTCCCTGAAAACCTCACCAGTACGACTACAAGGCACATTCTTGATATTGGGAACCAGCTGGAGAGCTAAGGCTGTCACCACTTAGATCTTACAAACTTCCCACACGCCACGTTCAAGAGAAACTGTACTTGTGCTCTGACTTATTTATAGACGTGCAGAAACGTCCTTACCGTTCGCATCATGTGAAGGGGAGCTTCTTCGTCTACTATCATTTCGCACTTTCTTGTCTATTTCAGGCACAGAAATTGAAAGATGCCGCAAAAACACTAACCATGCTTGATTCATCGGAGAACTACAGACGGCAGGTCAGCCATGGCCTGTTTGAGTAACAGATGTAACATATAACAAGGTGGCATGAGCATAATGCTCATCTGCCTCATTTCACAGGTTCATTGCCTTCATGACGTTATCGGCCCTGAAGATATGTATCTCAGTGGCGCAGGTTTCTGTCGCCTAGATCGGTCACTTGTCACGATAAGTACTAATTTCATGCCAAAAGTTAGAGACTGTTGACGTATTGACTTTGTAGCCCTACGTCATTCTCCTTAATATATTCACGGTGAATTTACATTTTACTGCTTTTACGCATCGGAGTGCAAATTGATCAGTCCACCCTCGTTGGGCTATGTACACTCTTAATCTGGTTCAACTTATAACTGAAACCTATATGGAACCAGCTAGATTAAGTGTGTACGCACGCGAGATTTTACGGAGATGGCTGGCTCGGTTATTACATTCACGATTATCCTGGTGGAAACAAGCGATAACCTAAAGCCCTGGACCGAAAGGTAGGGGTGACGTCAATGAGTTTAGTAGTCTCTCACCACCTTTTTGGACCTGCTCGTTTTTCATGGTGAGCGTTGGTGATCTAACCAGTATTCAGTGACTTATTGCGCAGCCTATTCACTATAAAAGCATTGTCTTTCGTCTTCGGTTTTGTGTGCAAATACCAGCCATATATAATTTGGATATATTTCTGCATGAACGCTTTCTCTTAATAAAGGAATAAACTAATAATAATAATAATAAACTAGACAGATTTGTGCGCTTTAAGCGTTACCTTGTGTCTTATTGGGAGCGGTACCACATGCAAAGGTTTCGTCAGTGGATAAGCCTCCATATCTGTGAAGAACATAGTTTGGTATTATCTGTGTGAACTTTTGAGTGAGAAGAGGTGTTAGACGTCCACGTTGATGACGAATAATTGTGGTGCATTATGACAAGCCGCAGAACTGAACAGCCACTTTTTCAGAATTACCAGTATTTAGGGTTATTTGCACGTCTAGTCCGTCGTATCCACTCAAGTTTTGTTTGGCTTATAGGGTTTAACAACCCACAATGGCTCACTCTATAGGGACGCCATATTCAAAGCCTGCATAAACTTCGACCACGGCTCGCCTGCACTGAAAAGCCGAGATGAAAAGATGGTGCCGTTGTACTTGACGATATGAGTGCATGTTAAAGAAGCGCAGCAGGACGAGCAAAACTGCTGATTTCTTTGTACAGGCGGTTTGGTCCGAGACATTTTTCCTGTGCATTTCACTCCAGAATCAGGAGGGGGAAATGTCGCACGTATAAAAAAACCGGTGGCTAATCAGCGGCAAAAGAGATTGAACCTGGTTTCAACTAGCCAGGCGGATAGGTTTACCAGAAGGACAGCGCTTTGGTTTTCTTCGCTCGAGCTGTTACCACCGAAACGTTCAATATATAGAGGCATTAAAAAGCGTTTCGACGTGCATGTGACACAGCTTATCGATCACAGGGAGTATTATGTGACTACCGTTTTCAATTTTTCCATGAAAACCTTTAAGGTAGCCTGTACAGGTGCGGACATAAGTAAACAGAGATCGAAATTAAAATCACATCTTCTGCACTGGAGATTAGAAAACAATATCTCTCAATGTAAAAGCGCACTGGAGTGTCCTACCGTCTTACGGTTGCCAGTTATAATTATGCAACGTGTGAAAAGTTTTAGAAGGGAATAGTGTGCTCCATTTACTTTTGGCCACAAGTCGTAGGTGGAAAGCCCGTTGTTTATTGTACTTCACTCTGGCGTCACTGTGGCGAAGCTAAAAGGGGTGTCATTTCAGCAAAGTTACTTTCCCGAAGTACTTCATGACGGGAGCGGTTTGAATTATCCTTGAGGTTTCATTTCGCTCCTTCGCTCATTACATCACTTGGCGTTTAAGTTTCTCTCAACCTATCGTCCACTCACTCCTTTTCCCCAATGCAGAGCAGCAAACCGGTTTGTTTTACGGCTTAACCTCTCTGCCTTTCCTCCTCATTTTCGTCCTCCTCCTCCTCACTCTATCAGGCTCTATAAATTGTGTACAGCTGCATATTGCTGCGGATATCATGTTCCCCAAATGTTCGCGTGAATACCACTCAGACGGGCTCAGAATAATGCGGAGCAGGCTTTTGCACCCAAACTCACCAATAGTTTCTCTCTGTGGTAATGACTGATGCCTCGTCTCAATCGATGGTGTGTCCAGTTGATACGCTGTGTTCCGCCAAAGCATTAGATGTGGAGCGGTCGTTCGTTACGTCATTCTGATGATGTCTGAGCCTGCGTCTGAAGTTTCTAGTTTCGCCAATGTAGGCAGCGTCACAGATTCCACACGGTATTTTGTATACTACGCCCGGGTTTCAAAACCCATGAGATATCTCGACAGTAAATATACTGTAAATAGATTCTTCACGTAACATGTTGGTGGCGGTGCGGCCATTGATCCTGTTGGCAGCCTTCACACGACGGAACTAATGTCCTGCCCATTGATGCCTCAAGATACCGTCCCCGCCCCACCGGAGGCCTTGCCATCAGTCATCCTATTCCAACCGCGTGATCCTGGCTGTTTTACTGGTGCGAACGCCGCAGACGTGGAAGAATGGATTCGCAATTTTACGAACGTGTCAGCAAATATAATTGCTGGGACCCCACTCTGATGCTAGCCAATGCTGTTTTTTACCTTTAAGGCACTGAGCTAGCCTAGCACGAAACCCACGAAGATCAATTACAAATTTTGATGCTTGCAAAGAGAACTTCCGCGAACTTTTTGGAAAAAGCCTTGCTCGAGAGCTTAACCTAAAGAGAACCCTCGAGACGCGTGTCCAGACATCTACTGAATCATACGTGGCCTATATTCAGGATCTGCTCGCCCTTTGCCACAAAGCGGATCTCAACATGTCGAAGTCCCCAAAACTTCGCCATGTCTTGAAGGGCATCGCAGACTATACATACAACACGACTGTATACAAAGACGGTCACATGATTGGTTTCAGCATAAAAGAATGCTGCCGTTTTTAAGACACACAAAGCCGTCTCATCGCACCGTCATTTACTCACCTTCATAATACTCCTCCGACATCTTCATGCTGAGACTTTCCGTCCCAACACCTGCCCGCCTCCACCGAAACCGAAAATGTGACCTGCATCGTTCACCGTGAACTAGAGGTCATCTCTCTCGCTACCTTACCGCCACATTGTGTCGACATCCACCTTCCGCATGTTCCCCTATTTCAGGCTGTTGTCCGCCAAGAGCTCACTACCATGGGCTTCAACTCCATTGTTGCCATCAGCCCGCCCACTGCTGTCGACGTTCGCACCTTTTATCGCGGCCGACCTGCTAATGACACCGACAATTGGATATCCTAGTCTATCCTAGGTGACCTGCTTATGTCGCCCAACGTCGACGTAATACACACGAATGGCGCACACCTGATAACAGGCCTATTTGTTTGGCATAATCTTACGTCGGCCATATCGCCCATTATTGCCAAAATCGATGGTTCCAGCCACAAAGGTCCCGCCTCCCACCCTCTTTTTTATCTACGATGACCGCTCTCGTTCTTTATCGCCTCGTTTCGATCCTTCAAGAGCTGCCGTTGACCCTGCGCATTTCCGCCTCAGCCGACCGCCCTCCCCACACCATCGTCAGTCCCGTTCGCCCCAACGGCGTCGCTTTTCATCTCCAAGTCCCTATGGCCGCTCCTCGACGAAAAACTAGATACTGTAGCATGTAGAGGTGATGCTGGAGTAGAGACCACGATCACAAATCCTCGTCTAGCACTTCGTGTGCGTCGTAATTTGCTCTCTGTGCTCGTTGATGGAACAGCCGTTTAAGCCCTGATTGCTACTGGTGCATAAGTTTCTGTCATGAGCCCTGAATTACGCTGTCGCTTGCAAAATGTGCGCACTCCTGCTCCTATTCAGGTTGTACGTGTCCCAGATGGCCCACCGTCTAAGGTCGTTGGATTGTGCTCTGCCCGCGTATCGATATCGGGCTGCTATACTACCGTCTCGTTCACACTTCTACAGCATTTCCCTGGCGCCGTCAGTCTTGGCCTCGACGTTCTGACCATGCAGCCATCATAGGCTATGTTACAAGCCTCGTTGAACTTAACCACCCCTCTCCTTTCAACCCACCCTCTCCGCTGTGCGCCGTCGTTTTAGTGTCGGCTATTTCCGCCTGCCACCTGAAGCCTCAACTTATGCCACGGTCTGCTCGGTATGGCGCACATTTGGCAAGCACTCACAGATTATGACCACCAGTTTACCGGTACCGCTTGAGATTAAAGCATACAACAGTTGCATCTTACCCGTACTCAGCTATGCAGCTGAAACAAGGAGGCTAACTAACAGGGTTCGACGTAAGTTGAGGACATTGCTATGGAACGAAAAATGGTAGGGGTAATATTAGGAGATAAAAAGCGTGCAGAGTGGGTCAGAGAAATAACTCAAGTTGCTGACATTCTAGTGGAAATCAAGACGAAATGGGCATGGGGAGGACATGTAGTGCAAATTGAGGACAACCGATGGTCTCTAAGAGTAGCGAATTGCATTACTAGAGAAGGCAAGCGTAGCAGGCGGAGACAGAGAGTTAGGTGGGCAGATATTAACACGGTTCGCAGGGTCAAGTGTATGCAGCTAGCAAGTGATCGGTCAATTGGAGGAATAGGGGAGAGGCCTTCGGCCTGTGGTGGAATTCAACAAGGTTGACGACTTGGCACGTTGGTATGGGTATGGGTGCTCCAGTCAGCTAGCTGACTGGAGCAAGACTGTTGATGGACTAACGGAGTTCATGTGGAAGACTGTTCGCCTCATGTTGCCTTCTCGGAAGGGGCGCGCAAATGTACAGGGCAAACTGCTAATCCTGGGAGACGAAGATTTGGATGTAAGGCACAGGCGGATCTTGGAGCGTGGGCCAAAGTTTTGCCTGCAAACAGATGTAAGTCAAGTTAATCTTCTGGCGGTGTCTCGAAATATTGCTCGTCATGTTTCGGAAGATGAGAAGAGTCGGTTTTTGAGTGAAGCCACGGACGTAATAGCGGCACGGAATTGTAAGCAGAGGCCACGGTACAGTCTGAAACCAGTATGTGACCACCTGGTTGACAACCGATTGCGTCTAATGGTATCTGATAAGGAAGGCTTCTTTGTCGTTGTACCTGACAGCTGTTTCTCTGAAAAAGCCTCGGCCGCGATTGCCAAGAATTTTAAGAAGGTGAAAGCGAAGCCATCGTCTTACAGGAAGCAAGCTATCGCTTGGTTAGACGATCACAACCTGATGGCTTTAAGTTCGAGGGTGAAGGCAGCTACCGACGCCAACTTGGATGTTTTCTTCTCGGCGAAGACGGACAAGACGGACATATCTTTCATGACCATTGTTTCGGAACGTCGAACATGGCAGTACGAGATTTCGGGATTTTTGAAGAAGCATCTAAAGTTGTTAAAAGTTAAGGACCCATTTTTGATTCCTAGTTCTTCTAAGGTGCTAGAATTTTTAATGGACAGAAATCCGGCTAGGTGCTCTGCAATGAGCATTGATGTGGAGGACTTTTATTATTCTTTGCCGCAGGACGGACTTGTATGGTGTGTGCAAGACTGCATCACTGTTAATAATGATGAACTGGCATTCATTAATGCATGTGGTTTATCGGTTGCTAGTTTCTTGGAGCTGTTATCCTTTTACCTTAGTTCCACTTTCGTCTGTTGTTAAGGCAGCATGTACATCCAGAAGTCAGGGGTATGCATTGGTCGCAGGTCGCTCCTGTGCTCAGCGACATTTTTCTGTCTAAAGTTGACACCGCATTGAAGCCAGGTTTGGATGCCATTGGTATAGTAGCGTTTTGCTACGTTGATGACTACCTTATTTTCTTGGATAAGGATTGTTTCGATAGTTTGGCGCAAGATGTGTTACGAAAGTTCAAAGAGCAAGGTCAGGGTCTGTCTTTTACGTATGAGTTTCCTAAAGATCACCATATACGGTTTATAGATTTGGACCTGTGCTTTGAAGACAATCACGTTTGTTGGAGCTACAGCCCCAGGTCAGGGAAGCCTCTGCTTAGATTTGAATCGGACCACTCGAGGTTGGTAAAGGATGAGTTGGCGGTCGCATGCGTCAAGTCCGCATTACTTAAATCTTGCCATCACCGTGTCGAAAATGCTTTTTCACAACAAATTTCGAAGTTGTTGGCGGCAGGCTTTCCAACTGTCCATCTCGCTCGTCTGTCAGAACGTGTTTTAACACGATCTAGGAAGAGTAAAATGGTGCAGGTTGATGTTGGCGTGGCGACGCGGCGAAAGAAGGTGGCTGCCATACCTTATCTCCACGGCGTTTCTCACCGACTTAAGAAACTGGCGCCAAGGTACGACGTTGACGTTGTATTTACAGCGAGAAACAAGATAGGAGGCTTGTGCGCTAGAGTTATGAAGGGGCTCGACAGTGTACTTCGTGATAGTTTTCGTTGTGCAGTGTCACATAAGAAAAAGTTCACCCCCTGCAGAAAGAATGTGGTCAACCACGTTCCGCTGAATTGTGGCCGGTGCTACTACGGGCAGACAGGCAGATGTCTAAATGTGCGCCTGACGGAGCACTCTAATTCTCTGGGAATGAAGGCGAGTTCTAATCTTGCACTACATGTGCAATCCCGAGAGTGTAAGTCGGAGCATGACCCGTCCCTTTGTGCGCCTGACTTCAATAACACGGGTGTAGTTTACAGCAATGGTAATCAATTCTGCCGAGAGTTGGTTGAAGCATTTTACATTGCTAAAGCCGAGGACAAGTGTGTGGCTAAGGCGTAGGTTAGCCTTCATTGTAAGGAATTTGATCTATTAGAAAAGTCGTTAGTTAGGCCTCGACTTTGAATTGGCTTTGAATTTTCTTCTTCATCTTCTTCCCAATTTCCTGCCATTCCACCGGTTGGGTTGTGCGCGAGCTTTTCGGAAAGAGTCTTCGTTTTCTTCTGATCAATAAACATTCAGTTGATAGTCCAGCCTTGTCCTGTTCTCCTCTTTGCTGTGTCTCGTCTTTTCGCTGGTTAAGTATGAGCCTGTAGTGGGTATAGTCATGCTGCTGATGGGTGATGGTGTTGATGAATCTATCTCTGGCAATTCTCACGTGCCGTTTCGCTATTTACGCTTTATAACACGACAGTGTTAAAGGCCCTCCCCACAGGTAAATGTAGCGCTGAAGCGGTGAGCGAAGAATCGCGGGCCTTACTTAGTAGACGTTCGATGGTGGCTGGCATGGCCGAGAATGAATCGGCGGTATCGCTGAGGTATGATTCACATGTCATTGCCCATCAGACAGGAGCTGCTAACTCGGGCCTCTCCTTTACAATAGGAAGGTGAAATAAAAATCCAACCTTCCTGCACTCCTGAATTTAGTTATTACGAGGTCCTGCGTTTTACTGGCACAGACTTGCAGGTGGGCAATATCTGCTTTGAGGAATACAATACAACGTAAATGCTAGTTGCTTTCACTGCAGAGATGCTTCCTGACTAGATATATAAGCCGCTCGTTGAACCTTTCAAGACAAACAGGTTCCCGGCAACAAGGGGCGATTCAGGCTTCCAGCGACTGTGATCTTCGGTTCCTCTGTCATTGTTATGCTGTGCGATGAGCTTCATGTATCTTTTTCACATTGCGAGATATCTAATAGTGGCTTGGGTGGACGTGACCAACGGTGTTTACAGCGTCCTCTGTTGGCCATTACAAGAGGTATCAATAATCACCCTAAAATACTTGTCAGAAACACAGTATTAGAGCATAATCGGGCTCTTGGCAGTGTTTGCAAATGCGTTTTGTTCCCTCTACATTCACTTTCTTAAAAAATGATTTATACAGAGAATGCAACAAAAAAAAAAACAATGAACCAACAAAATATTAGATGTACTTATTTACGTCACCCTGAGTAAGCTAGACAGGAAGACATATGTGGTAAAGTAGTTTTGCTAATTTGATTGCGAGATAGCCTCAATATTGAGCAAATGATCAGGTCAGAATTCACAAATTCACACATTTTCCGACTGCAACCAGCACATCACCGTTGCTCGTTGAATACCGCGAAGAAAGCTGTCTGGAGACTTAGGTGAGGTCTGATGCGCGTATAACAGGAGAACATAGGCGAAACATTAAAACACTGGAGGTTTAGAATTTCGCATGTATTTTACGAATACCGTGCGACACCACTTGTTTGGGCTGACGCGAACCATTGTTGGTTGGGCAATTAAACAATGAGTATGTCAGCTGCTGGCAGTTGAGTTTCATCAGGTTTTTAAAAGCTCTCAAGCCAGTTGTGTTTTCATTTGCGTTTTGATGCCCAGAGCTACTCTCCAGGCACGAGGTGCAGGTGCGGCCGTAATCTATCACACCTCCCCCTATCACAGCACAGCGTTATTCAAAGCTGGAATTTTTGACAATGAAATTTTTAAGAAAGCGGAATGCAGTTTCGACACTGCTTTTCTACTTGCGTTGGGTTGGACCTCTGAAATTTATGACCGGTGACATTTTGTATCAGAAAAGGCTTCAAACCGTGCGAGAAACGGCCATTTCGGATGTTTCATTAGGTCTTGCGAGTTAGAGCGCTAATGCGCTGCCGGATATATTATTGGGAAGCAACGTTCGAAAGAAAATGTTTCTCTTTGCAATATTGCTGCAATTTCTGGAAGCTGTAGTCAATGTACACAACATGTCAATTGGGTATTTTGGTGGTGGTAAACAACAACAAGACATCCTATGCACAGTGCTTCTCCACCTTTACTTCGCATGTTCAGCTTGTTGAGAATCTTTTGAACTCTGGAAAAACATATATCAGCAACGCTAGCGTCCGTTGAATTATGTGGTCGATGCTTGTTTTGGCATATCATAACATTTGCCAGGAGAAGCGAAATGCTCCTTGCATCTGGAAAAGAAAGGCAGTAAACTTTAGTAACATCGCAAAACTTTTATTATTATACTATTTTTCAACCACTTAAAAAGTAGTTGCAACGTTCAGACAAATCGGTCACAAGGACAATACTTATTAAAAAAATGTTTGGTTTTTGACTAAAGTAAGCATATGTTACAAAGCCGAAATGTCTCGCACACGCCTACTACCGCATGAAGAGAACGTAAATTACTCTCTTGACTGCCATCACAGATGACAATATAGAATAATTTTTATGAAGTCTTGAAAATAGAAAGATGACATCAATTCATCATGTCCGCTGGACATTGTAGGCAGCGTCACCTTCATAATGACTTCAGCACAACCAGCAGTGAACTTAAGCAGCAGTCAAGAATTTATTACTGCCAGAAAGCCGTTCATAATTTCTCTCTTTGTGTACATTGTGCCTATCATTTTGAGAGTACCACTGTACAAAATAAAATGATCGGCGTTAAAAAGCATGCTATCTCTTCATCAATTTGCTAAATTCCATCCTGTATCCTAACGTATGTCACGCTGTACTAAAGTGACGCATGTCGAATGGAGCAGCATCGAGAGGCCTGAGTTTTAGCAATTGCCAGTTCTGGAATCTGCATCCTTGAACCCTGAAAAAGTCTACGGCTTTAAGAGTAGTCTCTCGAAGAGCATCTAATTGCGTGATGAAGTCTCCAAATGCAATAAAGTGGATATTGAAGGAAAACATTTTTTTGCCTGACAGTAATGCTGATTTAAAATGTGTGCGATCACTTCAAATGCATTATATATACTACCCAATGTTGCATGTTCTTTCTACGAATGGCAACTCAAGTACCTGTAGATAAGATGAGCATAATTCACTTTAGCCACAAAGCTCTCGTTGAATACCTTGTGTTCATACACATCTGTCTCGAAAAGTTTTTGATAAATTAATACTAGCACACAACATTCACAGATAAAGTTAAGGAGCCTGCAATACCTATCTTTCCGAAATAGGCCTATCCTGATTTCGATATTATTATATTAATTTGAATGGTTATAAATCTATATCTTTATACATTACCAGGCCATCGTCCACTTTTCCACTCCTAAGTGCAATAACCACCCCCTTTTTGTAGCAAAAATTAACTTATATTCTAGGTTTTCAGAAAAGAAGCCGTTTGTAACTCATAACATTACAAGGCACAACAGCATTCTATGACAGTTCATCAAAACCTTTTAGGGTCAATTGAACTAGAAAGCAATAAAAATGCCACAAAGGGCTATCATACTTACCTTTATTTACTTCGCAAAATCGGAGGTGAATTCATCGCCCTGTTCGGCCTGTAAACAGGATGCAGCACGACTCCTGCATGAGTTTATGGAAGTGAATCTCAGTGCCCGTAAATCACGCGGATGGGTGTTTTGCACCCTGAACTGTTTTCTCTCAAACATCATTACGTAGTTGAGTAACATGCATCTTTGAGGAGTCAGGAAAGGTATAAAGCGAGAAAACGAACAATGACCCAATGGTGAAGACTATTATAGGTCGATACCTACATGCAGAAAATTAACATGCTGCACATGACCAAATAATATCAAATAGGATCGCTGAAATTCATTTGTTTGAAATATTATCTGACCTATGTAAATTATGTTGTATTGGACGTTTATTGCCTGCTGCTTCTGCGGTGTTATGAGCTTCGTAGCACAAACTCCACCATAATACGAACTCTGTTGAAGGACTAAAAACTGCTGTACCAGAAAAGGTGCTGTTAGGCGGCATCTGCCATAAAAAATAAAGATAAGATGAGCGGAGAATCTCAGTCGTTCATTAATATTTCAATAAGGTTCACACCGGCGAAATCTTGTTATTTTTTATTTCAGAACTCCAATGCACGCTAGTCTATTTCCATCTCTAGAAACCTTCACGTTCCTGCCTCACATTTGTTCCTCCAAGTTAAAAACGGAGTGTCCTAAAATGGTGCCAAATGGAATGACATAAGCTTACTTTATGAAATCCGTAATCGCTTGTTTAGTGCATCTCGAAAAGACTGGGTGCTTTGACCTTTGGCCATACTGGAACATCAGGTAATCTGCAGTCGGAGTGCAATTTTTGGAAGTTCCGTGGCCATCATGATGGGAATTGAGCCTGCATAAATGTATTAGTGACACAGAGTAAGGAAAAACATAGAATGAAACTTTTCTTCTCCCGAAAAGGATACGAAACTTTAAAAAATAAGATTTCAGTTATGTTATTTGCCCGTTTGCGGTAAACGTTACATTTGGGCAAACGGTCGAGTATGTGCTGAATTCCTACCGCGCAAATCTTGCGACTCAAAACCTTGAATAAATTCAAAAGTTAATAAAAGCACTGAAAATACACATAAGGTGGATCACTAAAATGTCTAAAATTGAGCTAAAATTGAAGTGTCAAAAAGGAGTGTTATTCTCGCTATGGGGTAGTACCAAATGTTCATCCTCAGTTGACCTCAGTGTCATTAGGCTTAAGGCTGACATCCATATTTTAATATTTTCGCGTAAGCATTTTGGTTAGTTAAGGTATTCAGAAAGTAACAGTGCAATGTACATGAAAAACGGCGAATTGCCACATATGAAGGGCATGTATTTCTACTTAGAATGAGAGCCGTTAGGGATAAGGCTAAATAGAGAATACCTCTGTAATCTGTGATTTGCTGATGACATTGTCTTGCTAAGTAATTCTGGGTATGAACTGCAATAAATGATTGAGAATCTAGAGAGGAAAAGTAGAAAAGTGGGCTAAAAAATCAATATGCAGAAGTCTAAGGTAATGTTCAATAGCCTCGGGAAAGAACAGCAGTTTAAGACAGGCGGCGAAGGGCTGGAAGTAGTAGGCGAATATGTCTACATAGGACAGATAATAATCACAGATCCGGACCATTAAAGGGAAATAACAAGGAGAATAAGATTGGGAGGGAGCGAATTTGGCAAGCGCTGGCAGAGTATGAATCAGCTTACCTGCTTCGCTCAAGAGGAAAGCATAAAACAGTTACATCTTACTTGTACTCAGCTATGGGGCTGATACGCGGAGGCTCACGAAGAGTGTTATACTTAAGTTGAGGATAACGCGAGGGCTATGGAATGAAACAATAGTAGGGGTAACGCTCAGAGAGAAGAAGCGTGCTGAGTGGGTGAGTGAAAGAACTCAAGTTACTGTCACTGTAGTGAAAATCAAGAAGAAATGGGCATGCGGTGGACATCTAGTGTGAACAGAGGATAATCGATGGTCGCTTACAGTAACAAACTGAAATCCAAAGGAAGAAATACGTGGCAGCCGGCGGCAGAATTATTGGTGGAGAGACGAGATTAAACATTCGCAGGGATCAAGTGGATCCTGCAAGTATAAAATCAGATTAATTGGTGGAATATGGGAGAGGCCGTCACGCTACAGTGGGTATAGTCTGGCTGAGGATGAAATTAAGAAATTGCATACAAGTTTACAGGGTGCTCCAGTAAATGATCTAGTATAAAAGCATGAACTTCATACTCTCGTATATTACAAGTACACAAGATGCGAAGCTCATCGACATTCAGTTTATACGTAAAATTTTGGCCCATCAGGACAGCCATCTGGCGCCTTTTGAAGTCGAAGTTTCTCTCCTATGATCAATGACATTTTTCGTCATCTTGTGAATAGCAATGTCCAGTAATTCACGAGTTCAAATTTTAGTCAGCGAAAAAACTAAACGCTGCACGAGAAAATCAAATGTTATGCTAAATAGTAAATGCTTGGCTAATAGTTTGCTAAGACGGCCAATTCCGCTAGTTGGTAGATATTCATATCAACGGAGAAGCGAGCACGAACGAAGAACAAAGAAATGACAGACAACGAGGCACCTTGTTGTGAGCCTTGTTGTCCTTCGTCGTCCGTGCATGCTGCTTCGTTGACATGAGCGAAGAGTGTGTTTGAGAGAGATCGGAGACACAACTTAAGGAGCTGGTAACTGAGGCAGCAGCAAACAACATATACCAAAACAAGGATTCGCAAGCGGAGCCGCAGACTGAAATCATTACAGCTGTCAAGTCATGTCCATAAAGATCAGGCTTAAGGGTCCCACAAGTTTGTTTTATAGCGGCAGCTGAAAGGCGTTCAAAGGGAAACTCTGGCTGGGCGCAATAGTTGTCAGAGTTGTGAAGGAAAAATCACGAAATAGGCTCTGGTATGTGACAGTTTCCAACTGACTTCGCCGAGCCCTGGTTGGTTGGGTTTTTCACTTGACGAGACCACGTGACAGGCTCTAGTTGGCAGCAGCTTTATAGGATTAGATGGGTCTCGAGTCCAGGACCCTTGGATTCCGACTCGAACGCGCTGCCCCATTAGGGAGACACGTTCAAATGACTTGGTTAAAGCGGGGCTTTATAGATATCGGTTGACCTCGCGCATAATGCTGTAGCTTACGACCGTATGGTTTATGTCAGACATACCAGGGCACCAATTAACGTATTAGGAATTACGTAAATAGCAAAGTGCACGCATGCCGATGATAATCCGGCGGAACATGGGAGCCGCTGACGCTTTCGCGTCCTACCCGTCAGCGTCTAAGTGTCTACTAATTTTATATTTTTCGAACATTGTCGATTATCGAATTTTATTCTTGGCACATTGCGGCATAGTTTGAGTTCGAGAAAAACTTTTATGTTAAATAAAATATAATGGTAATTGAGGTAATTTCCCGTAGTGTTCGTCTATTCATTAGGGCTACTTTCATATATGATGTGCGTCCTTGCCCAACAAGTCTGCACAGTTTGCAGACAGTCGGAGACCTTAAAATAAATTGCCTGTAAGCTATAAAAAAATCTACCAGTGAAATTTATGTAATCGGAGTGCAGGTCCAACTGGGGCTTTCAAACAAGTGAATGACTGATGATAATTAAACGGAACTCTCAATTTTTATTCCCAGGAAAATAATTTTCGATAAAAATGTGTCTTTATCTTCAGTGATTGTATGACTGGAAGAATTTCAAACCAGATTAGTCGTTGTGTAACGGAGACGTAGAACCTTACGTAACGTCTAATGATTTATTTCATAGAAGTGTTTCCATTTAGTTTGACTGTGAGTTCTCGCATGGAATTGTTTTTGTACATAGATTAATTACAAAGAACAGTCTCCCCATGTCCCTTTAGTTGTTGTCTACAACTCAGTGGGACAACAATATGCTTAATATATAGGCAACATTATTGTCTGGAAGACTGTCTTTAAAAACATGATCATGAAGCTAGCTTAGCGATTTGCTATTTCTGAAAAGTGTCAATGGCGAAATATGTTTTTAGTAGCTTTGTGCTCCCTCCAAACACCTTTGTACGAAATAGGACATAAAGTTAATAGACGTGTTAGACGTCAAAAACAGAACAAAATGAAAGTACTTGCTGACGAGTGACAGTTCACGGACACGCATCCAATGCGGACGGGGTTCTTACAAGTGCGCCAATTCATGAGCAGCTGTGTTGACTCCTGAGAACTGCCCATTGTCTTCCACGATCGCAACCTTCCAACGTTTGCACATTCCTCCTATGTAGGTTGTCCCTGTTATCAAAATTAAGAAACAATATTAACAATGCTGTTATGAATGTATGGCCAAACAACCCATAATTGTATACAATGCACACGTTTCAAATGATGAGGGTAGGAAATGATTGTTTGTAGGACGATTGACATATTTGGTTACGCAGCAAAGAAGAGCATTCGCTGCTAGCGTTCGATACAGGTTAGCCCATTTTGTTGAATTGCTGGCCAAAGAAACGAAGCTTGTATTCGTTTTTAAGGCATCAGGCAAGCTCTTTCGCCTTACAGGGCACTATTAAGATTTTGGCGATATAAACATATAAGATAATATTGCAGTATCCTTTTCTTGCTCTTTTGTTTCAGCAAACTGTGGAAATACATTTGAGTTTGGACTTTCCTCAGCAATGCCGTGTGCAGGCAGAATCATTTTGAGCAAGGAATGGTTTTGCTCCATCACGAGCCGTTTGCATTGATGCTCCCGTTGAGGCTGTATACAGAAGGTTGGCTCGTACATTCATCACTATTGCTGCGAATCTTTATTTTCAACACCCGCCAGTATGAGTCTTTATCTCTGTGATAGCGTAAACCGACCGAGCTTGAGCTTTTAGTTTCTTCGTGCTTCTTATTAACAAACTCGCCTTTATCACATTCTTTGTAGGCCGGGGTGCACCGAGACTAATTCGTAATAATCGCAGGCGAGCTCAACCTTTTTCTATTCAGGATTTTTTCCGCCTCCATTGGCTTGTTTATTTAGGTGCTTCTGCGCCTACTGGAAAATGAGCTCTGCCAAATGCACCGTGCATTCTATTTTCGTCGAGCGATGAGCAGGCTTGCTGTTATCGCCGCTGCGAGATACTTAGGTCTTTTGCAGGGACCCGTTAATTTCTTTCATTGCAACGCAAGTCCCTTCGTCTATTGTCTACGGTAGTGCCAGTAACATATATCACACAAATGTACAGTAAGTCCTCACAAAAACCATAAAAGTAACTCATATCTTGTATAGAAAATATCTTGAAGCTGTACCTCTTTTCCGTGAGCCATCTGGAGCTCTAATTTGTCTCCTGAAAACAAAACAAATTGGAGGGGATTTAGTGGAAATTATAAGGTGCGAGGAAAGAACAATCTGCAAAATGTTTTCTCGTGTCATTGAATCTGTACTTTGGATCCCACTTTAAGTGGAATATTAACGTCTACAGAAAAATCAGTACACGTTATAATTTTTAGGAACAAAAAGCTTTCATAATTAAAAAGATGCCGACAATAAGGAGCGGAGTCGAACTACAACCTCTCCATGAAAAGTGTATCTCCTGCTGGGAGGTAGATTTATCACTCCCTAGACAACCTCGCGCTGCGAGAAGTTTTAACAGAAGTTTAGCAAAAGTCTTTTTAAATGAAGGGCGAACTGGAAAGGTCAATGAGGTCGCAAAATATGTATTCTTTATGAGCTCCTCAAAATCTATGACAAGTCGTATTCAAGATGAGATTTGAACGTAAGGGGGGGGGGGGGGGGTTACAGCAACGTTTAAATATTGCAGTATATTTAAATGCACCTGTTTTGCATAATTAAGCTCATAATCCTAAGCATATATAGCATGCCCCTGTTTGTAGTTCAGTAAAGGGGGCATGAAACGCTATATACCATAGTTATAAACGCGCACTGCTAATCGGCATTCCATCAATCCTCTTTGAAAGGGAATAATTTTACGCTAGCCTCATTAGCACTGAGGAGATAGGTGATCGCAAATGATGCTCCTCTTCTACCCCTCAACTCAACCCACAAATGCGCGCAAGAAACGAAGAAAAGTGACGACGGCACCCCAACACCCTTATAAAAATTATAGTGAACAGTTTTTAGAATCTCTATGAACCTCTTATTGACTCTATCAACGCTGTACGTATTTTTAGTCTTCATGATTATGATTAAATACGAAGCTAATGGCACATTACTGCTTTGTATGTACTTTGGGGAATAAAGGAGTGTACATTGAGTTGGCAGGTGGATATACTTTGTATATACTCCCGTAATTATACAGCACATAGAAAAGCTGGAAGCAATTTCAGATGTCTGAAAAAATTGTCCAATTTGAAATTGGTTGAACAGTTGACAAAAAGTTTTCGCGTAAGAGCAATAGTCCCTTAGGCGATTTACTGCATACTGAAATTCTTAGCAACTGACATTTGGGTAAAGCTTTGACTTGACTATGTGTCTGACATTTTCCATTTTTATTTCGCGAGAATAAATTGCAAATGTCAGATGGTATATTAATATCAGATAAACGTGTAGTTAGGGCAAGAAAGAAAAAGCTCTTCAAGGAAGGATTGGGGGTCCTTTAGTTCTTATTGGTTCAGAAGCTATATATGTCGAGGGCGGGACATCAAAATTATTTCATAGATACGCGCAATATATGAATATTAAGGAAGTGACACGTATGCTTGGTAATTTAACCGCTATCAACAGATACGCAATCATGCACAGGCAACGATCGAAGCATCCATGTATGTGAGTCATAAAATTTATGTTCATATACAAGTGCGGGTACTGTTTGAATAAATATAATGTATAAAGATGCGTACCCTTTGGCTTCCGATCACAAAAGTACGGTGGGTGAATGCCACTTTAGGTGCACAACCCTTCCCAATCTTTTAACTTGGGAGTGATTTGTATGATGCTGCATTCGCGGCTACGTACCGTGCGAATATGCGCCATTCGCAAGCGCTGCTGAAAACCGAATTCGAAGCCCAGGGTTACAAAGGGAAGTGCCACCTACCCATAATAAGAGGCATTCAAAACACGCGAACATTATATGTGTATCGCAATTAGGCGCTTGCACCGAGCGACACTTGGGAACAATTCATGCAGTACTGGTGCTGCCCCTTGCGGCCACGCCACGCCTACAAATCTAAATCAATGCGCATAGCGGCAGGGCTTTATCACCTCTTCCCCCGAGTGTTAGGGAGCTTTAGTGGATTGATGTGTACTAGCTAGCGCCTGCAGCATGTCACCGCGCTTGAGCGTTGGTACACCACTCCTCTGAGAGCCCCACACGACATTAAGTCTTGGTTTCTTTTCTCGATATTTAAGTTCCAGTATACTAATAAAGTATGTTTCAGCTGGCCGCCCCAATTCCTGCCACTGTACAGGGACAAAAGAAGGATATCTATAGCATCTCTCACACCGTGTTGGGGACGAGATCCGAGAAAACCTGAAGCTAGCGTATGTGGTGTGAGCATTCAATAAATCTTAGTAGAATGTGATTGCACACTACAATGGGCTCGTCACTGTAGAATTGGAGGAGCTTACAGCCTATTTAAACCTGGTAATAAAAAGCGAAAGCAACCGCCGGGGTTGCTTAATCTTTTAACGCACTCGGCTTTTACCGCACTTCGAATCCGGTCCTACCTGATAAAGTTTTCAGTATGGAAGCGCTCCAAACTGACACCCAAACGTTAGATAATTTTTCTAAGATTGTAACCTCCGGATTAGCGTATCCAAAACAATTCAAAATCAAATTTATTCTGCATTCCATACAACAAAATGCATAGAGAATAAAAAGTAAAACTGCAGGAAGGCAAGGAGAGGACACATATCCACAAAAAGTTGCAGTGGGATTTTACTTTCTATGGCAGCAGTCCGTAAGCTATTTGCGCAGATTTGCATTTTTCATTCATTATTGTGTTCGAAACTAAATACTGAATGGTTGGGTTTTGTCTTTGCGGTAGTTGTGACGAAATGATTATTTTGCAGATATGAATCATTCACACTGCGTAACCATACCCAGTGTACACGTTTCCCATACCGCAAGGTTTTTTTCCAGATGCATGTAATTATAAAGATAATAGCTCACTCACGCGTGCCACAGTATGCTCTATGATAAGTAAAAAGGCGCTCTAATGAGAAAAAGATAGCACATTGGTTAACTCACGGAGTGACAACGGTGCATAATATCCGCAGACTACAGCCTTCGAATATTACTGTTGTTAACCAAGTACGGTCAGAGAATGCTCTAATATACATTATTTACGTTGTAAACGAAACTCTGTGGGGGGACAATCTTAGATTGTCTGAAATTTTCTCCTAAGAATTGGTCTAAAGGTTCGTGTTGCATTTCGGCTTCTGTTGCCATAGTTCCAGCTTTACTAAAGCTTGCCATAGAATCGCTCTATAAGCTACTGAGAATTGAACCTGCAGTTGCTGATAGCTAATACTAGATATTACTAGATACTAGATCGGCAGCTACCGACAATTCAAGTGCCTAGCTATGGGCACGTGAAATCACACTGGACACTTTTGACCGAGAGTTGCTAATCCTCCTCGCAGATATTAAAACAATACTACGCGTCGGGCGCGAAATTATCGTGGGACATATATTCAATTAAAGTTTAACGGATCAGTAAATCAAACGAATGCACTGAGTTGTCACATTTTATTTTACTGCAACTATTACGTCAGCCTTCCTAAACAGCCGGATGAAATTAGGTTGTAAACTAGCCAATAGGCTCAACATTTTGATGCCTAACTTGATGTGAATTCATCTAATAAACGGCAGCCACATTGTCAAATTTGTAATTGAAAACGAAACAATAACGATGCAATACTTCTTTTAAATTTTTATCGGGCGTAGGTGGACGAATGCGGCGAGTAGCGGCTAGTACCAAATTGCTGCGGTTTAGCTCCCTTTAAAGCAAGTGTGTCGGAAAAGCCTGTAAGCGCGGTTACACGTAGCAAAACTTTTGATTGTCATCCATTCTTCATCTGATGAATGAGCTCTTCTCACCCTCTCTTTAAAATCCTTTACAACGAGGGCTCCGTGGGCGTATGCTTACTTTCCGCTGGGCTGTTTTGTGCACATTGCGCTAGCACTGCGGAGGCGGCAACCAAACCGATTTCCAGCAGCCCACAGAGGAGGCGTTACGGCTTCCTCATCGCCCGACGCAAAGGTATAGAATTGGCCGAGTATTGATGTCATCTGTAGCTACTGCACGTGTGCGACGCTCACAGCGAGCTTGTGAAGCCGGTGGCGTCGCAACTGCTGTCACGCATGCCTCATCCGTAGCTACTGCGCATGAGCAACGCGTGAAACGAGGTGAGGGGTAGGAAACTCCGGCTAGTTTCGGTTTCTGCTACATCTAGCACACCTGGCGACTGAAACAAACTGACATTTATCAGGGAATGACACCCTGCTCACGCACGATGCGGGATAGAATGTGGCGGTGGCCGAATTGTTTAAGCCGCTGGCATCAGGAAGTACTCCTTTTTAGCCTGTGCTGGTTCGAGTCTAGCTCGGCGTCGATGTCTTTAAGCCTCTTGGATAAGCTTTCCTCCAGCCGATATGAAGGGCATTGACTGCAGCTTCCTACATGATGGATAATGGACGTCTATGGATATTACCTGCCCTTGCGAGGCAATGTATTTTGCGGCGGCAGATCGGCGCTCTTCGGCGCAGCGAAACTGCGGAGTATAAGGGACCCAACTGTAACGTTACAAACGGCACATCAGTTGCTCGACGCATGCGCAGTAGCGGCTGCGGCTCCACACGGCAACCTTAGCTTTACACGGCGTATTGAAGCTTTCGCTCCAATATCTTGTGCTTCTTGCAGACTTTAGGACGCGAGTGAACATTAGTCATTCTTACGCTGTCAGAAGGAAGATAGCATCAGACCTCTTATCTCCTTGATTATAATTGGACATTCTCCGCAGTGTCCCTTCCTTGAGCAGGTGGTCGTTGCTATTGGTTTCAAGATAGTTTTCAGGTCCCTGAAAATATATGTTTCTGAGAAATGTTATCGGAAGCCTTGCCAAAAACGTCTCTCTCACCGTTATGCTGCTCTCAACTCCTCGTAGATTAAACGAAATTCCAAGGTCCAACTGTTTATATATATCAGCCACCTGAAAAACGGAATTTTAGAACACGACCGAGAGGCTCTTTACTATTTTTATTTCCTATACATCTCAGAATACCCCCACATTTACTGAGCAGCAGGAGGAAAAAAAAACAATGATGAATGTGACACTAGAAAAATATAGTAAGTAGTAGCTATGTCACATTTTAAAATTGTTGCATTTGCTATGAATGTGGCCGCCAAGCATGAAAAGAGGATTGTTACGCTTCTCTTTCTGGAAAGCTATAATTCATTTTCCTTGCGCTGTATAAAAGCGCAGGCATCGATGCTAGGCCCATCGTACATTTGCTTGAAAACATAACATCGGAAACATTTTGATTCGCATAACATGCTGGCACAGCATGATCTGTCATAGACGACGACACGGTTGCAGTAGCTCGTAGTTGTGACATTAGCGATGCAAAAATACTCGAAACGACAATAATACATGAGCTTTACGTGTTAACAGAGCACGTTTTATATCCCCCGGCAGAAAGAACATTAAAATGCACGATTCTGTAGGGCTCTGTCTGCAATATTATACGTAGGTTACAACGAAACCCCGCTGCACGCAATCTAGAGGCAGGCAGTCTAAAGCAATGCATTTAAGAGACAGGCGAATTGAACCAATAGCACAGGTTGCAGACTTGCTCGCGCTCGATTATCTTGCAATATATTGCCTATATCAACATATAGGACTTTCATTCGTCCACTGAAACGTTTCCATGCTGCGATCGTTCAAACTGCCCTAATCAAGTTGCGTGCTTTTTGAAAGCATCATTCCTTTTTAATATACGGATTTGCCTTTTTCTAATGGGTGCATTCACTCTAACGCAAAGTACTGCGATTGCAGTATTCCAATTTGAAGTTTATTATTTATCTCCGTTTCTGTTCTTCCCCCACCCCACCCCTAAATAACATCGTTATCAGAGGGCACTTCAGGCATTTTGATAAGTAGAATAGTTACCCAAAGTAGGCAAATCTGGTTAGCATGAAGACATAGACTGGCCACCTACTCCTGTGCCGGAAAAAGGGATTAAAAAAACACTTTACAAACAGCTTGCATTTAAAACTTTATTGTATACAGCCGACTAGTGCTCCTGTATACAGGTACACTACATAACACCATTACTACAGAATGATAGAAATGGCAGCAGAATAAGCAGAGGTTAGAGAGACTGCACTTGAAAATCGCTGTACACTTCACTGTAATGCTGAACACTCGGAGGGACATGCAGGCCCTGTGCATAAGCGCTGGTAGTCATTAAAGGCCATAACCCCATAAAGGGGTAGACATTAGTTTTCCGTTGACTTTTTTTATTTGGGATAATGCATGGTGTAAAAAGAGAAAGGTTATTTTTGAAAGGTAAGCATGGGAGTCACGACTTTAAAGATTGCGTGTGGCTGGTTAATAACACCGAGCATCTATTTGCAGTTTCAGACTAAGCTGCCAAATATGGTCGCAGCATTCGCGGGAAGTAGACACAATATTAGCCATACAAATATCACAGCAGTACAGTACTGAAGTAAATCGCAAGCGCTGCACTGTTATATAAGAAAAGAAGAGAAAGTAGGAAAGATGTTTAACATGGTTTGTCTTCAGCTGAAAGCTGTTTAAGGAGCTCCAGGGTGAGTGGTTGCTTCAACTTTAGCACCCGGTCTTCTTTGGAGGTTCCTGCACACAGATAAAAATGTGTTGCCTGAAGACACACTTCATGCTTAACCACAGTAAAAGAAGTGCAATAGTTTAAGTGACAGAAGGCGAATCTGTTGCGCAATAAGGGCCGGCTGCCCAATTTAGTGTTAGCAATACCACGCTCAGAAAGAGGGCATTGTCCCACTTTCCGATGCTGAAGTAGCCTGCCGTTTAGATGGTGCTGCTCTGTCATTTATATTGCCCCAACTAAAGCAGGTTGCCCTTTAGGTGGTGTGTAGGGTGTCGGTGGCTGCTGGGCCATTTCTAATACTAAACGAGGCATACCAAGGTGGTGTGTTACGTGTCGCTGGCTGCACTGTAGTTTCTAAACCTACAGAATTAGGATTTCACAAAGAAAATTCTAATGTTCAATCCTCATGTCCTAAGCTGGACACTAAAAATCTCGTGTGTTTATACTAAATGCATGTTCTGGGCAGTCACAGGTGTATCACAATGATACGACTGTTCAAGTGCTAGAAATCTTTTTTCACAAAAAATGCTGAGTGAAAGCTTTACCCCTTATAATTTTCGTGCATGTGACAACTATTGTGTGATCAAACTTAAAGCATTCACAAAACGTTGGTGGGGTCGGCTTAACTGTCATGCTGTTTTCCAGTGCATGTATGCGGCTTTCCAGTGCCTGAAAGGCGTGCCTCCATGAACAAGAGTACAATACTGATAATCCAATGAATTGAGAGTTAAGAGCAATGCAAGCTTGGAAATTCCAAATGGTTAGCTCACCAGAAAAGATAGTAGCCACATCATTTGGCTGGAGTTGTCCTATGATCTTTCCTATGATGTAAGACTACTCAAATTGGTCTGCTATGAAATGATCCTGCATAGGAATATATGCAGAAGAAAGCATGTTAGAATACTGTTGAGAGAATTTGTATTTAAAAAAGGTCTATGTGCAACAGGTGATGCACAGTGCAATCATTGTTCGTTTGTGGGCTTTACCATCCCAAAGCGACTCAGGTTATGAGAGACGCCACAGTACAATTATGAATTCATGAATTCATGACCAATTGTTTATGACCGCCGCAATGGGAGTGTGCAAAAACAGCAGTAAGTATGCATTACCGCATTCCTTGTAATTTTCCGCCGTTATCGCTGGTGAATTCATGACCAGAACTTTAACCGCAGCTTCGCGGTGATATTAACTGTGGCACACAACATATTATACTGCAAGAGCTGGTGACTTACTGTTGCACTCAAGAAAAGAGCAGTTCTCAAGTGAACCTCGAGCAATTCGAGCGAAGTCGGCAGGCGCGCAAGTAAACGTTTTTGTGGATCGCCCAAATTTAATAAACACTACCATTTTACATAAAAATAAGCGCAAAGAATGCATTCAGATGAAATGAAGAGAACTTACCTCGCATATCCGAACTCCTTTCGGGGCTGCTTTCACGTGGCTCATACGTAAAAGCCACTGCAGTCGCCGGCGTAGGACAATTCATCCGCAGGAAGCTGAATAAAACGCTTTGCCATTTCGGTGCAGTTTGTGCAGTTCAGCGCACTGCACCTCATTATATTTGAAGAGGACGTTCTGCGCTGCACAGCCATGCCATTAGAGCGCACAAAAAAGGTGGGAACACACTGTAGAAATTGACGCGACGACAGCTGACGGCACTGCAAGTGGCGAGAAAAATGTTTCGCCTGTAAACTTGGCGCCTCCGGTTGCGCTTGTCAACTTAACTCCTCCTTCGAATGGAACGTTTGACGTCATCGCCAAAAGCGGCGCAGGGATCTCAGTCGCGCAACCCTGCTCCCTCAGAGAGCATATACAGGAACACTGGATGCGTCCGGAATAATTTTGCAATGGAAATAAGCGTCATATCACTTCTGGGGAGCCAACTACTAATAATGGGTTGGGCTACTACACCGCAGTGGCTCTGGATGCTTATTTCCGGATATTTATTGATACCAAGTGCCCCACTGGGTGGAGAAGTTAGCACTAGGCTCGACGGTTTTGGCACAGAGTCAAAGTCATTATGGAAAGTCGATGTTAAAAAACACAACCTTATTGCAAAAACCAGCCTCTCCCAGCGTCTTCCAGTACGAAACCAGTAAGTTTTTCACGTTGGGTGTGCTTGGAACGCTGAAGGTCTGCGAGATTTACTGGAGCAGGGACGGGAAAACACTGGTTGCAATAGCACAATAAAATTGAAACGCTGGAATTAGCTTTTTGACGATGGTAGGGTCGCTGGCATTCACGATGCACTGGAAGATGCGCTCTGCGTGCGCTAGGGTCGCACTGTTCCCAGTATCATTTTGGAAATAGTCGGAAGTCTGAAAACTGAGAGACGAGAACTAAGGCACAGAAGAAAAATATGGTTCAAGTAACTGATTTTCCTTCGAAGTCTTTGCGCACCTCTATAGAAAACAAAGGCGGTATCTATTTTCGAGAGTTTCTATGTTTCGTTAAGTCGTTTCGAGCGTTTCGGTAGAAATAATGATCGGCGCGGCTTTGATAATCAAACGACACACTGACGATTAACGTGCAACAAAAACTGGCATTGAATAATGCGGGCTTTATGCATCACAAATTTCTAAACAGTATTTCAGGGCACTCTGCCGTAATGATTACACTGTGGGCTCAATCGCAGGCTCCAAACAGAGCGTACGCATTCGCGAGATTAGCCCGTACCGTGACTCAGTATAAACAGCAGAGAAAATAAATAAAACGAGGAACAGAGTCGTTTACTGAGCGATGGGCCAATTAGAGAATAAAAATATACAGCACTTTTAATCAATAATGTTTTGTGTGTTTCTCAAGGTTTTGCGTTCTTTGCTCTGCGTATAAACCAGTACAGCCTTCGGTCATCGCAATGCTTCCCGAAATTTTTGCATATTTAGTTACCAGTAAAATAGTGTCCTCGCTGCTGCGCTTGCCGGGTTTGAAGCTTCGTAGCACGTTTTCCCTTGAAGGTTTGTGCTACAGCTCCGTGTTCAGTGAAACTTACATCCACGGTAGCATAGAATGAACGAAGAGCCGGCGCTGTTAAACTTGCCAGCGCTGTGAATCTCCACCAGTTAAAATGATTCCAGCGCACAATATAGTGCGAATAGGCATCCAGAACATTAGTCGCAAGTCGTGATTGCAGCCAGCAAGCTCCAATGGTCAAGAAAATGTAATTGTTAGAGCGGGAGCAATAGCCTATACAGTTTGAAACCGACATTATGAATGCGGTCATCACATAACCTACAAGAATATATCAGAAGGTCATCAATCGTGAATTAACGAGACGTATAAAAGTTCTCTCTTCTGTTCGTCAAGGTCACCCCCTTTCACCTTGCTTTGCTTTTTGCGCTGTTTCTGGAGCCACTGTGTCGAAAAGTTTTTCAAAGCAATGAGGTAAGGGGCTACGAGGAGTACTTGCCTACGAGGATGAAGTGTTTTTTTTTTTTTGCACCGGACAGGGAAAACATCACGGCTGTACTAAAATTAACCCAAGAATACTGTGAAAAATGTGGCAGCCTGATCAACTGATCAAAGTGTGTGGGATTGTGCCATGGCTCGTAAGACAAGGCACCAGGCGTTTTTGAGAAAGTCGAACGGTTTATCACACCGAGCACGTATACCGAAGTACCACTTCGGTGATATAGAGAAAGTGGCTCGGCCTGGAGCAAAAAGGAAGTTGAGATGAAAGAGTTGACGACTCGGCGGGATAGCCACAACTTCTCGGTATTCGCACGGGCGGCAGTCTGCGATGTTTTTATGTATATCGTACAAGTCCTGCCTTGCACACGGAGGAATTTCAAAAATTACATCGCATTTTTGCAACTTTCGTCTGAGGGGGCAATTGGGAGCGAATGTTCCGAACAAGCCTCTTTTAAGGAGCAGGTGATGGGGTCTTGGTCCTTGTAATTTGTATTTAGGACAGATTGTGCTGTGATTCATGTTTCTGCGCAAAACAAGCACCTAATTCCCTTTCTTCATTATTTTGTCCAGTGCATGCTGTCTAACGCGCTAACGGATTTAATCGTTTCATCAAATAAAGGGGGTAGTTATGGTTTGTCACGCTATCTGCGAGAGGTGGTAGCCACTGATCGTTTTCTTGCCACGTATTTTACTCGGGAGTATTTGCACACGTTGAAGAAAAAGCGCATAACGCAGGACCTCTTAGGCATGGTCTTTCCAGTTCCGCTATACTGACAGATTTTCTAAAATACAGTTGGTCATGATGTGTTGAAAAGGCTAAGAAAGATTTTGGTCATGCCTCCTACCAATACTTTCTCCTGTCTACACACTAGTACCTGACCTCTTAGAACTTGGTTATACCAAAAGAGAATTCATGTACCACGGGGGCAAAATTCTTTCCTGTGTAACAAATTAGAAACAATTAAACACATTCCATAGAGTGTAATAACGCTATCGTTTTTGGGGGAGACATGTTACAGCGTGCCAATAAGAAGAAGCTTTTTCTTACACTGCAAGGTATAAGGTTCTTGCCCGTTCACGACTATGCATTACCATACGATGCCATATTCCATTTTAAACTGTACTCTGTATCCCGCAGTGCTATGGATTAAGGTCATTGAGAGACTGGAGCGTGGTTTTTCTATGAACACTTTGTTGAGAGCATTCAAAGATATATGTTAAATCGAAAGATGCAGGCTGTGGCGCTGAAACAGAGTTGGTGTTTAGGAAGCTAGCACTAAAGAAACGACCCCATTATTCAAGACCGGAAAATGGTGTGACGAACTTGTAAATATATATGTGCTGTATATTTTGTAATCATGTACGTATAGCAAAAATAAAACAAAATTGTATAGTGTGTGGCATCTTGCTGTTACACAATCTTATTACGAACCATATGACATATTTGTCCTTATTGAATTTTATAACTCGTGGAAGACACGCAATGTTGGATCGCAACACTGAATCTGTTGTTCCGCCTAGAATTCATTTTAGCAGAGTGAAGCTGCAAATGAAGGATATTTATCAAGAAAATGACTTTCAACATGATAGATTTCCGCTGGTGACACGGTGTTTATCTTTCCCTACATTTTAGTTGTGTTTTCTGTTGTGCACCTCAGCAACGGCTTAGTGGTTTGTAAACAGTCTGTCTACATAGCATTTTTAGTACTTAACCGCGCGTAATAAATGCCATGTTAACTTGTCGTTGCTGCGTGATTACCGTAGAAAGCTATGAAACAAAAGGTACTGAGGTACTCAGTAATGGGGCACTGAGTGAAAGGTACAAGAAGCAGAAACAATGCACGCATCCAATTCAATATGGGCCCCAGCCCCGCGCATCACTCCCGGAAGTGTCTTGGGCTGCGTGCCGGAGAAAAATATCTTTGTAAACCCAACCGTACGCGTCCCGCTACGGGCAAAAACGAACGCTTTCTGAATTGTTGGTGGAGCCTCCTGACAGGAAAAAAATAGATGCGGGTTATGAGTCAGCAAGTAAGCAAGAAGTTGGCGGTTGTCTGGAATATACTGCTGGCAGGGGAAGAATGTTGTGTTCTTTAAGCTGCGTGTTTACTTGCGCACACCACTCCCAAAAAACTGTCACTGTGGAAATGTAGAATTCGCTGCATTTGATACTCAATATCTTTGACAAAAATGTGGAATTAGGTCTATATCTAAAGGCTTTATTCTTATCGCTGCGCGTGGGAGGGAGCTCATCTCTAGGTCACACTTCTGCCGCAATAGCACAGACGGGCGCAGACACAAGACATGAGATGAAAACAGCGCTCTCCTTCCTTACGTTGCTTCTGTCTACGCTAGTGTATGTACATTTCTAAATATAACTAGCCCAACAAAAGACCACACTCTCAAGATTCGGCATTACCGGTGAGGTGCGCCAACCTGTGTTCTTTTTAACAGACTTGAGCTCTCCTAATCTTTTACTACACTGAGTTGAATCCCGTACCGGTTGCTGCGAAAACCGCGCCTGAATGAAGGGTTGGGGGCATAAAACTGCTGCTGTAAATTACGAAGGAAACTTATGATTTGAAAGGGGGTTTTTACTGTGTTTTAACAGGAATAATAGCCCTCTCGAAGTTGCAAGGCGAACCACACAAGAAGACAGCCAGTCTAGGTCTTCACAAGCGAGCTCGAGCAGCGCAGCGGCACTTCGTCGTCCTTATCCTCGTCTTCGTGGTATTCTCGCCTACTTCATCCTTGTCTTCGTATATCCTCGTGTAGTTCACTACAATTTCCCCCGGGGCGAGGAGGAGCCATCCTGGCGATCTTTGGTAAGGGCAAAAGGAGCGGATCGTAGTACGTTTTGAGGCGGCTCACGTGCACAGTTTTGCGGCCGCGATGACGCATGTCCGAAGAGGTAGTGAGTGGCTCCACGATGTAATTCACAGAGGAGGTTTGACGGATAATGCGGTAGGGGCCGTGATACTCGGTTCGAAATTTTGATGACAGTCCCGGTGGGGTGCCGGGAACCCAAAGCCAAACAAGGGATCCTGCAGGAAAAACGTGTGGCGTCTCATCTTTGTCGTGGTGATGCTTTTGGCGGCCTTGAGATTCCGATGTAAAACACCGGGCCAACTGGCGACATTCCTCCGCATGTTTGGCAACGTCTGAAAGGAGAGTACACCCGGAGGAGTCAGGACGATATGGTAAAATTGTGTCCATCGTGAACGACGCCTCACGCCCATAAAGGAGGAAAAAAGGGCTAAATCTAGTAGTTGACTGCGTGGCGGTGTTGTAAGCGTATGTCACGAAAGGAAGAACAGCGTCCCAGTTAGTCTGATCGGCGGCAACGTACATCGTCAGCATATTTCCGAGAGTACGACTGAAGCGCTCAGTCAGACCCGTTAGTTTGAGGGTGGTAGGCCGTTGTGGTCCGATGTATGATGTGACATTCGGCCAGTAGAGCTTCAACGACGTTAGATAAGAAGACGCGTCCTCGGTCACTTAGCAGCTCTCGCGGTGCGCCGTGGTGAAGAACAAAATGATGGAGTAAGAACAGGGCAACTTCACGGGCAGTAGCGGCGGGTAAAGCGGCGGTCTCGGCATACCGGGTGAGGTGGTCGATGCCGACGATAATCCACCGGTTCCCAGAAACCGTGCAGGGAAGTGGCCCGTAAAGGTCAACGCCAATGCGGTCAAAAGGGCGGGCCGGGCATGGAAGTGGTTGTAAGGGGCCAGAAGCACGAGGTGTGGATGACTTCTGGCGCTGACAGGCGATGCAGGAGCGGACGTATTTGCGAATATAACCGTACATGCCGCGCCAATAGTAGCGTTGAGAGATTCTTTGAAACGTCTTGACTACACCAGGATGGGCACACTGAGGGTCGGCATGGAAAGAGGCGCAAATTTCATGTCGTAAATGGCGGGGAGTGACGAAAAGCCACCGTCGACCATCAGTCCTATAATTGCGGCGGTAGAGAAGACCATCTCGTAGGGCAAAGTGTGGTGCTTGACGGCGTAAAGCCCGAGAAGGTGCAGCAGCGTTAGGAGAAGTGGACACGACGTCGATAAGAGATGCGAGCCACGGGTCTTTGCACTGCTCCGCAGGCATGTCAGCGATGGCTAGAGAGGAGAGGACGGGATCAGCCGCCGTAGAGCAAGCAGGTTCGTTGGAGAGGGGAGAACGAGACAGTGCGTCGGCGTCCATGTGTTTACGGCCAAAGTGATATATAACGCGGATGTAAAATTCCTGTAGGCGGAGAGCCCATCGTGCGAGGCGGCCGGACGGGTCTTTAAGAGAGGACAGCCAACATAACGCGTGGTGGTCCGTGACGACGTCAAACTGGCGACCGTAAAGGTAGGGTCGGAATTTCGTCAATGCCCACACAATTGCCAAACACTCCTTTTCCGTAACTGAGTAGTTGCATTCGGCTTTAGAGAGGACACGACTCGCGTACGCGACGACGTATTCGTGAAAACCGTTTTTCTGTTGTGCCAAGACAGCTCCGAGGCCTACGCCACTCGCATCACTCGCGTCGTCTCGGAAGGGGGTAATTGTCCTTGTGGGTAATTTTGTTGAGGCGCCGGTAGTCGATACAAAAGCGAAACGAGCCATCTTTCTTTTTCACTAGCACCACTGGTGAAGACCAGGGGCTTTGTGATGGATGGATCACACCACGTTGTAGCATGTCCTCAACGTGCTCATTGATCACGCGACGCTCTGCCGCTGACACACGATAGGGGCGCTGTCGAAAAGGCGAGTTAGAGCCGGTCTGAATGTGATGCGCGACTGTGGAAGTACGGCCGAGAGGTGTCTGGGTGGCGTCGAAGGCGAAGCGAAATATATGTAAAAGGGCCACAAGCTAAGTCCGGTAGGTGAAAGGAAGAGCGTCATCGATGGCGGTTCGGAAGAAGTCGTCTGGCAACGAATCAGGCGTCGGATCGGACTGCAGAGCATCAATGTAGTTGCTGCGGTAGGTCTCGGAGGCGTCCAGGTCAGAGAGAAGGTGGGCTGGTTGAATAGAACCCGGAGATTCCCCACGTAGCAGAGTAATCGGGTGCGGAGACGGATTGTAGATGAGTAGCTTCGTGAAGCCACCGTGAACATCGAGAACAGCAGAGGGCAGCGGCAGGTGCTTGCGATGGATGAAGGATGCAGACGGCGTAAATAAAACACTAACGTCTGACACAGCAGGACACAAAAGAGGCACAAGGGCACAAGCCTCTGGTGCTACGTCGACATCTTCAGCGATGGTGAGCTTTTGAGGACACACTGAACGGTTGTCGTCGGGCAGTGCGTCGCACAGTGCAGAAAATTCTACTTCAGCTCGGGCGCAATCGATCACGGCGTTATGTTTAGACAAGAAGTCCCATCCGAGGATCACGTCGTGGGAACAAGATGACAAAACTACGAACTCGACACTGTACAAAACACCTTCAATGACGACACGCGCTGTACATGCTGCTATAGGTGCAATCCTCTCTTCACTGGCAGTGCGGAGTGACAAACCGTTAAATGACGTCGTAACTTTTCGTAATCGTCGGCAGAGTTGCTCATAAATCACTGACACTGCAGCACCCGTATCGACCAGCGCATATGCGGACAGACCATCGATAGAAATCATTATAACGTTCGTGGGAGAAATATGATGGTTGGTTGGTTTGTAGGGTTTAACGTCCCAAAGCAACTCAGGCTATGAGAGACGCCGTAGTGGAGGACTCCGGAAATTTCGACCACCTGGGGTTCTTTAACGTGCGCTGACATCGCACAGCACACGGACGCCTTGCTTTTCGCCCCCATCGAAAAGCTGCCGCCGAGGCCGGGATTCGATCCCGCGTCTTTGGGAACAGTGGTCGAGCGTCGTAACCACTGCGCCGCCCCGGCGGGGTGGCGCAGTGAGAAATATGAGGCCTTGAGCTTTTCGCGGAGTACGCAGTTCTTGCCTCAGGAACCGCGGAGCTTAGTTTCCCTCGTCAGCAGGGGGTGGTCGTCGGCGAATTGGTGACAGTGACCGGCGACGCGGAGAAGGAGAACGACGGGTTGTATACGAACGCTGTTCTGTGGCATACGCAGGCGGAGAGTGGGCAGCACGAAGCAGCGGTGGCGAGTAATCAGAAGACGCAGGCTCGGCCATGCGACGACGACATCGACGGGCCACATGTCCATCGAAACCATAGTAGTAGCAAATAGGACGATTGTCCGAAGTACGCCAAGGGTTGTAATAGCGCGGAGTGGGAGGATGAAGCGGGGCCGTTTGAGGAAGCGGTGCAGGGCGTAGGACAGGCTGCATGTGTGGTGACTGCTCAGGCGGTGGCCGCGCAGCCACAGCCGCGTAGGTCAAAGGGGCTGGAACAGCAGGTTGACTATACTGGACTGGTGCTTCGACGTATGTCAAAGGAGCAACAGGAGTTTCAGGAAGCGTGGGGAGTGCTTCCGCAACTTCTTGGCGGATGACTTGCTGCAACTTTGGCACTAAAGGAGTGGGAGCGTCAGGACGTTGGCGAACGAGGGATAGTTGACGGGCAACTTCTTCTCGTACGAACTGCTTTATTTGTGGCAGCAAGGTGGACTGCTCTGCTTCAGGTGTTAAAGCTGCAAGCGGCGCCGGGTGTGATAGCGAAGAGCGAGTGATGTTACGGCGCTTGCGTAATTCATCAAAGTTGTGGCATGCGTTGATAACGTCGACGAAGGTGGCTGGATTTTTAGCCAGAAGCATATTGAACGCGTCATCATCAATTCCTTGCATAATGTGATCAATCTTGGTGCTCTCTGTAATTGAAGCGTCCACGCGCTTGCACAGGTCTACGAAATCTTCAATATAGGTGGTAAAATTCTCACCAGGAAGCTGTGCACGGCCGCGCAGGCGTTGCTCAGCGCGCAATTTGCGCACTGCAGGCCGGCCGAAAATATCGGCAAAACTAGCCTTGAAAGTAGACTACGATGTGATATCGGCCTCGTGGTTGCGGAACCATAGGTTTGCAACGTCCGTTAGGTAAAAAATGACATTATTGAGTTTTTGGGTGTCGTCCCAGTGATTATGAATACTGACCCGCTCATATGAGGCCAGCCAAGCTTCCACGTCATGGTCGCCGGTTCCGCTGAAGATAGGAGGATCACGCTGGCGCTAAGCTCCAGCGCAGAACACGGCGGATGAGGGGCTGGTTGCACTAGGGGTGGTCGCGTCGGTAATTGCTTGTGTCGGGAGTGTGCGGCTGCGGAGCTCCAGGGCGGCAGGAAATGCTCACCTCCACCAAGTGAAAGGGGGTTTTTACTGTGTTTTAACAGGGATAATAGCCCTCTCGAAGTTGCAAGGTGAACCACACAAGAACACAGCCAGTCTAGGTCTTCACAAGCGAGCTCGAGCAGCGCAGCGGCACTTCGTCGTCCTTATCCTCGTCTTCGTGGTATTCTCGCCTACTTCATCCTTGTGTTCGTATATCCTCGTGTAGTTCACTATAGATTATTAAGTGCTTAATTTTTATTTCTCCCAAAATCAACTAAAATGAACGTTTAATCCACAACAATCTAGCCTAGTATAGCTAAAGCGAACCGAATGTATTACTGTACACCTTTGATCCAAGGCAATTCATCCATATCCTAATAATAAACCCAATCCAGAACAGTAAACTACTCAGTGTGCGCAATCCAAACCACTGCTACATATTCTATTGATATCAACCCCGATCTCATTAAATCCATCCTATGCCCTCACAATCCGTCAGTAATGCACAGTAACCTATGCAATACAGCGTAGTTAGAGGTATTCCGCAATTGTTCAACTAGACATAATGTAAAGCACGTTTTATTCACAAGAATGACACCTCAACCAAGATAGTCCTAATATTAATGCTTAATGTTGGCATATTACACCCTTGCTATGCAGTACCTATTATTAATCCTACGCAATCAGCCCTGATACACCTTACTACGACTTAATCCAATGGAATTCCTTCTTAACCCACAGCTATCCAGCTCTACATGTGGGTTAAGAGACCATTTTAAATTTGGCGACATTTGCTTATTTTTAACCGGGGTGATGACGTCAACATCTTGCTTCGCCAGAGTAAGGATTTCACGTCCCCTTTTTACCGGCAAGATCGAGTTTTGTTTCTAATGAGTCCTACATATCTTCCACCTTAAAGCCTTTATTATGAGTAGCAATTGCATGTGGCTAGAACGTTTTTTTTTTATCCTTTTTTATACTCTAAATAATGCAGGTGTAGGGAGTCAATTGTTTTGGAGTTATGCTGTTTGAGATTACAAAGCAAATGTGGTGTGAATATTTCACTAAGCACAAATTACAATATACAAACAAAATAGCAAAGATTTCTCATTTACAACAGTTTCGATGTGGAAAATTCCTGCATAAAAAATTGCGAATGCTACTTCATTGCAAGACACCACTGAAGCCTTTAGCGCACATACCTTTTGCATGAATTCCCTCACGTACATGAATGGGGATTTGGTACCCAGAAGTGCCGTGTGACGCTGGTCGCAGATCACGAATAAGTCTATGGTCACCATGCTGACATCAGATCTCATCCCTGCATTCGCACAAGCATTCAGTTTAGATCGGTGTTCTTCTGTCTATAATGGTGGCTTTTAATTTCAATGAACCGTATAAAATTTAATGCAGCGTGTGGAAGCTTCATGTGAGATGATGATTATTCATAATCGAACTCAAAGCTTGTGAGAACGGTAATAGTCAACATATGTTTTACCAACGGCATGCAAAATAAGTGCGTTTTGCCAACTGCATGAAAATATGATTTCCCCTATTGATGCCTACCTGCCTTAGAGAGCAGGCTTTTTGCATATTTAGGCAGGCGATCCCTTATAGCAGCTGGTTTGAGTGGCAGCAGGCTTGATGAAGTGCCGAAGGATCTGTTCCGAGCAGCCCACAGATAGTTGAAAAACTGAGGTGATTCCGCATATACACGGAATTTCACACAAGTTCAAGAGGGCGAATAAGGCAAATGAGTGGCGAGTTTTCTCTGCCGCAGACAAGTTGTAAAAATTGTGCGGAATGATGAACCCCGTTTGAAGCAGCCCAAAAATGATGTGCTAAAAGGAATAAGTGTAGTTTGAGTATTGCGTACAAGGGGTAGTATACCGTATTTCTTTGACTTGTGGTCGAGTATATATTAGATAGGGCAGACTGGGAGATGTTTATATAAAAGACTGGCAGAACACAAGCGCAATGTGGCACTGAAAACTTGTCAGAACACTGGTATGACTGCGCTAGTAAAAACATTTCAAGCTGTTGTTTAGGGAGTGCACGGTTGAGGCATGAAGCAGGAATCTATTCATAAGTCAAATAATTGAGGTATGTTCGATTCGCAAGAAGACTTCCCCGGCAAGTCTGTCAGAAAAGCAAATCTCGTTCCTCTATGGACATGATACTGTTTGTGATGAATCTCAAGTTGTTTTTCTTTTAATTGAGCGCTTTCTTTTTTTGTTTTTAAGCTTTGCGGCTACAAATAATATCATTTGTTTGGCACATTGGACCACTAAAGTGCCATGAAGCGAAAGCTTTTGTTTGAAACTTCGCTGATTCCTGGTTTTTACATCATATGCTTCTGTACGCTGTGTGGTGCGGCGCTCTAAAAAGCGCCAATGGAAAGGCGCCGCACAAACACCTGGACCGGTATGACGCGATAGCGTAAGCTACCTGCCCACATAAAAAGCCCCGCTTTATCCAAGCAGTATGAGCGCGTTCCTGTTGCCTAGGAACAGCGTGAATGCAAGGGTCTTGGCAGACTGATTCTGATGTCATCCTCCCATGTGAAAGGAGATGCCCGATTTGGCAGCGCCAGCAGACGGTAGTGCCGTGTAATTGGTCGAGACCGCTATGACGTCATCCCCAAATCAGCCAATCAGAGAGCCGAAAAAGCGTGGCACTTTTGCTGACGGCGACGCTGAGACATTAAAGGCTTTCGCCTTGAAATTCAGTTACAAGTCAGCGTTTTCTTGCGTGTCTCTCTAATGTTGCTATCTTTTTCGCTATTCAGGCTTTGCGAAAAGATGACTATAGTGCCACCGCGGCTTTAATATGATAGAAGTGAAATGTATAATATTTTGTGCACTGCTGGATGACTGCTGTATTGCAAAACATTTTTAAAATATACCAATTGGTTTAATGTAAGGACGAGTAGTTAAATTTTGCCGCCCTCATAGCCCCACAACTTACGATTTACGAATTAGTGTTCTTAGTCTACGGTATCAAAGGTTAAAGGCAGTTCTTTGTGAAATTTCAGGATGTAATTTCTATACCATCCCATTTGAAATCCTGTAACACCCATTAGCATCAGACATGGGATCTACGTTTAATCTCCACTGATACGCGGCAGCCATTTCATCCTCTATCTACTTTATCAAAACCAGCGTGCCACAAAACTTAATTCACCACATAAAATCTTAATCTGCTAATGTGCTTAGCTGAATAAAAGAGTTTATTAATACACAGAAATAATATAAACCGTGATGTCTAAAGTTGGTAGGTTTAGTGCGTCAGTTGTACGCTCTGGAATGCAACTTCCAAGGTCAATCTTGCTTGTTTGGCCTTGGTCACAAAAATTAATAATGTATTGCACCGAACATTTCGACCACTTGGTGTTGTTTACGTGTACTGGGCACTGTACTGCGGTACTAGGCGCTGGTTGGTCACTTTCGTCGTGGTTGGGATGCGTGCAGGCCCAATTGCGTCAAAGCTTCGACGCAGGCGTCATCGTAATGTGTAGTCATGTTTTAAAAAGCTTCGCTAGGAGAACCGGGTTTAACAAGGGTAAACTACCGCAATTTTTATGCTTGCGGGTTGTAATACCTACCCGTTGACAGCAAAGATGCTGAAAAGTTTAATTATTCATGCTAATAGGACTTCAAGCAGTGAGCTCTCTGAAATATCTCCGAAATGGACGATATAAGGAAAATAAAACAAGAACTAGAATTAATGGAAGCAAGGTATCGTGGAGAATTAGTGTAGGCTAGGGCAGAGAATAAATCCATAGGGAAAGCGCCATCAAAGCTAGCACTAGCGCTGGAGAAAGCAAATGCTGAAGGCTACCACATCGACAAAATTGAATGACGAGGGATCTTGTCAGTAGACCACGATCACATCCAAGCGACTTTCACGGAACATTATCAGGAGCGTTTTGCGTCGCATGTCGTAGACACTAGCACATTTAAGGATAAGTTTCTGGAGCTGATACTGCACCTCGACAATGAAGGAAAGAATCGATTAGAACTATAAATAAGTGAGACAAAAGTCGAGAATGCAATTGTCAGGTTAAACTCCGGTAAATAACCGGGACCAGATGGGTTTGGTTTGGTTTGTGGGGTTTAACGTCCCAAAGCAGCTCAGTCTATGAGAGACGCCGTAGTGGAGGACTCCGGAAAAGTCGACAACCTGGGGTTCTTTAACGTGCATTGACATCGCACAACACACGGGCGCCTTACTTTTTGTCTCCATCGAAAAATGGCCGCCGCGGCCGGGATTCTATCCCGCATCGTTGGGAACAGTAGTGGAGCGCCGTAACCCCTGCTCCACTCCGGCGGGGTCCAGATGGGTTCAGCGCGGGCTTTTACAAACCCTTGAAGCATGAAATTACCCCTATCTTCCCCTCTAATTTTTGCGACGCCTAAATGTTAATCCACTACCTCCATCATAAGCGCCATCGCACATGGCCCTCGTCCCTAAAATGGGTCAGATAGATTAATTACGACTAGTTACAGCCTACACACCACTTGCGCTTACAAACGTTGACTACAAAATATTTATGAAGGTACTAGCTCGAAGGTTGCAGACCGTGATTAAGGACATAGCTGGTCCCCATCAGACGTGTTGTATAAGCTTGATTCTTCACAATATTCATAAAGACGCGAAGTTTTCTTGAGTGTTGCAATGGGGGGATTGAAATGGTCGCGTAGCCACGCACCAAATTGACTGCGAGAAAGCAATTGACTGTGTTGCTCACAAAATTTTGCAGTCCATTTTGGATCGTGTAAACGTTGGTTAAGTTACCTGCAAGTGCGACTCCCTGGCATACCAGAACTGCACGACAGGTTTAATCGTAAACAAAAGTCTGAGGGCCGCCTTTAGCGAGCAGCGTTCTGTGCGGCAGGGCTACCCCATCAGCCTTTTTTGTTTTGTATTTTCATTGAGACCTACCGTATGAAAATAATGAAAAACGACCTCATTAATAGGTTTATGTTACAAGCATCTGCGGAGAAGTTGTTGGCATACGGGGACGATGTTGTTGTTTCTACGGTTGACCAGGAAAGCGTACTTGAGGCTGTCAAATGTGTCAGTGGGTTTTCGCATGTAACCGGTAGTGGGGTGAACTGGGCCACGTGCCTTGGGCAATGGTATGTACAGTGGCCATTGAAGCCTGACCACTTTGCCAATGTGACGTCTGCGAAGACACCGACAGAGTACTTAGGTATCGAGCTGAATAGTTACTGCTAAAGCGAGCAATATTGGAAAGGGGAGACGCAAGATCCGTATAACTCGTGCTATGGTCTTTTCAGTTGTGATGTATGGATGCGAGAGTTGGACTGTGAAGAAGGCTGACCGCCGAAGAATTGACGCGTTTGAATTGGGGGGCTGGCGGAGACTCCTGAGAGTTCCTTGGACCGCCAGATCAAATCAGTCGATATTGTCGATCATAAGCTCTGACTGTTCATTGAAGGGTCAAATTCTAAAGTTAAAGCTCAGATACTTTGGTCATCTTATGGTATTATTAGAAACGCAAAAGAAATTTCTTGATCTCTAACGAGTGTTTGTGGGAGGTTAAACTAAAAAAATGATTGGCCTATTATATAAAATCGTTAATGGGTAATGTTTGGGTGTAATGTTGGTAAAATAAAATTGGTTGCTAATAGAACCTGCTGTTTCTTCACATGCGTCAGGTCGTTACTCCTGGAATCTTGCATCGTGGCGAACACTATAAAAAGGTTCTGGGTTGCCATCATGGTGAATTTGCAGCTTTTCTCTTTAATTAGAGCTTTGCACAACTTTTTATTGAAATCAATAAATGGGCTCTGCTAAACTGTATACTTCCTGCCATTTCTCTAAAATTCTGTAAAATACCTCCTCAAAAAGGTTGCAACAATAATTAACAACCTATTCTGCTACCGCAAAGATTGCAGTTACAGCTGAATTATTAACCTATATAATAGGGTTATATATGACGCATGGATGATATGTTTTCAAACTAGTTGTAATTTCTTGAATTTCTGCGGTAATTCATGTCTTCCTAATTGCATCACGCGCCACCAACCCTCTTCATAGCCTTTCAACATGGGCGACGCACTTCGAAGGCTTGAAGGATTGATGCGTGGAAGGGTTTGCAGGGGGCACTGTCGTGACTATGACAGTGGTGCGAACCTTCAGAATTCCCAGTGTAGTGTTAGCGGTGTATTCCTTGGTCGCCGCCGTTGTGGGTGTAGGATGTATTTCCACCGGTCGAATATGTAGCGGTGGCCTCCGTCGACCGAACAATGACGTTACGACTACCAGCCGTTCCGTGCTTCAGATCAACTCTTCTCTGCCAAGCGGTAAGAAACCCCCCTAAACTCGCTGCACCGAGATACAATAAAGTATATATTTTTAGGCAACCGCCAACTAGCATCCGGGCTTGGTAGGAGAAGCTTTGTACCTGCGCACCCACCTTTTAATCGCTGATATGCTCTGAAGCAAATAAGTCTTTTAAATCGAAACCTTCACAAGGATAGTTAAGCTGCACTAATATGGGCTTCATTTTGACCTTCAAGGAACAGGAGGACGAACGCTTGCCATGAGGTTCCAGGTTTCAAAAAAAATATATAACAGATACCGTACCTTTCCTTTCCTATGAGCCGACACGTAACATCAGCATGGGCTAGCAAGTGACGTTAAAGGAGCCATAGGAAAAAAGTGTGGCTATAAATATGCAGTACTTTCTTTTCCCCAAATATCCGACCACTTGAAATGCAGCCATGTGGACCACATTGATCTCGCTCCACAAGGTAATGACTTCGACCATAGACATTTGCGGGACTTTTGAAGTGTTGCCTTTCACACTTGAAGCCGAACAAAGAGTGTAATGGGGTCGAGCACGTGATGTATCACATGGGTGACGTCACGTTGTGCCTTCGTGTGATGAAAGGCCATCACGTCAATTGAGGAGCAACTGCGCCTCGACTCAGAGCCAGTCAAGGACGCCAGTGGCGATGATGCTTCGCTTAGCGCGCCTTAACGATGGCAGTGAAATCGCGGTACGAAAGAGTTCCATAGTAACTATGCTGATAATTGCTTTCCCTGAATGCCGTGTTGTTAAACATTTGTAAATTGGTTTGAAGCAGTAGTACTGGCTCCAGCACCCTCGGCAATGGTACTGTTGTTCAGGGCCTACCTCATAACTATAATTTTTATTTGTTATGGGTAATCATGGACCACCGGGTGCAATAGCATCAGCGCGCAGGTCTTCGAAAATGTTTGATATAGAGAAAAAAACAGAGGAGGCTTAAGCTTCGCCTATAAGTAGTTTCAGTGGTGCTTAGCAAGAAATTTCAGAAAAAAAAATTTGGGTTGGGACCTTTGAAAAGTAAACACCCAGATGTGTGGCAATGAACTTTCTATTGAATTTTTTAGCGGCGCTTTGGAAAGGTGAGAGTCCCATGCCGAAAAAGAATTCGAAACCAGATGGGAAAGTTCTAACAAAACTCTAATATGAATGAAATGGAAAGAACCGGTGAAATTGTCTAACACCAAAAGAGTCCATTGGAGCCTCCTGAAAATAAGCTACAGAAATGCAGAGGAATGTAAGGCCCTAGGGTCATACAGCGAAGACGTACGTGTCGGGGAATCCCAGTTAGAAACATTGGATAAGGAGCATTATCAGTGTGCAATTGTACGATCGAGAGGGGAGAGTTCTTGCTTGGTGAAGCCCAAACAAAAGGGTTTTTAGAATATATGCTTGTAAAAATAAGGTCTTTAAGATTGAGTATAATAAGAACATACTTGCAATCGTGCAGAAATGTTAACAACCTTCACTGCGTTTTATATAAACCTTTTTTCAGCCGATGTGGTTCACTTGATGAAGAATAAAGAATTCCTTTTAGAGTTGGCACAATTAAATGAAGAGCGTGCGCTGCGCCGTGATCTCGGTTACTGTAAGCGAAGTCACCAACGCTACTGACGAGCTGAACAATCGAAAGTCGCCAGGCTCTGACCTTACTGCATTCTTTTACAAAATGTTTAAGCAAAAAAACCGCCCCATAAATGTGTCGGGTTTTTATGGAAACATAATTGCAACTTGCTGCCCCATTATTCTCGTGTCCCCACACAACACTGATACCGAAGACTGATGATAGTGTAAAACTCAAACATATTTCACGTAATAATCTTTGGCAAATGCAATAATAAGTTCGACAAATGCAGATTATGAAATATTAATAAAAAATCTTGATGCAATGTTGCAAACCGTAATTAAAAATATTATGGGGCGCATCAGACATGCATCATAAAATGTAGGTAAATCGTTACTAATATAGCCAGGAGTATACTTGAGTGCTGATATTATATGAATGGTGTCTTTGCCATGCATCAGATTTATCTAGAGAAAGCCTTCGATCAGGTCTTTCGTGAAGTGCCATTTCCGATACTGGAGCAGACAAAGGTCCGATCAATCCTGGTGGAGGGCCTACGCATGGCGTACAGATTTTGCAATATTAGATTATTCGTGCATAAAGTAGTTAGCGAGAGGATTCCGGTACAACGCTCAGTGCGGCAGGGTTGCTTGCAGTCGCCATTGCTCATCGCTATATTTATAGAATCTTTCTGCAGGCGTTTCCTCGCAAGGAATTTACTTTTTGGGTTTCCACTGCGTTTATATGAAGTACAAATTTAGCATGTATTGACGACATAGCCATATTGCGCGTAGACAAGGAAAGCGTTACTCAGGTAGCCGATACGATCAAGGATTTTCCCAAGTTTAGTGGGAGCACTTTCACTTGGCATAAATATTTGGAGTTTTGGCAATGGGAATGGTAAACGAAGCCTTGAATGCTGGAGCATATTACGTGATTATTGACTCCAGCAAGGTATATTGGAGGCCACTTGATAAAAGACATATTATTTACGAGAAAAGGCTGAAAAATTGAGGGGGGAGGAGGCAAAAGGATTGTCCATGTTTCTTCTAATGAATAAAGGCAGTTTATTGCTTTCCGAACTAAGTGTGTTATGTGATGCAGGTTTTGTATTGTTCAAGGATAAATATAAAGAAGATACACAGGGCCTTGCATTTTTATCTTTGCTTCAACTTGCGTGCAAATAAGTCGAACAAACGCTTTTCGCCGAGTATACGATGAGCGATTGTCTTCGTCCCACCTACTTTTGCTTCAAGTTGATAACCGTTTCATATTCTTACGATTTGTGAGGATCCTTTTATGCCGACTGCTTGTCTAATACGCTTTGCGAGAGCTTTGCCAATGTTCTTGGTGTCAATTGCTTGTCACTTCGCTGGTGAAACGCGGGCTTGTTTTCGTGAAATTGCTCAATGAACATGGTTGCTATGTACTCTATTTTCACTAAAATGTTTAACAAATGTCACCAGATAAAGGCTCTACTGCGACCTTATTGAACTAATCTGGCCTGATGCTCTATACTGGTCGTTATACTCTGCTGCGCCGAGCAAAATGTATTGAAACATGTAAAGAGAATGCCTGTACAGACTGCTGTGAAATTGTGCTTTTTTAAATTGCATATAAAGGTTTTGCTTGTGAAGAAATATATGGCGGAAAAACAAATCTTTGGGCCATGGGGTAGGAACTGTATTTTATGTAGAGAGCCGACGAATGTTGAACATGTGTTTATAGATTGTTGGGATGGGGTTGCCTTTTAGGTTCTCCTAAAGCGAACTTTGCCCAAAGATTTTCATTGAAACCCCCTTGGTATTATGTGTTTGGCTGTAGAAAAAGATGACAGTATCCATTAGGATATGATAATGCTATTAGGTGTGCATATTGCGTGGGAACGCAGGCTGGCTGTCCGACATGCTCATCTTCATCTCAGACATATTCAAGCGTAGAGTGGGGTTCTATCCGATAAATTGATGTTTGTTAAATAAGGCTTGTGTAGCTTGGTTTATCACTGTATTTGCAAACGTGATTATTTTGAAAATTTTATAATTTGAGATTTTGCCTGGAAGCCGGATTATGTTTGCAAACTCGAGCAGGCTGTTGTGTTTGTGAAATAATGGCTATAAAGACAAATAAATTGTTCCGATTTGGAGTGGTTACCGACTCGCGTCGCAATGAGAAGGAACCGTGTTCGACTCCGCAGGTTTGCGTAAAATTTTATTATTTCTTTACCTTCTTCTCAGTTTCGCGTTACAACCGTTACACCGACACCGACTTTTGTGCGATATCGGCCCTTAGCGTTATTTCGCTAATAGAGGGGCAACACACGACCTCGGTAACACCTCCACGAAGGGCTTGCGCCTCCTCATTCATCCCGTCCTCTAGAGACGCGCACGCTTACTGTAAGCCTGCCAACAATCTAGCACATTGTAATCGGGCGGGGAGGGGAGCATAGCGTCGCTTGTGTTGCAGATTGTGCTCTCTCATTTTGAACTTCAAGCTTCTCATAATTGTTCAAACTCAATTATTCGAGAGCGCGCTGCTCCGCGACTGCCAGCTCTAGCTCAGGCTGCTACAACTGAATAAATCATGCCCGGTGTTTCAAGAAGGTCGTGATTGGATCGCTGTGAAGTGGTAGGTAGCTCGTTAGTACGTGTAGCGGCACTTATCGTGAACCAGCCTTTGTTGTACAAGGGGAATTGCCACTCTTCCTTGTAAAGCGTCTTGTATTGTTTTCTTGTTATTGTTAAAAAGTCTTGTCTATTGCCTTTAATTCATATTTTTCATTTTTCCGTGTAACTATGCATCGCCCGCATTCCAACTGCACCTCGAAGAGTTGAAGTGCAGAAAAAGAAAAGAAAGAAGGCGAATATAATGAACCTGACATTTATTAGTGCCGCTGTAGGCGGCAGTATTGCAGTTATCCTTACTTTCTTTTCTGTGCTTCCATAGAAATGCACTTCATGGAAACCTGAATATGGGCTTTTGCAGCGGTTAAACTGCGTCATTGGAGAATAACTGCCGAAAGTAATTTCTAGATAAGGAAAGATGACTTAGAGAGAGAGAGAAAGTAAATCAATGAGAGTACAGCTGAAGAGGTGTGCCAGCGGCATGCTGCTCAATAATTGGCAAGGAGAAAAAAGTGAGAGCGCTATAGGTACAATGAAATTCTTAATTGCGGTTTTAGATATAGGGGGATCACGCACCTACTTTGTGGCATTTGTGTCGCGCCGCATAGAGCACATGTTTCCCGCACACACATTTTCTTGTCAAAGTATTTACACCACATTGTTGCAGAGAAACGGACTTCACTCAAACACCGGCACAAAGGCGTAAAGACAAACAGCAGGCTGCACTTTAAAGGCAAAAGTGCATAGAAACATGTAGCGTAAACCTGTAGTGTAGCGTAAACTGTAGTGTGTGCACTGCGCGCTGCACAGCGCATGCAAGTGTGACAAGCAGGAACATTGGCCGGTTTGGCTTAAAAAGACAAACGAAGCCTTCATCGTACGCCTGTTACTAATTTTTTTTGCGCTGACACCTAAAGTAGTTCTTTAAAAAGAAATCGGCTGTATACTCCCAATTTTCCAAGGCCTTCTGCGTTACTATATCTTATAATGTAGTGGCGTACAGGGAGTATTCAGCTACGTTAGAGTGGCAGCCATTTCGGGGCGCATAAAGCAAGGTGACAGCCTGCAGGAATATCTGAGTGGCTTATCGTTACCTTTTAAGGCTTATGCGCCGCTGAAGCTGTGGTCTGCACCACGTAATGAATACCGTCTAAGCGAGCTGCGCCCTTCAGCGATGTCATAGTATTTGTTTTTTCGGCGCCTACGTAGGAGTTGAAAGCGGCTACGAAAATTTCAAGCGTTCTGGTCTATGAAGCGGCCGCGTAGGCGTTGCTATGCATACATTGCCTGGCCGCACGTTTCAGTTTCTTTAAGGACAGGGCTAAAACTTGCTTCTGCTGCAGTGGCGAGAATTGGTTACGAGGCATTTTCGGAAACCTGTGAACAGATACACACACAACTTTTTTTTTGGGGGGGGGGTGGGGGGTGGGGGGGGGACTTTCCATTCAACCTTGAGACAGCACGTAGCCACAGTGTGGTGCGAAAGCATTAGTTCAAACTTTGTTTTATCAATCCTTATATCGAAAATGCACTGGTTGTAGTCAGGAAGTCTGTTTAAGAATCATTGATTGTATGACGTTTAACACACTACAAATGCAGGACAACAAAATGGGATGGCTTGATACTGGTATTAGTCATCAAGAATACTTTCTGATAAATATGGGCACATGTAATCATTCATACATTCAAATCATTTTGGGTATGTACCAAGTTTACAACTACATGCGCACCCTGACTATATTCCTCATTTGTAGGAGGCAATCTGGGTTTTTGTTTCATACCAGAAATATGTTATTATATGCTTTATACAAAAGAGTATGAAGACGCAGCCATCTACTTACTAACTGAATCAAGAATGTCCAAAGATGATGTCCTGCGCTGAATATTTTCCAGCGCATAGAGATGTAAGGTATAAACAGGCTCAGTCTTATATGTTCCTAATAAAAGCCCGACCTGTATAGCACATTGTTATAAAAGAAAATTTTTGTTAGATCTAGGTCAAAGAGAAAAATATGGAGCGAAGGAATTTTTTATAATATTGTAGCAATTTCTTTTGGGCTTCAGCAAGTAAAAGCATTTTGTCGTATCCTTGTAGAAAATCATTCTTTTCACGATAACCCAACTTGATTGACAGCTAAATAAAAATCATTCTTTGTTGCTTTTAATTAAAGGAATCTGACACCATCGTTCTGATAAAATGGCCAAACATTTTACTAAGTCATAGTATGTGATTACTCGAAATGACGCTTTCACACTTATAAGCAAAGAAAGTAAGTAAATGTGCATCAGAAAACTGTAAACCTCGCGCCAAAAACTATGCTAGTCCCAGAATCATGTGCATTCATAGGAGCCTATATTGGCAGTTGTGGTGAGTCCCATATGCATAATACAGATTTGGAGCCTGTTACCGGATAAAAAAACGAAGATTCAACACTGTTTTCCCGCGGGAAACTTTTCTTAAAGAGGGTTTGCTCCACTTCTACACGTTCAGGCATGACGTCTTAAAACGTATAACATTCGTCGAAATCTGCGAAAGAAGTATCACTGCTGAGACAGGGTAAGGTAATTATATGCATATTGGTGTTTAAATTAACATGTTGCCTAAATTCAAGAATTGGGATTTGACTTGCAGCTTCAATATAAATAGAATTTTTGAAAAAGCATCCGTATTTTAACAGAAAAAGAAAGCTTGTTGTTGTGAACAAACCAAGTGCTCTATTAATAACTTCATAAGCTGTGGACAAAGGAATGAGTGCGTATGGCTACTCGGTAATTGCGGCAATCAAGGTCAGGTTTAAATGCGCAGAACGCATAGTAGATTAGGGTATTAGATAATTGGCTGTGCTTCCAGAGTGGTCTTCGATATCGATTGCTGCTTTTAACTGAGAAATCAAAGCAAAATGCACAGAAAGCCTTGTTGCCGGTCTTCCTTATGCACAAGCACACGCTGCGTATTTTTGCAGAAGTTGCCTTTTCATAAGCTTGCGATATGGAGCCTGCCTACTCCCATAAACATGCGTTTTGACCGTTTGGCTCCAGAGCAATGGGTGGCGTACGCTTCAAATAGCATTTTTAAGCTAGATCTCTGACATGTTTGAAAGCCGCCAACCCTACGATGATGCAACCTGTATGGCGAAACACTCGTTAATCAGAAATCCCCCTAACGGGCAAGATTCTAGTTCTATACGGGATATGTATTATACGTGTATGTAGTGTCTCGTCAAACTGTTGCGAAACACCGCTTCAAATTAATTCCATTGTCCCTTCCCGTTAGATCCCAGCTCCAAGTCCGCTCTTATGCGATACCCCCTTCCCTTCCCCTTCGTCTTACTTATAGCCTCTCTTCTCGATACTAATTGACTAGCTGACGGCCGCATAAGATTTCATTTCTACTAATAGTTCTAACTCAAGCATTTTATTATAACAGTTTACAAAAACAGGTAAAATATATACTGCATGCACTTTCCCTTTTCAAGCAGAAATGATGGCGTAACTGCTAAAAGTTTTATTTTTGCCCCAATAGTAAACGTACAGCGGTATACGAAAGGAAGTTTAGACGACTACCCTAGTTTACCTATAAGCAGTGTGTAACTTTAAATCTACACACTCAAGTCTAGCTCTGATCATTACGTGCCACAGAGGCTAGTGTACAGTGAAAGTAAGGTGCCGTAAAATTTCCTACGAGGCTAAAAAGTAGTATTGACTTACTATTATCTTCCAGGTGGAATAGTTCATGATCGCAAAAATATATATTCCGTTTATGGTGTGGGCGTACTTGAGCTGATATGCGCGCACTGATCCAATACGTTGTTCTAAGATACGTGATAGTCACCCTGTTACTTAAAAGAAATATCAACGGAGCTTCCGCAAGGAATGAAAGGAGAGAACCGTTGATGACAACATAAGAATAGAATAGACACCGCCAAGATGTTACCACTCATCCACGGCTTCGAACATTTCCTGCTTTTTTGCTACTCAGAAGAATGCCGACAAGAGATCATTAAGGATTGTTGACAGCATGGCTTTAATAAATTCATTCCGAGAAGATAAGGGTAGCAATTTTTACATTTTTGTAGTATTGGAATGAAGTTCGCCGGGGTCAAGTGGATGGAGCTAGCACAGAACCGACTTAATTGGAGAAATAATAGAGGGGCCTTCACCCTGCAGTGGGTATAGTGAGTCTGATGACGATGATGGGAAGTGTAATCTGGAAAAGCGAAGCTGTTTTGAGGATACAATAAAACACATTTGCTACAATCTCAGCCCCGCAGATCAAACGTTTCGAAGAGGTTTCGATACGTGTGTAAATGTTTTTAGCCGGCATTTTATTCAGAATGTGCCGATTTCCTTTAGATTGGCATGGTGTACGAACTACCATAGAGGCATATTTGACGAAATCTTGTTTTGAAAGCATGAAACGAGAGATACAAACAGGCACTTTTTCACATGTATTGCGCTAGCACCAACTGGCTTGCGCAGCGACAGCTAGGTATAGTAAAATAGAACGAAATATTTAGTGTCGTGCATCCAAAAAAAAAAAGTGGGCCGGAAGTCGGGAAAAGAAACGCGCATGCTCACGGGCAGGCTGCTGCAGAGTTTCTACTTTTACCAAGAGAAAAAGCCTGGGACGCTGCAATTCAGGGGCCATGCGCACACTAAGATTCATGGGACGATGAGCTACTTGGTGCAGGACAGTCATTTTTTCGATAACACATAGAGGTATTACTAAGACACCGCCTTCTGAACATTGAAGCATGGAACCACCTCCCCCCCAAAAATTGTGAATGTTGATTCTGTTCAGTTACTTGAAACTCAAATCAGGGCACTGTTGTGGGAATAGTACTTACTTTGAATACCCTGATGTTCATTACGACTTTAATTTGCGCGTTTCTCTTTGCCGTTTTTTTTTTAATTGCACCGTCGGTTGCTTCCTGCGCTGTTCCACTTCCATTTCGTTCTTTGCTCTGCAATTTTGCTGTTCTTTAATTTTGGATTATTTGCCTTGTGACCTAGTCCTCTATGAGCCTGTAAAGGCTTACAGTATCTATATATAAAAAATAAATAAACAAATCTTCATCACCTCGAGTCGGGAACGTAGAGCTCAAATGCCACAGGAGCGAATGTGCAAAAGGAGACAACACCCATAAAATGTTTCTGTTTTCCCAAAAGGCACTGAAATACTTCTCGAAATGATTGAGCAAACGTATATTTTCAAAACATGTTTTTACTTTTGAATGGGCGCGTATTACTTGAAAAATATTGGTTCCCGTGATGCTCAGTATTTATCCACCCGCAGATAGAGCCATCACCTATTTTGGACATATTTTACTCCTGTATGCTGTTTTGCTCGCTTTTTGCAATTTATTGTCACAATATTGAATGTAAGAATGCTTTTCATTGTACAGCAACGTTTATCTCCGCCCTATTTTTAGTCAAATGGTGTAGTTCTGCTACTGATAGCTCTCCGCCCCATGATGCTTTGGTGGCCTATGATGGCCGCTTCATTCGTTCATAATCAATTATCCCTTAAGATAACCTGATGATGACCCTCAACCTCATGGTGGCGGAACTGATCATCAGGAAGCTGCATGCATACTCCCCTATATAGTGGCACAGCTTTCCCTCTAGTTAACACTAGGGAACTCTATGTACTACTGTAACCAGCGTCCTCAACTTGGCGGTTCTGCTTGGTGCGTACAAACCCCTACGCAGCAAGGTGTATGGCAACGTTCTGAGTGTGTTCGTTTTGTGTCCTATCGGCTAAGTGCTTTTTTAGGAAATGCGTAACGTTTAAGCATGACTCTTGGTCTTAGCTGTGTCGCTACTGCCTGAGGGCGTTCTATTTAAGTAATATACAATCGCCATGTCAGAAATCCAATGCTATAATTTATTCGTAAGGAACGATTGCCGCTCATTCCTGGGTATGCTACATTGTTTATCGGAAACAGGTGCTCTTTCATATGTCCTCGATATATTGTGTGCAGCCGATAACAGATTACAGGATTGCAGTCACCTTCGCTTATGAGATGAAAGGCGAATGCCTTTTAAGAGCGGTAGCTCTTGCTACATACGGTTGCCGGTTTCCGGTCCGTTTCCCCGTCGCTCTCAAATTAGCAATGGCAACCACGTCATGTGATCATAGCCACAGCATTGCAAATAATTGCTTAGTTACCACGTGACCAACCATCCAATAAAGTCTACCTCCTTGTCCACCATGTGCGACATCATGATACCACGAAGCACTTTGATCGATGCTTGCCCATTTTCGCTGCATTACCTACTATACTATCGATAGGCCCGATGTACCTTGTATTGGAATAAATGTGCCTGTCGCCAAACACACTCACATCTGGTGGCACAATTATAATTCATCCATTTAAGATACGGGGTTTTGAGTGCTCCAAACGAATTTGCGCCTAATAGTGCATAAAATTATTTTCGACCGCAATCGTAGCACTCTCGCTGTATATTCTTGTAAATTGTTTTTTATTTATTCAAAAATAAACTTTCAACTTCAACTTCAACTCTAGGGATTCGAGAAGTAGACCTTTGGTACTTGAAACAATAATAAAGTGAGAACTTCGGGGTCGTGGTTGTCGAACCATTGTTCATGGAGATGTCCGCTTGGTGCTAAACGGATAATTGTTTTTTCGAAATTGTCACGTGGTAGTGATAAGGCCATAGCGCAAAAGACGCGACAGACATAATAACACTGAACTCTTTATTGGGCTCACTTCCACCCCAAAAAGGAGTGAGCGACTCGGCGGCGGCCATAGCAGCAAATGGGCTTGCCATTCGTCGAACAAAGAATGTTCGTCGCGCACGTCAACGCTCAATTTAAAGGCGGCGAAGACAAATCTAGATAACGCCACTAATGGTGAATAGCAGAACCTGGAACATTGTAGAAGCACACGCGTGTGGCGGGAATCTTCGAGATACATCTCGGGGCATCTTGCTCTACAAAGAAAAGTGGTAAAGCTGCTTCTCGCGATAACGAGCATGAAAAAACAAATATTACCATGTCGATCTGTGCGCTAATTACACTGATAATGCCGCAGCCAGCGCCTGTAACAAACAAATTTTAATTGCGCGCGGCAATATACACATCGGTGCTTAGGGCTTGGAATTAAATTCTCTAACCCTGGAGCTAACGCTTTTGATGATACACCTGCGGCGGTAGATCTCCTTTTCTCCTTTTCTTCTACAGCTTCTTTTTTACCTGCATATTGCATTTGTGCACACTTGCCATATTTCATTTCATTCTTTTCTTTGGCTTTGTCGTCGGCAACATCGGTCTCTCAGACTTCTTTCCTCGACATTAAAAGGATGAAGTACAACTTAGTTATTGAAAACATCAGGACTAACTAGCTGACGTGGGAGCCCATATCTTGACGTATCTTGCGACATCTCACGAGAACATCTCACCAGAAAGTACCGCGAACGCTAGATTTTAACCCCGAGCCTAAAAAGGTTTTCGATATATAGCAGCCGACCATTGGCAGGGGGAGGGGCACTGCACTTGTCTGAACGGCCTTGCAGACGTCTCAGACTCCAGAAGAGTGAAGTGTCTATGCACCCTTGCGCCCCGGTGTCTCGCTTCCTTTTAAAGCGAAAGCAGTACTACTCCTTTCCAAAGCTTGTTCAGCATGCTTTTTATAACCACATGACACGCGTCTTCGCACCTGTCGCGCCCGCACCTTCTTCCCCTTTCATATGTCGCGGTTCAGGTGTCTACAGCAAAAGTGCGACAGATACGGCGGCTCTCCATTCCCGTAAACGCACTTGTAAATGTCCTTGTAAAAATTATAGGAGGCACTTGTTACCCACCAAGAGCGGTAAGGTGAAAGCCTTTGAGGCTAGTTGTACTGTAGTTTTTATTTTACAGAACCCGCCAATGACAGGGCAAGAGAGTGGCTTCTGCGCTGGACTGGAGATCAGTATCTCCACTCAGCGGCAATGGCGTGCGCTCTTTACGCCGCTTGTTGTTCAGACCGCCAGGCATATGACGTACCGCGGTACTCGATACACGGCTGCGGCCAGCAACGCTCCCTCCTGGGGATAGGGGTGAAGCCGTCGTCATCGAGCCCCCTAAATTGCTATGAGGACGGGTTAAGATGCGTGTTTCAGAAGCTTACTTATTGTAACAACTTTAATATGAATGCATTTCTTGTCTGAACAGTGACGTGCGCAGAAAGCGACTGCCCGCGGAATGCGTGACAAGAGGACAAATCCAATGCCAGTCCAACAGAATCCGCATAAGAAGCCAAAAACTAAGTACCGAACCCAGTCATGGTTACCCGGCTATAATGACTTAAGGACGTTGCATAAAGACTAGCCACGCTAGTCTTATCCCGAATGCAAGTAATGCTCTAGAATCCAATCCAGAATCCACCTAATGAGCCAAGATTAATTGGCTATAATACTTCAGTGACAATGCACAATGACTTCGATATTACTCATTTTCCAAACTTTAGTCATAGCCAAAAATCCGATCTCAAATCTTCATAACAAGCCAATACTAAATTCAGTTATGATTGATTGGCTATAGTGCCTTAACGGCAGTGCATAATTACTTGGGGACAATATTCATATTCCTAATCAAAGTCATTGCTAACAATGCACTGCAGAATGCACACAGTAAGCTAACCAAAGCCCCCAGAAAGCGAAAGATGCCTCTTTGTGCTTTCGGGTTACCGCATGTATGGAGACTTATGGGAACCTCTTGAATTTTTTAAATGGTGTTAAGCGCATGCGCAATAAGTCTGCTGTAAAAACGCACCTTTTTAAATTAAACACAGCAACGCTCCCTGCAGAGGCATGGTTCATGACGCGATGTTTGTGCCATTGCCGGTAAATTGCCCCATTTATAACAAATCAGAATCCACTGACCACGGCTTTTTTCTGGGCCGTGATGCTGTTTTTCTGAGGCATTTCGCAGCGGACGCTAAAGAGGGACAGAATTCATGCTATATATTGTATTCACTTGTTGCCTGTTTATAAAAGCAGAAAGGTGTCTTATAATTTGTTTAGGTTGACACGAAAAGCCGAATGATGTACCGTCATTTTGAATCACAGAGGTCATCGAAGTCTATTCCGAGAGCAGTGCGTTTCGGTGTGACATTCTGCCCCAGAAGAGCTGCCTAATTGGCGACTGCAACCTTGGAGCAAGGATTTTCATTAATATATGTCATCTAGATCTGTAAACTAAGTGTACGGTAACCGGATATCAGTTTCACTTCTCCGCTATTATAAGTCTTCGATATCAATATTGTTTGTGAACACCAGAATCATGGGGTAAGCAAGTGGCAGTCACGTGTTTTATTAAAAAACCTTATATTGTATTCGTCATAATATTGGTACTTCATTCCTAAACTTTTAAAATGATGAAGTAAGACCGTCGGGTCTGGCAAAGGTTCATAGTTCAAGTTGTCAATAGCCTAGGCTACTTTACCTAAGTAATAGAGCGCTCACATCGGGCAGCTTAGTCTGTTCAATTACTTGCATTTGTAAAAGAAATTATTTTTAAACTTCAAGTCAACAACATAAGCTGAAAAAAGGTTTCTGTAAAATGCATTTAAAGGCTCTTAAGGTTTCTGCTTGATCACGAGTATTTTCCCCAAAATAATCACTCTCTAAGATATTATTTTTAGAGGCATATCTTTTCTCTGCTAACAGCCCTTTTTGTGGGTACTTCCCCAAGCAACATCTTGGGGAAGTACCTACAAAAATGGAGGAGCAAAAATGTCAGTGTTTGCTCGCGCAACCATATACAATTAGTTTTTTTTTTTTTTTTTGTGAGAAAAGAATGGTATGGGATGAAGATTGTGCACTACTCAAGGATAAAGGTAAAAAAGATAGAGAGGGTGTTTGGTGTTTTTATCTAGGCTTCACAGTCGAACATATCCACCGGATAAATATTAAAAAAAGTGTTCATATGTGTGCCACTCACAAAAAGATTCAGCTTAATTTCAATTATTCAGAAAAGTATACAAATACCTTGGGTTGTGGATAACTAACAACCTGAAATGAAATCTCCACACTGATAAAGTAACCGCTAGCGCCAGTCGTAAATTGTATTTTTCTCGGAAGAGCTTTAAATCTGTCCACAAGCAAAGCCCGTTTATTAGCATGTAGCACAATTATACTTCTGGTGCTTGATTACGCAGCAGTTATCAGGGATCCTTTAACACAAACCAACGCCCAAAAACTTGAACGGCTGCAGAAAATGGCGGTTCGCTTTATATACAATAACTTTTCTCGTAGGACTTTCGTCACAGAACGTTTAAAACGAGCCGACGTGCCACTACTAACACAGGGTAAACGATTTTCCAGGCTAAAGTTCATGTATCAGACTGTAAATGAACACTACAACGTTAAACGTTCTGATATAATTACACTTTCTTCTGGGTATGCCATAAGACAGACGCATCACCTAACAATGACACCATTCCGTGTAAAAAATGACTGCTCTAAACGTTCATTTTTTTCTAGAACTGTAAATGAATGGAATAGCTTAAACAACATAGCAGTTACTCAACCTTCTTTGTATTTGTTCACCGCCAATCTGAACTGATGACGTAAAAGCTCAAATATGTGTTTCATGTTTTGCTTTCTTTTGTTCTCGCGCAGTGCATTGTAATTAAAAAGTGATGCTTGTCGTATTTACCTGAAAGTGTATTTTCCTTCTTTTTATTTATGTATTCATATGGCAGTGCAATTGTTTTCTTCACTTCGTTCTGTTGCCTACGATTATTGTTTGACCGCAATGTCATATTCCCACCCTGCTAAAATCCTTCGTGGATTGCAGTATATGAAATAAAATAAATAAATAACCCTTTTCCTCGCGTAGGTGATGGTGCTCTGTCTCTGTCACACTTATTTTGGTGTCAAGTTGATAGCCCTGTCGTATTCCCACGAGATGTAAAGGATCCATTTCTCCGGACAATTGGTCAATTACCTTTGGCGAGAGCTTTGCCAGTATTCCTTTTGTGAACTGCTTCTTGCCCTGTTGGTAGAACGCCTTGTAATTTTCGCTAAATTGTTCAAGCAACACAGGTTTTATGAACTGAATTTTCCATGGAATATTTATTGTTGCCAGAAAAAGGCTGTACAAAAGCCTTATTCGAATGATCTTGGTTGGCTCCGTATACCGGTCATTATACAGTGTTCTGCAACTTTCTCGATATGTTTTGAAAAATTTTTCCCCCTCAACCAGAGGCTCATTTGCAGTGAAACCACGCATAAAGCTTGTGCTCTGTTGCTCTTTTTGTTGTGTAGTAAGCCTTACAGTGGTTCTTACCTGGTTTGGTAACACAGGATGAGAAACCACAACCCTCTGTGACGAAGCTGATGGAGCAAAAGACGCAAAAGCCAATTTTCCGCTGAAGGGCAGCGGTGGCGCCATCTAGCATCATTACAAAACCTAGTTGTGGTTTAGCTCTGGTTAATCCTAACTGAATTGCGAAAGTAAAGGCGGAAGGTTCTTTTGCCTTCTACATTATTCCCCTATGATGCCCTTTCAGTGTAAGGTGCTACCTTATTGGGGCCACTGAAGCTCATCCTACGGCGCGCGAGCGTAAGCTAACAGACCACATATAAAGTCAAGCTTCAACCGATCCGCATGAATTTGCCTGCATGTCATAGGAGTAACGAGAATGCAAACGCTTCTAAAAGGCTGATTCAGATATTACCTTTCCACATGAAAGTACGACCCGAGTTGGCAGCTCCTGCCCGTGGCATATGGGTAACGCGAATTCAAGTGTCATGGCAGACTTATGTATTTATGAGGAGACCGTAGCTGCAGCCACCCAAAATCTCGCTTTGGCTGTCGGAGCATTACTTTCGCAACAAAACGTGTCATGGTTGCCTGGGCGCTTTCGAAAAGCGGCACTTTCTTCCAGCGACACCAGATGATGCCACAGCAGCCTTTTGCTGGAAGCTTAGCGTAATTCGGCGTCGTCATCTTTTGCTCCTCATCTCGTCGCGGACAGTTTTTGGTCTTTTATCAAGCGCGGCTAGCCAGGTTAGCACTATGGTCAAACTTAAATCGCAACAAAAGGGTCAACAGGGCGCTAGCTTTATTAGCGGTTTCAGCGCAAATGAGTCTTTAGTTGAGATTGCAGAATTTTTCCAAATGGTTCCGGTAAGTAGCCGAGCACTGTATGCTTCTCGGCCAGGACTAAATGTACTCGAACATGTGAAAAGACTGCCTAGACTGCCTGCTGTAAAAATGTCCCTTCATTTAAAGTAGGGGCTCTACCTGTGAAGACATGGATGGCATAGCAAGAAATATTTGTGGAAGGACGACGTAGGGTTGTTATGGTACACGCCTGATGGAGCTTGGACGAGTGGGTCACCAGCGCTTGTGGCGGGGGCTGGCCTGCCACAGAATTTTTATCTGTTGTGGGCCGTCATTGCACCAGCCACCGTTTCGGTGGTGGACGATGGGTGTTGTTGCGGCGCGCGTCTTTCTCTCTCTCTCTTCTTTTTCCTTTCTTCTAAATTTTCTCTTCTGTCCGCACGAGGCAGCGGAGGTGGCTCAGCTACAGAGCCAGTAGCAGGCCCGTGCATTCTCTTTTTCTTCTTCCTACAGCCACAACAACAACAAGAAATCTTTGTGCGGTGGGGTGGGAACTGTATTTTGTGTAGAAAGTCAGAGAATGTTGAACAAGTGTGTATAGACTGTTAGTACAGGATTTTCTTTTGGTACGTTTTACAGCAAAATTTTCACAAATATTTCGCTTTAAAACCTAATCGAACTCAATTGTTAGCCCTAGAAAAAGACGCTGTTCCGCATAATAACATAATACTTCTTAAATGGCTTGCATGCATTGGAAAAAATTGGCAGTGGCTTTGCTCAGCTATTTAGGATATAGATAGCGAGAGGTACGTTTCTCTGGTTGACATACTTGTGGTCATTCATGCTGAGCAACGAGAGGCAGCTTTATTTATGCCATAGGGGCACTTTAGACCACTAAAGCGAGGAGAAAGCGCCTGTTTCGTGGTGTTCTGAAGCCCTCCACTACGGCACCTCTTTCTCTCTGTTTTCAAAACCGCTTTCCTCCTTTTCCTTACGACTAGATTAAGGTGTCCGCATAGAATTGAGTCAAAAGCTCAGATACTGCGCCTTTTCTCTCCTGCACATCCATTTGAAGCACCTATTATTCATGCTGCTATGAGTCTGCTTCTGTATACTGTGTGGTGCGGCGTTCGAAGAAGCGCCAAATGATGGCGCCGCACAGATACCTGAATCGAATTATAGTGCCTAGAATATCGAATGCCCGGCAAGGCCAACTTGGTATATGTATGCGTGAATCGCCTAGTGACATCATGGCCAGTCGTGGCACCATGGTCGCATGTTACGTCAACGCGACGTCAATTCTGGTTATTACATAACCGGAAGATAACTAAGATAAATAATATTCAGAAATAGTGTCATAATGACATCACATCCTGTTTATGACGTCATGACTGGTGATGACCTCAAAGCTCATGGCGTCATCATGGGATCATGTCATTGCTATTACTCATAACTATCTAGTCATGGCTAATGACTAATATTACTAGTTAGTGGCTAGTTAGTCATTCGTTATACTAGTTAGACATTAATTAGCACTTGATAGTGACTAGTAAACCACTGTAGCCTGGCGGGTACTCGGATATGCAGTCTGTAAAGTACGTGTCCACTTGTGGCGGTTTAATTGAGCCGTAGGTATTTAAATTGCCTGTGTGCTACAACGAGCTCGTTTATAGTGCTGATTCCTAAGTGTAGGCGTTTTGCAGTTTGTTTGTGAGGGGGGGCGGATGGAGAGTGGTTTTGTATGCTTTCCTGAGGAGGACTTCTAAGGTGTATGTTTACGTACTATATAGTTTTAGATATAGAACTATATACAAAAATTCGCTTAGTAAGCGGCGTAGATGAGGCGGCAGATGTCAGCATTGTACGTTATGTTTGGTGGAGACGCGGCGGATGAGATGGGCCAGTGCAGTTAATGGGTTTTGATCGTGTTGATAGTAAAACTTGTGTCCGGTGTTTTGCAAGCGGAGCCCAAGGATACGTATGATGTTTATCTCTAGTATAGGCTCTCCCCCAGAGAAATATGATGGCTATTGTAGGAAGCGTGTGTGGTTTTGGGCTTATGACTAGGAGGTCTGACTTGGTTGGGGAGCAGGAGAGGCCAATAGTGCGAGCGTATTGTTGTATGTGGTGGCCGCCTGCTGAAGAGTGTCTTCTATTTGCACATTGTTGCCCGTAGTGGTCCATAGGGTGATGTCATCGGCGTATAGCGTGTGTCGGAGGTGCGTTATGTGGTTGAGAAAAGCAGCAATTGCGATGAGGGCGGCGCTGAATAATAAAGGCTTTCGCTCTAGAATGTTGTATCACCTTTAACTGATTAAGCGTAGGTGCCAACCATTAAGTGGCATCCACCGAAAAGTATACTGTGCTTTCCCTTCCCGAAAACATACAGAAAAATATAGAAATTTGAATTAAACCTGATTAGCTGTAGGTGCCAAACATTAAGTGGTGTATGCGTAAAAGTACGTAGACCACCTTTATTTCCCTAAGTCATCTTTGCTGTTGGCGCAGTGGTTCAGGTACCAGGCTGCACTGCCAGAGCCCTAGGTTCCCGACGACGATGGCTGCGTTTTGATGGAGGCGAAACGAAGAGTCGTCCGTGCGCGGCGAGATGTTGCCTCCCGTTAAAGATTCCCTGATAGTTAAAATTACTCATTCCGCTTTAACTCCCAACTTGCTCCCTCATCCTACGCCTACAAAATAAGTGCGACAGCTAGGTACTGCGCCTTTCCTTTCCTGTAAGCCAATTATATAAAGAACACAAATTAAAAACCACACAATTACGTTACTTGCTAATGCGAAATTTGAGCGCAGCTCATCATCTGCCTCACCTTTTCGATAGATTGAGGCAAAGATTTCGAGCAAGAGCCGTATGCATAATTACAGACAATGTTTTTTTTAATTTTTCACACGTATTCCTTCGAAAAACACTCCACTAACAGTTCTTGGCTGTCATGAAAGAAGCTTCGCGGTCGGAGCAATGAAGAGAGCAGTTAAATTATCGGGAGGTTGCGGGAAGCAGTGCGTGGGCCCATATGAACGTTGCGCGAGGAAAAGATAGCAGCAACTGACTGATGCCGCTGATGCAGCTAGCGAGTGAAGCAAGCGAGAAAAGGATGCACGCATCATGATCCGCGGATAGCGAGCCTGCGTTTCGGCAACCGCAGAGCCCCCTCGCCGCCAGGCAGAAAGGGGGGGACCCCTCCTCCTCTTTCTGCATGGCGGCGACGGTGTATCAATCAATCAATCGACACATTCACGTTGTCTTGACTCGCTAGCGGCGGCAGCTGCATCAGTCAGTCGCTGCTAAAGCTGCCTACGGTGAACTCCACCCCCTCCCTTCTGTTTTTCGCAGTGGGCTCTGGTTGCTGCGCGCGCTCGTGCCCCCATCGTTCGCCACTGAATGTACCCCCCCTCTTCCTGCGAGGCTCCGGTTGCCGAAGCGCCGGCTCGAACTGGGGGATGAAAGAGGGGCGGTTCTGGTTACGAGGCCGACGCCGACAACGACGCAAAATCCAGGAACAGGCGCGAAATAGCTGCGCTGTAAAATCGCGGGAGAACCCTCGAGACCCTTGTCCAGACATCTACTGAATCATATATGGCATATATTCAGGATCTGATAGCTCTTTGCCACAGAGTGCATCCCAACTTGTCGCAGTTCGAAAAACTTGGTCATGTCTTGAAGGGTATCGCAGACTATGCATTAAACATGCTTGCATACAATGGCAGCCACATTATTGGTGTCATCATAAAAGAATGTTGCAGTTTTGAAGTCGCCAAAAGCCGTCCATAGCACCGTCATTTGCTCACCTTCCAAATACTGCTCCGACATCTACATGTCAAGACTTGCCGCCCCAACACCAGCCAGCCTCGACCGAAACCGAAAATGTGACCTGTATCGTTCACCGTGAACTAAGGCCATCTCTCTCGCAACCTTGCCGCCGCATTGTGTCGACATCCACCTTCCGCACTTTAACCTAATTCAGGCTAATGTCCGCCAAAAGCTTGCCACTATGGGCTTCAACTCCTTTGCTGCCATCAGCCCGCCCACTGCCGCCGATGTTCGCGTTTATCGCGGTCGACCTGCTTGTGACACTGACAATCGGACAGTTTATCCTAAACGATCCATCTATTTCGCCCCGCGTCGACGTAATCCAGACGGATGGCGCACATGTGATAACCGGCCTATTTCTTTTGCTTGATCCTGCGTAGGCCATATCGCCCGTTATTGCCGAAATCGATGGTTCCAGCCACAAAGGTTCCGCCTTCTACCCTCTTCTAAAGTGACCGCTCTCGTTCCTTATGTGCTCGGTACGACCCTTCAAGCACTGCCGTTTGCCCCCAGCCATCCGACCTCAACCGATCGCCCTCCCCACATTGTCGTAAGTCCAGTTCGTCCAAACGCCGTCGCTTTTAATCTCAAAGTCCCTATGGCCGCTCCTCGATGGAAACCTAGGTGCTGCAGCATCTAGAAGTGATGCTGTAGTAAAGATCACGATCACAAATCCCCGTCTAGCTCTTCTTGTGCGTCGTAATTTGCTCACTGTGCTCGTTGATCGAACAGCCGTTTAAGCCCTGAATGGTACCGGTGAGCATGAGACCTGAACTACGCTGTCACTTGCAAAACGTGCTCACTCCTGCGCCTGTTCCGGTTGTACGTGTCGCTGATGGCCCACCGTCTAAGGTCGTTGGCTTGTGTTCTGCCCACGTAAAGATATATGGCTGCTATGCTAATATCTGTGCACACTTCTGCAGCATTTTTCTTGCGACGTCATTCTTGGCCTCAATCTTCTGACCATGCAGCCATCATAGACTGTGTTATAAGCTTAGTTAAACTAAACCTCACCTCTCCTTTCGACCCAACCTCTCCTGTTGTGCACCGCCCTTTCAGTGTCGACTGTTTTCACCTGCCGCCTGAAGCCGCAACTTATGTCACGTTCTGCTCGGTATGGCGCACATTTGACACGCACTCACAGAATATGACCACCAGCTTACCGGTATCGCTCGGGATTAGAGCATACAGCAGTTGCATCTTACCTGTACTGAGCTATAGAGCTGAAACATGCACGCTAACAAGATGGTTCGACGTAAGATGAGGACATGGCTATGGAACGAAAAATGGTAAGGGTAATATTAGAAGATAAGAAGCGTGCAGAGTTGGTCAGAGAAATAACTCAAGTTGCTGCCATTCTAGTGGAAATCAAGAAGAAAAGGTCATGGGGAGGGCATGTAGCCCGAAAAGAGGACAAGCGATGGCCTCTAAGAGAAGCCAATTGTATTCCTAGGGAAGGCAAGCGTAGCAGGCGGTGACAGAAAGTTAGGTGGGCATATCTTAAGAAGTTCGCAAGGGTCAAGTGTATTCAGCTAGCAAATGATTGGTCAATTGGAAGAATATGGGAGAGGCCTTCGGCCTGTAGTGGACATAGTCATGTTGCTGATGGGGATGATGTTGATTATGATGATGAATCTCTCTCTAAAGATTCGCAGGTGCCGTTTTGCTTTTGACAATTTTTAACGCGACAGAGTTAAAGCCTCAATAATCAGCAAATCATCAGGTCAGAATTCAAACGTTTTCCGGCTGTAACCAGCAGATCACCGTTGCTCGTTCAGCTCCGAAGAAAGCTTTCTGCAGACTTAGCTGAGGTCTGATGCGCGTACAACAGGAGAACGTAGGTGAAACAATGAATGTAGCGTTGAAGCTGTGAGCTAAGGATCACGGGCCTTACTCGGCAGGCGTTGATGGTAGCTGGCATGGCCAGGAACGTACCGGCGGTATCGCTGTTTTATGATGCACATGACATGGCCCACCCGACAGGGGCTGCTCACACGGGCTCTCCTTTACGATAGGAAGGTGAAATGCGAATCCATCCTTCCCACTCTCCTGAATTTAGGTATTATGAGGTCCTGCTTTCTACTGGCACAGACTTGCTGGTGGACAATACCTGCTTTGAGGAATACAACAGAAAGTAGATGCTAGTTTCTTTCACTGTAGACAGGATTCCTGACTAGCATATACAAGCCGCTCGCTCAACCTTTTAAGACAGGCAGGTTCACAACAAGGAACGATTCAGGCTTCCAGCGACTGCGATCTTCTGTTTCTCTGTCACTGTTATGCAGTGCTTGAGTGGGCATCACCTACGTGATTTACAGCGTCCTCTGACATTACAATAGGTGTCAGCAGTCACCTCAAATCCACGTCAGAAATACGCGTTAAAGAACCCTAGGGGGTCAAAATATCTGGAGTCCTCCACTACGGCGTCTCTCATAGCCTGATTCGCCTTGGGGCGTTAAACCCCACATACCAATCAACCAACAGTATTGGAGTATAATCAGGTTATTTTGCAGTGTTTGCAAGTGCGTTTTGTTCCCTCTACATTCATATTCATAAAGAATGAATTATACAGAGAATGCAACAAAAAAACAAAAACAAAAAACAAACGAAATATTAGGTATACTCATTTACATCACCCTGAGTAAGCTCGACAGGAAGACATATGAGGTAAAGTAGTTTTGTTAACTTGATTGCGAGTAGCCTCAATAATGAGGGAATGATCAGGTCAGAATTCAAACATTTTCCCACTATAACCAGCTCATAAACGTTGCTCGTTCAATACCGCGAAGAAAGCTGTCTGGAGACTTAGCTGAGGTCTGATTCGCGTATAACAGATGAACGTAGGCGAAACATTAAAACACTGGAGGTTTAGAACTTCGCATGAATTTTACGAATACCATGCGACACCACTTGTTTGTGCCGATGTGAACCATTCTTGGTTGGGCAATTAAACCATGAGGTATGCCAGCTACTAGCAGTTAAGTTTATTCAGGTTTTTTAAGGGCTCACAAACCTGTTGTGCTTGATTTGGGTTTTGATGGCCAGAGCTACTTTCCAGGCACGAGTTGAAGGTGTGGCCGTAATCTATCGCACCTCACCCTATCTCAACAGAGCGCTATTCAAAGCTGGAATTTATGACAACAAAATTCTAAAGAAAACGGGACGCAGTTTTGGCACTGCTCATCTACTTGTGTTGGATAGAACCACTTAAACTTATGACCGACAAAAGTTTGTATCAAAGAAGCTTCAAACCGAGCCAAAAACAGCCATTTCGGATGTTTCGTTGGGTCTTGCGTGTTAGAGCGCTTATGCACTGCTGGACATAATATTGAGGAGCAACTTTCAAAGGGAATGTTTCTCATTGCAATATTGCTGCAATTTCTGAAAGCTATAGTCAATGTGCACCACATGTTAAGTGGGTATTTAAGCGGTGGTAAACAACGACATGACATACTATGCACAGTGCTTCACCGCTTTTACTTCGCATGTTCAACATGTTGAGAATCTTTTCAACCCAGGAAAAACATATATCAGCAACGCAAGCGTCTGTTGAATTGTCTGGTCGCTCCTTCTTTTGGCACAATATAGCATTTGCTAGGGGCAGCGAAATGCTCCTTGCGTCTGAAAAAGAAAGGTGGTACATTTAGTAACATCGCAAAACATTTATTATCATTATTATTATTTTCACCATTTAAAAATTAGCTGCAAAGTTCAGACAAGTCGGTCACAAGGACAAAAATTATTAAAGAGTATTTCGTTCTTGACTGAAGTAAGCATATGTTGCAAAGCCGAATGTCTCGCACACGTGAAGTACCGCGTAAAGAGAAAGAAAATTAGTCTCTTGACTGCCAGAAACGTTGTTGCCGCTACAAGAAAGGAGTGCTTTTCTACTTGTGATTCCAATTCACCTCATCTGTCTCCTCAGGAACCTGTAAGAAGGACAAGAGGCCACATTCAGAACTGGGCATGGTCTTACTGATTGGTTTCCGATTGAGAAAGGAGTGAGGCAAGGCTGCATACTGTCGCCCTGCCTATTTAACCTATATGCAGAGTGCATCATGAGGAAGGCCGGTCTGGACGAGTCTTCAGATGGAGTGAAGATTGCTGGAAAACGTATCAACAACCTTAGATATGCGGATGATACCACTTTAATGGCAGAAAGTGAAGTGGAACTCAAGAGACTTTTGATGCGCGTACAAAACGAGAGTGAGAAGTTTGGGCTTAAACTGAACATTAAAAACACAAAGATCATGGCGTCTTGCCCTTTCAAGTCCTGGAGCATCAATAGAAGTGGAAGCTGTGACAGATTTTCTCTTCTTGGGCTCCAAGATTACCTCGGAAGGAGACTGCAGCCATGAAATTAGGAGACGCCTGCTTCTGGGGAAGAGAGCAATGGTTAGCCTTGACTGCCTAGTAAAGAGCAAAGACATTAGTCTGCCAACCAAGATCCGTATAACTCGTGCTATGGTCTTTCCAGTGGTGATGTATGGAGGCGAGAGTTTGACTGTGAAAAAGGCTGACCGCCGAAGAATTGACGCGTTTGATTTGTGGTGCTGGCGAAGACTCTTGAGAGTTCCTTGGACTGCCAGAAGATCAAATCAGTCGATATTGTCGACCATAAACCCTGACCGCTCATTGGAGGGTCAAATTCTAAAGTTAAAGCTCAGCTACTTTGGTCATCTGATGATAAGAGAGGAGTCGCTGGAGAAAGATTTCATGTTGGGAAAGGTTGAGGGTCGCCGGAGAAAGGGTATGCAGCGAACGCGATGGTTAGATGGCATCCTCGAGGCGCTGCAGATGAAGTTATGTGATGTTAGGAAGAATGTGAGAGAATGGAAAGCGTGGCGTGACATGGTCCATAGGGTCACGAAGAGTCGGACACGACTGAACGACTGAACTGAACTTTCTACTTGTGAAGACAGTGTCATCTGTTGGGATTACATAGAGTAATGTTTATGAAGTCTTGAAAAGAGAGTGACGTCATCAACCTATTATGTCTGCTAGGCAATGTAGGCAGCGTCAGCTTCATACCGACTTCAGTGCAACAAGCAGTGAACTGACAAGAATTTATTTCTGCCAGAATGCCGTTCTCTCTTTTTCTTCAACGTGCCTATCGTGTTGAGAGTACCACTGTACAAAGTAAAATGATCCGCGTTACGGAGCATGCTATCTTTGCAGCAACTTGCTAAATTACTTGCTGTATCCTAAATAGGTATGTCACACTGTACTAAAGTGAAGCATGTCGAATGGAGCGGCTTCCAGAGATCCGGGTTTTAGAATTTGGCTGTTCTGGAACCTGCATCCTTGGTCCATGAAAAAAGTCTATGGCATTAAAAGGTGTATTCGAAGAGCATCTAATTGCGTGAAGTCCCCAAATGCAGCAACGTGGATCTTCAAGGAAAATATTTTTTTTTTGGCCGACCGAAACGCTGATGTCAATTGTGTGCGCTCACTTCAAATGCATTATAGGTATATAGATTACTATCTAATGTTGCATGTTTTTTCTAAGAATGGTAACTGCGGGTAAGATGAGCAGAGTTCACTTTAGCCACAATGCTCTCATTGCATACCTCGTGTGCATACGCATTTGTCTCGAAACGTTATCTGATAAATGGAATTCTAGCACACAGCATTCACAGATAATGTTAAGGAGCCTGTAATACCTCTATTTTCGAAATAGGCCTATCCTGATTGCGATATTATATTACTTTAATGGTTATATTTTATATATTTATGCATTAACAGGCCCTCGGCTACCTTTCCACTACTAAATGAAATAACCAGCACCTTTTCTTTAGAACAAATAAACATATATTCCACGTTTTCAGAAAAGAAACCTTTAGTACATCATAAACTTACAAGGCACAACAGCATTCTATGGGAGTTGATCCTAAAAATATTAAGTTCATCTGAACTACAGAGTGATAAAAATGCCACAAAGGGCTCTCATACTTCACTTTATTTACTTCCGAGGTGGATCCGTTGCCCTATTCGGCCGTAAACAGGATGCAGCAGGACTCCTGCATGGGTTTATGGAAATGAACCTCAAATTCCGTGAATAATGAGGGTGGGTGTTTTGCACCCTGAACTGTTTTCTCCCATACATCACTACGTAGTTGTGCATAATGCATCTTTGAGGAGTCATGAAAGGTATATAAAACAAGAAAACGAACAATGACCCAATGGTGAAGACTTCGTTAGGTTGATACCTAAATGCAGTATATAAACATGCTGCACATGACAAAATAATATCAAATAGGATTGCTGATATCCATTTCCTTGAAATAATATATTTCTTATGTAAATTATGTTCTATTGAACTTTTATTGGCTGCTTCTTCTGTGCTCTTATGAGCTTCGGAGCACGAACTCCACAATAATACCAACTCTGTTTTTATCACCACAAATTACTCTACCAGAAAAGGTGCTGTTAGCGACATGAGCTATAAACAAATGAAGATAAGAGGAGAGCAGAATTTCAGTCGTACATTAATGCTTCAATAAGGTTATATTTGGGGAAACCTTGTTATTTTTTTATTTCTGAACTCCAATGGCGCTAGTCTTTTTCCATCGTGAAGAAAAACCTTCAAGTTCCTGCCTCACATTTGTTCCTCCAAGTTAAAGAGAGAGTGTCCTAAAATGGTGCCAAATTGAATGACATAAGCTTACGCTATAAATTTCGCAATGGCTTCTTTACTGCATTTTGAAAATTTTCCGGGCTTTGACCTTTGGACAGAGGGGTTCATCAGGTAATCTGGACTCGCAGGGCAAGCTTTGGAGGTTCCCTCGCCATCATGACGGGTATTGAGCCTGCATAAATGTATTAGTGGCAAAACGTAAGGAAAAACGTAGAATAAAACTTTTATTCTACCGAAAAGAATACGGTGCTTTAAAAAATTGCATTTCAGTTATAAGTTACTTGGCCGTTTGCGGTAAAAGTTACCATTGTGCAAACGGTCAAATTTGCGCTTAATTACTGTCGCTGAAAACCTTGAGACTGAAAGGCTTGAAACAATTCAAAAATTAAGGCACTGAAAATACACATAAAATGAATCACTAAAATGTCTAATATTGAGGTAAAATTGAAGTGTAAAAAAAGATTATTATCCTGGATATAATATGAAGTAGTACCATATGTTCATACTCAGTTGTCCTCAGGGTGATTATGATTAAGGCTGACACCAATTGTTTATTATTTTCTCGTAAGAATTTGGGTTAATTATGGTATTTGGAAAATAACAGTGCGATGCATATGACAAACTGTGAATTGCCACCTAAAAAGGGCATGTATTGCGACTTGGAATGGCAGCTGTTAGCGATAAGGGTAAATGGAGAATTCCTCTGTAATCTGCGATTTGCTAATGATATTGTCTTGCTAAGTAACTCTGGGGATGAACTGCAATGAATGGTTGATGACCTCGATAGGAAAAGTCGAAAAATTGGCTTAAAGATGATTATGCAGAAGACCAAGGTAATTTGAACAGCCTCGGGAAAGAACAGCAGTTAAAGACAGGCGGCGTTGCACTGGAAGTAGTAGGCGAATATATCTACTTCGGACAGGTAATAACGAAAGATCCGTCCCAATAAAGGACATTAACAAGGGGAATAAGATTGGGATGGAGCGCATTTGGCAAGCCCTCGCAGATTATGAAGCAGCTTACCGGCATCGTTCAAGAAGAAAGTATACAACAGTTGCATCTTACCTGTACTCACGTGTGCATGGGGCTTATAAGTGGAGGCTAACGAAGTGTGGTCTACTTAAGTTGAGGACAACGCAGAGGGCTATAGGGACCTTGCGCTGGAGTTTTGAGTAGGGTGGCGCCACCTCGTGGCAGTCAAGGAAAGCCTGACTGTGTAGTACAACGGCGGCTCTGCCTATGCTGCAGCGCATATCTCGAAGTCTTTCTGCGTCGATTCTTGCTTCTTTTTGCCGCTTCGTGAGCGTTAAAAGAGTCGTCATCTATCATGGATATTGTTGTGAGCCAGCAGTAGCCGAACATTAAAAAAAAGAAGACGAAACGCTGCGGCTGCCTTCCGGCGAAATGTTCTAAGCATGCGGCATTGATCTTGCCGTGTACCATCCGTCCCGAAACATCGTCACGGCTGCTTTTTTTTTTGCTTGCGTCGTAGGGTGCACAGACAAGTCAGCAATTTCATTGTTAAACTCTACTCCCTTCTTTCAGGCCGCACGAAACGGGGCTACGGTGCGATTGATACGGGCGGTCATGTGCCTGCATGCACTGGTTAGAGAAACCGCGTTCGCTCTAAGCTGGCCTCTCCGCCGACTCAGAGCTGAAATACATAGAGTGCAGCTATATACGCGTGTTTATTTGTGATCGAGAGCGAAACCGTCCGTTATTGGTTTGGTTTGGTAAAACTTTATTTCCCACAGTAGGGTTCTTGGAGCACGCTCGGCTAGGCGCCAGGTGTAGAGGGCAGCTCCCACGACGGCACAGAGAGCCCGAAGCTCTCCGCCGCCGCGCGGGCCTCCTGGACAGCCCGAACCTGATCATGTAGTGAAGAACTTTTTAAAACTTTGTCCCAACATTCCTTGTTCTTGGCGTAGGCGTCGCTCGATGCACAACCACACAGCATATGGTTTAAGTCTACACGGTCACTGCCCCGTTCACACACATGTTGTCCGTCGTAGTCTGGGTCGATGTGCTTCATGCGCCAGGGGTTGGGGTATGAGTTCGTTTGGAGCAAGCGTAACGTGACTGATTGGCTGCGGGTTAATTTCTTATCCGGAAGGAGAAATGCTCGTCTGACTAGATAAAAGTGCTTAGTGAGCTCGTTGTACGTGAATAACTGATCTCTGTACTCGATATGTGGAGTAGCAGGGGAAACCGGAGGGACGCGGTCGATGAGTCCTCGCGCCGCCTCGTGTGCGATCTCATTGAGATTCCGCAGGCCGCCCCCTAAGCTGCCCATGTGTGCTGGGAACCATACGATGGAGTGATCGGTGATGTTACTTCCGCCTAAGATCCGTAGCGTCGTCTTGTCTATCCCGCCCTTGGCGAAAGCTCGAGTGGCTGCTCTAGAGTCGCTGTATACAGTTGTGAAGTCCGAGTCTTTTAGAGCTAGTGCTATCGCTGCTTGTTCAGCTACCTCTGGCTTCTTGGTGTAAAGTGTGAGTGAATTGCGCGTACGCCCGTGTCCGTCGACTACTGCTACCGAGTAGGCATGCTTTCCCGGTATGTACGCTGCATCAACGAAAGCTGTCTGGTCGGGGAACTGTGCCGCGTCCGCAGCGAGGGCTTTGGCGCGGGCGAGCATTCTTCCTTGATTGTGGATCGGGTGTACGTTTCTTGGGAAGGGGGACACTTTGATTGCTTCTCGCACGACTTTAGGGAACTCCAGGACGCTGTTCTTTTCTACTATGGTGTTCAGGCAGAGCTTACCGAGAATCTCTCTGCCTGCTTTGGTGCTTGATAGGCGTGCAATCTGTGCCGTGTGCTGTGCCTCGATGATTTCGGCAAGGGTATTGTGCACTCCTAGCTGTAAGAGTAGTTCAGTGGAGGCATTATCGGGAAGCCCTAACGCTGTCTTGAAAGCTCGGCGTATGTTTACTTCAAGCCTTGTCTGATGTTCCTTTTTAAAGTTGAGCATTGCAGCCACGTATGTGATGTGACAGAGTACCAAAGCATGGACCATTTGAATAGCGTTGTCCTCGCTCAGTCCCCTGTACCTATTCATGATGCGACGAAACATCCAGATCCCGTTTGCAATCTTGATCGTGATGCTGTCAAGCATCGCCCAGTTGGACCCGTTGCTTTGGATGATTAATCCTAGAATTCGTATTTTATCGACCGTGGGTATGCGATTTCCATCCCTGTCGTGTAACTCTATGCATGGTGTGTGGTGTCGGCGCCAGTCGTTGGACGGGCGCCCTGGTCTTGGGGGGTGGTGGATGAGTAGCTCGGATTTTCTAGAAGAGCAGCTAAGTCCCATTGGGGCAAGATGGACCTCGGTAACCGTCATGGCTTCTTGCATGCGCGCTTCCAATTCCGCATCGCTGCCACCGGTGCTCCAGATGGTAACATCGTCTGCGTATATGGTGTGCTCCACATCAGCAATTTCACCCAATGCGCGAGAAAGCTTTGTCATCGCCAAGTTAAATAAGAATGGGGAAAGTACTGAGCCTTGTGGTGTTCCCTTATCGCCCAGATTAAAGCTCTCCGAGACGTGTTCGCCTATTCGGATAGTGGCCATTCGATCCTGCAGAAACGCCTTGACGTAGTGGTAGAAGCGTGTTCCGAGGTTGTGGTCAGATATGGCTTTGAGACTGGCTTGATGTTGGATTTTGTCAAAAGCTTGCTCCACGTCGAGTCCCAGTAGCGCCTTGGTGTCTCGTGTGGGGCGATCCAACAGACTTTTCTTGATGCGTAGCATAGCGTCTCGCGTTGAGAGACCTTGCCTGAAGCCAATCATATTGTAAGGGAAGCACTCCTTTTCTTCTACGTATTCCGATAGTCTATTCAGGATGACGTGTTCGGCTAGTTTTCCTAGGCAGGACGTCAGTGAGATCGGCCTTAGTTTGGGTAGGCCCAGCGGCTTGCCCGGTTTAGGGATGAGGATCGTATTGGCATGCTTCCACTCTGCAGGTAGTTGGCCAGTTTTCCAGACTTCATTGATTTGTTGCGTTAGGAACGTGACCGAGTTGTCCTCTAAGTTTCGGAGAGCCCGATTTGTGATACCATCGGGGCCGGCTGCAGAGTTACTGTTGAGTTCGTGAATTGCGAAGCGTACTTCGCTTTCTGTGAAGTCCGTATCTAGCTCTGAGTTTGGGGCACCGTCATAGCTTTTCCTTTGTAAGGTACTGGGTAGCCCCGATTTAAGCGGTAAGTACCGTTGGCAAGGTCATCCAGAAGGGCTTCGGCGGTACTGATTTGCTTCTCGCGATGTACCAATTTACTTAGCCTGATCCATTGCATAGTTTTAGACTTTGTTCCGTGTTCGTCGAGGAGGTGTTTTATGAGTCCCCACCCACTTCCTCTGCGTATTTGCCCATTGAGGGAGTTACAGACTTCACCCCATTGTTGTCGGGAGAGAACCATGCAGTATTCGTCAATGGTCTTGTTGAGTTCGGCAAGTTTCCTTCGTAGTCTTCTGTTAAGACGTTGACCCTTCCACCTGGCTAGAATGGAATGTTTGGCTTCGAGAAGATTCGCTAGCCGACTGTCCATCCTCTCTACCTTAACGTCCGTGGTAAATGTCCGTTCCGACGCTACGATGTCTGCTTTGAGCTGCTCGGTCCAGCTCGTAATCGTGTGCTTTGCGCTTGCTCCTGATGAGTTGGATGGCTGCGCCCGTATTGCACGAAATTTGTCCCAATCGATAAGTTTGTATTCCCTTTGCCGCCTTCCCGGTTTCTCTGCATCAATTCGGAGAATATAGTGGTCACTCCCAAGGTCTATTCCCGAGTTGTGCCAGGCACATTTTTCTAGGCGCCGGACAAAAGTAAGGTCTGGTGTGGTGTCTCGACATGTGCAAGTGTCACATCTGGTTGGGGTTTCCGGGTCTGTGATCAGCGTGAAGTCGAGATCAGAGGCTGTCGTCAGAAGACAATTTCCCTTGCTAGAGGGATACCCGTAGCCCCAAGCCTGGTGTGGGGCGTTAAAATCTCCACCTATAATCAGCGGACTGTCTTTGGCGATGTTATGCTACTGTTTTCGGCAGCTGTGCAAGTAAGAACTGCACGTGCGTACGTCAAGCAACCAAAGGTGAGGACGATAAACTGGAGTTTACTGAAAACATGTGCTATCTCGATGAAAGCAGCCATTCACTTTCAAGAGAAGCAGTAATAGACGTCATTTGGGGCATATTTATAATTACTACGCAGCCGAAAATAGCATTTCGGTCATGCACTGCGCGTTCTTGATCTGATAGAGCGCCAATTCTAATTTGGAAAGTCCCCATTGTCCCTAACAGGCAAAAACTTTGGCTCCAGAGGTGCAAGCACATAAGTAATGTATCACTTGAGCAGTAAAACGAGATCAGAGGGCCTTTTGATATCTGCACCTAACGACGAACAGAAGCGCCTGCAGCGGTGTAATTCGAATGTATCTGCAGTCCCAGCTTCAACTTTCTGGGAGCCTTTCCAGTACGTGGACTGTACTTGTAAACACTACGATTGTGATTTATCAACTAAACGGTGCGTAAAAAGCAAAAATCAGATTAGGATCAACTTACAAGCTGACATGCATGCATTGAACGCAAACCCCAACGGCCCGTGCACGGCCGGCTCATGGTGCCCATCGGCAGGACCTTTTGTATCTCGGAGGAGTTATTTACGCTGCCTATCCATGTTGTGGTTTTTCGTGGATTAACTTGCTTAAGCTCAGCTGCGTGTAAAGCTTTCGTAGAGCTCCACGAACTCGCGTGACACTCGCCTGGCTATATCGACTGGCAGTGCGCCGAGACTTCGCCTCCGATTGCTGCATGCCGTACAATGCCTGACCGTTGGATTATTTATTGCCTTTGTTTACGTTGTGACAGCCCTAAAAGAATTTTCAGCGCCTTAAATTCGTTGTAATTCATACATCATACAAATTAAAGCTGTGCATCCGTACTGCCTCCATGCATTCGAATGCAGGCGCCGGGGATTTGTACTACCCAGAAGACGCCTAGGGGGCGCTTTTTAGCACCGTTTTCGCGGAGCCCCCTGGGCAGCGCAAGGCTTCTATGTAACGAAACAATGGTCGCGGTAACGTTCAGAGAGAAAAAGCGTGCTGAGTGGGTGAGAAAAATAACTTAAGTTACTGCCACTGTAGTGAAATTCAAGAATAAATGGGCATGGGCAGGACATCTAGTGCGAAGAGAGGATAACCGATGGTCGCTTAGGGTAAGAAACTGGAGTCCAAGAAAAGAAATGCGTGGTAGACGGCGGCGGAATTGTAGGTGGACGGACGAGATTAAACGTTGGCAGGGATCAAGTGGATCCTGCAAGTACAGAATCGGCCTAATGTGAGCAATATAGGAGAGGCCTTCACACTACTGTGGGTATAGCCTGGCTGAGGATAAAATCAAAACATTGCTTACAAATATACAGGGTGCTCGTCCGGCGCCAGCAGTTGCTTAGCATAATGCATACTATCATAAATTGGTGTTGGTGTATTGAAATGCTCTAGTAAGCAAGTGTGAAATTAATACATTCGTATAATAGAAGTACATAATATAAGTTGTGAAGCTCAACGACGTTCAGATAATCCGTAAAAATTTCGGCCCATCGGTAAAGCTATCTGCCGCCTTTTCAAGTCGAAGTTTCTGTTTTAGAATTATTGACATTTTTCATCATCTTGTGAATAACAATATCCAATAATTCACGAATTTAATTGCAGTCAGTAAAAGGACTGACCGCTGCACGAGAAAATAAAATGTTATGCTAAGGAGTAGAAGCTTAGCGAATAGTTTGCTAAAACGGCCCATTCGGCTAGTTAGTAGATATTCATGTCAACGGAGCAGCGAGCACGAACGAACAACGAAGAAATGAGAGACAACAAGGCACCTTGTTGTGAGCCTTGTTCTCCTTCGTCGTCCGTGCATGCTGCTTCGTTGACATGAGCGAAGAGTGTGTGTGAGAGAGATCGGAGACACAGCTTAAGGAGCTGGTAACTGAGGCAACAGCAAACAACATATACCAAAACAAAGATCCGCAAGCGGAGTCGCAGACTGAAATTATTACGGCTGTCAAGTCATGACCACAAAGACCGGGCTTAAGGGTCCCACAAATTTATTTTATAGCGCACCATAAAGGCGTTCAAATGGAAACTCCGGCTGGGCGCAATAGTTGTCAGAGTTGTGAAGGAAAAATCACGAACTAGGCTCTGGTATGTGACAGTTGCCAACCTACTTCGGCGAGCACTGAATGGTTGTGTTTTTCACTTCCGAATACCACGTGACATGCTTTAGTTGGCAGTAGCTTCTTAGGATTAGACGGGTCTCGAGTCCAGGAACGCTTGATTCCGCCTCGAACGTGCTACCCCATTAAGGAAATGACTGTGTGAAAGCGGGGCTTTATATTTATGAGTGGACCTCACGAATAATACGATAGTATTTGCTACTTATGAAAAGTGCCTATGGCAAAATATGTCTTTTGAACCTTTGTACACCCTCCATCCACCTTTGTACGAAATAGGACAGAAATTATTAGACGTGTTAGACATAAAAAGCAGAACAAAATGAAAGTACTTGCTGACGAGCGACAGTTCGCGGACATGCATCCAATGCGGGCGGGATTCTTACAAGTGCGCGAATTCATGAGCAGCTGTGTTGACTCCTGAGAAATTCCCATCGTCTTCCACAATCGCAAGCTTATAACGTGTGCACATTTTTCCTCGGTAGGCTAGCCCTGTTGGCAACATCAAGGAAAAAAATTATTAGCTATGCAGTTAAGAATGTAAGGCCAAATAACCAATAGTTATATAACATGCACAGGTTTCAAATGATGTGGGTACGAAATGATTGTTTGTAGGACGATTGACGTATTTGGTTACGCGGCAAAGAAGAGCGTTCGCTGCCAGCGTACGATACAGGATAATCCATTTTGTTGAATTGCTGGCCAAAGAAACGAAGCTAGCATTCGTCTTTAAGGCACCAGGCAAGCTCTTTCGCCTTACAAGCACTGATAAGATGTGGGCGAGACAAACATATAAGATAATGTTGCAGTATCGTTTTCTTGCCCTTTTGTTTCAGAAAACTATAAAAATAAGTTTGAGTTATGGATTTCTTCAGCACTGCCGTGTGCAGGCAGAATCATTTTGAGCGAGCAATGGTTTTGCTTCATTACGAGTCGTTTGCAATAATGCTCACATTAGTTTAAATAAACTCGTTGAGACGGGTTGGCAGTGTACAGAAGGTTGGCCAGTACATTCATCACTATTGCTGCGAAACTTCATTTTCAACACCCGCCTGCATGCGTCCTTATCACTGGGATTGCGTAAACGGAACGCTCGTGCGCTCTTAGTTTCTTTGTGCTTTTTATCGATAAACGCGCCTTTATCACGTTCTTGAAGGCCGGTGTTACGCCGAGACTAGTCTGTAATAATCCCTGGCGAGCTCATCTTTTTTCTATATTCCGCATGTTTCCCCCATTCATTGGCTGGTTTATTTAGGTGCTTCTGCGCCTACTGGAAAAGGAGCTCTGCGAAATGCACCGTGCATGCTTTGTTCGCCTACCGACGATCAGGCTTGCTGTTATTGCCGCTGCCGAGCTGCTTAGATCTTTTGCAGGCACCGGTTAATTTATTTCATTGCAGCGCAAGTCCCTACGCAAGTCTACGGTAGTGCCAGTAACATATATGACACAAATATATTGTAAGTCCTTGCAGAGGCCATAAAATTATTCCATGTCTTGCATAGCAAATATCTTGAAGCAGTACCACTTTTCCGTCTGCCATCTGCACCTACAATTTTTCTCCTGAAAGTAAACAAATTGGATGGGATTTAGTGCACATTCCAAGGTGTGAGGAAAGAACAATCTGCAAAATGTTGTCTCGTGTCATTGATTCTGTAATTTGGATTCTACTTTGGGTAAAACATTAACGTCTTCAGAAAACTAAGTAAACGTTAATACTTTTAGGGCCAAAAAGCTCCCCACAAGACTTGCTCTCCCATTTCTGCTGTATCCACTTAACAGCTGTGTACAGTCTGCATCTGAGACATACGCTGAACATATATATTATCGGTACTTAAGAGTGTCAGCACTATATCACTCGAGAGCAGCCACTAAACAAGAGCTTTTATTGCTTTAAGTAAAGTGTGTCTTTATAGCCTCTTGTATCATACATGTTTGGTCACAGGCGCCGATATCAAAAGATCTCGACTATCTCTTTCAAGACTATGTGGGAAAAAACGAAACTGCCACCGGCGCTTTCCGATTCTGCTAGCGACACTACGGGTGAGCGGCACGCAAGCAAATCTTTCACGACCTTTCTCTGTAGTGACACAACTGCATCATTTAAATACACCTCCATGCTGAAAAAATTGTATGAGGCAATAACCTCACATTTTCTCACATAATCTCTCCTAATTCACATAAAGAATCTCATACAAGTAACATATAATTGCATAATGTCTCATAGTTCCTGGTACATTACCATAAACTATGTAAGATATTTTATGATAATGATGCGCACCGTATGAGAGTCTATGCGAATAAATCAGATTTATGAGGTTATTGCCCCGTAGAACTTTTGGTTTTTCAGTAGGGCTGTCTTGCATAATTAGAATCCTAATCCTAAACATATATAGCGTACCCCTGTTTGCAGTTCAGTAAAGGACCCATGAAAAGCTATATACTATAGTTATAAAATGTGCACTACTAATAGGCATCCTATCAATCCTCTCTGCAACGGAATAAGTTTACGCTAGCTTCATTAGCAGCGAACATATCGGCGATCGCAAATGATGCTCCTCTTCTACCCCTCATCTCAACCCACTCAGGCGCGCAAGGAACGACGAAAAGTGACTACGGCACCCCACCACCCTTATAAAAACAGTAGTCAACAGTTTTTAGAATCTGTACAATCCTCCTATTAACTCTATGAAAGCTGCGCGTAGTTTTAGTCTGTATGAACATGATTAAATACGAAGCTAATAGAAGCTAACAGCTTTATATGTAGTTTAGTGAATAAAAAAGTGTACATAAAGTTGACAGGCGGATATACTTTGTATATACTCCCGAATTATACAGCGCCAAGAAAATCTGGAGCAATTTCAGATGTCAGAAAAAATTGCCCAGTTTGAAATTCGGTAAACAGTTGACACTACGTTTTTCGCGTAACAGCAATGATTCCTTAGGCGATTAAGTGCATGCTGAAATTCATAGCAACTGAAATTTGTGTGAAGCTTTGAATCGAATATGTATGTGCTATTTTCCAATTTTATTTTAGGAGAATACATTGGAAATGTTAGACCATATATTCATATCAGATGAACCTGTAGTTAGGGCATGAAAAAAGCTTTCAAGAAAACATTGGGCGGTTTTATTTCTGAATGGTTCAGAAGGTATATATGTCGAGGGGGCGGCCAATCAAAACTAATTTCACAAATACGGGCAATATTTGAAGATGTACGAAGTGGCACGCATGCATGGTAATTTGCCCCCTATGCACAGATCCGCAATCATGTGCAGCCAACGGTAGATGCAACCATATACGTGAGTCTTGAAATTTTTATTCATATACAAGTACGGGTACTGTTTGAATGTATATAGTGTATAAAGATGCGTACTCTTTGGTTTACGGTCACAAAAGTGCGGTGGGTGAACGCCACTTCGTGCACGTCCCTTCCCACTCTTCTAACTTGGGAGTGATTTGTATGATGCTGCAGTCGCAGCTACGCGCCGTGCAAGTATGCGTCGTTCGCCAGCGCTGAAGACCGAGTTCGAAGCCCAGGGCTACAAAGGGAAGTGCCTCCCGGCGAGGCATTCAAAACACGCGAACATTATATGTGCATCGCAATTAGGCGCTTGTACAGAGCGACACTAAGAAAAACCCCTCTAGTACTGGTGCTGCCTCGTGCGGCCGCGCCACCCCTACAAATCTAACTGAATGCGCATAGCGGCAGGGTTGTGTCGCCTCTTCCCCTGAATGTTAGGTAGCTCTAGGGGATTGATGTGTACTAGCTAGCGCCTGCAGCTTGTCACGGCACTTGAGCTTTGGTACACCACGCTTCCGAGAGCGCCACACAACCTTCAGTCTTGTTTTTTTTCTCGATATTCAAGTTCCAGTATAATAAGAAAGCATATCTCGGCTGGCCGCCCCCATACCTGCCACTCTACAGGGACAAAAGTAGAGAAGGATCTCTGTAGCGTCTCTCGCACGGTGTTGTAGACGAGAGCCTTCGAATAGCTGGCGCTGGAGCACGTGGTGTGAGCAGTCAATAAATCCTAGTAGAATGTGATTGAACACAATAGTGGGATCGCTACTGTAGAAGTGACGGAGGTTACAGCCAACCTTATACTTGTAATAAAAAGCGAAAACAACCGTCGTGTTTACCTAATCTAAAGGTCCACGAAAACGGCCCCCAAGAAACCACTGATAAACGTGTTCAGTGTGTAGAACACATGCTTTTGAGCATAACCACAAAGTATAACTCCTTTGAACAAAGCCAGCGATTTATTATTAATTTTTAAAAACAGCGTTTTTTGAAATTCGCGGGCAGAGAGATTGTCACTTGGCGGTGTCGCATGGAATTATTTCCTAGTCCCGTGACGTCACGGGTCGGTTGTCTGGCAAGGCTTGCTAGACGCTGCCATTCGCTGCGGTCACTGCAACCATGACGTCACGGACACACTTCCGGTAGCTGCGAAAGTCGTCTGCTCGTGCGCTGCTCGAACTCTGTGCGGGCTGTTACAAAGCTCGCCGCCCTTATCGGTTAGGTGGCCATTGCGCATTAAGTGCAAGAACCGAAGTGACGCAGGGATCGGCAGAACGAAGCTGCATTTACAAATATCTTATTTATCTAACGTGGTTTCAGGAGTATCGGAGTGTCGTCCGACCAGGCGTCAACAGCACGGTCAAGCACCGCACGATGGCAGCACCTCCTCGACGGCCGTAGACACCGCCGTTGTGGCCCCTCCTCCCGCATACCGTTCGCGAACGACACGGGGCATCGTTAGCACCGATGTCCGAAATAAAGCGTGCTAAAATTTGTTGGCGTCTGGAATACTGAGCCGAATATCAAGTATGAAGCCCTCGTGAGGATCGCTGACCAGCAGCAAATTGCTGGTAAGAGCGATAGCCGTGATACAAGCTAGTTTCTGCTCAAGCCAGCTGCCGCTGGTGCATTTCGGCTGATCCGATCTGCTCTTACTAGCTCTGCGATTAATGCGTCGGCAGAGTTAGTCCTATAATTATTTTACTATGGCAGGATAGGAATGACTATAAGGCAGTTTCATAAGTAGACGATTTACGACAGCGTTGATCATGTTCCAAAGCGTCGACCACCGCGGCTTCGAAGCGAAACAATGTAGGCCTAGCGACGACTAGGGACGGTCACACACGGCCACCCCCGCGGTAATTGTGTAACGTACCTCAGCCTGCTCGCGGCATCCCGTGCTGCAAGCCTTGCAAACTCGTGTACTTTCATAGCTAAGGCCGCGTATTTTTTGACGTTCTGCTCAGCAACAAGCCGTTCAAACGATACTGTAGGCAAGACAAGGCTTCAGTACGCAGTCGCTGCGCTGTCGGCCGTAATCGAAGACGTCGGGCGGCACCATAATCTATACATCGATCTTTAAACGTGATACAGTGGGCAAATGAATAACTTTGTGAAGCAGACCCGCTCGTACGTTTCGCGCACTCGGGCGCCGACGAGTAGCTTCCGTCAACAGACGCCGTCATAACCTGGGTTAACGCCGCAAACCGAGGTCGTCAAGCTCGGTTAGCGCTAACCGCGGTTAGTGGTGCAACCATGGTTTGGTCCGCCGTGTAACATAGGATAACCACGGGTTCGCGGTTACACTAACCGTCGCTGAGCGAACTGGCGAACTCCTCAGGCGTGTGCGAGCGAGGACGGGTTGGCGCGAGTACGCCAGCGAGCGAGTGCGCGGCAACCGGAAGTTCATCGAAGTTACGTATGTCTGGGCGGAGCTTTGAACTTGCTTGTATTCTTTGTTTTTTTATGGCTCCCTTCGGCGTACGAGTTGAGAGGGAAAATTGGAAGGGTCATTTTTAATCGCCGATATCTCTGGTGTTGCAGAAGCTAGATCGAAAATTTTTTTGGGGAGAATGATGGGTGGTTCAATAACTATCAGTGTTATGGCGTTTTTTACCCTTCTTTGTGACCCCTTTCTGGGGACCTTTAAGTACACGCTTTAGAGCCCAATAATCTCGAATCCGGTCCAACCTGATGGATTTTTCAGTGTGGAATCACTCCGAACGTACACCCAAACGTTAGATAATTTTTCTCAAATTCTAACCTCCGGGTTATTGCTTTCAGAATAATTCAAAATCAACTTTATTCTGCATTCCATACTACAGAATGCATAGAGAATAAAATGTAAAACTGCGGGAAAGGCAAGGACAGGACACAAATTCACAAAAAGTCGTAGTGCAATTTTACTTTCAATGTTTGAAGTCCGTGACCTTTTTGCGCAATTTTGAATTTTTATACTCATTGTCGTGTCCAAAACTGAATACTGAATGGTTGGGCTGTATCTTTGCCGTGTGCGACAAAATTATTTTGCAGATATGAATCATTCACACTGCATAATAATACCCAGTGCACACCATTTGCATACCGCAAGTTTTTACCGAAGCATGTCATTATAGAGATAAAGGTCACTCACGCGTGCCACAGTATTCTCTACGATAAGTAAAAAGCCGCACTAATCCGAGAAAAGATAGCACATTGGTTAACTCACAGAGTGACAGCGGTGTATAATATCCGCAGACTAGAGCCTTCGAATATTACAGTTGTAAACCAAGTACGGTCAAAGAATGCTCTAATATACTATATTTACGCTGTAAACAAAACCCTGTTTAGGGACAATCTTAGATTGTCTGAAAATTTCTTCTAAGGATTGGTCTAAAGGTTCGTGTTGTATTTCTGATTCTGTTGCCATAGTTCGAGCTTTACTAAATGCTGCCACAGAATCGCTCTCTATGCTACTGAGCACTGAACCTCCACAGTTGCAGACAGCTAATACTAGATATTACTAGATACTAGATTGGCAGCTTCCGACAATTCAAGTACCTAGCTATGGACACGTGAAAACACACTGGACACTTTTGTTCATCAGTTGCGAATCCTCCTCGCAGATATTGAAACAATACTGGGCGTCGGCGCGAACTTATCGTAGGACATATATTCGATTAAAGTTTAACGGATAAGTGAATCAAACGAGTGCATTGAGTTGTCAAATTTTATTTTGCTGCAACTATTCCGCCAGGGTTCTTAAACAGGCGGATGAGATTCGGTTGTAAACTAGCTACTATGTTTAACATTTCGATGCCTATATAAATTGATGTGAGTTCATCTATGAAACATCAGCCGCATTGTCACAATTGGAATCGAAAACGAAACAATATTTATGCAATACTCCTTTTAAATATTTATCGGGCGTAGGTGAAGGAATGCGGCGAGTTGCCGCTAATACCAAATTGCTGTGGTTTAGCTCCCTCTTAAAGAAGTGTGTCGCAAAACCCTGTAAGTACGGTTACGCATAGTAAAGCTCTTTTTTATCGTCCATTCTTCATCTGAAGAACGAGCTCTTCTCCCCCTCTCTTTGCAACGAGGGCTCCGTGGGCATATGCATATTGTCCGGTGGGCTGTTGTGGGCACATTGCGTTAGCACTGCGGAGGCCTCAACCCAACCGATTCCCAGTAGCCCGCAGAGGAGGCGTTAAGGCGTCCCCCTCCCCCGATGCGAAGGTATATAATTGGCCGAATATTGATGTCATCTTTAGCTATTGCACGTCCGCGATGCGCACCGCGAGCCTGCGGAGTAAGCGGCGGCAAAACTAACGTCACGCATGTTTCATTTGCATCTACTGCGCATGCGCAACGCATGAAACGAGGCGAGGGGTTGAAAAATCCGCTATTTTCGGTTTCTGCTACTTCTAGCGCACCTGGCGACTGAAACAAATTGATGTTTATCAAGGAATGATACCCTGCTTCTCGCACGATGCTTGATAGGATGTGGCAGTCGCCGAATTGTTTAAGCCGCTGGCATCAGGAAGTACTCCTGTTTCATCGGTGCTGGTTCGAATCTAGGTCGTCGAAGTCTTTAAGCCGCTACGATAAGCTTTCCTCCAGCCGCTATGAAGGGCATTGACTGTAGCTTCCTAAATGATGGATAATGGACTTCTATGGATGTTACCTGCCCTTGCGAGGCAATGTAGTTTGCGGCGGTCGAACGGCGCTCTTCGGCGCAGCGAGGCTTCGTAGTATAAGGGGCGTAGCTGTAACGTTACAACCGGCACATCTGCGGCTCGACGCATACGCAGCAGCGGCTGCGGCTCCACACTGCGACCTTAGCTTTACATGGCGTAGTGAACCTTTCGCTCCAATATCTTGTGCTTCATGCAGCCATTAGGACGCGATTAAAAATTAGTCATCTCTTACGCTGTCAGAAGGATGATAGCATCAGAGCTCCGATCTCCTTCATTGTACCTTTTCATTTTATCCAGTGAGCTTGCCGCGAGCAGGTTGCCGTCGTTATTTGTTGTAAGATAGCTTTCTGGTCCCTGAAAATATATGTTTCTGAGAAATGCTATCGGAAGCTTTGCCAAAAGGTTGCTCTCACCTGTATGCTGCTCTCAACTGCCTTTAGATTTATCGAAACTTTAGGCTCCAACTGTTGAAATATATCAGTCACCTGAGAAATGAAATTTAGAAAATGACTGTTAGGCTCTTTACTATCTTTATTTTCTATACATGACAGAATACCGCCACATTTATTGCGCAGCAGGAGGAGAAAATAAAGGATGCTGAATGCGACCCTAGAACAATATAGTAAGTAGTAGCTCTGCCACACTTTAAAATTGTCGCATTTGCTATGAATGTGGCCGCCAAGCATGAGTAGATGATTGTTATGCTTCTCTTTCTGGAACGTTATAACAAGCCTGTGGCAGCATTGACAACGTACTGGCTAGGGCTCAAACATCGTTATTTTAGCCGGCCGCTAGACTCACCGGGACGCTCCACCTCGGATGCATCCGGGATACTTTTGCAATGTAAATGAAGCGTCATATCACTTCTGGTGGGGCTACTACTGATAATTGGTGGGACTACTACTTGGTTTTGGAATGTCATTTCCGGGTGTTTATTGAGACCGCGTGCCACACTAGAAGGACAAGTTGGCACTACCCTACCGATAAAATTGTATTAGGCAATAACCTCACATTTTCTCACACAGACTCACTCAATCCACGTAAGAAGTCCCATACAAGTCGCATATAATTGCGTAAGATCTCATTGTTTCTTGTAAAGTAACAAAAATATGTGGATGATATTTCATGATATTGACGTGTACCGTATGAGAGCGTATGTGATGAGATGAGATTGTGTGAGGTTATTTCCCCGTAGAACTTTTCGTTTTTCAGTAGGGTAGGCTCGGGCTTTTGGCACAGAGTCGATGTCATCACGGAAAGTCGATCTTAAAAAACACAACCCTATTGCAGAGACCAGCCTCTCCCAGCGTCTTCCAGTACGAAACCAGTAAGTTTTTCGCGCTGGGTTTCCTGGCGACGCTGAAGGTCTGCGAGATTGATTGGAGCATGCAGTGACGGGAAAACACTGTTTGCACTGGTACGATGGCAGAGAAACACTGGGATTAGATTTTTTACGCTGGTAGGGTCGCTGGCATTCACGATGCACTGGGGAAGCACTCTGCGTGCGCTAGGGCCGCACTGTTCGCAGTATCTTTTTGGAAATAGCCGGTCGTGCGGAAACTAGAAGACCAAAACTAAGGCGCATAGAACAAATATGGCTCAAGTAACAGCTTTTCCTTCGAAGTCTTTGCACATCTTTATAGAAAACACAGGCGGTATCTATTTTCGAGAGTTTCTACTATTCGTTAGGTCGTTTTGAGCGTTTCGAGAGAAACCACGATTGGCGCTACTCTGATAATCAGATGACAAATTGACGTGCAACAAAAATTGGCATTGAATAATGCGGGTTATCATGCATAACAAACTTCTAAGCGTTACTTGAGGGCTCTCTGACAAGATGATTACTACCGAAATGTTCACTGGGGGCTCAATCGCAGGCTCCAAACAGGGCGTACGCATTAGCGAGTGTAGCCCGCACTTTGACCCAGTATAAGCAGCAGAGAAAATAAAAATGAGAAGAGAGTCGTTTGTTGAGAGATCAGCCCATGAGAGAAAAAAAGAACAACAAGCAAAACAACAGCACTTGTAATAAATAATACTTTGCGTGTTTCTCAAGGTTCTGTGCTCTTTGCTCTGCGTATAAATCAGTCCTCCCCTCGGCTATCTCAACGCTTCCTAAAATGTTTACATATTTAGTTAGCAGCAAAATAGTGTTCTCGCTGCTGCGCGTGCCGGTTTTGAAGCTTCGCCGCACGTTTTTTCTTGAAGGCTTGTAGTACAGCTCCGTGTTCAGCGAAACTTACATCCACGGTAGCACCGCATGAACGAAACGCGACGCTGTTAAATTTAATCCAGAACTTTAGTGTGAATCCAGAACAATAGGAAATCAAACTAGCGCACTTCAAAACAAAGACACAGGGAGAGAACGACAACACAGCGCTGACTTCAACTGGTTTTTATTAGAGAGTGACACAATATATATATGTACGAAAAGTGGGCGTGAAAGAATTGATAACTGCTGAGTTTGCACGTGGCGTAAAACACCGAACGCAAAGTTAAAAGACGCACGATAACAATATAGGTCAAAGCAAGGCAGAACGGCAGGGCTATAAAAATAAAGAAGCGAAAAACGGGGAGGAGTAGGTAAAAACAGTAAAGAAGGCACGATCCGAAGATACATAAACTAAAATCGAAAAAAGGCCAAAAGGGGCATTAAGAGCGATAAAAAACCAATAGGGGCATTAAGAGCGATAAAAAACACAAAAGGGGCTCAAGAGCGATAAAAGAGTCAAAAGGACAATTAAGAGCATTACAAGACAAAAAGGGCATTAAAAACAGAATACCTAAAACAACCAAGGCCAGGCCGCTAGAGGCTTAGGAGTGTACCCGGAATCTAAACATTAAAACTACTGTGCGTCTGATTCAGATATTCTAACTCGCGTTTAGTCAGGGCTATTGAGGGTGTGCTAACACAATTTTGACCTAAGTTTAGAATGTGAGCGGCTTCTATGATTTCGCGTGTATACTGATGTGCATTTCTCGCAATGACAGTGCAATTATGAAGGGATGGCTCACAGGGCTGAGAAGGACACTTTAGGCAGTGAACACCAAGATTTCTTTTCGTAGTATTGTAAACACTGTTTGAGTGTTCCATTAGTCGTTCGTTTAGGCAACGCCCGGTTTGCCCCACGTAGGCCTTGCCACAGCTCAGGGCAATCTTATAGACGACACCAACTTGGCAGGGAACGAAAGGTGCCTGGTGCCTAACAGGGCAGGCTGGCTTTCGCACAGCCGGGGCATTGACTCTGCGGCAAAGCTTGGAAAGCTTCTCGGGCGCCGAGAAGACAACACGGACGCCTGCCTTTTGCCCAATCCGTTTGAGCCTGTGGGAGATTGTATGAAGGTATGAAGGTATTGTATGAAGCAGTTATCAATTCTTTCACGCCCACTTTTCGTACATATATATATTGTGTCACTCTCTAATAAAAACCAGTTGAAGTCAGCGCTGTGTTGTCGTTCTCTCCCTGTGTCTTTGTTTTGAAGTGCGCTAGTTTGATTTCCAAGATGAATTACCAACTAGCCCGTTCTTCCACCCTTGCAGAACAATAGAATCCAGAACATTAGTTGCAAGTCGTGAGAGCAGGCAGCAAGCTACAATGGTCAAGAAGTTGTAATTGTTAGAGTGGCAGCAATGTCCGGTATAGTTCGAAACATAAAATACCAACATTATAAATGCGGCCATCACATAACATATACGAATATATCGGAGGGTCATCAATCGTGAATTAACGAGGCGTATAACAGGTCTCTTTTTCTGTTCGTCAAGGTTGCCCCCTTTCACCTTGCTGTGCTCTTTGTGCTGGTTTTGGAGCCACTATGTCGAAAGGTTTTGCAGATCGATGAGTTAAGGGGCTACGAGGAGTACTAGCTTACGAGGATGATTTGGCTTTTTGGCACCGTACAAGGAAAACATCACGGCTATACTAAAATAACACAAGAATACTTTGAAAAAGAGGCAGCCTGCTAAATTTATCAAAGTGTGTGTGATTGTGGCATGCCTCATAGAACAAGGCACCGGCCGCATCACACCAAGCACTTAGTGCTTGGTGTGATACGTACCATGTTACAGAGTACCATTAAGAAGAAGCTTTTTCTTACACCGCAAGGTATAATGTTCTTGCCCGTTCACGACTATGCATTAAGATACGATGCCATATTCTTGTTTAAACTGCACTCTGCATCCCACAGTGCTATGGATTATCGACATTGTGAGACTGGAGCGCGGTCTTTGTATGAGCGCTTTGCTGAGAGCATTGTGAAAATATATGTTAAGTTGAAAGATGCAGACTGTGATGCTCAAACAATGTTGCTGTTTAGGAAGCGAGCACAAAAGAAAGGACTCCATTTTTCAAGGCCGGCAAAAGGTCTGGCAAACTTGTAAATATATATGTGCTGTATATTTTGTAAATATGTACATCTAGCAATAAATAAAACAAAATTGTATAGCCTGTAGCATCTTGCTATTACACAATATGATTACTAACCATATGACATGTTATTCCTTATTGAACTTCATAGCCTGTGGAAGACACGCATGTTGGATCGCAACACTGAGCCGGTTGTTTCACCTAGAATTCATTTTAACAGAATGATGCTGCAACTAAAGAATATTAATGAAGCAAATTACTTTCAACATGATTGGTTTCCGCTGGTGACACGGTGCTTATCTTTTCCTGCCTTTTAATTGTGTGTTCTGTTGTGCACCTCAGCAACGGCTGAGTGCTTTGTAAACAGTCTACGTACTTAGCCTTTTCTGTACACAATCGCGTGTAATAAATGCCATGACTAAAAAAAACTCGGCGTAGCCGAGTGGTTAGCGTAGAAAGCTACGAAACAAAAGGTACTGTGTTACTCAGTACTGAGATACTGGGTGAAAGGTACAAAAAGCATAAACAATGCGCGTATCTAATTTATTATGGGCCCCAGCACCGCGACGCACTTCCGGAAGTGTCTTAAGCTGCCTGTCGGAGAAAGCTATCTTTGTAGATCCAACGGTACGTGTCACGCTAGAGGCAAAAACGAACGCTTCCTGAATTGTTGGTGGCGCCTGCTGACCAGAAAAAAAATAGATGCGGGCCATGAGTCAACAAGTAAGCAAGTGGTTGGCGGTTGTCCTGGATATACTGTTGGCAGGGGAAGAATGTTGTGTTTTTTCAGCTGCGTGGTGGCTTGCCCAGACCACTCGCGGAAAACTGTTACTGTGGAAATGGGGAATTCGAAACATTTATACTCAATCTCTGTGAGAAAAATGCGGAATTATTGGAAGGAAGTGCGAAAACGAGGCTCTCCAGAATGGAGGTTAAAGAAGAGAAAGCTCACCATCTGTTGGTTAGCGCACCAGGCTAAGGTGCAGAATCACTCTGTAAATAAACCTGAACAATATAAAGGCTGTATTCTCATTGCTGCACGTACGAGGGAGCTCATCTCTAGGTCAGACTATTGTCACAATTTAGAATTTTACAGTAGCTGAGACGGGCATGGACGTAACAAATGAGACGAAAACAGCGCTCTCCTTCCTCACGTTGCTTCTGTCTGCGCTCTAAATGTATTACAACTAGCCCAACAAAAGACCACACTCTCACAAGTCGGCATTACCGGTGAGGTGCGCTAACCTGCATCCTTTTTAACAGACTTGGGCTCTCCTAATCTTATACTACACTGAGCTGAATCCCGTACTGGTTGTTGCGAAAACCGCGCCTGAAAGTAGGGTTGGAAAATGAAGGGCATAAAGCTGCTGCTGCAAACTACGGAGGAAACTTAGGGCTGTTTAAGTGCTTAATTTTTATTTCTATCAAACTCAACTAAAATGAACATTTATTCCGCAATAGTCTAGCCTAATATAGCTAAATCGAACCGAATGTATTACAAAACACTCTTGATAAAGGGGAATTCATCCATTGCCCTATTAATAAAATTCTATCCAGAACAGTCCACCACTCAGTGTGCGCCATCCAAACGACTACAACATATTCTATCAATATCAACCCGAATTTCACTATATCTCTCGTACACCATCACAATTCCTCAACAATTCACAGCAGCCTACGCAATCCAGCGTAGTTAGAGGTATTCCGCAATTTTTCCACGAGATATAATGTAATGCACTGTTTATTCACCACAATGAAACCTCAGCCAAAATAGTGCTATTATTAATGCTTAATGCTTAATGTTTACATATTACACTTGTGATATTCAGTACCCATCGTTAATCCAATCCAATCAGCCCTAATACACCTTACTACGACTCAATCCAATGGAATACTTTCTTAACCCACTGCTATCCAGCTCCTCATGAGGGTTAAGAGGCCATTTTGAATTTTGCGACATTTGCTTATTTTTCTCAGGGGTGATGACGTCACCATCTTTCTCCGCCGGAGTAAGGATTTCAGGCCCACATTTTTGTTGCTAATGAGTACTACATATTTTGTACCTTTAAATATTTACCCGGAATGCCTTGGCGACGCATGTTTTTCGGTACAGCCTTTATCATGAGTAGCAATCGCATGGGGATAGAGCGGTTATTTGGACAGCGTCTTTAATACCCTAAATGATGCAGGTGTAGGGAGTCAATTGTTTTGAGTAATGCTGTTTGGGATTACAAAACAAAGAATGTGTGAATATTTTACCAATAGTAGTATACCAAGCAAATAGCAAAGGTTTAACTTTTACGACAGTTTCTATGTAGAACATTCCTGTATAAATAATTGCGAATGCTACTTCTTTGCAAGACATCACTGAAGCCTTTAGCGCACGTACCTCTTGCATGAATTGCTTCACGTACATGAAGGGCGATTCGGAACCGACGAGTTCCGTGTGACGCTGGTCGCAGATCACGGTTACGTCTATGGTCACCATGCTGACATCAGATCTCATCCCTGCATTCGCGCTAGCATTCAGATAAGATCAGTCCTCTTCTGATCATAAAGGTGGCTTTTAATCTGAATGAGCCGTATAAAATTGATTAGAGCGTGTGGAAGCTTCGTGGGGGATGATGATTATTCATCATCAAACTCGAAGCTTGTCACAAAGGTAATAGTCAACATGCGCTTTACTAACGGCATGCAAAATCAATTTATTTTACCAACTGCATGAAAACATAGTCCCCTATTTATGCCCATTAGACTTAGCGAGCAGACCTGTCGCATATTGAGGCCGCCTATACCATATATCAGCTTGTTTGTGTGGCAGAAGGCTTGGTGAACTGTCGAAGAATCTTTTCCAAGAAGCCCACAGATAGTTGAACAACAGGTGCTTCCGCATATACCCGGAATTTCACACAGGTTCAGGAGGACCAATAAGGAAAATGAGTGGCTGGTTTTCTCTGCCGAAAACAAGTCTACAAAAATGTGCGGATTCATGAACCCTGTTTCAAGCATGCCAAAATGATGTGCTAAAAGGCCTAAGTGTAACTTGAGTATCGTGCACAGGGGTTAGTATACCGTACTCTTTTGACTTGTGGTCGAGTATAGATTGGACAGAGTAGGAGATGTTTAAATGAAAGACTGGTAGAACAAAAGCTCAATGTAGCATGGGCAACTTCTCAGAACACTGGTATGACTGCGCTAGTAAAAAAATTCAAGTGCACTGTTGTGGCAAAAACAGGAATCTATGCATACGTGAAATATTTGAGGTATGTTTGATTCGCAAGAGGACTTCCCCGGTGAGTCTGCAAGAAAAGCAAATCTCTTTCCTCGATGGTCATGGTGCTGCGTGTGATGAGACTCATGTTGTTTTCCTTTTAATTGAGCACTTTCGTTTGTGTATATGTTCGCGGCTACAAATAATAAAATTTGTGTGGCACTTTGGACCACTAAAGTGCCATAAAGCGAAAGCTTTTGTTTAAAACATCGATGATTCCTTGTTTTTACCGCATATACTTCTGTATGCTGTGTGGTGCGGCGCTCGAGGAAGCGCCAGTGGAAAGGCGCCGCACAGACACCTGGACCGGTATGACGCGATGGCGTTATCTACCAGCCAACATAAAAAGCCCCGCTTTGTCCAAGCCGTATGAGCGCGTGTGTGTTGCCTAGGAATAACGGGAATGCAAAGGTCTTGGCAGTCTGATTCTGATATCACCCTCTATGTGAAAAGAGATCCCCGAGTTGGCAGCGGCAGCTAAACAGTAGTGCCGTGTTATTGGTCGAGACCTCTATGACATCATGCCCACCTCAGCCAATCAGAGAGCCGCAAAAATGTGACACTTTTGCAGACGGCAACGATGAAACAATAAAGGCTTTCTCCCTCAAATTCAGTTGCAAGTCAGCGCTTTCTCCCGTGTCTCTCTAATGTTCCTATCTTTTTCGCTATTCATGCTTTGCGAAAAGAAGACTATAGTGCCACGGCGGCTTTAATATGATAGAAGTGAAATGTATTATCTTCTATGCATTCCTGCACGACTCCTGTATTGCAACACATTTTTAAATTATACCAATTGGCTCAATGTAAGAACGAGTAGGTAGATTTCGCCTCCCGCATAGCCCCACAACTTAAGATTTAGAAATTAGTGTTCTTACTCTACGGCATCAACGGTTAAATGAAGCTGTGTGAGCTCTGAGGGACGTAAGAGTCCAGAGTCCTATACCATCCAATTTGAGATCCTTTAACACCCATTAGCATCAGACATGGGATCTACTTTTAATATCCACTAATACGCGACAGCCATTTCATCCTCTATCTCCTTTCTCAACACCTGCGTGCCACACAACCTAAGTCACCACATAAAATCTTTATCTGATAATGCGCTCAGCTGAATAAGAGAGTTTAACAATGCCCAGAAAGTAGATAAATCTTGATGTCGAAAATTGGTAGGTTTTAGAGCTTCAGCTGTATTCTCTGGAAGGCAGCTTCCAAGGTAAACTTCTTGGACAGTAATATACGTGCGCAAAAAGACGAGACAAAGAGGAGAAGTGGACAACGACGGCGCAGATCGCCGTTCTGCGCCGTCGTTGTCCACTTCTCCTCTTTGTCTCGTCTTTTTGCGCACGTATATTACTGTCCATCATGGTTCACCAACTCGCCCAAACAGCCGTTCTTCTAAAGTAAACTTCTTGCTTGTTTGACTTTCGTCGCACAATATCCATAATGTATGGCACCGGACATTTCGACCACTTGGGGTTTTTTCTACATGTACTGGGCACTGTACTACGTTACTAGGCGCTGGTTGGTCACTCTCGCCGCGTGTTTGGTGCGTACAGGCCCAAGTACGTCAAAGCTTCGGTGTAAGCGTCATCCTAATGTGTAGCCGTGCTTTAAAAAACTTACGCTAGGAGAACTGGGTTTAACAGGGGTAAACCACCGCACTTTTTATGCTTGTGGCTTGCGATACCCACCCCTTGACAACAGAGATGCTGAAAAGTTTAATATTTCATAATATTAGGACTTCAAGCAGTGAGCTCTCTCAGATAGGTGGCCATTACTGTGAGCTCGATGCAAAGAGTGTGTGTATGTATTTCGCCAAGGCATGCAAAAGCTTCTCGGAGCACAAAGCTTTCTTGATGCTGATGCTCACTGGCTGCAAGCGTACAGCCTTGATTACAGTAAAAGAATTTCAGCCTCTTTAGACGACCCCGCCAGGCTAAGTATATTCAGCCATGCTTCCCTCTTTTTGTGCATTGGTATATTTAATATTTTAGCATCGTATTTAAAGTGATGGGAAGAAATAATTAGCAGTGATCTAGTATTTAGCACACCAGCAGCTAAAAGAGGAATACGGCTGTTTGATTTATTTATCAGCTTCCTCTTGAATAAAGACGAATGGTGGAGCTAATCCTTTATTCTCTTGATATTCTGAGATTATTTGCTGCTCCTAAAAGGATCCCTCGTAGGTATAATCTCACTGCAGTTGCTTTACACAACGAATATTAGCTTTGGCAATCTTGCTAGAATCAAAAGGACTAATATTTAGGTCAGGAGGTGGAAGCAAAGCTTAACGTACACGCACTGTGATAGGCCGCAAGGTTTTGGTTTCGGCGATAAGGAAAGACGCAACATAGGAAATTTGATGGCTTGCAGTGATAAAGGGAATCTAATTTTAGAAATTAAAAGCCTGAAATAATGCTGCGAAAAAAGCGCAAAAATTATTAATTATTCCAATATCTTACTTTATTTGTTGCGAAGATAAAATTTAGACACCAGTTAACCCGCTTGCTACTTAGTAGCTGTAATGTTTCAGTCGCGCATGCGCTCTGGCCGTTACCATGCAGCCGCTTGTAGGCTATAAATACCAGCATGCATCTCTAATAAACGCTCTTCTTCTTCTTGCTTCCACGCTGCTTGTTCGTTGTTGGGCGCTGTAACATGGTGACAGAAGTGGGATAGCGTTCACGTATGCAGTAACGCGCTGATCGAAGCGGTGGTGTCACTGTGCAATGCACGATGGATTTAGTGAAGCCACCGCAGCCGCTGGTGCTGTCCGGTAGCACCGCGAATAACTGGAGCCTCTTCAAGCAGCGGTTCGAGCTGTTCCTGCAGGCCACTGAGTCCGGAAAGAACCACGGACGGAAGGAGCCAAAACCGCAATGCTGCTCACCGTAGCCGGGGAAGACGCCCTAGAGGTATTCAACAACTTTTTGTTTTCGGAGAACGAAAGCAAGGAAGATTATCAAACTGTTACAAAGAAGTTCGAGGAATACTGCAAAGAGCAGCAACACGAAGTGTACGAACGCTATGTCTTTCGTTCAAGAACGCAAGCTGAGGGCGAACCCTTCGAACGCTTTTCACGGGACTTGAAGAGACTTGCACGAAGCTGCAATTTTGGAACCTTGAGTGACTCCATGGTCAGGGACCAGGTTGTCTTTGGCACAAATAATCCGAAATTGCGCGAAAAGATGCTGAAAGTTAAAGACCTTACTTTACTGAGGGCGTAGGAAATTTGCAAGGCTGAAGAGGTATGTGCCGAACAAAACAATACATGGGCTCAAGCGGAGAAGCAAGTAGCACGAATTGAAACACGCCAGCAAGGCAAATTTTCAGCCTGTGAACAGTGTGCGGAATGTTCAGAGTAGGACGAGGCTCAACGAGAACAGGAAGTTGCTCGTATAAAAACACGCCGGCAGTTCAAATGCTCCAAGTGCAACCGTGTCCACGAATGCGGCAGATGCCCAGCGTTCGGCAAAACATGCTTCAGGTGCCATGGCGCTAACCATTTTTCGGCCTGTTGTAAAAACGTGTCTCAAGTAAGCGAAGTAAGCGGCGAGCAGGAAGGTTTTGAAATACTCGACGTCTGTTTAGGCAACAGAGCTGATTGGGTCATTCACGCGAGAGTGCCTTCCCAAGTAGTGTTTCTGAAAGTAGACACAGGCTCGCAAGCGAATTTATTCCCTTACTCCGTTTTTAAAAGGCTCAAAGCGAAGTCTGGTTTAAGAGCAAGCCCCTCCGTCCTCCGCTCATACACCGGTAAAGTTATAAAGCACGTAAAAAAGGGCAACCAGGCCATATTGGGACTGTCTGCAAGTGAAGCGTTAGGTCTGTTGTCGCGTTCTGTGAACACTGTGCACATGAACAGCACTGACCAAGTGGTTAAGGAATTTACCGAGTTGTTTCAGCGCATCGACTGCCTAGCACGCCATTACCACATGGTTCTGCGCGAGGATGCAACACCGGTAGTCCAGCCGGTGCGACGGGTGCCCTTGGCGTTGCTCGAGCCCCTGCGAGAAGAGTTGGATCGGATGGAGCGGGCTGGCATCGTGGCCAAAGTCACCGAACCCACTGATTGGGCGAGTTCGTTTGTTGCAGCGAGAAAAAAGGATGGGAAACTGAGCATATGTATTGACCCCAGACGAATTAACGAGTGCCTAAAGCGAGAACATTATCAAATGCCTAAGCGAGATGGCATTGAGGCTGAGATTGCCGGGGCCTCCTTTTTCTCTCGCATCGACGCGCATTCGGGGTTCCACCAAATCGCCTTAGATGAAGCTACATCAAAGGTATGCACAATCGGAACACCCTTCGGACGCTACCGTTTCTTGCGACTTCCCTTCGGCATTGCTTCGGCGCCTGAGGTTCTCCAGAGAACTATGAATGAAATATTCGACCAGGCTCCAGGGGTCCGAATCTATGTCGATGACATATTGATATGGGGGAGCACAAGGAAAGAGTACGATACTCGCCTCCGCACAGCCTTGCAACTAGCCAAAAAGGCCGGCCTAACGCTCAATGCGGCGAAATGCAAATTCGGTGTCACGGAAATTGACTTTTTGGGTGACATCATAAACAAAGACGGAATAAGACCTAACCCCTCACTGATTTTACCATTACGTGAAATGCCTCGGCCAAAGGGCAAAGCCGGCGTTCACAGAATGCTCGGGGTAGTGAACTACTTCGGAAAGTATATAACGCATCTAGCGGAAAGAACGACGCTTCTACGAAGCCTCATTAAAAAAGAGGCCCTTTTTGAATGGTCTGCAAACCACTGTAAATAATGGCAAGCTGTCTGTGACGCACTGAGTGGTCCTCCTTTGCTAGCCATTTTCGATCCTGCTAAAGAGACCAAGGTCGTTGCTGATGCTTCGAAAAATGGAATTGGTGCTGCCCTTCTTCAGAACTACAGTGGTAGTTGGCGGCCGGTCGCCTATGCATCACGCACAATGACGGAGGCAAAACAAAGATACGCGCAAATTGAAAAAAGAAGCAATGGCCATTACTTTCGGCTGTGAAAATTTTTTTCATTTCGTTTACGGCCGCAAGTTCGCCATCGAAACAGACCACAGACCACTGAGAGCAATTGCTTCGAAAGCCATTGGTGACATGCCACCAAGACTACAACGATTTTTCCTGCGCTTGCTAAGATACGATTACGTTCTTCACTTTGTTCCAGGCAAACAGCTGTTCCTGGCCGATATGCTTTCAAGATCGTCGCCAGCCGTTCTAAGCGAACGTGATGACTTCACTGAAGACGTCGACGTTCATGCAGTGAGCGTGACTTTAGAGCTGGTGAGCAAGAAAATGTTTGATCGACTGGCAGAAGCGACAGCCTCTGACCCAGACTTGCAAACAGTGTTGCGGCAACTAAGGAATTGGGAAGAAATTGAAGGCTCGATGAAACCTTTTGGTCCTGAGTTATCAGAAGTTAAGGGTATTATTATGAAGGGGACAAAGGTCGTCATTCCGAAGAATATGAAAGCTGAAATACTGGGTCGTATTCATGAAGGTCACTTAGGCATAAATAAGTGCAAAGCGAGAGCCCGTGGCTTCGTATTCTGGCCGAGACTGAATATGGATATTGAAACCATGGTGAAGACCTGTTCTGTTTGTCAAAAATACGCTTACAAACAAGAAACCGAACCAGTTCTGCTTAGGCTGATCCCAGGCCATGCCTGGTACAGGGTGGGTGTTGACATCTTTATGTACGGCGGAAACTCCTACCTGTGCGTGTTCGATGCGTTTTCAAACTTCCCTGAAGCCGAATAGCTTACTGACACAACAACATGCACTGTCATTGCTAAGCTTAGCTCAATTTTTGCACGGTATGGGATTCCGTTGGAAGTCTGCACCGGCAACGGTCCTCAGTTTTCATCACATGAATTTGCTTTGTTCGCCTCTAGATACGACTTCAAGCATGTCACGTCCAGTTCGCGATTCCCACAGTCTAGTGACCTCGCCGAGAAGAGAGTCCAAATTGTCAAAAGAATAATGAAGAAGACTGGCGAACTCAACGAGGACTTCTGGTTGGGCCTTCTCGGTTATCGCTCGACTCCACTAGCCGAAGGCCGGTCCCCTGGAGAGCTTCTTCAAGGCAGAAAGTTGCGCACTCGGCTACCAGACTTCGTGTCATGCTCCAGTCAACAGAAGTCCCAGCGTCAACCACGCCAGCAAAGGCCCTCAAAAGGGAAAAATCTGCCTGAACAAAAAAAAGATGCAGTTGTAAGAGTACGAGGGAATGCATGGGACTGCAAGGCTCGTATCATGGGCCTGGTAGCACCAAGGTCCTATCGCGTCCTTACAGAGGACAACAAAGTGCTTCGACGCAACCGACAACATCTTCTAGCCACACGTGAGCCATTCCGAAGCGACTTAACGGAAGATGACTCTGGCAGCGAAGACATTTCCCAGGAAAACGTGGAAGCGTCGCAGTCTGCAATACAGCCCACTCAATTTGTGCCAAGGCGATCCACCCGACAAAAGAGACAGCCCAATCGCCTTCACTACGACCAGAATTTCCAACAAGTGTCGCGTATTGTGCTCTCAGACTTTTAAAGGTTACACCGAGGAAGATGTAATGTATCAGTCGCGCATGCGCTCTGGCCGTTACCATGCAGCCGCTTGTAAGCTAAAAATACCAGCATGCATCTAGAATAAACGCTCTTCTTCTTGCTTCCACGCTGCTTGTTCGTTGTTGGGTGCTGGAACAGTAGCCTGAGCTGCATTTTGATGCATAACTACTCTTACAAAAAGTGGCGTCGCATGCGTTCTCTGGAGCGCTGCGAAAGCTTCCATTAAAAAAAATTCTAGAGGGTGATTTGGACCACTAAAGCGCAATGAGGCGAAAGTCATTTGTTCTATAATTCGTTAACAGGAAAGGAAAGGAGCAGGATCTGTCACTCTCACGATCCCACTATCCTCATTACGGTAGAAAACTGGAATTATTATGAGCGTTTCACGATGCGTGCCGTAACGTCTGAACTTCTATCCTCATTCGTGTTTGATGGGATGCTGTGTGGTTCTCGACTGTAAGCTGAATGAAACTGAGTGGCGGTTTGTCTGTGTGTACGCGCCTAATATGGTTGAGGGCCGAGCAGTGTATTATCAAAGTATTGAAGAGCGCCTCAGCACAGACAGAGAGATTGTAGTTACGAGTGATTATAATTGTGTCCTTAGCGCGCGTTATAAGCGAAGTAGCCGCGGTTATCGAGACAAAAGTGCACAATTATTACTACCAACAATTGAGAATAGTAAAATGGAGGATGTGGCGGAGTATATCGAATGGGCGCGTGCTGTGAAGTACACGAAATTCCAGGACTATAGTCATGTTCGGATGGACCACATTTATGCATCCATCGACATTGCATCTAGATCTGATGATTATAAAGTACTGCCGGTATCTTTTTCAGACCACTATTTAGTTGAATGATCCATAGGGATTGCAAATCCAGGGAATTCTTTTACGTGGGAATTGTGAAAGTTCAATAATAAGCTCCTTCAAGGTGAATCCTATACATATGTAGTAAAAGATGAAATTGGTAAAGTAGACGGAACAAACATGCATATAAGGCAATAGTGGGTGCACTGTAAAGAAACTTTAAAAATTCAAGCAATAGATACGGCTACCTATATACGGTTTGAAGAAAAACAGAAAGAGACGGAGCTATGGGCACTGCTACTAAAGTTGCTTCTACAGGAATCTCGGGCGCCAGGAAAATAGATGGAAGATATAAGAATAGTAAAACAAGAACGGGAATTAATTGAAGAAGAAGGGTACCGTAGAGCATTAGTGTGGGCAATGGCAGAGGACAGCCCTAATGGAAGTGCCATCAAAGCGAGCACTAACGCTGGAAAAAACTAATGCTGAAAAAAAAAAAACACATCGACAAAATAGAACGGCGCGGGATCTTTTCAGCAGATTGCGATCACATCCAAGCGACCTTCAGGGAACATTATCAGGCGCTTTTCGGGTAGCATGTAATACACACTAGCATAACTTTTTGGAGCTGATACTGCGCCTCGACGATGAAGTGAAGGATAGATTAGAACGAGATATATGTAAAACAAAAGCGAGAATGCAATTTACAGGTTAAGCCCCGGTAAATAACCGCGACCTGTCGGGTTCAGCGCGGGGTTTTACAAACACTTCAAGCATGAAATGGTCCCTATCTTCACAACACCTTCAATGATAATCCACTATCTCCATCATATGCGTCATCACACACGCTCCTCATCCCTTAAACGCGTCAGATAAATTACGACTAGTTACAACCAACACACTAATAGCGCTTACAAACGTTGAATACGATATTTTTACGAAGGTACTAGCTCTATGGTGGCAGATAGTGATTAAGGACATAGCTGGTCCCCATTAGACATGTCGTATAAAAGGAAGCACAATTCTTTCCAATATTCATAAGTCGATAAGTGTTCTGGAGTGTTTCAATGACTGGAATGGTCGCGTAGCCATGCTCCAGATCGACTTCGAGAATAAATTTGACTGTGTTGCTCACAAAATTTCGCAGTCCGTTTTGAACCGTGTGAACAATTGTTCAGTTATCTGCAAGGGCGTGGCCCTGGCGTACAAAACCTTCACGGCAAGATTGCTCGTAAACAAGAGTGTGGTGGTGGTAGAAAACATTTATATAGGATACAAATACAGGAGGTTATGCGTGAGCTGACCCTGAAGGGGCCAACCCTCACAAACACTAGGTGGAGGTCCGTAGTTCGGGACGCCAGTGGCGTCTGCCGCCGCTCGGGCTCGCCCGACTAAGGCCCGTTGGGCCTTCAGGTCGGAGCAGCCGAGCAGGGTCGCCTCCCAGTCCTCCCGGGTTGGGTTGGGGTGAGGGGGGATAGCCGGATTTGAGGGGCAGGCCCACACCATGGGGTAGATGTCCGAAGACACCACCCCACAGTGCGAGCAGCTGCCAGAGAAAGCAGGGTCGAAGTGTTTTAGAGCTGCCGGGCACAGCAGTGTGTTGGTATAGAGGCGGAGTAAGAGGCGCTCATCCGCCTTTGAAAGGCCTTTACATGGGCGGGGGTAAAGGCTGTGGCTCGATTGGTAGTAATTTACGATATCTTTGAATGTATGCCGGATTAGGATCAGCGTCCTGGTCGGAGAGGGAGGAGGAGGAAACTTCCCGGAGAGAGAGCGCGCGGGCGGCGGCGTCGGCAGCCTCGTTTCCAGCCAGCCCCTGATGAGCAGGAGCGCAAATAATATGTCGGGTAGCGGGGTCCCCAATGTAGGAGCTATGTTGAAGTATTCGGTAGGCTAGATAAGGGGTCCAGCCCTGTTCGACATTCCGACAGGCCCCTCGCGAGTCGGAAATTATATATTTCGAGTCAGAGTGGGAAGCAGCCAATGCTATGGCGACCTCCTCCGCATGAGTTATGCTGCGGGCCCTGAAGCTAAGCCCCTTGACTGTTTTCGCCTCGTGGACGACTGCGGCCGTGTACCACCCCCCATGGTGCGGGCCAGAGGCGTCCACATAAAAAACGCCGGGTTTAGAACCATAATGGCGTGCCAGGGCTTCCGCCCGCACCAGGCGTCTGCCATCATGGTCTTCGCGTGCCATTTTGGCGGGAAGAGGGCGTACGCGGAGGGCGCATCTCCACGGCGCTGGAATGCGTGCCCGTTCTTCCATAAGTGTCGTATGTTTGATGTGGAGCCGGGCAAGAAGGCGGCGGCCCGACTGCGTCTGCGACAAACGCGTTTATTGATTTGTGAGGTGCGCTTCCCTCAATTCCCTGAAGATGTTCACTATTCCCAGCGCCATGAGGCGCTGGTTTGAGGTATTCACCGGAATATAGAGGGCCCGCTTGATGATTTTGCGGAGAATGACCTCGAGGGCATCCCCATCTTGCTTCCGCAGGTGGAGATATGGAGTCGAATAAAGGATTCGACTGGTTATGAAGGCGTTTGCCAGCCGCAAGCCATCCTTACTTCGTAACCCCCCGCGTTTATTGGAAACCCGGCGGACCATGCGGCCCACCTGGTCCCCCACCTTGCGGAGTTTAGCCAATGTGTTGTCAGGCTTGCGGTGTTGGTGAATGAAGAGTCCCAGTACTCGGACTTCTTGTGTTTCTGGAATTGGACCTGATTGAAGAGTAAGTTGAATTTTAGTAGTGCATTTTGGAGAGGTGCGGATGTGCACAAATTCTGATTTCTGTGGGGAGCATTGAAGGACGCAGCGGCTAGCATAGCGGTCGACTCTAGTCGCTGCCTGCTGCAGGCTGGCCTCAATGTCTCCAAGTGAGCCCTGTGTAGCCCACAGGGTGATGTCGTCGGGGTACCGAGCATTCTGCACGCCCTCGACAGCATCCAGCTGGGCCGGCAGGCGCATCATGGCCAAATTGAATAGCAGGGGAGAAAGCACTGCGCCTTGCGGCGTTCCCCTGGTACCTAGGGGGAAGGGGCCGTGTTCGTTATCCTGAATGCGGATGTAAGATTGGCGGTCTGTGTGGAATTGGCGGATATAATGGTGGCCACAGTTGGCTTGACTTAAATGAGTGAGAATAATATCACGCGTTACATTGTCGAAAGCCCCCTTAAGATCCAGGGCGAGTACGACCCTGTCGTTATGAGGGCACTCGAGGGGATCAAGGACTTCCCGATGTAGTTGAAGCAAGACATCCTGTGCGGATCTGTGTGGGCGAAATCCGTACATGGTGTCCGCGAAGACATGTTGTGTCTCAAGGTACTCAGACAACCGGTCCCGCACCATCGTCTCCATAAGTTTGCCCACACAAGCGGTAAGTGAGATGGGGCGAAGGTTGTCCGTGTTTATTGCTTTGCCGGACTTTGGTATTAATGTGACCACAGCGGCTTTCCAATCAATGGGGAGTGGTGTATCACCTTGCCATATTGCATTAATGTAGTCCAATAAAGTTGCATAAGCTGAGTCGGGAAGGTTAGCTAGTAATTTAACAGTGATTTTGTCCCGGCCAGGTGCAGTACCACGTTTCATTTTGCCCAGGGCTGCCCGTAAGTCGTGGAGCTTAAACGGCTGATCAAGCTCAGCGTTCTCAGAGCCTGCATAAGAGTACGCCTGCCCACGGCTGTCCTGTATGTTGCACAAATATCGGTCCCTGAGCTTGTGCGCGAGTTGTGTAGTATTACTAGAGAAGGTGTGGATTACACGCTGAAGATGTTTTTGTGTTTCTCTACGGGTCTGAGTCGGGTCAATGAGGGCGCGAAAGTGGCGCCATGTGTTTCGGCTGGACATTTGACGCGTTGCCGTGTTGCACCTATCCACCCAGTTAGAGTCGGCGAGCTGGGCCGTATACTCAGCCGCTCGCTGGGTGAGCTCGGCAAATTCGAGCTTTAATGTTTCTGTTATGTTTCTGCCGGCGCCATCGGCGGACGAGGGAGTGCCGAGCTTCCCAGAGGTGGAGTAGGTGGTTGTCCACATCCGATACCACCTCTGAAAGCTGAATCTGAGTTTCGGTGGAGCGAAGGTGTGAAACCAAATGCTGGGACCATGAGGTGTACCCTTGCTCTGTAATGGATGTTGTGTTGTCGAAATTTTGCCTGAATTTGGTCCAATCTGGGAGACGGGCTTGTGTTGTGGGTTTAGAGAGTGGACGAGTTCTGATTGTGGTATTGATAATGCAGTGGTCGTTGCCGAGGGTTTCCTCGGTGTTGACCCAGTCTGCATGTTGGATGTTATAAGTAAAGGTGAGGTCCGGACAGGTGTCCCTTGTCACGGAGTTACCAATTCGGGTTGGGTGGACGGGGTCAGTGTGAAGAGTGAGGCCCAGCGTGGACGCAAGCTCCGCCAACCTGCGCCTTCGCTTTTCTTCACGGTGGTAGCCCCAAAGCCTACTGGGGGCGTTAAAGTCGCCTACAGTCAGGAGGGGTCTCGACCCGCGACTCTCAGCGCTCGGCTGAAGAGGTCTGCAAAAAAAATGTGTTGCAGTTTAGGAGGACAGTATACATTGAGAATGTGAAGTGGTGGGTCCTGCTTGCGGAGAGGGAGGAGAGTCACCATCACGTAGGAATATACAATTTGGAGGTCGAGGTCGACAAGATTAGCTGTATAATTTTTGTGGACACAAAGACAAGTCGAGGGGTCTTGTTGGAATGTCATTTAGCTTGTGATTCCGGTGCCCATCCCTGGCTGTTGGAGGGCTACCACGGCTGGTAAGCATTCAAAAGTTGCGAGGTAAAGACGGAAGTTGACCCGCTTACAGCGAGCACGGAAACCTCTGCAGTTCCACTGTGTTATTGCAAATGGGGAAGCCGAGTTTGAAGGTGGAAAGCGCCTACTTTTAGGGGGCCCCGCCATCATTAGGATTACATATAAATTTGGAGGGAGCGACTACCTCAGATCCAGCACCCAAAGGCTGGGCATGGAGCTCGGTCCCCGGGTAAGGGGCAGCTTCCTCGGTGTTCGAGTCTATGACTCGACGGCTTGTTTTAGGAAGTCGAGAGGACACAACCCGAAGAGGTCCCGATCGTCGGAGAAGGCGGGCATTTTCACTGACATGTGTTGAAAACATAACCGGAACAGTCTCCATGACCTTGGTCAGGACCTGCTCCATTGCTGCACTGATCATTGAGGTCAGTTTCATAGTAAGGCGGGCCTCCATCTCAGCAAGGACCGCCGGTAAGGCTGGTGATGATGCCACCGGCTCGCTCTCCATGTTCTCCGGGCTAGGAGGGCAGGGAGGATTAGAAGCCAATCTGCTTTCTAAAGCTTGAGTTTTGGTAAGCAGCACCTCATTTTGGGCCCGGATGGCTGCCATCTGTTTTTGGAGCTCGATATCAACGTGAGAATGGGAGGGAGGGGGAGGAGAGGAGGCAACCCCACCCATGCCACTCACCTGTTTGTCATTTTTCACGGCACGGGCCTAAGCGTCAGCTGTGCCATCCATCTGGTTAGTATGGGCTTTGTGGCCTTTTCCCCCATTCGGTGGTGGCGGAGGCGTCTGCCCCTTGGCGCCACCTCCGTCAGGGGACTCTTGCTGCTTTTTCGCTGTGATGTTGGTCTGACGTTCTGCGATGTCTTTGGTTGTGGCGCCGGAGTGTTTTGGCTTCCCGTCAGAATGCCGTGTTGCTGCAGGCCCCGAGCGCTTTGCCGTAGAAGGCGAGCGGAATTTCCTCGCGCACTCAGGAGAGTTTGTTGGGTGCCCGAACCCCCATGTCGCACATTTCGGCTGACAGTCGTGAGGAGCCCGCACCCCCTCCACTGCCGGCACTTTTTGGCCACGCAGGCCGCAGTTTTCACCATTCGGGTTTGGACATCTGTCTGCCCGGTGTCCAACTGTACCGCACTTCACACATGCCGGAGTTGTTCTTTTGTATGCCCAGACCAGGGCAATTTCTGAGTTGTAATGCACATACCGAGGCACAGTCTTCCCGGCGAAGGTGAGCTGGGCCGCGTTGGAGGTGCTGTATTTTCGGATGTCGACGATCTCTCCGGCTCGCCATTGAATTTTTTGTTCCAGGGACGCAGTGGTCTCGCAGCTCGCTACGGTGATGACACCTTTAGAAACATTGTCGGTTTGCTTAAGATGGCCCCGCATGGCAATGGAGCCTTTCGGAGAGGCAAGTTGAAATTCGCCAATGAGGCGATCTGCCATGTCGGCAACCAGGGTGCCCGTGACAACGAGATTTTGCTCCCATGAAGGAAGCAGAGTGAGAGTAGCTGCTGCCGACTCACCCAGTAGGGCCTTGAAAGCTTCTCCCAACTGACCGCATTGATACAAATCCCGGAGGGCCACCGGTGTGCTGGGTTTGAGGACGACTTGATAGTCATCTGGATGGAATCTTGGAAGTGGTCTGGGTTTCCACTTCGGTGTCGGCTTATGAGCTGAACCGCCTTGGGACGCATCCGCGCGCTGGACGCCATTTTGCTGATTTGAGAGCGCTGACTTCGCTGACGCGGCGGAGGACGCTATCTTGGCTCGTCGCTGGGAGCGGCGTTCCACGAGCTTGAACAGATTTTCATGCCGGAGAGCTGATCCCGGCGGAAGCTCTTCGGTTGGGGCAACCGGGACCGTGAACCAGGCCATAGTCTCGGGATCGTAGCCTTGCTGAGCTTGCAGAGCGGCCATATTCTCCGGAAGGGCTCCTCGGCTCGGAGACGTCGTCAGCCGCCGGGCGGAGGAGGCAGCCGCGGCAGCGCGGCCTGGGCCAGACGCTTTTTGGCGAATTTCAGCCCCGCTTGGGTCGGCGGGTCGCAGTTCGCGGCGAGAGGCACCGGAGCTGACTGAAAACACGTCAGCCCTTTATGCTTGCTCGAGGTGAACTCCCAAGAGTCTGAGGGCCGCCATTAGCGTGCAGCATTCGGTGCGGCAAGGCTGCCCTTCAGCCATCTTTGTTTTGTAATTCTATGGAGACCTTTTGTATGGAAATAATGAAAAACGACGCCATTAATGGGTGTAAGTTACAAGCATCTGCGGTGAAGTTGTTGGCGTACACGGACGATGTTGTTGTTTTTATGGCTGACCATTAAATTGTACTTGAGGCTGTCAGATGTGTCCATGCGTTTTCCCATGTTACCGTTAGTGGGGCAAACTGGGACAAGTGCCTTAGGCTATGGCATGTACAGGGGCCATCGAAGCCTGACCACTTTGCCTATGAGACGTCTACGAAGACCCCGACAGAGTACTTAGGTATCGAGCTGAATAGCTATTGCCAATGCTAGCAAGAATGGAAAGGTAAGACGCAAGAACCACGGGAGAAAGCAGAGAAGTGGAAAGGCGCCAACATAAAAATTTTCGCCAGAGCTACAGTATATTAGCTTTTTTTCATCCGCAAGCTATGGGACGTGTTGAAAGTGATGCATTTTCCGCGGGTAAGCTTACAAAAGCTTCACAGGATTTTTGCCGTTTTCAATATTGCGGCGGAATGGAAACGCTGCATCAGGACGAATATGTTCCGGAGGATTAGATTCGTTATTGTCTTTATGCGACCCATTTCTACCTCTTTTTTCTATTGCGCTTTGTTTTGGCCTATTTCTAACCTAATCTCGCAACTAGTCTACCTAGTTTGATCTCCAAATGATTTCTAAGCAGTCCGACTGTTACTACTGCTTTCTCTCTCTCTCAACTTGGCTTATACTGATGCAATGTGTTCTTATTTGAATTTGAATTAGCCTGAATGCAGAGGGGCCACCTTGCATTGATGGGTTTGCTACCGGCTTCGGCGCAGTAGAGCTCCACATGTACGCAGCCACGCGGAACCATGCTCCCGCTTAGTGTGATTGACCCTCTAAGTTCGATTTTTTATGTTCAATAATTAAAATAACGAATAATAATCAGAGCTAACAGAGGAAGCGGAAACTGCAAAATTCCGCCAGCATATCATACAGTTAGTAAAGATGGGAGTTTGGGACTCGGGGATCTATTTTTATGTCAGGTGATCAATCTATTTCTGTTTTTTCGTGATGTTTCCGACCAATTCTTGCGCACCGTTTGCCAAACTAGCTGCGGTGCCTGTTGCCTGAGTTTGTTGTCTCCACCGAAGAAGTACCGTGTGGTATTTATAGATATTACAGGGAGGTCATCGAGAGTGTTAGATTTCTTTCAGCGCGTTTCTCTGTGGAACATTGGTGTGGTGTAAATAGGAAATACTTGTACCGCGATCTTTGTGATATTGTCTTCACAGAACCCTTGTACAGGGCCATATACAGTGGAGGCCCTGGCACAAATGCATTAAAGAGAGTAAATGAAATGCAAGTTCCGCCAGGAACTAAGACTTTTTTAAATAATTACCAGAACATTAGCAGTAAAGAGGGTTTTGGAGGGAAGGGGCTTTTTTTTACCGTGCGGAGCAGATTGTTCAATCTGTACGCAGCTGGAAACAATGAATCATGTTTTTTTACATTGTTGGGAAGGGGTATTTTGGGATGCATTACAACGGACCATAAACAAGAATTTTCCACGAGACTCGCCCGGCATTCAATATTTAAGCATAGAGAATGAGAATGGGGTTCCATTTGACGTAATTATGCTTACGGGCCTCCACTGTATATGGCGCTCCAGATTGGCAGGGATGGCAGACATGCTCAACGTTATTTTCGACATAGATGGAGTGGTTTATTGCCATGCAAACAGTGGCTGCAGAACTTCCCGAATGGCTCTCAAGGGTAGAGCATTTGTTATCGCTGCGGGAGTTTAAAAGCGACTAGGCCAGTTTACCCCTGGTTGATAATAACATTAATTCAATTACATTGCCTTGTGTGTCTTTTTTCACGTTTTGATCGGAGTTTCCGTTCGTGTTATGTCGTGTGCCAAAGCCAGGCAATAAAGAAACAAACATCCGTGACGTGACGCAGATGGTTACAGTGATTCCCGGTGGAGTCAAGGTTTATTATTATTTTTTTATGGTGCGCACTCGAAAGTGTGCCACCCTCTGACGACAGCCTCTGCCGACAGCCCCTGCTGACAACGATGAGGCATTAAAGGCTTTCGCTTAATAACACTAATATGCGCACCTACAAGGGTCACTCCTTTGAGGCAGCTCCGCAGCGAAGGAGCATCGCGAACTCAACGTATACAACCACACTCCATGAAAATAAGCCTAATTCTAAAAAAACAATTCATACCACAAGCACGCAGGTCCTTGGCGGCGAGATACCCGGTTTATATAAACACATAATGGCGAGCGAGTTCACATTCACGGGAGTTGGCCGGTAGAGAGGTATCGCGGTTGTGGTGCCACTCGCAAGGTGTTAGAAGCGCCAGTGTACGCAGTTATAGAAAAAAAAAAACAGTCGTTTAATATGAATTTAATATATTACAGATTACTATGTGACTTCGGTAAACTTTCTGTTCTGGTCAGTTGCGAACAAGTCTTATCGAGTTTTTTTTACTTCTACTGCAAAATTCAGCAGGTGTTCGATTAAAATACAAAACAAATAGGCAGCCCGTCAATTGTATGGTTGTACCTCTTGAACTTCAGGCAGAGTATTGAACCAAGGCAGTTCAGATTTCCGGAACCCTCCACTACGCTGTCTTTCGGACCAAATACCAGAAGGCAAGTGAATAATATTGGGAATGGCTCCGCGCAGAGAGTAAAAGATAACCCCTACAAGCAATACAAATGCTGTGGTCTATTATCCTATCATCTCGGATTACTTGCAAATTAGACAGTGGGATAACCGTGGCATTAATAGAAACGCAACAAAATGTTCTGGCCCTCACCTGAGTCACTGTGGGAGGTTAAACTCAATAAAGAACAATCCTATTCTATAAAATCGTTAATTGGTAATGTTTGGGTGTAGATTCGGTAAAACAAATTGGTTGCTAGTGGAACCTGCTGTTTCTTCAAACGCACCAGCTCGTTACTGCTGGAGTCTTGCATCGTGGCGTGCACTGTAAAAATATTCTGGAAGGACATCACAGGGAATGCGCAGCTTTTCCCTTTAATTGAGGCTTTGTACAACGTTTTATTTAAATCAATAAATGGGGTGCTAAACTGTATTTTTCCTCGTATTTCTCTGAAATGCTCTAAAATACCTCACAAAAAGGTTGCATCAATAACGAACAACCTTTTTTTGCTACCGCAAATATTGCAGTTACAGCTGGATTATTCACTTATATATTTGATATATATATGACATATAGAAAATATATTTTCAGACTAGTTGTAATTTCTTGAATGTCCTCGGTAATTCATGCAGTTTTGTCTGCCTAATTTCATCACGTGTCACCAACCCTCTTTCATAAGCCTTTCAACATGGGCGACGCACTTCAAAGGCTCGAAGGATTGATGTTCGGAAGGGTTTGCAGGGGACACTGTCGTGACTGTGACAGTGGTAGAAACCTTCAGTACTCCCGGCGGAGTGTTAGCGGTGTGTTTTTAGGTTGCCGCTGTTGCTGGTGCAGGATGTATTTCCACCGGTGAATATGCAGCAGCGGCCTTCATCGACCGAACAATGACGTGACGACTACCGGTCGTTTCGCGCTTCAGATCAACTCTTCTCTGCCAAACGGTAAGAAACCACACCAAACTCGCTGCACCGAGATGCAATAAAGTATATATTTTTAGGCAAACGCAAACTAGCATCCGAGCTTGGTCGCAAAAGCTTCGTACCTGCGCACCCCGCTTTCAATCGCTGATATGCTCTGAAGATAAGCCTTTTGAATCGAAAGCTTCAGTACGATAGTTAAGCTGCATTCACGTCGGCTTCATTTTGACCTTCAAGGAGCAGGAGGAAGAACTCTAGCCATGAGGTTCAGACTTCCAAAGAAAAATATAATAGATACCGTACCTTTTCTTTCATATAAGCCGACACGTAATATGAGAGTGGGCTAGCAAGTGATATGGAAGGAGCCACAGGACAAGGTGTGGCTATAAATATGTAGTAGTTTGTTTTCCCCAAATATCCAATCATTTGAAGTGCAACCTTGTGGACCACATTTATGTCGCTCCACAAGGTGGTGACTTCGACCATGTATATTTGCGGGACTTTCGAAGGGAATTGCCTTTCACACTTGAGCTGAAGAGAGAGTGGAAGGGAATCGAGCTCGTGATCAATCACATGGGGGACGTCAAGTTGTGGCTTCGCGCGATGAAAGGCCATCACTTCAATCGAGGAGCAACCACGTCTCGACTCTAAGCTATCCAAGGACGCCAGTGGCAATGATGCATCGCTTAGCGCGCCTTAACGATGGCAGTTATATCGGGGTACGAATGAGTTCCACAGTAACTATGCTGATATTTTCTTTCCCTGAATGCCGTGTTGTTAAACATTTGTTGATCTGTTTGAAGCAATAGTACTGGCTCCAGCACCCTCGGCAATGGTACTGTTGTTCAGGAAATACCTCATAACTATAATTTTTATTTGTTATGGGTGGTCATGGACTTCATTTACAAAAGCCTACAATTTCTTAAGCAGTCAGCATACTGAAAGGCCGTGGTGGTCCGGGTACAATAGCATTGGCGCACAAGTCTTCGAAAATGTTTGATATAGAGAAAGAAATCAGAGGAGGCTTAAGCGTCTCCCATAAGAGTTTAGTTTCAGTGGTGCTTAGGAAGAAAAATCAGAAAAAAGATATTGGTTGGGACCTTTGGAAAGTAAACATCCGGATGTGTGGCAATGAAATGTCTATTGAATGTTTTAGCGGCTCTTTCGAAAAGTCAGAATCACATGCCTAAAGAGAATTTGAAGCAAGATGGAAAAGTTGTAATGAAGGTCTAATAATGAATGAAATTGAAAGTGCCGGTGAAATTATATAACACCAAAAGAGTCCGTCGGAGTATCCTGAAAAGAGCTACAAGTAATTCTTATGCAAGAGGAATGCCAGGTCCTAGGGTCATACAGCGAAGACGTACGTGCCGGGAAATCCCAGTTAGAAACGTTGGATAAGGAGCATTTTAGTGTGCTATTGTACGATCGAAGAGAGAGTTCTTGCTTGGTGAAGCCCCCCAAAAAAGGTCTTTTAGCCCAAAGAGAATATATATTTGTAAAAATAAGGTCTTTAAGATCGAGCTTAATAAAAACATCTTGCAATCGTGCAGAAATGTTAACAGCCTTCTTTGAGTTTTATATAAACATTTTTTCAGCCGATGTGGTTCACTTGAAGAAGAATAAAGAATTTCTTTTAGAGTTGGCACCACTAAATGAAGCGCGTGCGCTTTGCCGTGATCTGTCTGTAACTGTAAGCGAAGTCGCCAACGCTACTGACGGGCTGAACAATGGAAAGTCGCCTGGTTCTGACCTCCTTACGGCAATCTTTTACAAAATGTTTAAGCAAAAAAACTGCAGTAATAATGTGTCAGGTTTTTATGGAAACAGAATTGCAACTTGCTGCCCCATCATTCTCGTGTCCCCACACAACACTGATACCGAAGACTGATGATAGTGTAAAACTCAAACAGATTTAGAGTTATCGTACAATTAGTTTGACAAATGCAGATTACAAAATATTAATAAAAAAATCTTGATGCGAGGTTGCAAACCGCAATTAAAGATATTGTGGGCCGCATCAGACGAGCATCATAAAAGGTAGGTCAATCGTTACTAATATTCAAAGTATACTGGAGTGCTGAGATTATATGAATGGTGTCATTGCCACGCTTCAGATTTATCTAGAGAAAGCCTTCGACCAGGTCTCTCATGAAGTGCCATTTCCGATACTGAAACAGACAAAGGTCGGCTTACTCCTGGTGGAGGGTCTACGCATGGCGCACAGATTTTGCAATAATAGATTATTCGAGCATAAAGCACTTAGCGACAGGATTCGAGTTCAACGCTCAGTGCGGCAGAGGTGCTCGCAGTCGCCATTGCCCTTCGCTATATTTATCGAATCTTTCTGCAGGCGTTTCCTCGCAAGGAATTTACATTTTGGGTTTGAACTGCATTTATGTGAATTACAAATTTAGCAAGTACTGACGATATAGCCTTTTTGCGCGTAGACAAGGAAAGCCTTAGTCAGGCAGCCGATACGGTCAAGGATTTTCCCAAGTTTAGTGGGAGCAATTTCACGTGCTATAAATATTTGGGGCTCTGGCAATGGGGGGGGGGGGGGGGGGGGGGCAATGGTAAACGAAGCCTTGAATGCTGGAGCATATATTACGGGATTATCGCCCCCACCGAAGTATCTCGGAGGCCACTTGGTAACAAACATATTAATTTGCGGGTAAAGGCTGAAAAATAGAGGCGGAAAGAGGCAAAAGGATTGTCCATGTTTCTTCTAATGAATAAAGGCAGTTTATTACTTTCCGAAATAAGTATGGTATGTGATGCAGGTTTTGCACTGTTCAAGGGTAAATATAAAAAAGATACACACGTCCTTGCGTTTTTATCCTTTCTTCAATTTGTGTGTAAACAAGTCGAACAAAGCTTTTTCGCCGAGTACACGAGAGGATTCTTTTTGTCTCACTTATTTTAGCGTCAAATCGTTAATCGTCTCATATTCTTACGATTTGTGAGGATCCTGTTATGCCCACTGTTTGTCTATTTCACTTTACCAGAGCTTTGCCAATGTTCCTGGTGTCAATTGCTTGTCACTTCGCTGGTGAAACGCGGGCTTGTTTTTGTGAAATTGCTTAATCAACACGGTTACTATATACCCTATTTTAATTAAAATGTTTAACCAATGTCACCAGAAAAAGGGTGTACTATGACATTATTGATCTGATCTGGCCTGATGCACCATGCTGGTCGTTATACTCTGCTGGGTCGAGCAAAATGTATTGAAACATGTAAAAAAAAATGCCTGTACAGACAGCTGTGAAATTGTTCTTTTTTAAATTGCATATAAAGGTTCTGCTTGTGAAGAAATATATGGCAGAAAAAGAAATCTTTGTGCCATGGGGTATGAACTGTAGTTTATGTAGAAAGCCGACGAATGTTAAACATGTGTTTAGAGATTGTTGGGATGGGGTTTTCTTTTAGGTTGTCTTAAAGCGAACTTTGCCAAACGATTTCCCTTTAAACCCCATTGGTATTATGTTCTTGGCTGTAGCCAATGATGAGAGTATTCCATAGGATATGATAATGCTATTAGGTGTGCATATTTTATGGGAACACAGGCTGTCTGTCCGACATGCTGATCTTCATCGCAGACATATTCAAGCGTATAGTGAGATTCTATTTGATAAATTGATGTTTGTAAAATAAGGCTTGTGTACCTTGGCTTATCACTGTAATTGCGAAGGTGATTATTTTGAAAATTTTCTAAATTGGAGTTTGCCTGGAAACTGGCTTATGTTAGAACTCGAGCAGCCGTTGGGGTTGTGAAATAATGGCTATAAAGACAAATAAATTGTTCCCATTTGGAGTGGTTACCGGCTCGCGTTGCACTGAGAAGGAACCGTGTTCGACTCTGCAGGTTTCTGTGAAAATTTATTGTTTCTTTACATTCTTTTCAGTTTCGCGTTGCAACCGCTACACCGACACCGACTTTTGTGCAATATCGGCCCTTACCGTTATTTTGCTAATAGGGGAGCAACACCTTGGTCACACCGCCACGAAGGGCTTGGACCTCCTCATTCTTCGCGTCCTCGAGAGACGCGCACGCTGCCTGTAAGCCTGCCAACAATAGCACATTGTAATTGGGTGGGAGAGAGGGGAGCATAACGTCGCTTGCGTTGCAGATTGTGCTCGCTCATTTTGAACTTCACTCTTCCCATAATTGTTCAAACTCGATTATTCGAGAGCGCGCTGCTCCGCAACTGCCAGCTCTAGCTCAGGCTGCGACAGACGAATAAATCATGCCCTGTGTTTCAAGAAGGTCGTGATTGGAGCGCTGTGATGTGGTAGGTAGCTCGTTAGTACGTGTAGCGGCATTATCATGAACCAGTCTTTGTTGTACAAGGGCAATCGCCTCTCTTCCTTGTAAAGCGTCTTGTATTGTTTTGTTGTTATTGTTTAAATGTCTTGTCCATTGCCTTCACTTCATATTTTTCATCTTTCCGCGTAACTACGCATCGCCCACATTCCAACTTCACCTCGAAGAGTTGAGGTGCAGAAAAAGAAAAGAAAGACGGCGAATATAATGAACCTGACATTTATTAGTGCCGCTGTATGCGACAGCATTGCAGCTATCCTTACTTGCTTTTCCGTGCTTCTATAGGAACACATTTCATGAAAATCTGCACATGGGCTTTTGCAGCGGTTAAACTACGTCATTGGAGAATAACTGCCGAAAATAATTTCTAGATGAGGAAAAATGACTTAGAGAGAGGAGAAAGTAAGTTAATGAGAGCACAGCTGAAGAGGTGGGCCAGCGGCATGCTGATCCATATTTGGCAAGGAGAAAAAAGTGAGAGCGCTATAGGTGCAATGAAATTCTTAATTGCGGTTTTAGTTATAGGGGGATTACGTACGTACTTGGTGGCATTCGTGTCACGCCGCATAGAGCACATGTTTTCCGCACACACATCTCCTTGTCAATGTATTTACCCCAGCATAGTTGCAGAGAAACGGTCTTTACTCAAACACCGGCACAAAGGCGCGAAGACAAACGGCACACCGTACTTTAAAGGCAAAAGTTCGTAGAAACATGCAGCGTAAACCCGTAGTGTAGCGTAAACCGTAGTGTGTGCCCTCGCGCGCTGAACAGCGCATGCAAGTGTGACAAGCAAGAACATTGGTCGGTTTGGCTTAAAACGACAAACGAAGCCTTCATCGCACGTCTGTTACTAATATGTCTCGCCCTGACACCTAAACTAGTTCCTTAAAAAGAAATAGGATCTATACGCCTAATTTTCCAAGGCCCTCTACGCATTACTATATCTTATAATGTAGTGGCGTACACGGAGTATTCAGCTACGTTAGAGTGGAAGCCATTTCAGGGCGTAAAACATGGCGACAGGCTGCAGGCATATCTTAGGGGCTTATCGTTACTTTTTTCGGCTTGTGTGCTGCTGAAGCTGTGCTCTGCACCACAGAATGAATACCGCCTATGCGAGCTGCGCCTTCAGCGGAGATGTCATAGGTTTTTTTTTTTTTTGGCGCTTACGTGGGAGTTGAAAGCGGCAACGAACATTTCAAGTGTTCTGGTCTATGAAGCGGCCGCTTAGGCGTTGCTATGTATGCATTGCCTCATATTTAAGTTTCTTTAAGGACAGGGCAAAACTTGCTTCTGCTGCAGTGGCGACAAGTGGTAACGAGGCATTTTCGGAAAGCTGCGAAATGATACACACACTACTTTCGGCGGGGGAAAAACTTTATATTTAACCTCGAGACAGCCCGTAGTCATAGTGTGGTGCAAACGTTGATTGTTAAGCATTAGTTCAAAGTTTGTTTCATCAATCCTAATGCAGAACACAATTAACATCGAAAATGCACTCGTTTTAGTAAGGAAGTCTGTTTAAGAATTATTGGTTGTATGACGTTTCGTACACTGCAAATGCAGGACAACAAAATGGACTGGCTGATACTGGTATTATTTATCGACAATATTTTTTGGTGAACATCGGCAGATGTAATCATTCAAACATTCAAATCATTTTGGTTATGAAGCACGTTTTCAATTACATATGCGCATCTGACTATATTCCTCATTTGAAGGACGCAGCCTGGGTATTTGTTTCATACCAGAAATATAATATCATATGCTTTATACAAAAAGGTATGAAGAAACAGCCATGTACTTACTAATTGAATCAAGAATATCCGAAGATGATGTGCTGCGTTGAATAATATCTGGTGCATAGAGATGCAAGGTATAAACAGGCTCAGTCTGATATGTTCCAATTAAAAGCCCGACCTGAATAGCACATTGTTATAAAGGAAAATTTTTGTTAGATCTAGGTCAAAGCGAAAAATATGAAGCAAAAGAATATATTGTGGGTTTTTCTTTCGCGCTTCAGCAAGTAAAAGCATTTTGTCATATCCTTGTAGAAAAATCATTCTTTGTTGCTTTCAATTAAAGGAACCTGAAACATCGTTCTGATAAAATGGCCAAACTTGTTACCAACTCATAGTATGTAATTACTCGAAATGACGCTTTTGCACTTATAAGCAAAGAAATTATGTAAAAGTGCATCAGAAAACTGTAAACCTCGCGCCGAAACCTATGCTAGTCCCAGAATCATGTGCATTCTTGGGAGTCTATATTTGCAGTTTTGGTGAGTCCCACACGCATAATACAGATTTGGAGCCTGTTACCGGATAAAAAACGAAGATTCAATACAGTTGTTCCGCGGGAAAGTTTTCTCAAAGAGGGCTCGCCCCTTTCCCCTTCCTCCCCCTTATAGCCTCTCTTCTCAGTACTAATTGACTAGCAGAGGGCCGCAGAATAATTCCTTCCCACTAATACTGCTGACGCAAGCCCTTTATTATAACAGTTTTAACTAATAGATTAAATATATACTGCATGCACTTTCCCTTTTCAAGCAGAAATGATTGCGTAACTGCTACAAGTTTATTTTTTGCCCCAATAGTAAACGCACAGCGGTATACGAAAAGGAGGTTTTGACGACCAGGCTAGTTTACCTGCAAGTAATGTGTGAATTCTTTAACTCTACACACTCAAGTCCAGCTCTGATCATTACGTGCCCCAGAGGCTACTTTAAAGCTAAACTAAGGTGCCGTAAAATTTCCTATGAGGAAACGTAGCATTCACTTACTATTATCTTCCAGGAGGAATAGTTATGGATCGCAAAAATATACATTCCGTTTATGGTGTGGGCGTACTTGTGCTGAAATGCGCGCTCTGATACAATACGTTGTTCTAACATACGTGATAGCCACGCTGCTAATTAAAAGAAATATCAACGGAGCTCCCGCAAGGAATGAAAGGAGAGAACCGTTGATGAAAACATAAGACTAGAATAGACACAGACAAGATGTGATCGCTCATCCAAGGCTTCGCAAATTTTCTGCTTTATTTCGACTCAGAGGAATGCAAAGACAAGAGATCATTAAGGATTGTTGACAGCATTGCTTTATGAAAATCATTCCGAGAAGATGAGGGTAGCGATTTTTACATTTTTGTAGTATTGGGATGAAGTTCGCAGGGGTCAAGTGGATGGAGCTAGCACAAAATTGGCTTAATTGGAGAAATAATGGAGAGGCCTTCGCCCTACAGTGGGCATAGTCAGCCTGATGACGACGATGGGAAGTATATACTGGAAAAGCGTGGCTGTTTTTAGGATACAAAAAACACATATGCTACAATATCAGCCCTGCAGATCAAAAGTTTCGAGGAGGTTTCGATATATGTGCAAATGTTTCAGCCGGCATTTTATTCAGGGTGTGCCGATTTCCTGTAGATTGGCATGGTTTACGAACCACCAGAGAGGCATATTCGACGAAATCGCGTTTTGAAAGCATGAAACGAGAGATACAAACAAGCACTTCACAAGTACCGTGCTAGCACCAACTGGCTTGCGCAGCGACAGCTAGGTATAGTAAAATAGGAAGAAATATTCTACTTCACTGCATCCAAAAAGAAGTAGAGCGGGAGTCGGGAAAATAAACGCGCATGCTCGCGGTCATGTGCTACTCTAACTAGCGTTCTCAAATTATGTGGCAAGTTATATGGCCACGTTCTGAGTGTGTTCGTTTTGTGTCCTATTTGCTAAGTGATTTGTTTTAGCAAATGCGTAATGTTAAGCATGACTCTTGGTCCCAGCTGTGTCTCTAGCTACTGCCTGAGGGCGTTCTATTTAAGCAATATACAATCACCATGTCACAAATCTGATGCAATCGTTTATTCGTGAGGAACGATTGCCGCTCATTCCTGGGTACGCTACATTGTTTATCGGAAACATGTGGTCTTTCATATATCCTCGGTATATTGTATGCAGCCGACAACAGATTACGGGATTGCAGTCCCCTTCGCTTTTGAGTTGAACGGCGAAAGCTTTTTAAGAGCGTTCTCTTGCTACATACAGCTGCCGGTCTCTCGTGCGTTTCTCCGCCGCTCTCAGAATAACGATGGCAGTCACGTCATGCGGTCATAGCCACATCATTGCAAATAGTTTTTTAGCTACCACGTGAGCAACCAAACAATGGAGTCCACCTCCTGGCCCACCATGTGTCACATCATGATACCCCAAAGCACTTTGATCGATTCCTCCCCACCCCCGCTGCGTTACCTACTATACTATCGAGAGGCCCTATATATGAAATGAGTGTATGTGTCGCCAAACACTCACATCTGGTCGCAAAATTGATTCATCCATTTGAGGTACTGGTTTTGTGTGTGCCAAATGAATGCGCGCCTGATGGCGCATAAAATATTTTTTTCGACCTCAACCGTGATACTCTAGGGATTCGCAATTAGACGTTTGGTATTTGAAACCATAATGAAGTGAGACTTTCGGGGGACGCGTGGTTGTTGAAACTGTGTTCGTGGAGATGTCCGCTTGGTACTAAACGCATAATTGTTTTCTGACATTGTCACGTGGTAATGATAAGGCGATAGCGCAGAAGACGCGACAGATATAATAGCACTGAACTCTTTATTGGGCTCACTTCCACCCCAAAAAGGAGTGAGCGACTCTGCGGCGGCCATAGCAGCAAATGGGCTTGCCACTCGTTGAACAAAAAATGTCCGTCGCACACGTCAACGCTCAATTTAAAGGCAGCGAAGACAAATCTAGATAACGCCACTAATGGTGAATAGCAGAACCTGGAACATTGTAGAAGCACACGAGTGTGGCGGGAATCTTCGAGATACATCTCGGGCCCATCTTGCGCTACAAAGAAAATGGTAAAATGTCTTGCAGCGATAACGATCATGAAAAAACAAAGATTACGGGGTCTATCTGTGCGCTACAATTACACTGATAACGCCGCAGCTAGCGGCTGTAACAAATAAAAATCAATTGCACGGGGCAATATACACGTCGGTGCTTAAACTTGTAAATACATTCTGTAACACTGGAGCTACCACTCTTCATGGTACACCTGGGCGGTAGATCGCGGTTTGTGCCATGGCCGGTAAATTGTCCCTATTATAACAAATCAGAATCCACTGACCACGGCTTTTTTCTGTGCCGTGATGCTGTTTTCTGAGACATTTCGCAGCGTACGCTAAAGAGGGACTGATTTCATGCCACATAGTATTCGCTTGTTGCCCGTTCAGAGAAACAGAGAGGTGTCTTATGATTTGTTTAGGTTGACAGGAAAAGTCGAATTATGTACCGTCATTCTGAATCACCAAGGTCATCGAAGTCTATTCCGAGAGAAGTGTGTTTCGATGTGACCTTCTGCTCCAAAAGAGCTGCCTAATTCTCTGACACAACCTTGGAACAAGGATTTTCATGAATATATGTCGTCTACATTTGTTAACGAATTGGACTGTAACCGGATATTAGTTTCACTTCTCCGCTATTATCAGTCTTCAGTATCAGTAGTGTTTGTGACCACCAGAATCATGGGATAAGCAAGTGGCAGGCATATTGTTTATTAAACCTTCCTTGATATTCGTCATAATATTGGTACTTCATTCCTAAACTTTTAAAATGATGAAGTAAGACCATTGGGTCTGGCAACGGTTCATTGTTCAAGTCGCCAATAGCGTAGGCTACTTCGCCTAAGTAACAGAGCGCTCACAGCGGGCAGCTTAGTATCTTCAATTACTTGTATTTGTAAAAGGAATTATTACTTAAACTTCTTCAAGTTAACAACATATGCTGAAAAAAGGTTTATGTAAAATGCATATAAGGGCTATTAATGTTTCTGTGTGATCACGAGTATTTTCCACAAAATAATCAATCTGTAAGATATTATATTGAGAAGCATGTCTTTTGCTTGCTAACAGCCTTGTTTGTAGGTGTTTTACCAAGCAAGAGCTTCGTAAAGCACCTACAAAAATGAGGGGGGGGGGGGCGAAAATGTCAATGTTTGCTGGCGCAACCGTATGCAATTTATTTTTTTTTTTTGTGAGCAAAGTATGGTATGGTTGAAAAAAACTGTTTATATGTGTATCACTCACAAAAAGAAGAAGCTTAATTTTAATTATTCAGAAAAGTATACAAATACCTTGGGCTGTGGATAATTAACAACCTGAAATGAAATATCCACACTGATAAAGTAACCGCTCGCGCCAGTCGTAAATTGTATTTTTCTCGGAAGAGCTTTAAAACTGTACACAAGCAAAACCTTTTTATTAGCATGTAGCACAATTATACTTCCGGTGCTTGATTACGCAGCAGTTATCAGGGATCCTTTAACACAAAGCAACGCCCAAAAACTTGAACGGCTGCAGAAAATGGCGGTTCGCTTTATATTGTCACGTAGTGGTGACGTGGTCGACGACACAAATGAAGGGTCGATGATTGCACTGAAGAAACTCTTTATTTGGGCTGACTTGCGCCCGCAAAAGAACTAAGCAACTCGGCGGCGGCGATAGAAACAAACGTGCTCGTCGATCGTCGAACAAAGAATGCTCGTCACACTCGGCAACGCTTAATTTAAAGGCTGCACAGAACAATCTAGATAACGTCGCAAACAGCTACCAGCACGGGCTGGAACATTGTGGAAAGACACCCAAGTGGCCGGAACCTTCGAGACAGATCTCGGTGCATCTTGCGCTACAACAAAACTGATAAAGGTGTGACTCGCGACATCGAGCATTAACAAACAAAGATTACGGAATTGATACACGGTCCTGAATCAGAGTGATAAGCCTGTATGCCGGCGGCTGTTAAAAAACAATAAATACTGTTTTGAAGGTTTCGCGGCAATATACAATCACTTTTCTCGTAGGACTTTCGTCACAGAACGTTTAAAGCGAGCCAACGTGCCACTACTAACACAGGGTAAACAATTTTCCAGGCTAAAGTTCATGTATCAGACTGTAAATGAACACTGCAACATTAAACGTTCTGATATAATTACACTTTTTCCTGGATATGCCATAAGACAGACGCATCACCTAATAATGACACTATTCCGTGTAAAATATGATTGCTTTAAACGTTCATTTTTTCCTAGAACTGTAAATGATGGTTTGGTTTGGTTTGTGGGGTTTAACGTCCCAAAGCAACTCAGGCTATGAGAGACGCCGTAGTGGAGGACTCCGGAAATTTCGAACACCTGGGGTTCTTTAACGTGCACTGACAACGCACAGCACACGGGCGCCTTGCTTTTCACCTCCATCGAAAAGCTGCCGCCGAGGCCGGGATTCGATCCCGCGTCCTTGGGAACAGTAGTCGAGCGCCGTAACCACTGCGCCACCCAGGCGGGGTAGAACTGTAAATGAATGGAATGGCTTAAACAACATAGCAGTTCTGATGAGGTAAATGCTTTCTTTTGTTCTCACGCAGTGCATTGTATTTAAAAATGATGCTTTTCGTATTTACCTGAAAGTGTATTTTTCTTCTTTATATTTCTGTATTCATATGACAGTGCAATTGTTTTCTTCACTTCGTTCTGCTGCCTACTATTATTGTTTCACCGCAATGTCAGATTCCCACCCTGCTAAAATCCTTCGTGGATTGCAGTATCAAAAATAAAATAAATAAATAAATAATTGACCTTTGTCCTCGCGTAAGTGATGGTGCAATGTCTCTGTGCCACAGAATTTTTATCTGTTGTAGGCCGTCAATGCACCCACCACGGTTTTGGTGGTGGACGATGGCTGTTGTTGCGGCGCGCGTCTTTCTCTCCCTCTTCTTTTTCCTTTCTTCTTTATTTTCTCTTCTGTCCGCACGAGGCAGCGGAGGTGGCTCAGCTACAGAGCCAGCCGCAGGCCCGTGCATTTTCTTTTCCTTCTTCCTACAGCCACAACAAGAAATCTTTGTGCGGTGGGGTGTGAATTGTATTTTGTTTTCGAAGCCAGAGACCGTTGAACAAGTGTGTATAGATTGTTAGGACAGGATTTTCATTTGGGATGTTTTGCAGCGAACTTTGCACAAATATTTCACTTCAAAACCCAATCGAATTCAATTCTTAGCAATAGAAAAGGACGGTGTTCCGCATAAAATCATAATGCTTGTTAAATGGCTTGCATGTATTGGAAAAAATTGGTAGTGGCTTAGCTCAGCTATGCCAGGATATACGCAGCGAGAGGTACGTTTTTCTGACTGACGTAGTTGTGGTCATTCATGTTTAGCAATGAGAGACACCTTTATTGATGCCATAGGGGAACGTTAGACTACTAAAGCGAGGCGAAGGCGTCTGTTACGCGGTGTTCTGAAGCCCTCCACTACGGCACCTCTTTCTCTCTGTTTTCAATGCACCTTCCTGCTTTTCCTTTCGACTACATTAAGGTGTCCGCGTAGAATTGAGTCAGAACTTCAGATACAGCGCCTTTTATTTCCTGCACAGCAATTTGAAACACCTATGATTCGTGCTGCTATGAGACTGCTTCTCTATGCTGTGTGGTGCGGCGTACGAAGAAGGGCCAAATGATGGCGCCGCACAGATACCTGAATCGAACGCCCGGCGAGGCCAACTTGGTATATGCGTGAATAGCCTGGTGACATCATGGCCAGTCGTGACAACATAGTCGTATAGGACGTCCTCGCGACGTCAGTTCTGGTTATTAGATAACCGGACGATAACTAAGATAAATAATAATCAGAAATGGTGTCATAATCACGTCACATCCTGTCATGACGTCATGACTGGTGATGACCACACAGCTGATGGCGTCACCATGGGATAATGTCATAGCCAGTCATTGCTAATATTCATAACTATTTATTCATGACTAATGACTAATATTATTAGTAAGTGGCTAGTTAGTCATTCGTTATACTGGTTATGACTAGTTAGACATTAATTAGCACTGGTTAGGGACTAGTAAACCAGTGTAGCCTGGCCGGCACTAGGATATGCTGTCTATAAAGTATGTATCCACTTGTAGCAGTTTTAATGAGCCGTAGGTATTGAACTTGCCTGTGAGCTACAATTCGCTCGTGTATAGTGTTATGTATTCGTAAGTGTAGGAGTTTTGCAGTTTGTTTGTGAGGGGGGATGGAGAGGGGTTTTGTATGTTTTCCTGAGAAGGACTTCTAAGGTGTATGTTTCCGCAGTACTAAATAGTTTTAGATATGGAACTATATACAAAAATCGGCTCAGCAAGACGGCGTTGATGAGGTGGCAGACGTCATCTTTGACTATAGCGTTTGGTGGAGACCCGCCGGATGAGATGGGCCAGTGCAGTTAATATGTTTTGAGCGTTTTGATATTAAAACTTGTGTGCGGTGTTTTGCACGCGGAGCCCAAGGATGCGTATGATGTTTACCTCTGGTATAGGCTGACCCCCAGAGTTATATGATGGATACTGTAGGAAACGTGTGTGATTTTGGGCTTATGATTAGGAGTTCTGACATGGATGGGGAGCCGGTGACGCCATTAGTGCGAGCGTATTGTTGTATGTGGTGACTGCCTGCTGGAGAGTGTCTTCTCTTTGCACATCGTTGCCCGTAGTAGTCCATAGGGGGATGACTTCGGCGTATAGTGTGTAGTTGAGAGAAGCAGCAATTGCGATGAGGCCGGCACTGAATAATAAAGGCTTTCGGTCTAAAATGTTCTATCACCTTAAACTGATTACTTGTAAGTGCCAACCATTATGTGGCATCCACCGAAACGTATACTGCGCTTTCTCTTCCCCAAAACATACAGAAAAATATGGAAATATGACTTAGACCTGTTTTGCTGTAGGTGCCAAACATTAACTGGTGTATGCGCAATAGTACAAACCGCCTTTATTTCCCTAAGTCCCCCTTGGTGTTAGTGCAGTGGTTCAGTTACCAGGCTGCACTGCCAGCGCCCCAGGTTCCCGTCGACCACGGCTGCGTTTTGATGGAGGCGAAACGAAGAGGCGTCCGTGCACTGTGACACGTTACCTCACGTTAAACATCCCCTGATTGTAAAAATTACTCGTTCCGCTTTAACTCCCAACCTGCTCCCTCATCCTATGCCGCCGGTTCTGGTACCCACAAAATATGTGCGACATCTAGGTACTGTGCCTTTCCTTTCCTGTAAGCCAGGTATATAAAGAACAAAGGGCGATTCCTAGCAGCTCCAGGAAGAATGAAGCGGCTGGGATAAAGACAAAAGGACGCTCAGTTGTGGATCTGTCGGGAAGCGACTGGAAAGTCCGATGTTGCAGGGAGATATATCACATAGCAACATGGAATGTAAGATCTATGACGCAAGGTAAACTGGATATCGTCACGCGAGAAATGGACAGATTGAACATTGATATCTTGGGTATCAGCGAGCTCAAGTGGACCGGAATGGGAGAATTTAACTCCGGCGATCATTATGTCTTTTATTGTGGGCACGAATCCAAGAGAAGGAATGGGGTCGCTCTCATAGTAAACAGAAGAATGGGCAAAGCATTGCTAGGGTACAACCCCAAAAACGACCGAATGATTTCACTTCGGATCCAAGGTCACCCTTTCAACATAACAGTTATCCAAGTCTATGCACCGACCACTACTGCTGAAGAAGCTGACGTTGAGAGATTTTATGCGGACCTACAATGCCTTTTAGACCGCACCCCATCATCAGACGTCGTTTTTCTTATAGGAGACTGGAATGCTAAGGTCGCGAGTGAACAAATATCCGGAATTATAGGCACGTTCAGTCTTGGCGAGCCAAATGAAGCTGGGCAGAGGCTAGTAGAGTTTTGTAAAGAAAACAACCTGACCATAGCGAATACTCATTAGCACAAGAGGCGCCTGTACACATTGACTTCACCGGACGGTCTGTACAGCAATCATATTGATTGATTGAATGTCCTTTATTGAATGGGAAGGCTCATGGCCATGGATGGGGATAAAGGGGAGTAGACATAATCTTCATTGTTTATTTAGGTCGTCACTCGAATCACATTGCTCTAACCAGGCCACTAAGCGAGCCATACTTGGCAAATATCATCTGTGTGTTTGCATCAGTTTCTTGAAGGGAACGGTAGTTCAGGCGGTAGGGTTCGATCTCGGGGCGTCCAGTAGAAAAAGCAGGGCATTCCCAAAGTAAATGAGATATGCCGCCGCAGGTTAGAGTCGTACAGCGGGGGCACGTAATCATTTTCTCTTTATACTGACGCCAGCGGGCCATAATACGTGGCGTGTAAGCCGCATGGGCGATGAGCTTATTCAAAAAGACTTCTTGACTTCGGGTGAGGTGGGTTCTTCTCGTAAAAGGTGGGTGTGGTGTGGCCACCTGCATGCGATGCTGACTGAGGCTACGAAGACTGGTCCGAGTATAGTGCATAAGGACAAGAGAAGGGGTGAGTTGCCCGCCCAAGGTCGAATAAGGATGAAGCAAGGGGGGTGGGGAAGTAAATGTGGACATCCCACCTGCCAAGGCAGCCGCGGCGTGTGCCGCCGCATTGCCCCCTGATTCGTCCGAGTGACCTGGGGTCCAGTGAATAGCGACAGTTCTGGTCGCGAGTTGGTGGCGTTTAAGGAGGCGCTGTATAGCCGTAGCTGTTGCATCTTGTGAACCCGGAGTAGCGATTTCCTTGTAAGCTTCAAAGGAATCAGTAAGAATACGTAGTGACCCAGTTCCGGTGGAAGGCACTCCTGACAAGGCTCCCCAAATCGCGAGGAGTTCAGCGTGAAGAGGGGTACCCTGAGGTAGATGGCAGGCATAAGCGCCTGAAAGGGAAGGGTTGTCATCGCATACCCAGGCCATAGATGCGAATTCGCTTGTAATGGATGCGTCGGTGTATATGTCAGTCGTATCGGGGATTCGCTCTTGTCGGTGATGGGCAGCTAGGAGCTCCCGGGGAATGACAAAATCGCGGTTTATAGGTCGGCGATGGACGCGTGTGACTACTGGCATCTCCCAAGGGGGAAGTGATGCATATAGGGCTGGTGTTTTGTCGTTACGCTGTTCATCCCAGGCCAGCAGGCGACGCCCCTGGACAGTGTTCTCTAGACGTATTCGATGACGCGTCTGTGACTCGGTAACGATGGTAGTGAGCGGTGGAAGAGCGGCCAAACGCTCAAGTTCGGCTATAGGAGTGTGCTTAGGTAGACCGGTAATAGTGCGCAGTGTAGCGCGATGAAGGCGTTCGACCTTAGCGAAGTCAGTCTTCGACAGTTGGAGGACCGGTGTACCATAGAGGATTTTTCCGACCGCCGCTGCTCTGGCCATCGCACGGCAGGCATGCTGCCGCGCACCGCCGTGCCGGTTGGACAGGCGACGAATAGTATGTAGCAGTGCTGGCCAAAGGCGTTGTAACTGACGAACCCATTTCTGGGGGCTGTTGCAGCTTGATATGGGCAGGCCAAGAATGCGGATTTGCCCATTTGAGGAGGTGATGGTGTTGCCTCCGATGTGAAGATGGATCTGCATACTGGGGTTGGTTTTATGTTTTCCGTCGATACTAATCAATTCTGTTTTATGTGGTGCGAGTTCGAGGCCAATTTTGGTTAGTGTATCTTCAAGACAAAGAAGGGCCGCCTCAAGTTCAGTCTCCATAGAATATTTGTCTACGTAATCCGCTGCCTCAGTCCAGACGGTAATATCATCGGCATATATAGCGAATCTTGCGCTTGTGCTGATTTCCAGATTCTCGGCGACGCGTGTCATGGCCAAGTTGAACAATATGGGTCCGAGAATGGAGCCCTGAGGTACACCCCTATCCAAGTAATAGGTTTTGGGCACCCATCCCGGAGCTTTGCCATGTAGCTGAATGGGTCTAGATGTCAAAAAATTGCGGATCCAGATTTGGGCACGATTACTAGGAAAGCGTTTGGCGAGTTCCTCCAGGATAACCTCATGGCGAACATTGTCAAAAGCTTTGTGTATATCGACAGCCAGGAGATAGTCAGGTAGCGTTTTACGATGAGCTCTATTCAGAACTCTTCGCAAAAGCCAAAGGCAGTCATGCGTTCCAAGGTTAGGGCGGAAGCCGGCTTGAGCTGGATGAAATCCAGGACTGACGTATTCAATGTAGTGACTAATCCGGGTATGCAGCAGGCGCTCGATGAGTTTACAGAGATGTGAAGTCAGTGCAATTGGACGCAAATTACTAGGAAGTCGAGGGTTTTTGCCAGGTTTAGGGATAGGAAGAATAAGAGAAAGCTTGAGGTTATCCGGTACCGTTCCGGTCTCCCAGTAAGAATTAATGATGTCGAGAAGGGCATCCTGGGCTGCCGAGTCGAGATTGCTAAGCTCCTGCCAACTAACTCGGTCGTGCCCGGGTGTGGCGCGAGCTCGGCCTCTTCCGAGGGCTGTTTGCAGTTCTCCCTTTGAGAATGGGCGATCCAGGTCTGGATCAGGGTTTCCGACTGGGAAAATGGAAACTGCTGGTGGAGGCATTAGGCTGGCGTGTGGGAAAAAGGTGCGTATAACTTCATCTTCAACATCAGCCGGGTTGCCATTGAGAAGGAGATCAGCGAGAGGTGGTGCCCCGCGTGCCTTGCCATTTAGGCCACGAAAGATGCGCCAAAGTTGTGATAGGCCCGGTACTTGTCCAAGACGGTCGCATGTAGAGTGCCAAGCCTCACTTTGCAGGTGAAGCTGGTATGCCCGGATAAGCTTGAATTGTCGTCGAAGAAGCACGAGATCTTTGTGACGTTTTCCGCGTGTCCGAAAACGTTGCGTGAGGTGATCTGCGCGACGCCAAAGGTTAGCCAGGTGAGCATCCATGCCAACTGTGGAATCGTCACAGGGGATATATTCGAGAGCTTGAGTGCGGGCATCTCGGAGTACAGACAGAAAGGAGTCAATATCCGAGAAGGGGGTCGTAGTATTAGCACGAAACTTGTCCCAGTTGAAAAACGAACGTGTTGTCCGAACGCGAAGACATTTACGATTGAGAGTGAGCAAGATGGGCAAGTGACCACTACCCCAAGAATTAGAAAGGACTTCCCAGCGCCGAAGAAGACGCGGTGATGAGAATGTAAGGTCCAGTGTAGTGTCTGCTTGAGAGGGATGGAGACCGATACGGGTCGGCACGTTAGGTTCGTTGCACAGGGTAAGAAGAGTTTGATCAAGGGCGTCATATAGGTGTTTACCACGTTGGTTAGGCTGAGATGAGCTCCAGGCTGCGTGATGTGTGTTGAAATCTCCGCCAATAAGAATAGGATAAGGGTGTGCTGCGTTTTCAAGGTCAGGGAGCCAGAAACAGGGTTCTGCCATGACGTTACCTGGCCGGAAATAGGCCGATGCTACGACGAAAGGTTTTTGGCCAGGGGGGAAGATTTTTACTGCAACAATCTCACGAGTGGAAGAGCAAAGGGATTGAAGCGAGAGCTGAGTGGAAGGACAATCGTTTCGGATTAAGACGGCCGCCTGTCCCTCTGAACGGCCGTTTTTATGTTGGATAGTAGGTGTCTGGTAAGTGCAGTAACCAGGAATTTTACAAGGACCGCGCGTTTCTTGAAGAAGTATGAAAAGAGGACGGCGCTGAGGCACAAATGTACGAAGGGTAGGACCGTTCTGATTGAAGCTTCTGCAGTTCCATTGAATCCCATGAGCCATAGTGCTCATGAAAGGGGCACAGATTTACGGCGCTTACTATCGTCTGTGAGTGTGGTACGTTGAAACTCCTCAAACATAGTCTGCAGATGGCTCTGCATGGAAGTGAGAGCAGCAGTAAGAGTTGCATTAACTTCCTTTCGCAGAGTTTCTTCCAGCTTCTGTGTCTCTTGGGCGCGTTCCTGTCGGATTAGCCCGAGCATGTGGGTATAGGCGGAATCAGACGCTGTGACCGGTTGCGGCCGGCGGGTAGGCGAACGGCTTTTGCGGCCCTTCTGTGAGCGGCTGCGATGCGGAGTCTGGGAACGAGTTCGGGTTGATTATATTCTTTGCCGGCAGAGATGGAGAAGCGCTATGCAAGCAGTAAAATCAAGGCCTGGGGCCGATTGTGGCATCGAGCATTAGCTTCTTGTTGCCAAAATTAAACTTCGATTGAGGAAAACGCAGAAAACTAGAAGGCATTTCAGGTATGATCTGGATCAAATTCCATTCGAATATGCTGTGGAAGTGAGCACTCGATTTCAAGAATTTGATCTAGAAGACAGAGAGCCCGAAGAGATGTGGACTGATGTTCGTGACATAATACAAGAAGTTGCTACTAAGGTAGTTCCAAAGCAAAAAAATGCAAGAAAGCAAACTGGTTATCTGAAGAAACTTTGCAAATAGCTGAGGAAAGGAGGATGGCAAAATTTATGGGGGAAAGAGAAAGATACAAGGTTCTCAATGCGGATTTTCAGAAAATAGCAAGGAGAGATAAGTATGCCTTCCTGAACATACAGTGCCAAGCTGTTGAGGACAATGGCCAATTAAGGAACACAAGAGCTCTGTATAAGACAATCAAAGATATCAAAGGAAGCTTCTGTGCTAAGCTGGGCGTGATAGAGGACAAACGAGGCAAGGACCTCACTGAAGCCTCAGAGATAAAGAAGAGGTGGCAGGAATACACAGAAGAACTGTACAAGAAGGATCCGAAAGTGCAAACCCAACATAAGACGGTTGTGATTACTGATCTCGAGCCGGACATCCTGAATAGTGAAGTTGAATGTGCCTTAGTCAGCCCTTGCTAAGAACAAAACTAGCGGATTTGATGGCATTCCAGCTGAGTTGCTTCAAAACCTCAACCATGACACTGTTAACATTATGCATACCTTATGTCAGAAGATTTGGACAACCCTGCAATGGCCACAGGATTGGAGGAGGTCAGTTTACATCCCCATTCCAAATAAAGGCAGTGCCAAAGATTGTTCCAACTACCGCACGATCGCACTCATTTCGCATGCTAGCAAGGTGATGTTGAAAATCCTCCAAGGAAGGCTGCAGCAGTATGTGGATTGGGAGCTTCCGGACGTGCGAGCTGGGTTTCGCAAGGGCGGAGGAACTACAGATCAAATTGCCAACCTTCGCTGGATCATGGAAAAAGCCAGAGAGTTCCAGAAATCCATCTACTTCTGCTTTAGTGATTATGCGAAGGCGTTTGACTGCGTAGATCACAGCACATTGTGGCAAGCTCTCCAAGAGATGGGAGTTCCGATTCACCTTATCTGTCTCCTCAGGAACCTGTATGAAGGAGAAGAGGTCACACTCAAAACTGGGCATGGTCTTACTGATTGGTTTCCGATTGAGAAAGGAGTGAGGCAAGGCTGTATACTGTCGACCTGCTTATTTGACCTATATGCAGAGTGCATCATGAGGAATGCCGGTCTGGACAAGTCTTAAGATGGAGTGAAGATTGCTGGAAAACGTATCAACAACCTTAGATATGCGGATGATACCACTTTAATGGCAGAAAGTGAAGTGGAACTCAAGAGACTTCTGATGCGCGTACAAGAAGAGAGTGAGAAGTTTGGGCTTAAACTGAACATTAAAAACAGAAAGATCATGGCGTCTTGCCCTATCAAGTCCTGGAGCATCAATAGACAAGAAGTGGAAGCTGTGACAGATTTTCTCTTCTTGGGCTCCAAGATTACCTCGGAAGGAGACTGCAGCCATGAAATTAGGATACGCCTGCTTCTGGGAAAGAGAGCAATGGTTAGCCTTGACCGCCTAGTATAGAGCAGATACATTAGTCTGCCAACTCAGGTCCGTATAACTCGTGCTATGGTCTTTCCAGTGGTGATGTATTGATGCGAGAGTTGGACTGTGAAAAAGGCTGACCGCCGAAGAATTGACGCGTTTGAATTGTGGTGCTGGCGAAGACTCTTGAGAGTTCCTTGGACTGCCAGAAGATCAAATCAGTCGATATTGTCGACCATAATCCCTGACCGCTCATTGCAGGGTCAAATTCTAAAGTTAAAGCTCAGCTATTTTGGTCATCTGATGAGAATAGAGGAGTCGCTGGAGAAAGATTTGATGTTGGGAAAGGTTGAGGGTCGCCGGAGAAGCGGTAGGCAGCGAACGCGATAGTTAGATGGCATACTCGAGGTACTGCAGATGAAGTTATGTGATACGTTAGGAAGATTGTGAGAGACCGGAAAGAGTGGCGTGACATAGTCCATAGGGTCACGAAGAGTCAGACACGACTGAACGACTGAACTGAACTATAAAGAACACAAACTAAAAACCACACAATTACGTTACTTCCTAATGCGAAATTTGAACGCAGCTCATCACCTCTTTCACCTTTTCGATAGATTGAGGCAAATATTTCTAGCAAGAGATAAGGAGATAAGATAACAATTACAGATAAGGTTTTTAATTTTTCACACGTATTCCTTCAAGAAACACTCCACTAACTGTTCTTGGCTCTCATGAAAGAAGCTTTGTGGTCGGAGAAATGAAGAGAGCAATTGAGTTATGGGGAGGCTGCGGGAAGCAGTGCGTGGGCCAATAGGAACGTTGCGCGACGAACAGATATCAGCGACTGGTTGATGCCGCTGATGCCGCTAGCCAGTGAAGCGAGTGAGAACGGGATGCACGCACCATGACCCGCTGATAGCGAGCCTGCGTTTCGGCAACCGGAGAGCACCCTCGCCGCCAGACAGGAAGAGGGGGACCCCTCCTCCTCTTTCTGCATGGCGGTGACGGTGTATCTATCAATCAATCTACACAGTCACGCTTTTTTGACTCGCTAGCGGCGGCAGCGGCGTCAGTCAGTCGCTGCTAGCGCTGCCTCCGGAGACCTCCCTCCCCCCCCCCTTCCTTTTCTCATGTGCTCTGATTGCTGCACGCGCTTGTGCCCCCATCGTTCGCCGCTTAGTGCACCCCCCTCTTCCTGCGAGGCTACGGTTGCCGAAGCGCTGGCTCGAACTGGGGGATGAAAGAGGGGCAGAGCTGGCTCCGAGGCCGACGCGGCCGACACCGACGACGGCGCAAAACTGAGTAACGGTCGCCAAACAGCTCAGCTCTAAAATCCCAGGAGAACCCTCGATACCCGTGTCAAACATCTACTGAATCATACGTGGCCTATATTCTGGATCTGCTCGCCTTGTGCCACAGACTGGATTCCAACTTGTCGGCGTCCCACTCACTTGGTCATGTCTGGAAGGGTATCGCAGACTATGCATTAAACATGCTTGCAAACAAAGGCGCCCACATTATTGGTATCATCATAAAAGAATGCCGCCGTTTTAAGACGCCAAGAGCCGTCCATAGCACCGTCATTTGCTCACCTTCCAAATACTGCTCCGACATCTACATGTCAAGACTTGTCGCCAAAACACCAGCCAGCCTCGACCGAAACCGAAAATGTGACCTGTATCGTTCACCGTGAACTAGAGGCCATCTCTCTCGCAACCTGGCCGCCACATTGTGTCGACATCCACCTTCCGCACGTTCCCCTAATTCAGGCTGTTGTCCGCCAAGAGCTCGCCACTGTGGGCTTCAACTCCCTTGCTGCCGTCAGCCCACCCACTGCAGCCAATATTAACGTCGTTTATCGCGGTCGACCTGCTTATGACACTGACAATCGCACAGTTTATCTTAACCGACCCATCTATTTTGCCCAGCGTCGACGGAATCCACACAGATAGCGCACACCTGATAACCGGCCTATTTCTTTTGCTTCGTTCTGCGTCGGCCATATCACCCGTTATTGCCGTAATCGATATTTCCAGCCACAAAGGTCCCAACTTCCAGCCTTTTCTATCTAAGGGGACCGCTCTCGTTCCGTATCGCCTCAGTACGACCCTTCTAGCACTGCAGTTGACCCCGAGCCATCCCACCTCAACCTATCGCCCTTCCCACATCGTCGTCAGTCCCGTTCGTCCCAACGCCGCCGGTTTTAATCTCCAAGTCCCTATGGCCGCTCCTCGACGGAAACCTAGGTGCTGCAGCAGCTAGAAGTGATGCTGTAGTAGAGACCACTATCACAAATCCACGTCTAACTCTTTGTGTGCGTCGTAATCTGCTCACTGTGCTCGTTAATCGAACAGCCGTTTAAGCCCTGATTGGTACCGGTGAGCATGAGACCTGAACTACGCTGTCACTTGCAAAACGTGTTCATTCCTGCGCCTATTCCGTTTGTACGTGTCGCTGATGGCCCACCCTCTAAGGTCGTTGGCTTGTGTTCTGCCCACGCAAAGATATATGGCTGCTATACTACTGTCTGTGCACACTTCTACAGCATTTCCCTCGCGACGTCATTCTTGGCCTCGACCTTCTGACCATGCAGCCATCATAGACTGTGTTAGAAGCTTAGTTAAACTTAACCTCCCCTCTCCTTTCGACCCAACCTCTCCTGTTGTGCACCGCCCTTTCAGTGTCGACTATTTCCGCCTGCCACCTGAAGCCGCAACTTATGTCACGTTCTACTCGGTATGGCAGACATTTGGCAAGCACTCACAGATTATGACCACCAGCTTACCGTTATCGCTCGAGAATAAAATATACAACAGTTGCATCTTACCTGTACTCAGCTATGGAGCTAAAGCATGGAGGCTAACTAAGAGGGTTCAACGTAAGTTGAGGACATGGCTATGGAACGAAAATTGGTAGCGGTAATATTAGGAGGTAAGAAGCGTGCAGAGTGGGTCAGAGAAATAACTGAAGTTGCTGCCATTCTAGTGGCAATCAACGAGAAAAGGGTATGGGGAGGGCACGTAGCCCGAATAGAGGACAACCGATGGCCTCTAAGAGAAGCCAATTGTATTCCTAGGGACGCAAGCGTAGCAGGCGGCGACAGAAAGTTAGGTGGGCATATCTGAAGAAGTTTGCAAGGGTCAAGTGTATGCAGCTAGCAAATTACTGGTCAATTGGAAGAATATGGGAGAGGCCTTCGACCTGCAGTGGACATAGTCATGTTGCTGATGGGGATGATGTTGATTATGATGATGAATCTATTTCTGAAGATTCGCAGGTGCCGTTTTGCTTTTGACGATTTCTAACGCGACAGTGTTAAAACCTCAATAATGAGCAAATCATCAGGTCAGAATTGACACATTTTCCGACTTTAACCAGCACATCACCGTCGCTCGTTCAGCACCGAAGAAAGCTTTCTGCAGGCTTAGCTGATGTCTGAGGCGCGTACAACAAGAGAACGTAGGTGAAAAAATGAATATAGCGTTGCAGCGGTGAGCTAAGCATTACGGGCCTTACTTGGCAGACGTTGATGGTGGCTGGCATTGCGGGAACGTATCGGCGGTATCGCTGTTTTATGATTCACATGATATGGCCCGCCCGGCAGGAGCTGTTAACACGGGCCTCTCCTGTACGATAGGATGGCGAGATAAGAATCCATACTTCCTGCATACTGAATTTAAGTACTACGAGGTCCTGCGTTTAACTGGCACAGACGTGCTGGTGTACAATATCTGCTTTGAGCAATACAGTCGAACATAGATGCTAGTTTCTTTCACTGTAGACAGGATTCCTGACTAGCATATACAAGCCGCTTGCTGAAACTTTTAAGACAAGCAGGTTCACGACAACAAGGAGAGATTCGGGCTTCCAGCGTCTGCTATCTTCTGTTCCTCTTTCATTGTTGTGCTGTGCGATGTGCTCCACATAACTTTTTTCACGTTACGATATATCTAATAGTGGCTTGAGTGACACCCCTACGTGATTTACAGCGTCCTCTGTTTGTCATTACAATGGGTGTCAGCAATTACCTCAAATCCATGTCAGAAACAAAGTATTCGAGCATAATCAGACTCTTTGGCAGTGTTTGCAAATGTGTTTTGTTCTATATACATTCGTATTCTTAAGGAATAAATTATACAAAGAACGCAAAAAAAAACAATGAACCAACTAAATCGTAGGGATACTTATTTACTTCACCTTGAGTAAGCTCGACAGGAAGAGATATGTGACAAAAAAGTTTTGCTAATGATTGCGACTAGCCTCAATAGTGAGGAAATGATCAAGTCAGAATTCACACAATTCCCATCTGCAACCAGCCCATCACTATTACTCGTTCAATACCGCGACGAAAGCTGTCTGCATACTTAGCTGGGGTTTGATGCGCATACAACCAAATAAGTTAGGCGGACCATTAAAACACCTGAGGTTTAGAACTTCGCATGTATTTTACGAATGCAATGCGACACCACTTGTTTGTTTCGACGCGAACCATTGCTGGTTGGGCAATTAAACAATGAGTATATAAGCTGCTGGCAGTTAAGTTTGACCAGGTTTTTAAAATGCTCTCTACCCTGTTGTGTTTTCATTTGCGTTTTGATGCCCAGAGCGAATTCCAGGCACGAGTTGAAGGTGTGGCCGTAATCTATCACACCTCACCCTATCACAACACAGCGCTATTCAAAGCTGGAATTTATGACAACAAAACTTTAATGAAGACGGGACGCAATTTTGACACTGCTCTTCTACTTGCGTTGGATCACATCTCTTAAATTTATGACCGGTAAAAGTTTGTATCGAAAGAGGCTTCAAACCGTGCGAAAAACAGCCATTTCGGATGTTTCGTTGGGTCTTGCTTGTTAGAGCGCTTATGCGCGGTGGGACATAATATTGAGGATCAACTTTGAAAGCGAATGTTTCTCATTGCAATATTGCTGCCATTTCTGAAAGCTATGATCAATTTGCACCACATGTCAAGTGGGTATTTTAGCGGTGGTAAACAACGACATGACATACTATGCACAGTGCTTCACCGCTTTTACTTCGCATGTTCAAGATGTTGAGAATCTTTTCAAATCTGGAAAAAATATATCAGCAACGCAAGCGTCTGTTGCATTGTCTGGTCGCTCCTTCTTTTGGCATAATATAGCATTTGCCAAAAGCAGCGAAATGCTCCTGGCGTCTGAAAAAGAAAGGTGGTAAATTTTAGTAACATCGCAAAACATTTATTACCAATATTATTATTTTGACCATTTAAAAATTAGCTGCAAAGTTCATACAAGTCAGTCACAAGGATAAAAATTATTAAAGAGTGTTTCGTTCTTGACTGAAGTAAGCATATGTTGCAAAACCAAATCTCTCGCACACGCCTAGCACCACGTAAAGAGAACGTCTCTTTACGTTCTTAGTCTATTAATCTCTTGACTGCCAGAAACTTTGTTGAAACCACAATAAAGGAGTGCTTTTCTACTTGTGAAGACACTGTCATCTGCGAGAATCATATAGAGTAATTTTTATGAAGTCTTGAAAATAGAAAGATGACATCAACTCATCATGTCTGCTGGACACAGTAGGCAGCGACAGCTTCATACTGACTTCAGTGCAACCAGCACTGAACTGAAGGAGCAGACTAGAATTTATTACTGCCAGAATGCCGTTCATAATTTCTCTCTTTCTCCGCAATGTGCCACTCATGTTGAGAGTACCACTGCTCAAAATAAATGATCTGCGTTAAAGAGCATGCTATTTCTACATTGATTTGTTTAATTCCTTGCTGTATCTTAAACAGGTATGTCACACTGTACTAAAGTGACGCATGTCGAATAGAGCGGCTTCAATAGATCTGAGTTTTAGCATTTAGCGATTCCGGAATCTGCATCATTTTACCATGAAAAAGACTAAGGCATTAAGAGATGTAGCTCGAAGCGCATTTGGGTGCTTGATGAAGTTCCCAAATGCAATAACGTGGATCTTCAAGGAAAATATTTTTTTTTGCCCGACAGAAATGCTGATGTCAATTGTGTGCGATCACTTCAAATGCATTATATATACATTACTGTTTAATGTTGCATGCTCTTTCTATCCTTCTAAGAATGCTAACTCAAGGACCTGCAGATCCCAGTCGAAAAATACTACAGAAATTTGTCAAAAATGCGACAAAATATCCTGTAGTTCTGTCGTAACCATCAGATTTCTCTGTAGTTCTGTAGTACTTTTCTGTAGTTCTGTAGATTTTCTGTAGTATAATTCTGTTGTCTGTAGTTCTGTAGCACTTTTCTGTTGTAACTAAAGAAATTTCTGATGTTACTAGAGAATGTTCTGTTGTCACAACAGGTCTCCCGTCAAAAACCGCACACAAGTTCTGTCGTAACATCAGAAAAGTTTCTGTAGTTCTTTCCGACTGGGATAACAGCAGAATTCACTTCAGCCACAAAGCTCTCATTGCATACCTAGGGTACATACGCACTTGTCTCTAATAGTTATTTGATAAATGAATACTAGCGCACAGCATTCACCGATGAAGTTAGGGAGCCTACAATACCTCTCTTTCCGAAATAGGTCTATCCCGATTGCAATATTAATACAATAATATAATGTTATATATCTATATTTTTACGCATTAACAGGCCCTCGGCTATCTTTCCACTCCTAAATGCAAAAACTGAATTTTTTGTAGCACAAATTAACATATATTGCGCGTTTTCAGAAAAGAATCCCTTAGTGCCTCATAACATTACAGGACACAACTGCATTCTATGGCAGTTGATCCAAAAAATATTAAGCTCAAATAAACTAGAGGGTGATAAAAATGCCACAAATGGCTATCATACTTCACTTTATTTTCTTCCCAAAATAGAAGGTGAATCCATCTCCTTTTTCGGTCGTAAACAGGATGCAGCACGACTCCTGCATGGGTTTATGGAAGTGAACCTCAGTGACCGCGAATGGCGCAGGTGGGTGTTTTGCACCCTGAACTGTTTTCTCTCATACATCATTACGTAGTTGTGCATCATGCATCTTTAAGGAGTCATGAAAGGTATTAAACGAGAAAACGTACAATGACCCAATGGTGACGACTACGGTAGATTGATACCTACGCGCAGTAAATGAACATGATGCACATGACAAAATAATATCAAATAGGATTGCTGAAATCCTTTTTTTGAAATATTATGTGACTTATGTAAATTATGTTGTATTGAACTTTTGTTTGCTGCTTCTTCTGTGCTCTTATGAGCTTCGTACCACGAACTCCACCATAATACCATCTCGGTTTTATCCCTACAAACTACTGTAGCAGAAAAGGTGCTGTTAGCGATTTCAGCTATAAACAAATGAAGCTAAGATGACAGCAGAATTTCAGTCGTTCATCATGCTTCATTAAGGTTATATTTGAGAAAACCGTGTTAATTGTTTAGTTCTGAACTCCAATGCGCGCTAGACGTTTTCCGTCGTGAAGAAAAACATTCAAGTTCCTGCTTCACAATTGTTCCTCCAAGTTAAAAAGAGAGTGTCCTAAAATGGTGCCAAATGGAATGACATAAGCTTACGCTATAAATTTCGCAATAGCTTGTTTACTGCATTCCGAAAATTTTGCGGGCTTTGACCTTTGGCCAGCGGGGTTCATCAAGTAATTTGCACTCGCACGGCAGCCTTTGGAGGTTCCCTCGCCATCATGTTGGGTATTGAGCCTGCATAAAAGTAATAGTGGCACAAAGTAAGGGAAAACGTACAATACAACTTTTATTTTACCGAAAAGAATATGGCACTTTAAAAATTGGATTTCAGTTATAAACTATTTTGCCGTTTGCGGTAAAAGTTACCATTGTGCCTAATTACTGTCGCACAAAACCTTGAGACTGAAAGCCTTGAAACAATTAAAGAATTAAGGCAAGGAAAATACACATAAAATGGATAACTAAAACGTCTAAAATTGAGGTAAAATTGAAGTGTCAAAAAGGATTATCCTGGATATGAAGTAGTACCAAATGTTCATACTAGGTTGGCTTCAGGGTCTTTAAGATTAAGGCTGACATCAATTGTTTAATATTTTCTCGCAAGCATTTTGGTTAATTAAGGTATTCAGAACGCAACAGTGCAATGCATATGACAAACTGAGAATTGCCACCTATAAAGGGCATGTATTCCGGCTTGGAATGGGAGTTGTTAGGGATAAGGGCAAATGGAGAATACCTCTGTAATCTGCGATTTGCTGATGATATTGTCTTGCTAAGTAAATCTGGGGATGAACTGCAATGAATGGTTGATGACATAGACAGGAAAAGTAGAAAATTATGCTTAACATATTTTGCAGAAGGATAAGGTAATTTTCAACAGCCTCGGGAAAGAACTGCAGTTAAAGACAGACGGCGAAGCACTGGAAATAGTAGGCGAATATGTCTACTTAGAACAGGCAATAACCACAGATCCGTACCATTAAAGGGAAATAACAAGGGGAATAAGAATGGGATGGAGCGCATTCGGCAAGCACTCGGAGATTATGAAGCAGCTTACCGGCATCGTTTAAGGGGAAAGTATACGACAGTTGCATCTTACCTGTACGCACCTATGGGGCTGATACGTGGAGGCTAACGAAGAGTGGTCTACCTAAGTTGAGGACAACGCAGAGGGCTATGGAACGAAACAATGGCAGCGGTAACGTTCAGAGAGAAGTGTGCTGAGTGCGTGAGAAAAATAACTCAAGTTACTGCCACTGTAGTGAAAATCAAGAAGAAGAAATGGGCATGGGGTGGGAGAGGATGACCGATGATCGCTTAGGGTAAGAAACTGGAATCCAAGGGAAGAAATGCGTGGCAGGCGGCGGCGGAATTGTAGGTGGACGGACGAGATTAAACGTTGGCAGGGATAACTTGGATCTTGCAAAAAAATAAACCGGGTTAATTGGCGGAATATGGGAGAGGCCTTCAGGCTACAGTGGCTATAGTCTGGCTGAGGATAAAATCAAAACATTGCTTACAAGTGTGCAGTGTGCTCGTCTGGCGCCAGCAGCTGCTTATCATAATGCATAATATTATAAATTGGTGTGGGTATACTGAAATTCTCTACTAAATAAGCATGAAATTCATACACTTGTATATTATAAGTATATTATATTATAAGCTCATCGACGTTCAGATCACACATAAAAATTGTGGCCCATCGGTAAAACTATCTGCAGCCTTTTCAAGTTGAAGTTTCTGTTTTAGAATTATTGTCATTTTTCAGCGTCTTCTGAATAACCATGTCCAATCATTCACGAATTCAAATTGTAGTCAGTGAAAGGACTGACCACTGCACGAGAAAATCAAATGTTATGCTAAGGAATAAATGCTTAGCGAATAGTTTGCTAAAACGGCCAATTCGTCTGGTTGGTAGATATTCATGTCAACAGAGCAGCGAGCACAAACGAAGAACGAAGAAATGACAGACAAGGCACCTGGTTGTGAGCCTTGTTCTCCTTCGTCGTCCGTGCGTGCTGCTTCGTTACATGAGCGAACAGTGTGTGTGAGAGACGGGAGACACAGGTTAACGAGCTGGTAACTTAGGCAGCAGCAAACAACATATACCAAAACAATGAATCATTACGGCTGTCAAGTCATATGTCCATAAAGACTGGGCTTAAGGGTCCCACAATTTTGTTTTATACCGCAGCATAAAGGCGTTCAAAGGGAAACTTTGGCCGGGTGCAATAGTTGTCAGAGTCGTAAAGGAAAAATTAAGAACTAGGCTCTGGTATGTGACAGTTGCCAACCTACTTCGCCGAGCACTGAATGGTTGGGTGTTTCCCTTCCCAAGACCATGTGACATGCCTTAGTTGGCAGTAGCTTCATAGGATAAGACGTGTCTCGAGTCCAGGAACGTTCGATTCCGCCCCGAAAGTGTTACCCCATTAGGGAAATGACTTTGTTAAAGCGGGGCTTTATATATAAGGGTTGATCTCGCGCATAATATGGTAGTTACGACAGTATGTTATATATCACACATACCAGGGCACAAATTATCCATTAAGTAATTACGTAAGTAGCAAAGTGCACGCATGCCGACGATAATCCGGCGGAACGTGGGAGCTGCTAACGCTTTCGCGTCATACCCTTCAGCGTCTAAGTGTCCACCAAGTTCAAATATTTCGTACATTGCCGATTATCGAATTTGAAACTTGGCACATTGCAGCGTAGTTTGAATTCGTATTAAAACTTGTTTTTAAATAAAAAAATTAATCGTGGTACTTTACGTAGTATTCGCCTATTTATTAGGGCTCCTAACACACATGATGTGTGTCCTTGCGCAACAAATCTGCACAGTTTGCAAAGACAGTCGGAGTCCTTAAAATAAACTGTCTGTAAGCTGTAAAAGAAATCGACTAGCACAATTTATGCAATCGAATGCAGGATAGGTTCCTTTCAACTAAGGCTATAAAACAGGTGAACGACGGATGACAATTCAACGAAACTTTCCATTTTTATTCCCAGGAAAATATTTTCGATAAAAATGTTTTTTTATCTTCAGTAATTGTATGACTGGAAGAATTTCAAACCAGATTGGGCCTTGTGTAACGAACACGTAGCGCCTTACGTGACATCTAATGCTTCATTACCTAGAAGCTTTGCCACTTGGGTTGATTGTGAGTCTTCGCGTGGAATTGTTTTTGTTCATAGAAGAAGCTTTGCTATTTGGGTTGATTGTGAGTCTTCGCGTGGAATTATTTTTGTTCATAGAAGAAGCTTTGCCATTTGGGTTGATTGTGAGTCTTCGCGTGGAATTATTTTTGTTCATAGAAGAAGCTTTGCCATTTGGGTTGATTGTGAGTCTTAGCGTGGAATTGTTTTTGTTCATAGATCTTTTTTACGAGAACAGTCTAACGATGTCCATGTAGGTGCTCTCTACAGCCCTTTGGGACAACACTATGCTTACTATATAGGCACCATTATTGTCTGGAAGACTGGATTTAAAAACATGATCATGAAGCTAGCTTAGCGATTCTGTATTTCTGAAAATGGATTATGGCGAAATATTTCTTGTAGCTTTGTGCACCCTCCAACCCCCTTTGTACGAAATAGGACAGAAATTTTAGATGTGCTAGACTTCAAAGCAGAACAAAATTAAAGTACTCGCTTACGAGCGATAGTTCACGGACACGCATCCAATGCGGGCGGGGTTCTTACAAGTGCGCGAATTCATGAGCAGCTGTGTTGACTCCTGAGAACATCCCATCGTCTTTCACAATCGCAAGCTTATAACGTGTGCACATTTGTCCTCGGTAGGCTATCCCTGTTGGCAACATCAAGGAAAACAATTATTAGCTATGCAGTTAAGAATGTAAGGCCAAATAACTGATAGTTATATAACATGCACAGGTTTCAAATGATGTGAGTAGGAAATGATTGTTTGTAGGACGATTGACGTATTTGGTTACGCGGCAAAGAAGAGCGTTCGCTGCCAGCGTATGATACAGGATAACCCATTTTGTTGTATTTCTGGCCAAAGAAACGAAGCTATCATTCGTGTTTAAGGCAGGAGGCAAGCTCTTGCGCCTTACAAGGCACTAATAAGATGTGGGCGAAACAAACATAAAAGATAATGTTGCAGTATCGTTCTCTTGCTCTTTTGTTTCAGAAAACTATGCTAATACGTTTGAGTTATGGCTTCCTTCAGCAATGCCGTGTGCAGGCAGAATTATTTTTAGCGAGCAATGGTTTTGCTCCATTACAAGCCGTTTGCAATAATGCTCACATTGTTTTTAATGAAGTCGTTGAGACGGGGCGGCTGTATAAAGATGGTTGGCCTGTACATTCATCACTATTGCAGCGAATCTTTATTTTCCACACTCCTTATCATGCGTCCTTATAAGTGTGATTGCGTAAACAGACCGACCTTGAACTCATAGTTTCTTCGTGCTTTTTATCGATAAACGCGTCTTCATCGCGTTCTTGCAGGCCTGGATACGCCGAGACTACTCTGTAACAATCGCAGGCGAGCTCAACGTTTTTATATTGATCCGGATTTCTTCCGCATCCATTCTCTGGTTTATTTAGGTGCTTCTAAGCCTACTGGAAAATGAACTCTGCCAATTGCGCCGAGCATTCCTTGTTCGCCGACCGCCGAGCAATCTTGCTGTAATGCCACTGCCAAGCTGCGTAGATCTTTTGCAGGCACCGGTTAACCTAATAAAGAATTTCTTTCATTGCAACGCCACTCCCTTCGTCTATTGTCTACGGTAGTGCCAGTAACATATATGACACAAATATACTGCAAGTCCTCGTAGAGATAATAAAATGATTCCATGTCTTGCATAGCAAATATCGTGAAGCAGTACCTCTTTTCGGTCTTCCATCTGGACCAACAATTTGTCTCCTGAAAGTAAACAAATTCGCTTGGATTTAGTGCACATTTCAAGGTGTGTGGAAAGAACAATCTGCGAAATGTTTTCACGTGTTATTGATTTTGTTCTTTGGATTCCACTTTAGGTGGAATATTAACGTCTACAGAAAAATCATTAGACGTTAATATTTTTAGAACCAAAAGCTCTTCATAATTAAAAAGATGCCGACAATAAGGAACGGAGTCGAACTATAAGTTTATCTCCTGCAGGGAGGGAGATTTATCACCACCTGGACAACTTCGTGCTGCGAAAAGATTTACCAGAAGCTTCACACAGGTCCTTTCATATGAAGGACGAACTGGAAATGTCAACGAGGTGGCAACATATCTATTATTTATGAGCTCGTCAGAATCTATGACAAATCGTATCCAAGAAGAGATTGGAAAGGGGGGGGGGGGGTGTAGGGGGAGAGCGAAACACGCAGAAACTTTCAATCATTTTTTTTTATCTTTCTCCCTCATCCAGTAACAGCACCAGAGCCCAAGTGCATCCTGCTGCGGCCACGCTGGCAGGCCAATGTCAAAGCTCGGCTAACATCCGAGAGTAATTTTCCGTAAGACCAAGACTACTACTCGTACGCTTCAAACCTGCCTACCTACCTTATCTTGTCCGTCTTCCACCTTCACACTGTGTAAGCAGTATTGAGATTTCACAGTTCGGAACAAGGTGATTCTTGATATCACGACCCAGTGCAAAGTCACCGCAAGACCTGCTCTCCCATTTCTGCCGCATCCACTGAACAGCCATCTGAGACATACGCTGAACAAAGATTATCGGTATTTAAGATGGTCAACACTATATCAGTCGAGATCAGGCAGTTAACAAGAGCTTTTTTTGCGTTCAGTCGAGTGCGTCTTTATAGCATCTTGTATCATCCAAGCTTGGTCACAGGCGCCGATATCAAATGATCATGACCATCTCATTCAAGGCTATGGCGGAAAAAACGAGACTGCCACCGGCGCTTTTTGATTTTGCTGGCGAACCTACGGGGGAGTGGCACGCGCGCTGATCTTTCACGGCCTTTTTCTGTAGTGACACAATGCAACATTTAAGTACACCTTTTTTAAGTATCCTAATCATAAACATTATGATCTTAATTAGCCCGGAGTATATAGCCGATCCCTCTTCTACCCCTCAACTCAACCCACTCAGGCGCGCAAGAAACGAAGAAAGTGTCGACGGCACCCCACCACGCTTACAAAAATGGTAGTCAACAGTTTTTAGAATCCGTATGATCCTCTCATTGACTCTGTCAACGCGGTATGTATTTATAGTCTGCATTAATATGATTATATACGAAGCTAATAGGACTTCACCGCTTTATATGTACTTTGCTGAATAAAAAAGTGTACATAGAGTTGACAGGCGAATATACTTTGTATATACTCCCGTAATTATACAGCACATATAAAATTTGGAAGCAATTTCAGATGTCAGATAAAATTGTCGAATTTGAAATTGGTTAAACAGTTGACACAAAGTTTCTCGCATAGGAGCAATGATCCGTCAGGCGATTTAGGGCATATTGAATTTCATAGCAACTTTCATTTGGGTGAAAATTTGATTCGAATATGTATCTGATATTTTCCAAGTTTATTTCACGAGAATAAATTAGAAATGTTAGACCATATATTCATACCAGATGAACGTGTAGTTAGGGCTTGAAAAAGCTTTCAATAACGGATTGGAGGGTTTTATTTCTAATTGGTTCGGAAGCTATATATATATCGAGGACGGGACATAAAAAGGTAAATAAATGCGCTAAGTAATTGAAGATGAAGTAAGTGGCACGCATGCATGGTAATTTAACCACTGTGTGCAGATACGCAATCATGTGCAACCAACATTCGAAGCATCCATGTACGTGGGTAATAAAATTTCTACTCATATACAAGTACGGATACTGTTACAATAAATATAATGTATAAAGGTGCGTACCTTTTGGTTTCCGATCATAAAAGCATGCTGGGTGAATGTCACTTTACGTGCACGCCCCTTCCCAATCTTCTAACTTGGGAGTGATTTGTATGATGCTGCAGTCGCAGCTACGCGCCGTGCAAGTATGCGCCGTTCGCAAGCGCTGCTGAAAACCGAGTTCGAAGCCCAGGGCTACAAAGGGAAGTGCCTCCCGGCTCTAATTAGAGGCATTCAAAACACGCGAACATTATATGTGCATCGCAGTTAGGCGCTTGTACAGAGCGACACAGAGAAAAATCCCTCTAGTACTGGTGCTGCCTCGTGCGGCCGCGCCACCCCTACAAATCTAACTGAATGCGCATAGCGACAGGGTTGTGTCGCCTCTTTTCCTGATTGTTATGTAGCTCTAGTGGATTGATGTGTACTAGCTAGCGCCTGCAGCTTGTCACGGCACTTGAGCTTTGGTACACCATTCTTGGTACTCAAGACCTTCAGTCTTGTTTTCGTTTCTCGATATTCAAGTTCCAGTATAGTAAGAAAGCATATCTCCGCTGGCCGCCCCCATACCTGCCACTCTACAGGAACAAAAGATAAGAAGGATCTCTGTAGCGTCTCTCGCAGCATGTTGTGGATGAGATCCGTCGAAAAGCTGAAGCTAGCGTAAGTGGTGCGAGCATTCAATAAATCCTAGCAGAATGTGATTGCACACTAGAGTGAGTTCGTTACTGTAGAAGGGGCGGAGGTTATAGCCCACATAATGCTTCTTATCGAAACCGAAAGCAAACGCCGGGGTAGCTCATTCTTTTAACACACTCGGCTAATAAACCTGAGCACACGATTTAGAGCCCCACCACTTTGAAACCGGTCCAACCTGATGGCGTTTTCAGTGTGGAAACACTCCAAGCTGACACCCTAACGTTAGATAATTTTTCAGATTATAACCTCCATATTAGTGCTTTCACATTAATTCAAAATCAAATTTATTCTGCCTTCTATACAACAAAATGCATACAGAATAAAAGGCAATACTGCGGGAAGGCAAAGACAGGACACATATCCACAAAATGTCGTAGTGCGATTTTGATTTCTATATCTCCAGTCCGTGAGCTATTTACGCAGTTTTGCTTTTTTACATTGATTATTGTGTCCAAAACTAAATACTGAATGGTTGGGCTTTATCTTTGCCGTGGTTGCGACAAAATGATATATTTTTCAGGTATGAGTCATTCATATTGCATAATCATACCCAGTGCACACCTTTTTCATCAGTAAGTTTTTTTCTAGAAGCATGTAATTATAAAGATAAAGGTCACTCACGCGTGCCACAGTATGCTTTATGATATGTAAAAAGGCAGAATAATCAGTAAAATATAGCAAACTGTTTAACTCACTGAAGGACAGCGGTGTATAATATCCGCAGAGTACAGGCTTCGAATATTAAAGTTGTTAACTACGTACGGCAAAAGAATGCTCAAATATATATTATGTATGTTGTAAACAAAACTCTCTTTAGGGACAATCTTAGGTTGTCTGAAGTTTTCTCCGAAGACTTGGTATAAAGGTTTGTGTTGCATTTTTGATTCTGTTGTCACAGGTCCTGCTTTTCTAAAGGTTGCCGCAGAATCGCTCTCTATGCTACTCAGAATTGAACCTCTACAGCTGCAGACTGCTAATACTAGATATTACTAGATACTAGATCGGCAGCTGCCGACAATTGAAGTGCCTAGCTATGGATACGTGAAATCACATTGGACCCTTTTGACCGCCAGTTGCGAATCCTCCTCGCAGATATTGAAACAGTACTGCTCGTCGGGCGCGAACTTATCCTGGGACATATATTCAATTAAAGTTTAACGGATAAGTGAATCAAACGGTTGCACTGAGTTGTCAAATTTTATTTTGCTACAACTATTGTGCCAGCCTTCTTAAACAGCCGGAAGAGATTCGGTTGTAAACTAGCCAATATGTTCAACATTTCGATGCCTAAGTTGATGTGAATTCATCTATGAAACGGCAGCCACATTGTCACATTTGGATCAAAAACGAAACAATAATAATGTTATTTATCAGCCGTAGGTGAACGAATGAAGCCATCTGCGGTTGATACAAAATTACTGTGGGTTAGCTCCCTTTGAAACTAGTGTGTCGCAAAAATCTGTAAGCACGGTTACACGTAGTAAAGCTCTTTAGTATCGTCAATTCTTCATCTGAAGAACGGGCTTTTCTCGCCCTCTATTTAAATTCCTTTGCAACAAAGGCTCCGTGGGTGTATGCATATTGTCCTGTGGGCTGTTGTGTGCACATTGTGCTAGCACTGCGGAGGCGGCAACCAAACCAATTTCCAGCAGCCCAATGATTAGGCGTTACGGCGTCCCTCTGCCCCAATGCAAAGGGATATAATTTTTGTCGAGTATCGATGTCATCTGTAGCTACTTCACGTGCGTGCCGCGCCCAGCGAGCCTGTGGAGTCGGCGGCGGTGCAACTCTGTCGTCACGCATGTCCCATCTGTAGCTTCTGCGCATTCGCAACGCGTGAAACGAGGCGAGGGGTAGGATTTCCGGCTAGTTTCGGTTTGTGCTACTTATTGCGCAACTGGCGACTGAAAGAAACTGATGTTTATCAAGGAATGACACCCTATTCACGCACGATGCGGTATAGGATGTGGTGGTCGCCGAATTGTTTAAGCCGCTGGAATCAGGAAGTACTCCTTTTTCGCCGGTGCTGGTTCGAATCTAGCTTGTCGCCGAAGTATTTGAGCAGATTTGATAAGCTTTCTTCCCATCGCTATGAAGGGCATTGACTCTAGCTTCCTACATGATGGATAATGGACGTCTACGAATGTTACCTGCCCTTGCGAGGCAATGTAGTTTGCAGCGAACGATCGGCGCTCTTCGGCGCAGCGAAGCTGCGGAGTATGAAGGGCGCAACTGTGACTTCACAAACGGCACATCTGCTGCTCGACGCATGCGCAGCAGCGGCTGGGGCTCCACACTGCGACCTTAGCTATACATGGCGTTGTGAACCTTTCGCTCCAATATCTCGTGCTTCTTGCAGCCTTTAGGAAGCGGTTAAAAATGAGTCATTCTTACGCTGTCAGAAGGATGATAGCATCAGAGCTCCGATCTCCTTCATTATACTTTTGCATTTTATCCAGTGTGCTTGCCGCGAGCAGGTTGCCGTCGTTCGTAGTTGTAAGATAGTCTTCTGGTCCCTGAAAATATATGGTTCTGAGAAATGCTATTGAAAGTCTTGCTAAAAGATATCTCTCACCTTTATGCTGCTCTCAACTCCCTTTAGATATATCGAAACTTTAGGCTCCAACTGTTGAAATATATCAGTCACCTGAGAAATGAAATTTTAGAAAATGACCGGTAGGCTCTAAACTATCTTTATTTCCTATACATGACACAAAACCCCAACATTTATTGCGCAGCAGGAGGAGAAAAAAAAGGATGATGAATGCGACCCTAGAACAATATAGAAAGTAGTAGCTATGTCACACTTTAAAATTGTCGCATTTGCTATGAATTTGGCCGCCAAGCATAAGTAGAGGATTGTTAGACGTCTTCCTGGAACGTTATAATAAGCCTGTGGCAGCATTGACAACGTACTGGCTAGCTAGGGCTCGAACATCGTTATTTTAGCCGGCCGCTGGACTCACCGGGACGCTCCATCTCGGACGCATCCGGGATACTTTTGCAAAGTAAATGAAGCGTCATATCACTTCTCATGGGGCTACTACTGATAATTGGTGGGACTACTATTTGGCTTTGGATGCTCATTTCCGGATGTTTATTGAGACCGCGTGCCACACTGGATGGCCACGTTGGCACTATAGCTCGGGCTTTTGGCACTGAATCGATGCCATCACGGAAAGTCGATCCTAAAAAACAAAACCCTATTGCACAAACCAGCCTCTCCTAGCGTCTTCCAGTACGAAACCAGTAAGTTTTTCGCTCTGGCTTGCTGGCGACGCTGAAGGTCTGCGTGATTGACTGGAGCATGTAGTGACGGGAAAACACTGGTTGCACTGGTGCGATTGGGAGAAAAACGCTGGGATTAGCTTTTTTAACGATGGATGGATCGCTGGAATTCCCGATGCACTGGGAGAAGCACTCTTTGTGCGCTAGGGCCGCACGTTTCCCAGTATCGGTTTGGAAATAGTCACTTAGGCGCATAGAAAAATTACGGTTCAAGTAACCGCTTTGCCTTCGAAGCCTTTACGCACCTGTGTAGAAAACAAAGGCTGTATATATTTTCGAGAGTTTCTACGTTTCGTTAGGTCGTTTTGAGCATTTCGAGATGAACCACGATTGGCGAGGCTCTGATAATAAGATGACACACTGAGGATTAACATGTAACTACAACTAGCATTGCATAATGGGGGCTATCATGCATAATAAACTTCTAAGCAGTACTTGAGGGTACTCTGACATAATGATTACTGCCGAAATGTTCACTGTGGGCTCAATCGCAGGCTCCAAACAGTGCGTACGCATTAGCGAGTGTAGCCCGCACTGCGGCCCATTATAAACAGAAGAGAAAATAAATAAAACGAGGAAAGGAGTCGATTATTGAGCGATCAGCCTATGAGAGGAAAAAAAAACATACAGCACTTGTAATGAATAATACTTTGCGTGTTACTCAAGGTTTAGCGCTCTTTGGCCTGCGTGTAAACAAGTGCTGCCCTCTGCTATCGTGACGCTTCCTAAAATGTTTACATACTTAACAGCAAAATAGTGTCCTCGCTGCTTTGCTTCCCGGCTTTAAAGCTTCGACGCAATTTTTTTTTTTGAATGTTTGCGCTACTGCTCCGTGTTCAGCAAAACTTGCATCCATGGTAGCACAGCATGAATGAAGCGCCGACGCTGTTAAATTTGTGAGCGCTGTGAATATTCACCAGTTAAAATGATTCCAGCGCACAATATAGTGCGCATAGGGATCCAGAACATTAGTTGTAAGTTGTGAGAGCAGGCAGCAAGCTCCAATTGTCACGAATTGTAATAGAGCGGCAGCAATGACCTGTACAGTTCGAAACATCAGGTGCCAACATTATAAATGCGGCCATCACATAACATACAAGAATATATTTGAGGGTCATCAATCGCGAATTGCTGATGACATTGCCTTGCTAAGCAACTTGGGGAATGAACTGCAAATAATGATTGATGACCTAGACAGGAAAAGTAGAAAGGTAGGCTTGAAAATCATAATGCAGAAGACTAAGGTAATGTTCAACAGCCTCGGGAAGGAACAGCAGTTTACATTAGGTAGCGAAATACTGGAAGTAGTAGGCGAATATATCTACTTAGGACAGATATACTAACCGCAGATCCGGACCACGAAAAGGAAATAACAAGAAGAATACGATTGGGATGGAGCGCATTTGACTAGCACTCGCGGATTATGACTAGCAGCTTACCGGTACCGCTCAAGAGGAAAGTATGCAACAGTTGCATCTTGCCTGTACTCACCTATGGGGCTGAAACGTGGAGGCTAACCAAGAAAGTTCTACTTAAGTTGAGGACAACCCAGAGGGTTATGGAACGAAAAATGGTAGGGGTAACATTAAGAGATAGAAAGCATGCAGAGTGGGTCAGAGAAATAACTCAAGTTACCGACATTCTAGTAGAAATTAAGAAAAAGAAATGGACATGGGCAGGACATGTAGTGCGAAGAGAGGATAACTGATGCTCGCTGAGGGTAACAAACTGGATTCCAAGGGAAGGAAAGCGTAGCAGGGGGCGGCAGAAAGTTAGGGGGGCGGATGAGATTAAGAAGCTCGCAGGGGTCAAGTGGATGCAGCTAGCACAGAACCGGGTTAAGTGGAGAAATATGGGAGAGGCCTTCGACCTGCAGTGGGTATAATCAGGCTGATGATGATGATGATGATGATGAAACCTGAATTAACGAGACGTATAAAAGTTCCCTCTTCTGTTGGTCAAGGTTGCCCCCTATCACCTTGCTTTGATCTTTGTGCTGTTTTTGAAGCCACTATGTCGAATGGTTTTGCAGAGCGATGAGTTAAGGGTCTACGAGGAGTACTAGCCTACGAGGATGATGTGGCTTTTTGGCACCGTACAGGGAAAACATCACGGCTATACCTGAACTAACACACCAATACTGAGACAAAAGTGGCAGCCTGCTAAATTTATCATAGTGTGTGTGATTGTAGCATGCCTCGTAGGACAAGGCACCAGGCGTATCACACCAAGCACTTATATCGGAATGCCACTTCTGTGCTATAGAGAAAGCTGCTCGACCTGGAGCACGAAGGAAATTGAGATGCAGGAGTTGCTTACTCGGTGGGGTAGCCACAACTGGTTGGGATACGCACAGGCTGCAGTCTGCAATGTTTTTATTGATGCAAACATTATGTATATCGTACAAGTCCTATATTGCACGCGGGGGAATTTCCAAAAATTCCTTCGCTTTTTTGCAACTTTCGTCTGGGGAGGCAATTAGAGCGAATGTCCCGAACAATCCTGTTTTGAAGAGCAGGTAATTGGGTCCTGGCCTTTGTAATTTGTATTTAGGCCAGATTGTGGTGCGATTTAAGTTTATGCGCACTGCCAAAGACATCCCTTTCTTTATTCTTTTGTCCAATACATGCTGTCCAACGCATTAACGGATTTAATCGTCTCATCAAATGAAGGGGGTAGTTATGGTTTTTCGCGCTACCTGCGAGAAGTGGTAGGCGCTGATCGTTTTCTTGCCCCACATTTTACTCGGGAGTATTTGCACACGTTGAAAAAAAGCGCCTAACGCAGGACCTCTTTGGTATGGTCTTTCCAGTTCCGCTATACCAACAGATTTTCTAAAATACAGCTGGTCAAGATGTGTTGAAAAGGGTGAGAAAGATGTGGGTAATGCCTCCAACTAAGTCTTTCTCCTTCTGTCTACAGACTGGTGCCTTACTTCTTAAAACTTGGTTATACCCGAAGGGAATTTATGTACCATCAGGACAAAATTGTTTCCTGTGTAAAAAATTCGAAACAATTCAACACATTTTTCCAGAGCGTGATAACGCTATCTTTTTTGGGACGTGTTACAGCGTGCCATTAAGAGAAGCTTTTTCTTACACCGCAAGATATAAGGTTCTAGTCCGTTCACGACAATGCATTATCTCAGGATGCCTTATTCTTCTTTTAACTGCACTCTGTATCATGAAGTGCTACAGATTATCGACATTGTGAGGCTGGAGCGCGGTCTTTGTGTGAACGCTTTGTTGAGAGCATGGCAAAAATATATGTTAAGTTGAACGATGCAGACTGTGGTGGTCAAACAAAGTTGCTGTTTAGGAAGCGAGCACAAAGGAAAATTGGTTGGTTGGTTGGTTGGTTGGTTGGTTGGTTCATAGGAAGGGAAAGGCGCAGTATCTGTCACACTTGCTCTGTGAACACCTGATCCGCGCCGTAAAGGAAGGGATGAAGGTGGGAGTGAAAGTGGATAGAGAGAAAGGGGAGCCGTAGTGGAGGGCTACGGAGTAATTTCGACCACCTGGGGATCTTTAACGTGCGCTGACATCGCACAGCACACGGAGCCACTTCGTTTCGCCTCCATCGAAACGCAGCCGCCGAGGCCGGGATTCGATCCCGGGAATTCCGGCACAGTAGTCGGGCGTCTTACCACTGCACCACCCCGGCGGGGCACAAAGGAAAAGCAAGGACTCCATTTTCAAGGCCGGCAAATGGTCTGGCGAACTTGTTAGTGCTTTTTTTACTCAGTATCTCAATACTCAGTAACTCAGTACGTTTTGTTTCGTAGACAAAATTGGATAGCGTGTGGTATCTTGCTATTACAAAATATAATTACGAACCTTATGACATGTGTTTCCTTATTTACCTTCATAGTTTGGAAGACGCGCATGTTGGATCACAACACTGAACCTGTTGTTCGACCTAGAATTCATTTTCACAGAATGATGCTGCAACTGAAGTATATTTATGAAGAAAATCTATTTTAACGCGCCAGGTTTTCGCTGGTGACACGGTGTTTATCGTTCTCTGCCTTTTAATTGTGTCTTCTGCTGTGCAGCTCAGCAACGGCCGAGTGCTTTGTAAACAGTCTGTGTACATAGCTTTTTCTGTACATAACCGCGTGTAACAAATACCATGTCTAGAAAGAACTGGGCGTGGCCGAGTGGTTAGCGTAGAAGTCTAGGAAACAAAAGGTACTGAGTTACTGAGTACTGAGCTACTGAGTGAAAGGTACAAAAAGCACTAACAATGCACATATCCAATTTAATATGGGTCCGAGCACCACCCTTCATTCTCGGAAGTATCTTATGCTGCCGGTCGAAGATAAATAGGCTTTGTAGACCCAATATTACGCGTCGCGCTAGAGGCGCACTTTCTCAACTGTTGGTGGAACCTGCTGACCAGAAAAAAAATAGATGCGGGCCATGAGTCATTAAGTAAGCAAGTAGATGGCGGTTGTCCGGGATATACAGCTGTCAGGGAAAGAATGTTGTGTTCTTTTAGCTGCGTGGTTGCTTGCCCACACCGCTCGAGGAAAACTGTCATAGTAAAAAATGTGGAACTCGCTGCATTTGATACTCAATCTCTGTGACAAAAATGTGGAATTATCCGTCTGCGAGGAAGCTCATCTGCACGTGCGAGGGAGCTCATCTCTAGGTCAGACTATTGCCGCAATTAAGAATGGTACAATAGCACAGATGGGCTCAGACATAAGAAATGAGACGAAAACAGCGCTCTCCTTCCTTACGTCGCTTCTGTCTACGATACTGTATGTACCTTTCTAAATATATTATCACTAGCCCAGCAAAAGACCACATTCTAAGAAGTTGGCATTACCGGTGAGGTGCGCTAAACAGCATTGTTTTTAACAGACTTGACCTCTACTAATCTTATACTACACTGAGTTGAATCCGTACCGGTTGCCGTGAAAACCGCGCCTTAACGAAGGGTTAGAGGGGGGGCATAAAACCGCTGCCGCAAATTACAGAGAAAACTTAGGGCTATTTCAATACTACATTTTTATTTCTTCCAAAATCAACTAAAGTGAACTTTTAATCCACAACAATCTAACCTAATATAGCTAAAATCAAACCGAAGGTATTACACAACATCCCTGATACAGGGCAATTCATCCATTACCCTAACATAAAAAACTCTGTACAGAACTGTCCACCACTCAGTGCGCGCAGTCTAAATTCCATTACAACATATTCTATCGATATCAACCCCACTTTCTATAAATGCATCCTTCACCATCGCAATCCATCAATAAAGCACAGCAACCTATGCAATCCAGCGTAGTTAGAGGTATTCCGCAGTTGTGTAATGCACTGTTTATTTACCGCAATAAAACCTCAAACAAAACAGTGTTAATAATGCCACTTAATTTTGACATATTACACTCTTCATATTCAGTAGCTAACGTTAATCCAATGCAAGCAGCCCTAATGCACGTCACTACGACTTAATCCAATGGAGTTATTTCTTAACCCACAGCTGTCCAGCTCTCATGTGGGCTAAGAGCCCATTTTGAATTTGACGACATTTGGTTATTTTTCTGCAGGGTACTGACGTAGCCATCTTGCATCGCCAGAGTAAGGATTTCAGTTCCCCATTTTTGTTGCTTATGAGTCCTACATATCGTTCACCTTAAAACATTTACTCGGAATGCCATAGCGATGCGTGTTCTTCGGTACAACCTTTATCATGAGTAGAAATCGCATGGGGCTAGAGCGGTTATTTGAACAGCTTCTTTATACTCTGAATAAAGCAGGAGTAGGGAGTCAATTGTTTCGGAACAAAGCTGTTTGGCAGTGCAAAGCAAAATGGTGTGAATATTATACTAAGTACAAATTGCAGTATACCAAATACCAAATTTTTAACATTCACAACTGTATCTATGTGGAGCATTCCTATATTAAAATTACGAATGCTACTTCTTTGCAAGATATGACTGAAGCCTTTAGCGCACGTACCTGTTTCATGAATTCCTTCACGTACATGAAGGCGGATTCGGAATCCAGAAGTGCCCTGTGACGCTGGTCGCTGATCACGGTTACGTCTATGGTCACCATGCTGAGATCAGATCTCATCCCTGCATTCGCGCAAGCATTCAAATAAGATCAGTGCTCTTCTGATCATAAAGGTGGCTTTTAATCTGAATGAGCCGTATAAAAATGAATGGAGCGTTTGGAAGCTTCGTGTGGGACGATGATTATTCATCATCAAACTCGAAGCTTGTAGAAGGGTAATAGTCAACATGTGCTTTACCAACGGCATGCAAAATCAATGGGTTTTGCCAACTCTACGAAAACATATTGTCCCCTGTTGATGTCCACCAGCCTTAGCGAGCAGGCCTGTCGCATATCGAGGCAGGCTATCCCATATAACAGCTGGTTTGGGTGGCAGAAGGATTCGTCTTTTCCGCGCAGCCCACAGAACGTAGAAAAACAGGCGATTCCGCATATACCTAGAATTTCACATAGGTTCAAGAGGGCCAATAAGGCAAATGAGTGGCTGGTTTTCTCTGCCGCTGACAAGTTGACAAAATTGTGCGGAATTGTTAACCCGGTTTCAAGCAGCCCAAAACGATGAGCTAAAAGGCACAAGTGTAATTTAAGTATTGCGTACACGAGTATATATACCTTATTTCTTTGACTTGTGTACGAGTATAGATAGGACAGACTAGGAGATGTTAAATGAAAGACTGGTAGAACACGAGCGCAATGTGGCACGGGTAACTTGTCAGAACGCTGGTATGATTGCGCTTGTAAAACATTTCCAGCTGTTGTTCAAGGAGTGCACTGTTGAGGCAAGAAGCAGGAATCTATTCATACGTGAAATGATTGAGGCATGTTTGATTCGCAAAAGGACTTCCCCGGTGGGTCTGTCAGAAAAGCAAATCTCGTTCCTCAGTGGTCACGGTACTGCGTGCGATGAATCTCATGTTGTTTTCCTTTTATATGACCGCTTTCTTTTGTGTATATGCTTCGCGGCTACAAATAATAAAAGTTGTGTAGCACTTTGGACCACTAAAGTGCCATAATGCGAAAGATTTTGTTTGAAACCTCGCTGATTCTTGTTTTTTAATGCATCTTCTTCTGTACGCTGTGTGGGGCGGAGCTCGAGGAAGCGCCAATGGGAAGGCTCCGCACAGACACCTGGACCGCTATGACGCGATGGCGTTATCTACCAGCCAACATAAAAAGCCCCGCTTTATCCAAGCCGTATGAGCGCGTCCGTGTTGCCTTGGAATAACGTGAATGCAAGGGTCTTGGCAGGTTGATCCTGATATCATCCTCACATGTGAAAGGAGATGCCCGAGTTGACAGCGGCAGCCAAGCAGTAGTGCCGTGTAACTGGTCGAGATCTCTATGACGTCATCTCCACCTCAACCAACCAGAGCACCGCAAAAGCGCGATACTTTTGCTGACGACCACGATGAACATTAAAGGATTTCGCCTTCAAATTCATTTGAGAGTCAGCGCTTTCTTCCGTGTCTCTCTAATGTTCCCATCTTTTTCGCTATTCAGGTTTGAGAAAAGAAGACTATAGTGCCACCGCGGCTTTAATATTGTTACGGGGATGCACTTAATGTAACAGCACTGCGATGGGCTGAACTCGGCGCTGAGACTTCAGTAGCCGTGCAGTGTCCACTCTGTGAGCGTCGTCCTCTTTCTCAACGCTTTGTCGTCGTCGTCTTCGTCAGTGAGCACATCACTTTGGTACCGCGTTTCCAGGTAACACTGCCCCCCTCGGCAAAAGGCAACGTCCCGGTGCGTATTAGGCGTGCGATGTGGAGGGGGAGTAATATGGCTTTAGGCGGGCGACATGTACGATTTCGGAAGTGGGTGTAGCAGTCGGTGACTTTGGGTGGAGCGGTGAAATCTCATAGGTAACGTCGGTCAGTGGGCGTAGTACACGGTAAGGACCTGTGTAGTGGGGCAGAAGTTTTTGACACAACCCAACACGACGGCACGGAAGCCAGAGCAACACCAGAGATCCGGGAGGGTAGTGCACATCGCGGTGGTGAGCGTCGTAGCGGCGTTTTTGAGTTTCTTGAGAGATGGTGCGATTCTGACGAGCAATCTGGCGAGCAGCGTCGGCTCGGGCGATGGTATCGCGGGCATAGGTTGTGACGGGGCTAGCGGCGGAGAGCAAAGTGTCGAAGGGCAGTAAGGGGTCTCTTCCAAAGAGAAGATAGAATGGAGAGTACCCAGCAGTGTCATGACGCGAAGAGTTATATGCAAAGGTGACAAATGGCAGACTAATATCCCAGTCGCGATGAATGTCGGATACGTACATTGCGAGCATGTCGGTGAGTGTGCGGTTAAGACGCTCCGTAAGGCCGTTCGTCTGAGGGTGATACGCAGTGGTGAACTTGTGCCGAACGGAGCAAGAACGAAGTATTTCCTCAACAACTCGGGAAAGGAAACAGCGGCCACGGTCGGTAAGGAGTTGACGGGGAGCACCATGGTGTAGTATGACGTCGTACAAAAGGAAGTCAGCAACGTCTGTGGCGCAGCTGGTTGGAATGGCGCGAGTGATCACGTACCGCGTGGCATAATCGGTGGCCACAGCGATCCATTTGTTTCCCGACAAGGACTCGGGGAAGGGCCCTAGGAGGTCAAGGCCAACACGAGAAAATGGCTCAGTCGGGATAGCAATCGGCTGCAGGTGTCCAGGTGGTAGCACAGGAGGTTTCTTCCGGCGTTGACAGAGGTCGCAAGCGGCTACATAACGTTGGGCAGAGCGGTAGAGTCCAGGCCAGAAGAAACGCCGGCGCACGCGGTCGTATGTGCGTGAGAGGCCAAGATGACCAGCTGTAGGGGCGTCGTGCATTTGTTCGAGAACGGCGGAGCGTAGGTGTTGGGGAACGACCAGCAAGTGCTCAGCACCATCAGGTCGCACGTTGCGGTGGTATAGCGTATTCCCATGAAGGAAGTACAGGGCGAGGGAAGAGTCACGGCTGTGTGTGCGGAGGCGGTCGATAAGAGAACTGAGGGTTGGGTCCAACCGCTGTTCGTCGGCTATGTGGGAAAAGTCCGATATAGAGAAGACCCAGGGTCCGACTCATGGTCAGTAGAGGAAGGGGGATCGACGGGATAACGGGACAGACAGTCTGCATCCTGGTGAAGCCGACCGGATTTGTATACAACGGAAAATGTATACTCCTGCAAGCGCAGTGCCCAGCGGCCGAGGCGGCCAGCAGGATCCTTCAGGGAAGAGAGCCAACATAAGGCGTGGTGATCGGTAATTACAGTGAAGGGTCGGCCAAACAAATAGGGTCTGAATTTTCCAACGGCCCAAACGAGAGCCAGGCACTCCCGTTCCGTAATAGAATAGTTCTGTTCTGCTGATGACAGGAGACGACTGGCATAGGCAATAACGCAATGTTGGCCGCGTTGTCGCTGTGCAAGAATGGCACCAATCCCGTGGCCACTGGCGTCGGTGCGAAGTTCCGTCGGGGCAGACGGGTTGAAATGGGCCAACACAGGAGGATTGGTGAGAATAGCGATGAGGGTGGAGAATGCGTTAGCCTGTTCTGGTCCCCATGAGAAAGGAACGCCTTTCTTCAGCAGATTGGTGAGAGGACGAGCAACAGCGGCAAAGTTTGGGACGAACCGGCGAAAATAAGAACACAGTCCTATAAAGCTGCGGACATCACGGGGTGAACGGGGACATGGAAACGCACTGACAGCGCGAACTTTGTCGGGATCGGGTTGCACGCCGGTGGCATTCACCAAATGGCCAAGCACTTTAAGTTCGCGGCGACCAAAACTGCGCTTCTTTGAGTTCAGTTGAAGTCCGGCACGGCGGAAAAGTGCCAAGATGGAAGAAAGGCGACTAAGATGGCTTTCGAACGAGGGCGAGAAGACAATCACGTCATTCAAGTAACAATATGATAGAAGTGAAATGTAAAATCTTCTATGCACTTCTTGATGAGTCCTGTATTGCAAACGCATTTTTAAATTATGCCTATTGGCCTAATGCAAGGACGAATAGTTAAATTTCGCCGCCCTCACAGCCCTACATCTTAAGATTTACGAATTTGTGTTCTTACGGCTTCAACGGTTAAAGGGAATTTGTGAACTCTGAGGGACGTAAGAGTCCAGTCATCAACCATCACATTTGAGGTGCTCTAACACCCATTAGCATCCCATGGGATCTACACTTAATCTCAACTGATATGTGGCAGCGATTTCATCCTCCATCTCCATTCTCAACAACCGACCGCGTGGCAAAAAAACTTAAGTCACCACATAAAATCTTCATCTGCTAATCCGCTTAGCTGAATAAGAGAGTTTAACAATGTCGAGAAAGTATATAAACCTTGATGTCGAAAATTTGTATGTTTTAGAGCGTCAGCTGTACGCTTTGGAATGCCACTTCCAAGGTTAATCTCTTGCTTGTTTGATCTTGGTAACAGAAAATTCACAGTGATATATTGCACCGGAAATTTCGACCACTCGGGGTTGTTTACGTGTACTGGGCACTGCACTACGGTACTCGTTGCTGGTTGGTCATTCTCGCAGTGATTGAGGTGCGTACAGGGAAGGGAGGAAGGTGGGAGTCAAAGTGGAAAGAGAGGAAGAGGAGCCGTAGTGGAGGGCTACGGAGAAATATCGACCACCTTGGGATCTTTAACGTGCACTGACATCGCACAGCACACGGACGCCTCTTCGTTTTGCCTCCATTGAAACGCAGCCGCCGAGGTCGGGTTCGAACCCTGGTACTCCGGCACAGTAGTCGGGCGTCTTACCACATCCGCTGCCTTATGCAGACAGAAGAGAGAAAATAGAGAAGAAATAAAAGGAAGAGGGAGAGAACGACGCGCGCCGCAACAACAGCCATCGTCCACCCACTACGGCGTCTCTCATAGCCTGAGTCGCTTTGGGACGTTAAACCCCACAAACCAAACCAAACCACCACCGAAGAGGTGGCGGGTGCAATGACAGCCTACAACAGGTAAAAATTACAAATGACGGCCTACAACAGCGGCAGCGACCTACCTTTCCCAGCCCCACCAGGGGCGTATTAGGGCGTACCTGGTCCCCATTAGATATCTGGTATAAAAGGACGCTCGATTCTTTCCAATATTTTCCAATATTCATGATTGGTCTCCCCTGATGGGGCTGGTACAGGTGGGTCACCGCCGCTTGCGGCGGGGGCTTGCCTGGCACCGAATTTTTATCTGTTCTAGGCCGTCATTGCACACGCCACCGCAGGTGGTGGACGGCGGCTGTTGTTGCGGCGCGCGTCCTTCTTTCCCTCTTCTTTTTTCTTCTCTATATCTTCTCTTCTGTCTGCACGAGGCAGCGGAGGTGGCTCAGCTACAGAGCCGGTAGCAGGCCCGTGCATTTTCTTTTCCTTCTTCCTACAGCCACAACAACAACAATATTCATAAACTGATTTATTTATAGGAAGGGAAAGGCGCGGTAACTGTCTCACTTGTTTTCTGTGGACACCGCAACCGCGCCGTAAGGGAAAGGGAGGAAGATGGGAGTGAAAGTGGAAAGAGAGAAAGAGGAGCCGTAGTGGAGGGCTACGGAGTAATTTCGACCACCTGGGGATCTTTAACGTGCGCTGACATCGCACAGCACACGACGCCTCTTCGTTTCGCCTCCATCGAAACGCAGCCGCCGAGGTCGGGTTCGAACCCGGGTACTCCGGCACAGTAGTCGGGCGTTTTACCACTGCACCACCCCGGCGGGGCAATATTCATAAGGGCGAAGTGTTCTTGAGTGTTGCAATGGGGGGGAGGGGGGGACTGGAATGGTCGCGTAGCTATGCTACATATTGACTTCAAGAAAGCATTGACTGTGTTGCTCAATTTTGGAGTCCGTTTTGGACCGTGTGAACGTTGGTTCAGTTATCTGCAAGTTCGTGGTCCTGCGTACGAAAACTACACGACAGGATTGATCGTACACAAGAGTCTGAGGACCGCCATTAGCGTGAAGCGTTCGGTGTGGCAGGGCGGCTCCTCAGCCCTATTTGTTTTGTATTTCCACTGAAGCCTTTTGCATGAACATAATGAAAAACGACAGCGCTACTGGGTTTAATTTACAAGCATCTGCGGTGCGGTGAAGTTGTTGGGGTACGCGGACGCTGATGTTTTTACTGGACCAGAAAAATGTACTTGCCTTGAGGCTATCAATTGTGTCAGTGCGTTTTCCCATGTTACCAGTAGTGGGCTGAACTGGGCCAACTGTCTTGGGCTAGGAGGAGGAGGGGGTGGTGAAGGGTGGCTGTTCCGGGCCCTACGGGGCTGGGTGGTGGTGGTGAAAAACTTTATTTAGTGGAGCCGCGAAATACTCGTTACAAGGGCTGGGCCGGCTCCTGATCACGGGTGGTGGCCAGCAGGCAGTGCCTGACGGCGACCGCTTCAGCCCAGTCGACCAGTCTCCTTTGTGGAGCCGGTTCTGAGCTGGAGACCGCGATCTCCCAAGCCTCGTTGTCCGTAAGGCGCAATTCGGCCGGTGGTTGAAACTCCGGGCATCTGAACATAATATGTTCGAATGTAGCTCTCGGGGCCTCGCAGAGGGAACATTCGGTCTGATGAGTAGAGGGGGAGAAGAGTGCCAGCAGTGCTGGGGAGGGAAAGGTACGGGCTTGAAGGTGTCTCCATGTTATTTGTTGTGGTTTAGTTAAGGAGGGGTGTGGGGGAGGGTAGTGAAGTCTTTCAGACCGGTAGTGTAGTGTAATGTCGTTGTAGGTGATCAGCCGATCTCTGGCACTGCCTAGGTCCTCGGTATCTGTTGCTCGGTCGACGTATGCTCGAGCAGCAGAATTGGCCGCTTCGTTACCGGGGTTGCCCGAATGGGCTGGTACCCAGACAAGGTCTATGGGTCGGGGTGTTTGAACGTTGGTAGTTAAGATTTTGTGAGAGGCAGCATGTAGCTGGCCTCGGGCGAAATTTTGTATGGCAGTTTTAGAATCGCTGAGGATAAGGGTGGCAGTGGAAGAGACTATCGCGATGGCTATAGCGGATTCTTCCGCTTCTACGGACGTTCGGGTAATGATCGAGGCTGATGTGATGTGTTCGAAGCGGTTGGATACCGCGCATATCGCATAAGCTGAGCGTTGTGGATATTCTGCGGCGTCCACGTAGACCGTGTCGGGTTCGTTCGCATGTGCTCTGTGTAGGGCACGTGCTCTCGCTTTTCGTCTGGCCTGGTTATGAAGGGGATGCATGTTTTTCGGAAGTGGGTGGACAGTGAGGTGATCGCGGACTGTCTTTGGAACTTCATAAGTTTCTACTGGAGGGGGACCTAATGGTCTAAGTTGGAGAAAGAAAAGAATGTGGCGACCAGTTGGGGTAGTGGAGAGCCGTCCTAGTTGGGCGATGCGGTGGGCTTCCACCAGTTCGCTGAGGGTGTTATGAACTCCCATGCCTAAGAGTCGATAGGTTGGGGTGCGCTTAGGTAAGCCGAGAGCTGCCTTATAAGCGTGTCTGATGAGAGCATCCACCTTGTCTGTCTCTGTTTTTGTTAGATATAAATACGGAATCGAGTAAAGAATGCGGCTTATAATAAATGCCTGTACTAAGCGTCTGAGGTCATGCTCGCGCATTCCACAGTGCTTGTTGGCTATACGTTTGATTAGGCGGGTGATCTGATGTGTTGTGTTAGTCAGTCTGGAGAGTGTATCCGTGTTAAGGCCGTTGTCTTGTATGAACATACCTAGTATTCGAAGTTTGTGAACTTGTGGTACTGGCTGACCATCTACGGTGATGAGCATAGGGGGTTGGTGGTGTTTCCGCGGGCTTGGGTGGAGTATCAGGAGCTCGGATTTGGTGGAGGAACATGCAAGGCCTATTGAAGCTGCGCATCTTGACACCATGTCTGCCCCCTCCTGAAGAGTTTCTTCCATGCTACCTACATTCCCAGTGGTGGTCCACAGGGTGATATCATCTGCATATAGAGAATGGGAGAGGTTTGGGATCTGTGACAGCTTTTTAGCCATGGGGACGGTAGGTCAACGCCGCTTGCGGGGGCGAGACAGCCACCGAATTAATCTGTTGTAGGCCGTCATTGCACCCGCCAACGCTTACGTGGTGGACGACAGCTGTTCCGGCGCGCGTCCTTCTCTCCTTCTTCATTTCTTTCTTCTCTACTTTCTCTCTTCTGTTCGCACGAGGTAGCGAAGTGGTAAGACGCCCAACTACTGAGCCGGAGTACCCGGGTTCGAACCCGACCTCGGCGGCTGCGTTTGGATGGAGGCGAAACGAAGAGGCGTCGTGTGCTGTGCGATGTCAGCGCACGTTAAAGATCCCCAGGTGGTCGAAATTACTCCGTAGCCCTCCACTACGGCTCCTCTTTCTCTCTTTCCGCTTTCACACCCACCTTCCTCCCCTCCCTTACGGCGCCTCAACGAGCTAAGCTCCGCTGCTACCATACCTGCCCGCCAGGGGCACTCTTAATAGGTCATGGTTTGTTGCTCGTCCGGACCATGCAGAAATGTTTGCCATCGGCACCGTGCGCTTTATGCTTCGCCGGGAGCTGCATTATCTTTGTCTACGTAACAACTGCCGGAGGTGCAGCTTCTGACAGTGAGCTGGGGCCGAGGGGTCGCCGAAGCTTAAAAGTGCCCGGCCATCTAGAGCGGCCTGAGGGCGCATCGTCATCCTGCTCCCTCGCTTCCCTTCACCCCCCTCACCTGGTTCTTTTTTGAATCTTTAAAGTTGCTACCTACCTACCTACCAACTGCATTTTGCGCCTTACTTTGCGGCGAGTTTTTGCGCTGACGAGTACAAACGCACGTGCAACGCTTTCCCAAGTGCGGTGTAATTTTATTTCGCTTTGAGCAACGCATTAAAAACAAAACACAATAGTATGCATGTGTTGTGTTTAATAGAAATATATGCGCTGAACGGCACAGCAAGTGGGCTACTAATTCAAGACCTATTTCTTCAACACAAATTCATTTTCTTACACTATAGAACAAAAAGTTATATTAAAGTTAGGAATGAGTGGCAGAAAGGAAACAGTTATAAAAAATAATATCGAAATATGCCATTCTATGAAAACTTACGCTTCATAACTGATAAAGTCCCCAGTTGGCTTTCGACATAAACTAAGCGCTGAAAAAGAGATTCGTAAGAGAAGTCGACGTAGCATTCGGAGGTTGTCCCAAAGCTTCTCCACATCCTCCCACCTAAAGGTCATATGTACCAGTTCTACGGCTGATACGAGGTAGATTGCTTTCCAACGTTCACCAAACGATGCTACTAAGCGCTGAAAAAGAGATTCGTAAGAGAAGTCGACGTAGCATTCGGAGGTTGTCCCAAAGCTTCTCCACATCCTCCCACCTAAAGGTGATATGTACTAGTTCTACGGCTGATACGAGGTAGATTGCTTTCCAACGTTCACCAAACGATGTTCCTATCGGCATCCTTTGGCGTCCACGTGAACAGCAGCACAGCCCGTTCTTCGAGCAAAACTTTTGACTCGCGTAATGTGGATGAGGCCGCAGTGTTACTGCTAGAAGAATACATGCTTGTTTAAAGGGTCGTCCAAGTCATATGGAATGAGAAAGCGGCCGAGCGCCTCGCAGTAGCTGGCTTCGTTCATGATGACACCTTGATAATCGATGACAAGGCTATAGAAGCCTTTTGCAAAACACGCCCTCATGCACGGATTCAACAACAGACTTGTGCAAATTCCCATTCGACGAAAAATGTCGTGCAGAGTTGCACCGGATATAAGACGCGAAATTGTTCTATGCGCTCAGGGTGTATCGTAATCAGGGTGTAGTGACTGTGGTACGAACCTTCAGGACTTTTGGCGATGTGTTAGCGGTGTGTTCCTTGGTCGCCGCCTTTGCGGGTGCAGGATGTAATTCCACCGGTCGAATATGCAGCGGTGGCCTTCGTCGACCGAACAATGATGTGACGAGTACCGGCCGCTTTCCGATTCAGATCAACGCTTTTTCTGCCAAACGGAAAGAAATCACACTAACCGCGTTGCACCGAGATAAAATAAAGCATATATCTTTAGGCAACCGCCAACTGGCATCCGAACGTGATCGGAGAAGCTTTGTGCCTGCGCATCCCGCTTTCAATCGCTTATATGCTCTGAAGCAAATATGCCTTTTGAATCGAACGCTTCACAACGATAGTTAAGCTGCATTCACATGGGCTTCACTTTGACCTTCAAGGAGCAGGAGGACGAACTCTTGCCATGAGGTTCAGGTTTCCAAGGAAAAATGCAGCAGATACTGCACCTTTCCTTTCCTATATAAGCCGACATGTAACATGAGACTGGGCTGGCAAATGACGTTAAAGGAGCCACAGAACAATGTGTGGCTATAAATATATAGCAGTTTGGTTTTTCCAAATATCCAACCACTTGAAGTGCAACCTTGTCGACCACATTGATGTCGCTCCACAAGGTAATGACTTCGACCATGGAACTTTGCGGGACTTTTGAAGTGTTGCCTTTCACACTTGGATCTGAAGAGAGTGGAAGGTGCCGAGCACGTGATCGATGATGGGGGACATCACGCTGTGCCTTCGTGCGATGAAAGACCATTACGTCAATTGAGGAGCAACCGCGCCGCGCCTCGACTCAGAGCCAGCCAAGGAGCCAGCCAAGCATCATCGCCAGATGCTTCGCTTAGCGCGCCTTAAAGGGGCACCGTGACGTTCATCAGGCCGCTAATTCCAGCCGACCTCTAGGTTCTAAGCACCGCGCCGATGCCAATTAAAAAGAATTACAAAAATTGGCGCACGTACACGAGAGTTATTCGGTTTATGAAATTCTAAATACAAGAAAAAAAAGATCATTGCATCGGAGCTGGTGTGAGAGGGCGCCCCTCTCCCATTATTCTCACCCAGCGCCCGACTTGGGCGTAACCTATGAGAAACGCAGCTTTCTGCTGACATATGGGAAGCTATCCAACATGGTTGCCTGACCAACTCAACCTGTAGCCACGCTTTTTGGCAGCTGCTTCGTTATCATGGTAACAGCAACCCCGTGTGTCGCATGACTGCTAAGGCCTTTTTTGTGCTGACGAGTTCGCCATTATGGCAGAACGCGCCGGAACGCTGTATAGGCGTTCCTCCGGCGTTTATCGCTGCTGCTGCCGTGGATCACTGGAGTGCTGTGTGAAAGTTCGAGAACGAGAACGCGAAGTCTATCACGTACATGTACAGGGCCAGCAAGGAGGTCATCTGCCGGGAACGACTATATGACAGCTGCTGGTGGAGGCCCGCTGTGGAGTGCTGCTTGGTTGGTTGCACAACTTTTATTTCCACCGGAAATGGGCGTCTTCATCCCCGCCCCATGCAGGCGTGCCGGGGTGCTGCCGACTCGGCTGTGGCGAGCGCGCTTCACGAGCGATCTCGACACAAATTACGCCATCTGTGGAGCGTCGCAGAAACGATCAGCGGCATGATTTTGTAGTGTCCAGCGATTTTACCGATCACCGATATAAGAATTTGGTCAGCATCCTTGGGATGTGAGGAGCCCGAGGGAGTGAAGCTATCTTTACAAGCACTTCAAAAACATACGTGGAGCTAAACAACTTTTATTCATTTTCTGCACAGCAAACTGAAGAACACTCGATTGTAAAATCCAATGTGCGCGCTCGACCAATCAGTGAAGCAGCGCCCGAGTGGCCCAAGCGAAAAGGAAACATCCTATTTGTTATCGAACTTCGCCTTCGTGTGTAGCTCACATCGGTGCGAAAACATTGATTATAAAACCGGATTAAAACATTATGCGCTACGATTGCGCCTTTATGATTGGGCTTTGTGGCATCGGGAAGGGGTAAAGAACCTAGAGGTCAGCTGGAATTAAGCGGTCTGGCGAACGTCACGGCGCCCCTTTAACGATGGCAATTATATCGGGGTACGAAAGAGTTCCACAGTAACTATGCTGAGAATTGCTTTCGCTGAATGCCATGGCTGTTAAACATTTGTTAATTTGTTTGAAGCAGTCGCACTGGTCCCCGCACCCGCAGTAATAGTACAATTGCTCAGGAGCTACCTCATAACTATAATTTTTATTTGTTATCTGTGATCATGAACTTCGTTTACAAAAGACTACAATTCCTTAAGCAGTCAGCATACTGTCAGGCCGTGGTGGTCCGGGCACAATGCCATTGGGGCGAAGATCTTCGAAAGTGTTTGATATAGAGAACAAATATCAGAGGACGCTTAAGCTACGCCTATAAGAGATTAGTTTCAGTTTTGCTTTGGAAGAAAAATTAGAAAAAAAAAAGATTGTGCTTGGCACCTTTGGAAAGTAAACATCGAAATGTGTGGGCATGAAGTTTTTATTGACTTTTTTTTAGCGGCGCTTTCAAAAAGTCAGAATCACATACCGAAAGAGAATTGGGAGCCAGATGGGAAAGTTCCAACGAAATTCTAAATATGAATGAAGTTGAAAGAGCCAGTGAAATTGTCTAACACCAAAAGAGTCCGTCGGAGCCTCCCGAAAATAAGTTACAAGTACTTATGCAAGAGCAATGTCAGGTCCTAGGGTCATACAGCGAAGACGTACGGTCCGGGGAATCCCAATAAAAAATGTTGGATAAGGGGCATTTTCAGTGTGCAGTTGTACGATCGAGAGGGGAGAGCTCTTGCTTGGTGAAGCCCCAACAAAAAGGGCTCTTACCACAGAGAGAATGTATGGTTGTAAAAATAAGGTCTTTAAGATTGAGTATAATAAATATATACTTGCAATCGTGGAGAAATATAACAGCCTTCACTGCGTTTCATACAAACCTTTTTTCAGCCGATGTGGTTCACTACAAGAAGAATAAAGAATTCATTTTAGAATTGGCACAACTAAATAAAGAGCTAGCGCTGCGCCGTTATCTCTCTGTTACTCTAGCGAAGTCACCAACGCTAATTACGAGCTGAACAATGGAAAGTCGCCAGGCTCTGATCTCCTTACTGCATTCTTTTACAAAATGTTTAAGCCAAAAAACTGCACCAATAATGTGTCAGGTTTTTGTGGAAACATAATTGCAACTTGCTGCCCCATCATTCTCGTGTTCCCACACAATACAGATACCGAAGACTGATGATAGCGTAAAACACAAACAGATTTAGAGTTATCGCACAATTAGTTTGACAAATGTAGATTATGAAATAATAATGAAAAATCTTGATGTGAGGTTGCAAACCGTAATTAAAGATATTGTGGGCCGCATCAGACATGCATCATAAATTGTCACTCAGTCGTTACTAATATTCAAATAGCCAGGAGTATGCTGGAGTTTTGAGATTATATGAATGGTGTCTTTGCCACGCTTTAAATTGATCTAGAGAAAGCCTTTGACTAGGTCTCTCATAAAGTGCTATTTCCGATACTGGAGCAGACAAAGGTCGGATCGCTCCTGGTGGAGGACCTACGCATGGCGTACAGATTCTGCACTAATAGATTATTCGTGCATAAAGCACTTAGCGAGAGGATTCTGGTTCAACGCTCAGTGTGACACGGGTCCTCGCAGTCGCCATTGCTCTTCGCTATATTTATCGAATTTTTCTGCAGGCGTTTCCTCGCAAGGAATTTACTATTTGGGTTTGCATTGCAGTTATGTGAAGTACAAATTTTAGCATATATTAACGATATAGCCCTATTGAAATTTTAGCATATATTAACGATATAGCCCTATTGTGCATAGACAAGGGAAGCCTTAGTCAGGCAGCCGATACGGTCAAGGATTTTCCCCAGTTTAGTGGGAGCACATTCACTTGCCATAAATATTTTGGAGTTTTGGCAATAGGAATGGTAAACGAAGCCTTGAATGTTGGAGAATAATACGCGATTATCGACTCAAGCAAAGTATCTCGGAGGCCACTTGAGAACTACAGGTATAGGGACCCATAAGGCGACAGCACACATAATAATTTGCAGGATAAAGTTGAAAAATAGAGGGGGGAAGGAGGCAAAGAATTGTCCATGTTTGTTCGAGCGTCAAAATGCAATTTTTTTTTCCGAACTAAGTGAGGTATGTATTGCAGGTTTTGCACTGTTAAAGGGTAAATATACAAATGATACATAGGGTATTGTACTTTTATCTTTGCTTCAATCTTTGTGCAAACAAGTCTCAAGAACTTTTTTCGCCGAGTATTGTCTTTCGAAGAGATTGTCTTTGTCACACTTATTTTTGCGTCAAATTGTTATACGTTTCATATTCTTGCGATTTGTAAGATTCCGTCATGCCTACTGTTTGTGCATTACGCTTTTCGAGAGCTTTGCCAATGTTCCTGGTGTAAATTGCTTGTCCCTTCGCTGGTGAAACGCGGACTTATTTTCGTGAAATTGCTCAATCAACACGGTTGCGATGTACCTGTTTTTCAATGGAACGTTTAATCAATGCCACCAGATAAAGGCTCTACTACGACCTTATTGAACTAATCTTGCTGATTCTGTATACCGGTCGTTACACTCTTCTGGGCTGAGCAAAATCTGTTGAAACATCTAAAAAGAATGCCTGAACAGACTGCGGCGAAAATTTTCTGTTTTATTCTATATAAAGGTTCTGCCTATAGAAATGAATGGCGAAAAAAAGAAATCTTTGTCCTATGGGGTGGGAAATGTATTTTATGTAGAAAGCCGAAAAATGTTGAACATGTGTTTATAGATTGTTGGGATGGGGTTTTCTTTTAGGTTGTCCTACAGCGAACTCTGTACGAAGATTTCCCTTCAAATACCCTCTGTATTATGTTCTTGGCTGTAGAAAATGATGGCAGTGTTTCGTATGATATGATAATGCTATTAGGTGTGCCTATTGTGTAGGAATGCAGACTGGCTGTTCGACGTGCTGATCTTCACCTCAGACGAATTCAAGCGCATAGTCGGGTTCTATCCGACAAATAAATGATATTTGGAAACTCAGCCTTGTGTATGTTGGTTTATCACTGTGTTTGCAAAAGTGAATAATTCGAAAATTTTCTAATTTGGGGTATTGCATGGAAACTGGCTTATTTTAGCAAACTCGAGCAGCCTGTCGTGGTTGTGAAATAATGGCTATAAAGACAAATAAATTGTTCCGATTTGGAGGGGTTACAGGCTCGCGTCGCACTGAGAAGGAACCGTGTTCGACTCGGCAGGTTTCCGTAAAATTTTATTGTTTCTTTGCCTTCTTCTTAGTTTTGCGTTACAACCGCAACACCGACACCGACTATTGTGCAATATCCGGCCTTATTGTAGTTTCGCTAATAGAGGAGCAACAGACAACCTCGGTCACACCTCCACGAAGGGCTTGGGCCTACTTACTCATGTCGTTCTCGAGAGATGCGCGCGCTGACTGTAATCCCGCGAACAATCGAGCACACTTTTAATCGGGTGGGGGAGGGGAGCATAGTATCGTTTGTGTTGCAGATTCTGCTCTCCCATTTGATTTTGAACTTCACTCCTCTCTTCAATATTCGAACCCGATTACTCGAGAGCGCGCTGCTCCGCGACTGCCGGCTCTAGCTCAAGCTGCAACAACCGAAAAAATCAGGCCCGTTGTTTCAAGAAGGTCGTGACTGGAGCGCTGTGACGTCAAGTGGTAGGTAGCTCGTCAGTACGTGGAGCGGCGTTTAGCGTGAACCAGTCTTTGTTATAAAAGGGCATTGGCGTCTCTTCCTTGTAAAGCGTCTTGTATTATTTTCTTGTTATTGTTAGAAAGTCTTGTCCATTGCCTTGAAATCGTGTTTTTCATCTCTCCGCATTTTAACGGCACCTGGAAGAGTTGAGGTGCACAAAAAGAAAAGAAATAAGGCGAATACAACGACCCTGACATTTACTAGTGCCGCTGTATGCGAGAGCTTTGCAGTTTTCCTTTCTTTCTTTTCTGTGCTTCTATAAAAAACTATAGAAAAATATTTCATGAAAATCTGCGCCTGGCCTTTTGCAGCGGTTAAACTGCGTCATCGAAGAATAACTGCCGGAAATGATTTCGAGAGGAGGAAAAATGTCTTAGAGAGAGAGACAGTAAATTATTGAGAGCACAGCTTAAGAGGCCTGCCAGCGGCATGCTGCTCCATACTTGGCAAGGAGAAAAAAGTGAGAGGGCTATAGGTACAATGAAATGCTTACTTGCGATTTTAGTTATAGGGAGATGGCGCACTTGTTGGCATTCGTATCGCACCGTATAGAGCACATGCATTAAACACACGCATCTCCTTGTCAAGGTATTTACAAAAGCATAGTTTCAGGTCTTCACTCTAACACCGGCACAAAGGCGTAAACACAAACGACACGCTGCACTTTAATGGAAAAGCACGTAGAAACGTTGCAGCGCAAACGCGTATGCTTGCCTGTCACAAACTGTAGTGTGTACACTCGCGCGCTGCACAGCGCATGCAAGTGTCACAAGCAGGAACATTGGTCGGTTCGGCTTAAAAAGATAAACAAAGCCTTCATCGCATGCCTGTTACTAATTTGTTTCACCCGACACCTAAAGTAATTCCTTAAAAGGCAATCGGCTATATACGCCTAATTTTTCAAGGCCCTCTACGTATATGTATATCTTATATACGTAGTGACGTACAGGGAGTATTCAGCTTCGTTAAAGCGGCAGCCATTTCGGTGCGCATAAAGCATGGTGACAGGCTTCAGGCATATCTGAGTGGCTTATCGTTACCTTTTTCGGCTTATGCGCAGCTGAAGCTGTGCTCTGCACGAATACCGCCTACGCAAGCTGCGTCCTTCAGCGGAGGTGATGTCATAGGCCTTCTTTTTCTGCGCCTATGGGGGAATTGAAAGCGGCAACGAACATTTCAAGCATTCTGGCCCTATGAAGCGGTAGCGTAGGCATTGCTATGTAAACACTGCGTGGTCGCACATTTCAGTTTTTTAAGGACCGGGGTAAAACTTGCTTCTGCTGCAGTGGCAACAAGTGGTCACGTGGCATTGTCAGAAAGCTGCGAACAGATACACAGTCTAATTTTGGTGGGCGAAAAACTTTATATTTTACCTTGAGACAGCACGGTAGTCACAGTGTGGTGCAAACGTTGATTGTAAAGCATTCGTTCAAAGTATGTTTCATCAATCCTTATGCAGGACACAACTAACATCGAAAATGCACTCGCTGTAGTCAGGAAGTCTATTAAAGAATTATTTATCGCATGACCTTTAGCGCACTTCAAATGCAGGACAACAAAATGGACTGGATTGATACTGGCATTATTTATCGAGAATATTTTCTGGTGATTATCAACAGACGCAATCATTCAAACATTTAAATCGTTTTGGATATGAGACACGTTTTCAAATAAATGCGCACCCTGAGTATTTTTCTCATTTGTAGGAGGCTGCCTGGGTATTCGTTTCATACCAGAAATTTACGTTATTATATGATTTATTCAAAAAAAGGTATGAAGAAGCAGCCATGTACTTACTAACTGAATCAAGGATGTCGGAATAGGATGTCCTGGGCTGAATATTTTCCAGCGCATAGAGATGTAAGGTATAAACAGGCTCAGTCTGACATGTGCCAATTAAAAGCCCGACCTGAAAGCACATTGTTATAAAAGAAAATTCTTGTTAGATCTGTTCCAAAGTCAAATATATGTAGCCAATGAACATTTTGTAGCATTGTAGCTATTTCCTTGGTGTTTCAGCAAGTAGAAGTATTTTGTCATATTCTTGAAAAAAATTATTCTTGTTTACGATATCCACCTTGGTCGACCGTTAAAAAAAATCATTCTTTGTTGCTTTCAAATTACGGAATCTGACATTATCGTTCTGATAAAAGCGCCAAACATGTTTCTAACTCATAGTAAGTAATTACTACAAGAGACGTTTTTACACTTATAAGCTTAGAAATTATGTAAAATTGCATCAGCAAAACCGCACGCCGAAACCTATGCCAGTCCCAGAATCATGTGCATTCATAGGAGCCTATATTGGCAGTTGTGGTGAGTCCCATACGCATATAACAGATTTGGAGCCTGTTACCGGATAAAAAACGAAGATTCAATACGGTTTTTCCGCGGGAAATTTTTCTCTAAGAGGACTTGCCACACTTCTACACGTTCAGGCATGACGTCTTAAAGCGTATAACATTCGTCGAAATCTGCGAAAGAAGTACCACTGCTGAGACAGGGTAAGGTAAACATATAAATATTGGTGTTCAAATTAACATGTTAATGCCTAGTTTCAAAAATTGGGATTTGACGTCCAGCTTCAATATAAATAGAATATTTGAAAAATCATCCGTATTTTAACAGAAGAAAGCTTGTTGTTGTGAACAAACCAAGTGCTCTATCAATAACTTCATAAGCTGTGGATAAAGGAATGAGTGCACATGAATACTCGGTAATTGCGGCATTCAAGGTCAGGCCTAAATGCGGAGAACGGATAGCAGATTAGGCTATTAGATAATTGGCTATCTTTCCAGAATGGTCTCCGACATCTATTCCTCCCTTTAACGAAGAAATCAAAGCAAAATGCACACAAAACCTTGCTGCAGGTCTTCCTTGTGCACCAGCACACGCCGCATACTTTTGCAGAAGTTGCCTACTCATAAGCTTGCGATATGGAACCTACCTTGTCCCATAGACATGCGTTTTGACCGTCTTGCTCCAGAGCAATGGGTGACATGTTTTCAACTAGCATTTCTAAGCTACATCTCTTACAGGTTTGAAAGCCGTCAAGCCTACGCTGATGCAACCTGTTTGGCAACAAACTCTTTGATCAGAACTCCCCCTAACGGGCAAGATTCTTGGTCTATATGGGACATGTAATATACATGTATATAGTGTCTCGTCAAAACAGTTGGCAAACACCGCTTCAAATTATTTCCATTGTCCCTTTCTGTTAGATCCGAGCTCAAGTCCGTTCATATCCGATACCTTCTTTCTTCCCATACCTCCTACTTATAACCTCTCTTCTCGGTACCAATTGAATAGCCGACTGCCGCAGAATAATTCCTTCCCTCTAATACTGCTGATGCAAGCGCTTTATTATAAAAGTTTTCAAACATAGATGAAAAATATACTGCATGCACTTTCCCTTTTCAAGCAGAATTGATGGCGTAACTGCTACAAGTTTAATTTTTGCCCCAATAGTAAACGCGCAGCATTATGCGAAAAGGAGGTTTAGATGACTACCCTACTTTACCTGTAGGTAGGGTGCGAATTCTTTGACTCTACACACTCAAGTCCTGCTCTTATCATTACGTGTGACAGAGGCTACTGTACAGCTAAACTAAGGTGCCGTAAAATTTCCAATGAGGAAACGTAGCATGCACTTACCATTATCTTCCAGGTGTAATGGTTATTGATCGCAAAAATATGCATTCCGTTTATGGTGTGGGTGTACTTGTGCTGAAATGCGCACACTGGTAAGATACGTTGTTGTAACATATGCGATAGTCACGCCGTTACTTAAAAGCAATACCAACGGAGCTCCTGCAAGGCATGAAAATAGAGAACTGTTGATGACAACATCAGAATAGAATAGACACCACCAAGATGTAATCGCTCATCTGCGACTTCGAAAATGTTCTGCTTTTTTTCTTCTCAGAAGAATGCAAAGACAAGAAATCCTTAAGGATTGTTGACAGCAGGGCTTTATGAAATTCATTCCGAGATGGGAGTTTAGCGATTTTAACATTTTTGTAGAATCGGGAAGGCGTTCGCAGGGGTCAAGTGGATGGAGCTAGCACAGAACCGGCTTAATTGGAGAATTACGGGAGAGGTCTTCGCCCTGCTGTGGGTAAAATCAGGCTGTTAATGATCATGATCACGGGAAGTATATGCTGGAAAAGAGCAGCTGTTTTCAGTGTACAAAAACACATTTGTCACAATTTCAGCCCCGCCGATAAAACGTTTCGAGAGGGTTTCGACAGGTGTGTAAAGTTTTTCAGCCTTCATTTTATTCTGCGTGTGCGGATTTCCTTTCAATTGTCATGCTTTACGAACCACCAGATAGGCATATTCGACGAAATTTCGTTTTGAAAGCATGAAACGGAAGATGCAAACAGGCTCGTTTTCAAAAATGTCGCACTAGCACCAACTGGCTTTCGCGGCGACAGCGAGGTATAGTAAAACAGAACAAAATATTCTAGTTAACTGCATCCAAGATGAAGTAGAGCGGATGTCGGGAAAAGAAATGCCCTTGCCGCCGGTCATGCTGCTGCATAAAGTTTCTACTCTTACATAGAGTAAAAGCCAGGGGCGCTGCACTTCAGTCCCCATGGGCACGCTAAGAATCATGGGGCGGTGTGCTACTTGGGGCAAGAAAGTTGCATTTTTTGAAGCAACATTGAAGCAATGAACCACCTCCCAGAAAAAATTGTGAATGTTGATTCTGTTCAGTTACTTGAAACTCAAATCAGGGCACTTCTGTGGAAATAGCGCTGACTCTGAATATTCTGATGTTCATTACGACTTTGGTTTGCGCATTTATCTTTTTCGTTCTTTTTTTTTTTCAGTTGCACTGTAGATATCTTCCTGCGCTGTTCAACTTTTATTTCGTTCTTTGCTCTGTAATTTTGCTGTTCTTGAGTTCTGAATTATTTGCCTTGTGACCCAGTCCTGTACGAGCCTGTAAAGGTATCTCTAAATAAATAAATAAATAAATAAATAAATAAATAAATAAATAAATAAATAAATAAATAAATAAATCATAAATAAATAAATAAATCTCTATCACCGTGAGGCGGGAACGTAGAGCTCAAAAGCCACAGTAGCGAATGCGCAAAAGCAGACAACGCCCAATAAAGGATTCTGTTTTACTCTTCTGTGATGTTTTACTCGCTTTATGCAATTTATTGTCACAGTATTGAATGTTAGGAAGTTTTTCATTGTACAAGAACGTTTATTTCTGCCTTACTTTTGGCCAAATAATGTAGTTCTGCAACCGGTAGCTATCCGCCCCATGATGCTTTGGTGGCCCATGGTGGCCGCTTCATTCATTCATAAATAATTATTCCTTATGATGATCTGATGCCTAGCAGGGAAGGCCTGGCGCCCTCAACCTAATGGTGGCGGAACTGGTCATCAGAAAGCTGCATGCACACTCCCATGGATAGCGGTACAGCTTTCCCTCTAGGTAAGAGGAAGGAACTCGATGGTGCTACTCTAATTAGCGTCCTCAACTTGGCGGTTCTTCTTTGTGCGTACTAATTCCCCTATGCAGTAAGGTGTATGGCCAAGTTCTAAGTGTGTTCGTATTTTGTCCGATCTGCTAAGTGTTTTTTAGCGAATGCGTAACATTTAAGCACGACTCTTGGTCTCAGTTGTGTCGCTAACAACTTCCATTTGGGCGTTCTATTTAACTAATATACAATCACCATGTCAGAAATCCAATGCAATCATTTATGCGTAATTAAAAGTTTCAGCTCTTTCTTGGGAATGCTACATTGTTTATCGGAAACGTGTACTCTTTTATATATCAGCAGTATACAGTATGCAGCCGATAACAGATTACAGGATTCCAGTCACCTTCGCTTACGAGTTGAATGGCGAAAGCCTTATAAGAGCGTTAGCTCTTGCTACATTCAGTTGCCGGTTTCTCGTCCATTTCGCCGTCGCTCTCAGAATAACGATGGCAGCCACGTCATGTGATCACGCCACAAGAATGCAAATAATGTTTTAGCTAACACGTGACCAACCATACAATGGAGTCCACCTCCTGGTCCCCCCAGTGTGACATCATGATGCCCCCAAAGCACTTTGATCGATGCTTCCCCACCCCCTTTGCATTACCTACAATACTATCGACAGGCCGGATATACCCCACCTCGAAATGAGTGTGTGTGTCGGCAATCACACTCACATCTGGTGGCAAAATTGTGATTCATCCATTTGAGATACGGAGGTTGGAGTGCGCCAAACGAATGCGCGCCTAAGGGTGCGTAAAATTATTTTTCGACCTCAATCGTAACACGCGATAGGTTTGCACAGTGCACCTTTGGTCCTAACAACCATAACGGACCGTGGGGTCATGGTGGTTAAACCAGTGTTTGTGGAGATGTCCGCATGGTATGAAACGAATAGTTGTTTCGTGACATTGTCACGTATTAAAGATAAGGCCAGAGGTGCAAAAGACGCGGCAGGCATAATAACACTGACCTTAACTCTTTATTTGGCTCACTTGCACCCGAAAAATGAATGAGTGACTCAGCGGCGGCCATAGCAGCAAATGTAGCTTGCCGCTCGTTGAACAAAGAATGTCCGTCGCACATGCCAACGCTCAATGTAAAGGCGGTGAAGACAAATTTCGATAACGCCACTAATGGGGAATAGCATAACCTGGAACATTGTAGAAGCACACGCATGTGGCGGGAATCTTTGAGATACATCTCGGCGCATCTTGATCTACAAAGAAAAGGGTAAAGTGTCTTGCAGCGAAAAGGATCATGAACTAACAAAGATTACGGGGTCTATCTGTGCGCTACAATTACACTGATAACGCCGCAGCTAGCGGCTGTAACAAATAAAATGGAATTGCCCGCGGGAATATACACGTCGGTGCTCAAACTTGTAATTAAATTCTGTAACACTGGAGCTAACGCTATTCATGGTACGCCTGGGCGGTAGATCTCTTTTTCTCTTTTTTTTTGTACAGCTTCTTTTTACCTACATATTGCATATTTGTATACTTGCTATAATTTTATTTCAATTTTTCTTTGGCTTTGTCGTCGGCAACTGCGGCTTCTCAGGCTTCTTTTCTCGACATGAAAAGGATGAAGTACAACTTAGGTATTGAAAAAAGCACGTCTAACTACCCAAAAAGGGAAATGAATTTGACTTGAGAGCCCATCGCGACGTCTTACGGACACATCTTGCGATATCTCGCGGAATCTCATGAGCACATCTCGCGAGCAAGTTACGCCAACGCTAGATTTTAACCCCGAGTCTAAAAAGGTTTTTGATATATCGCAGCCGACCATTGGCAGTGGTGGCGTTGCACTAATCTGAACGGCCTTGCAGACGTCTCTGACTCCAGCAGAGTGAATTGTCTATGCACTATTGCGCTCGGGTGTTTCGCTTCTATTTAAAGCGGAAGCTCTACTCATTCCATAGCTTGTTCAGTATGCGTTTCATAACCACATGACACGCGTCTTAGCACGTGTGACGCCCGCAGCCGGCGGTAATCGCCACCCTCTCCCCTTTCCCTTTCCCTATGTCGCGGTTTAGGTGTCTACAGCAAAAGTGAGACAGATATGGCGGCTCTCTTTTCCCTTACACATTTAAAATTGACCTTGTAAGAATTATACGAGGCGCTTGTGACCCACCAAGAGCGGTAAGGTGAAAGCCTTTGAGGCTAGTTGTACTGTAGTGTTTATTGGACAGAACCACGCCAGTGAAAAGGCAAGAGAGTAGCATCTGCGCTCGATTCAAGATCAGTAGCTCTACTCAGCGGCAATGGCGTGCGCTCTTTGCGCAGCTTGTTCTTCACACCTGTAGGCATATGACTACAGCGGTACTCGATACACGGCTGCTGCCCGCAATGCTCCCCCCTGGAGACAAGGGTGAAGCCGTCGTCATCAAGCCCCCTATGTTGCTATAAAGACGGGTTAGGATGCATGTTTGAAGAGTTTCTTGATATAAAAATTTTAATACGAATGCATTTCTTGTCTGAACAGTGACGTGCGCAGAAAACGACTGCCCGCGGATTGCATGACAAGTGGACAAATCTAATGCCAGATGAACGCAATCCACTAAAGAAGCCAAAAGCACCAAGTACCGAATCCAGTCATGGTTACTTGGCTACATTGCGTTAAAAATGTTGCATAGTGACTAGCCACGCTATTCATATCCCAAATTCAAGTAATGCCCAAGAAACCAATTCAGAACCCACATAACGGGCCAATACCGAAACCAGCCATGATCAATTGGTTATGATACTTTAGTGAGAATGCACAATGACTTGCGACATTCCTCATTATTCAAATTTTGGTTATAGCCAAGAACCCGATCCCGAATCTTCTTAACAAGCCAATACTAAATCCAGTTATGATTGATTGGCTATAATGCCTTGATGGCAGTGCATAATTATTTGGGACATTATTAATATTCGTAATCCAAGTCATAGCTAACAATGCACTCAAGAATGCACGCAGTAAGCCAACCAAAGCCAACACAAAACGAAAGATGCCTCTGTGTGCTTTAGGATTACCGCATGTATGGAGACTTAAGGGAGCCTCTTGAATTTTTTAAACCGTGTTAAGCGCATGCGTGAAGAGTCTGCTGCAAAAACGCGCCTTTTTAAATTAAACACAGCAACGCTCCCTGCAGAGGCATGGTTCACGCCAAGAATTTTGTGCCATGGCCGGTAATTTACACGCTTTATAATAAGTCAGAATCCACTGTCCACCGCTTTCGTCTGTACCATGGTGTTATTTTTCTGGAGCAAGGAGTTTCATAAATATATGTCATCTACATTTGTCAACTAACTGGACGGTAACCGGATATCAGTTTCACTGCTTCGCTATCATCAGCGTTCGGTACCAGTATTGTTTGTGAACTCCAGAATCATGGGATCAGCAGGTTGCAGGCATATGTTTAATTAAAAACCTTACATAATATTCGTCATAATATTGGTACTTCACTATTAAACTTTTTAAAATCATGAAGTAAGGTCATCGGATCTGGCAACGTTCCATTGTTCAAGTCGTCAATCGCCTAGGCTACTTCGCCTAGCTTAGTCCTTCAATTACTTGTATTTGTAAAATGAACTGTTCCTTAAACTTCTTCAATTCAACAACATTGGCTGTAAAGAGGTTTCTGTAAAACGCTTTTAAAGGCTGTTAATATTTCTGCGTGATCACGAGTATTTTTCCCAAAATAATTCTTCTCAAAGATATTATTTTGAAAATCATATCTTTTCTCTGCTAAGAAAGAGCTCTTTTTGTAGGTGCTTTACCAACCAAGAGCTTTTCCGCTTTCGATCGTACAATTGTACCGGGAAAAATCTGTTTGTCGAACGTTTCTAACAGCGATTTAATGAAGTGTATGTCTTTGTTCTAAGTCACAGGCGCCTGGCGTTCCTCTTGAATTAGCTATTGGAGATTATTTTGTAGGAGACTACGACGTAGATGCGGCATAAAGAGGTCAATCGATTATTACTAACATCCAAGTAGCCAAGAGTAATATACGTGCGCAAAAAGACGAGACAAAGAGGAGAAGTGGCCTGCGCCGTCGTTGTCCACTTCTCCTCTTTGTCTCGTCTTTTTGCGCACGTATATTACTGTCCATCATGGTTCACCAACTCGCCCAAACAGCCGTTCTTCTATAGCCAAGAGTATACGGGAGTGCTGTCATTGTATGTATGGTGTCGTAGCCATGCTTGAGATTGATCTAGAGGAAGTATAGTACCAGGTCTCAGATGAAGTGTTATTTTCGATACTAGACCACCTAAGTGTCGGAGCGATCGTGGTGGAGGGCGTACGCTTGGCGTAGAGATTGTGCAATACAAGATTAATCGCGAACAAAATGCTTTGCGAGAGAATGCCGGTTCAATGCTCAGTGCGGCAGGGGTGTCGATTATCGCCACTTCTCTTTGGTATATATGCCAATTTTTGTTTTTCAGGTATGTCCGCACCAGCAATTTATTGGCTGAGTTTCCACTGCACTCATATCAAGTATAAATTTTAGCATACGCCGACGATACAGCAATATACGTGTAGACTAGGAACGATTTAGTTAAGCTGTGAATATGGACAAGCAATTTTTGCAAGATTAGGAGCGTTGTTAACTGGCATAAAGGCTTGGGGTTTTGACATGGGGAATGGCAAACAACGCATCCACTATTTGTCAGTATACCGAGGTTATCGACTCCAACAAAGTATCTTGGGGTGCCACTTGAGAACAACAACGAGATTGACCCATACTAGCGGCAGCAGAAACCAAGGCTGAAAAATTGGGGGCAAAAATGTCAATGTTTTCTCGCGCAACCGTATGCAATTTTTGTTTTTGTGAGCAAAGCATGGTATCTGATGCAGCTTTTGCACTGCTCAAGGATAAAGATACAAACAATACAGAGGGTGCTTGAAGTTTTTATCTAGGCTTAAAATGATGAGAAAACTAGCCAAAATATCCATGCGGTAAATTTTGAAAAACTGTTTATATGTGTGTCACTCACAAAAAAGTAAGCTTAATTTCAATTACTCAGAGAAGTATACAAATACCTTGGGCTATGGATAACCACCCCTTCATGGATCACTGCCTTGTCGAGGCGGAGGGGCTTGCGAAACTCGATGAAGTCGTGAGCTCTGCTGTGTAGGGCCACCCAAGATAGACAGGTCACGGCAGAGAGTTTTGACAAAATGTGATTCACTGGAGAAGGTAATGGCAACACACTCCAGTATTTCCTGCCAAGAAAACCCTATGGCCAGTCACAATACCATTAATGATATGGCGCCGGAAGATGAGCCCCCCAGGTTGAAAGGCGTCCCACATGTTACTGGGGATGAACAAAGGGCGATTCCTAGTAGCTCCAGGACGAATGAAGCGGCTGGGCTAAAGCCAAAAGGACGCTCAGTTGTGGATGTGTCGGGAAGCGACCGGAAAGTCCGATGTTGCAAGGAGATGTATCACATAGCAACATGGAATGTAAGATCTATGACGCAAGGTTAACTGGATATCGTCAAGCGAGAAATGGACAGATTGAACATTGATATCTTGGGTATCAGCGAGCTCAAGTGGACCGGAATGGGAGAATTTAACTCCGGCGACCATTATGTCTTTTAATGTGGGCACGAATCCAAGAGAACGAATGGGGTCGCTCTCATAGTAAACAGAAGAATGGGCAAAGCAGTGCTTGGGTACAACCCCAAAAACAACCGAATGATTTCACTTCGGATCCAAGGTCATCCTTTCAACATAACAATTATCCAAGTCTATGCACCAACCACTACTGCTGAAGAAGCTGACGTTGAGATATTTTATGCGGACCTACAATGCCTTTTAGACCGCACCCCATCATCAGACGTCGTTTTTCTCATAGGAGATTGGAATGCTAAGGTAGGGAGTGAAGAAATATCCGGAATTACAGGCAAGTTTGGTCTTGGTGAGCCAAATGAAGCTGGGCAGAGGCTAGTAGAGTTTTGTCAAGAAAACAACCTGACCATAGCGAATACTCATTTGCAACAGCACAAGAGGCGCCTGTACACATGGACTTCACCGGACGGTCTGTACAGGAATCAGATCGATTATATTATTTGCCGGCAGAGATGGAGAAGCTCTATACAAGCAGTAAAAACAAGGCCTGGGGCCGATTGTGGCACCGATTATCAGCTTCTTGTTGCCAAGATTAAGCTTCGATTGAGGAAAACGCAGAAAACTAGAAGGCCTTTCAGGTATAATCTGGATCAAGTTCCATTAGAATATGCTGTGGAAGTGAGGAATCGATTTCAAGAATTAGATCTAGAAGACAAAGAGCCCGAAGAGATGTGGTCTGATGTTTGTGATATAATACAAGAAGTTGCTACTAACGTAGTTCCAGAGCAAAAGAAATGCAAGAAAGCAAACTGGTTATCTGAAGAGGCTTTGCAAATAGCTGAGGAAAGGAGGATGGCAAAAGTTATGGGGGAAAGAGAAAGATACAAGGTTCTCAATGCGGATTTTCAGAAAATAGCAAGGAGAGATAAGAATGCCTTCCTGAACATACAGTGCGAAGCAGCTGAGGACGACAGCCAATTAAGGAACACAAGAGCTCTGTATACGACAATCAAAGATATCAAAGGAAGCTTCTGTGCTAAGATGGGCGTGATAAAGCACAAACGAAGCAAGGACCTCAATGAAGCCGCAGAGATAAAGAAGAGGTGGCAGGAATACATAGAAGAACTGTACAAGAAGGACCCGAATGTGCAAACCCAACATGGGACGGTTGTGATCACTGATCTCGAGCCGGGCATCCTGAAGAGTGAAGTTGAATGGGCCTTAGCCAGCCTTGCTAAGAACAAAGCTAGCGGAATTGATAGCATTCCAGCTGAGTTGCTTCAAAACCTCAACCATGACGCTGTTAACATTCTGCATACATTATGTCAGAAGATTTGGACAACCCTGCAGTGGCCACAGGATTGGAGGAGGTCAGTTTACATCCCCATTCCAAAGAAAGGCAATGCCAAGGATTGTTCCAACTACCGCACGATCGCGCTTATTTCGCATGCTAGCAAGGTGATGTTGAAAATGCTCCAAGGTAGGCTGCAGCAGTATGTGGGTCGGGAGCTTCCGGACGTGCAAGCTGGGTTTTGCAAAGGCAGAGGAACTAGAGACCAAGTTGCTAACCTTCGCTGGATCATGGAAAAAGCAAGAGTTCCAGAAACCCATCTACTTCTGCTTTATTGATTATGCGAAAGCGTTTGACTGCGTAGACCACAGCAGATTGTGGCAAGCTCTCCAAGAGATGGGAGTTCCAATTCACCTCAGAAGTCTCCTCAGGAACCTGTATGAAGGGCAAGAGGCTACAGTCAGAACTGGGCATGGTCTTACTGATTGGTTTCCGATTGAGAAAGGAGTGAGGCAAGGCTGCAGACTGTCGCCCTGCCTATTTAACCTATATGCAGAGTGCATCATGAGGAAGGCCGGTCTGGACGAGTCTTCAGGTGGTGTGAAGATTGCTGGAAAACGTATCAACAACCTTAGATATGCGGATGATACCACTTTAATGGCAGAAAGTGAAGCGGAACTCAAGAGACTTCTGATGCGCGTACAAGAAGAGAGTGAGAAGTTTGGGCTTAAACTGAACATTAAAAAGACAAAGATCATGGCCTCTTGCCCTATCAAGTCCTGGAGCATCAAGGGACAAGAAGTGGAAGCTGTGACAGATTTTCTCTTCTTGGGCTCCAAGATTACCTCGGAAGGAGACTGCAGCCATGAATTTAGGAGACGCCTGCTTTTGGGAAAGAGAGCAATGGTTAGCCTTGACCGCCTAGTAAAGAGCAGAGACATTAGTCTGCCAACCAATATCCGTATAACTCGTGCTATGGTCTTTCCAGTTGTGATGTATGGATGCGAGAGTTGGACTGTGAAAAAGGCTGACCGCCGAAGAATTGACGCGTTTGAATTGTAGTGCTGGCGAAGACTCTTGAGAGTTCCTTGGACTGCCAGAAGGTCAAATCAGTCAATATTGTCGACCATAAACCCTGACTGCTCATTGGAGGGTCAAATTCTAAAGTTAAAGCTCAGCTACTTTGGTCATATGATGAGAAGAGAGGAGTCGCTGGAGAAAGATTTGATGTTGGGAAAGGTTGAGGGTCGCCGGAGAAGGGGTAGGCAGCGGACTCGATGGTTAGATGGCATCCTCGAGGCACTGCAGATGAAGTTATGTGATGTTAGGAAGATAGTGAGAGACCGGAAAGCGTGGCGCGACATGGTCAATAGGGTCACGAAGAGTCGGACACGACTGAACGACTGAACTGAACTGATGGATAACTAACAACCTGAAATGAAATCTCCACACTGATAAAGTAACCGCTGACGCCAGTTGTAAATTGTATTCGTGTCCGAAGAGCTTTCAAACTCTCCACAAGCAATGCCCGTTTATTAGCATAAAGCACAATTATTCTTCCGGTGCTTGATTACGCAGCAGTTATCAGGGATCCTTTAACAGAAACCAACGTAAAAAAACTCGAGAAGTTGTAGAAAATGGCGGTTCGTTTTATATACAATTCTTTTTCTCGTAGGCCTTCCGTCACAGAACTTTTAATATAAGCCAACTTGCTACTACTAACACAGCGTAAACGATTTACCAGGCAAAATTCATGTATCAGATTGTAAATGAACACTAATACTTTAAAATTTCTGATATAATTACACTTTCTTCTGGATATGCCATAAGACGGAGGCATCACCTAGCAATGGTACTATTCCATGTTCCCCGCCGGGGTGGGGCAGTGGTTAAGGCGCTCGACTATTGTTCCCAAGGATACGAGATTGAATCCCGTCCTCCGCGGCCGCTTTTAGATGGAGGCGACAAGCAAGGAGACCGTGTGCTGTGCGATATCAGTGCACGTTGAAGAACCCCAGGGGTTCGAAATTTCCGGAGTCCTTCACTACGGAATCTCTCATAGCCTGGGTCGCTTTGGGACGTTAAACCCTACAAACCGAACTATTCAATGTAAAAAAATGGTTGCTGTAAACGTTCGTTTTTTCGTAGAATGGTAAATGACTGGAATAGCTTCAATAGCCTAGCAGTGACTCAACCTTCTTAGTATTTGTTTACCACCAATCTGAACTAATGACGTAAAAGCTCAAATATGCATTTCATTTTTGCTTTCTTTTCTTTTCACGCAGTGCATCATATTTAAAGATAATGCTTGTTGTATTTACCTGACACTGAATTTTTCTTCTTCATGTTGTCGTATTCATATGTCAGTGCAATGTTTTCTTCACTTCGTTCTGTTTACTAAGATTATTGTTTGACCGTTATTATATATTCATAACCTGTAAAATCCCTCGTGGATTGCAGTAAATGTAAATAAATATATAAATAACCAAACTTTTTTCCCAGCGTAGGTGATGGTGCATTGTCTCTGTCGCACTTATTTTTACGTCAAGTTGATAACCCTGTCGTATTCCCACGAGATGTAAAGGATCTAATTCTTCGGACCATTGGTCAATTACGTTTGGCAAGAGCTTTGCCACTATTCCTTTTGTGAACTGCTTCTCGCACGTTTGGTGGAATGCCTCGTAATTTTCGCTAAATTGTTCAAGCAAAACAGGTTTTATGAACTGAATTATCAATGGAATATTTATTGGTTGCCAGAAAAAGGCTGTACAAATGCCTTATTCGAATGATCTTGGTTGGCCCCGTATACCGGTCATTAAACAGTGTTCTGCAACTTTCTCGACATGTTTTGAAAAATTCTCCCACCTCAACCGGAGGCTCATTTGTAGTGAAACCACGTATAAAGCTTGTGGTCTGTTGCTCTTCTTGTTGTGTAGTAAGCCTTACAGTGGTTCTTACCTGGTTTGGTAACACATGATGAGATACCAGAACCCTCTGTGATGAAGCTGAAGGAGCACCAGACGCAAAAGCCAATTTTCCGCTGAAGGGCAGCGGTGGCGCCATCTAGCATCATTACAAAACTCTGTTGTGGTTTAGCTCTGGTTAACACTAGTTGAATTGTGAAAACAACGGCGGAAGGTTCTTTTACCTTCTACGTTATTCACCTATGACGCCCTTTCAGTGTAAAGTGCTACATTATTGGGGCCACTTGAGTTCATCCTTTAAGGGTATGGCACGAGAGCGTAAGCTACCAGCCCACATATAATGTCACGCTTCAACCAAGCCGTATGGACTTGCCTGCGTGTTATAGGAGTAACGAGAATGCAAACGGTCCTTGCAGGATTATTCTGATATTACCTTCCCATAAGCATGTAGCGACCCGAGTTGGCAGCTCCTGCCCATGACATATGGGTAACGCGAATTCAAATGTCATGGCAGACTGATGTATTTATGAGGAGACCGTAGCTGCGGCCACCAGAGATCTCGCTTTGGTGGTCGGAGTGTTACTTTCGCAACAAAACGCATCATGGTTGCCTGGGCGCTTTCGAAAAGCGGCACTTTCTTCCAGCTACACCAGATGATGCCACAGCAGCCTTTTGCTTTCAGCTGACCGTAATTCGGCGCTGGCATCTTTTGCTCCTCATCTCGTCGCAAACAGTTTTTGGTCTTTTATCCAGCGCGGCTAGCCAGGTTAGCACTATGGTCAAACTTTATACGCAACAAAAGGGTCAACAGCGCGCAAGCTTGATAAGCGGTTTCAGCGCAAATGAACCTCTAGTTGAGATTGGGGAATGTTTTCAAATGGTTTTGGTAAAGTAGCCGAGCATTGTATGCTTCTTGTCCAGGAGAAAATGTAGTGAAATATGTCAAAAGAATGCCTGGACTGCCTGCTGTAAAAATGTCCCTTCTTATAAGGTAAGAGCTCTACCTGTGAAGACATGGATGGCATAGCTAGAAATATTTGTGGAAGGACGATGTAGGGTTGTTCTGGTACTCCCCTGATATGTGGCTTGGACGGGTGGATCGCCGCCGCTTGTGGCGGGGGCTGGCCTGCCACCTAATTTTTATCTGTTGTAGGCCGTCATTGTACCCGCCACCGTTTCGGTGGTGGACGATGGCTGGAGCGCGTCTTTCTCTCCCTCTTCCCCGCCGGGGTGGTGCAGTGGTAAGACGCCCGACTACTGTGCCGGAGTTCCCGGCTTCGAACCCGACCACGGCGGCTGCGTTTCGATGGAGGCGAAACGAAGAGGCATCGTGTGCTGTGCGAATGTCAGCGCACGTTAAAGATCCCCAGGTGGTCGAAATTATTCCGTAGCCCTCCACTACGGCTCCTCTTTCTCTCTTTCCACTTTCATTCCCACCTTCCTCCCTTCCCTTACGGCGCGGTTCGGGTGTCCACAGAGCAAGTGTGACAGTTACTGCGCCTTTCCCTTCCTGTGAACCAATTTAACTTTAATTTCTCTCCCTCTTCTTATTCCTTTCTTCTCTATTTTCTCTTCTGCCCGCACGAGGCAGCGGAGGTGGCTCAGCTACAGAGCCAGTAGCAGGCCCGTGTATTTTCTTTTGCTTCTTCCTACAGCCACAACAACAAGAAACCTTTGTGCGGTGGGGTGTGCACTGTATTTTGTGTAGAAAGCCAGAGAATTTTGAACAGGTCTGTATAGATTGTTAGTACAGTACTTTCTTTTGGTATGCTTTACAGCAAACTTTGCACAGATATTTCGCTTTAAAATCCAGTCGAATTGTATTCTTAGCCCATGGAAAAGGACGGTGTTCCGCATGATATCATATTGCTTCTTAAATGGCTTGCATGTATAGGCAAAAATTAGAGTGGCTTAGCTCAGCTACTCTAGGATATAGATAGCGAGAGGTACGTTGCTCCGGCTGACATAGTTGTGGTCATTCATGTTAAGCAACGAGAGGCAGCTTTATTTATGCCATAGGGGCCCCTTAGACCACTAAAGCGAGGCGAAAGCGTCCGTTGCGTAGTGTTCTGAAGCCCTCCACTACGGCACCTCTTTCTCTCTGTTTTCAATGCCACCTCCCTCCTTTTCCTTACGACTAGATTCGACTACTGTGCCGGAGTACCCGGGTTCGAACCCGACCTCGGCGGCTGCGTTTCGATGGAGGCGAAACGAAGAGGTGTCCGTGTGCTGTGCGATGTCAGCGCACGTTCAAGATCCCCAGGTGGTCGAAATTAATCCGTAGCCCTCCACTACGGCTCCTATTTCTCTTTCCACTTTCACTCCCACCTTCCTCCCTTCCCTTACGGAGCGGTTGCGGTGTCCACAGAAAACAAGTGAGACAGTTACCGTGCCTTTCCCTTCCTATAAATAAATCAGTTTTTTACGACTAGATTAAGGTGTCCGCATAGAATTGGGTCAGAAGTTCAGATACAGCGCCTTGTCTTTCCTGCACATCAAATTGAAACACCTATGATTCGAGCTGCTATGAGTCTGCTTCTCTATGCTGTGTGGTGCGGCGTACGAGGAAGGGCCAAATGATGGCGCCGCACAGATCCTGAATCGAACGCCCGGCGAGGCCAACTTGGTATATGCGTGAATCGCCTAGTGACATCACGGCCAGTCGTGACACCATGGTCGTATGTTACGTCAAAACGACGTGAGTTCTGTTTATTACATAACCGGAAGATAACTAAGATAAATAATAATCAGAAATAGTGTCATAATGACATCACATCCTGTCTATGACGTCATGACTGGTGATGACCTCAAAGCTGATGGCGTCATCATGGGATTATGTTACTGCTATACTCATAACTATTTAGTCATGACTAATATTACTAGTTAGTGGCTAGTCAGTCTTTCGTTACACTAGTCAGACATTAATTAGCACTGGCTAGAGACTAGTAAACCACTGTAGCCTGGCGGGTACTCGGATATGCAGTCTATAAAGTATGTGTCCACTTGTGGCGGGTTTATTGAGCCGTAGGTATTGAACTTGCCTGTGAGCTACATACAATTCGCTCGTGTATAGTGTTATGTATTCGTAAGTGTAGGAGCTTTGCAGTTTGTTTGTGAGGGGGGGACGGAGAGCGGTTTTGTATGTTTTCCTGAGAAGGACTTCTAAGGTGTATGTTTCCGTACTATATAGTTTTAGATATGAAACTATATACAAACATTGGCTCAGTAAGACGGCGTAGATGAGGCGGCAGATATCATCTTTGTACGTAATGTTTGGTGGAGACGCTTCCCATGAGATGGGCCAGTGCAGATAATGTGTTTTGAGCGTTTTGATAGTAAAACTTGTGTCCGGTGTTTTGCATGCGGCGCGCAAGGATACGTATGATATTTAGCTCTAGTATAGGCTGACCCCCCAGAGTTATATGATGGATATTGTAGGAAGCGTGTGTGGTTTTGGGCTTATGATTAGGAGGTCTGACTTGGTTGGGGAGCAGGTAAGGCCAATAGTGCGAGCGTAATGATGTATGTGGTGGCTGCCTGCTGGAGAGTGTCTTCCATTTACTCATCGTTGCCCGTAGTGGTCCACAGGGTGATGTCATCGGCGTATAGTGTGTGTCGGCGGTTCTTTATGTGGTTGAGAGAAGCAGCAATTGCGATGAGGGCGGCGCTGAATAATAAAGGCTTTCGCTCTAGAATGTTGTATCACCTTCAACTGATGAAGTGTATGTGCCAACCATTAAGTGGCATCCACTGAAAAGTATACTGTTTTTCCCTTCCCGAAAACATACAGAAAAATATGAAAATTTGACTTAGACCTGATTAGCTGTAGGTGCCAAACATTAAGTGGTGTATGCGTAAAAGTACGTATACCACCTTTATTTCCCTAAGTCCTCTTTGGTGTTGGTGCAGTGGTTCAGGTACCAGGCTGCACTGCCAGAGCCCCAGGTTCCCGACGACCACGGCTGCGTTTTGATGGAGGCGAAACGAAGAGGCGTCCGTGCGCTGTGAGATGTTACCTCGCGTTAAAGATCCCCTGATTGTAAAAATTACTCATTCCGCTTTAACTCCCAACTTGCTCCCTAATCCTACGTCGCCGGTTTTGATACCTACAAAATAAGTGCGACAGCTAGGTACTGCGCCTTTCCTTTCCTGTAAGCCAATTATATAAAGAACGCAAATTAAAAACCACACAATTACGATACTTGCTAATGCGAAATTTGAGCGCAGCTCATCACCTGTCTTACCTTTTCGATAGATTGAAGCAAAGATTTCGAGCAAGAGACGTATACACAATTACAAACAATGTTTTTCAATTTTTCACACGTATTCCTTGAAGAAACACTCCACTAACAGTTCTTGGCTGTCGTGAAAGAAGCTTCGTGGTCGGAGAAATGAAGAGAACAATGGAATTATCGGGAGGTTGCGGAAAGCAGTGCGTGGGTCCATATGAACGTTGCGCAAGGAACAGATCGCAGCAAATAACTGATTGCCGCTGATGCCGCTAGCGAGTGAAGCGAGCGAAAACAGGATCCGCTGATAGCGAGCCTGCGTTTCGGCAACCGCAGAGCACCTTCGCCGCCAGGCAGGAAGGGGGGGGACCCCTCCTCCTTTTTCTGCATGGCGGCGACGGTGTATCAATCAATCAATCTACACAGTCGCTAGCGGCTGCAGCGGCATCAGTCAGTCGCTGCTAAAGCTGCCTCCGGTGACCTCCCCCCTCCCTCCTTTTCCTCGTTTGCTCTGGTTGCTGCGCGCGCTCGTGCCCCCATCTTTCGCCGCTGAATGTACCCCGCTTTTCCTGCGAGGCTCCGGTTGCCGAAGCGCCGGCTCGAACTGGGGGATGAAAGAGGGGCGGTGCTGGTTAAGAGACCGACGCCAACGACGACGCGAAATCCAGGAACGGGCGCGAAAGAGCTGCGGTGTAAAACCGCGGGAGAACCCTCAAGAATTTAGTCCAGGCATCTACTGAATCATACGTGGCATATATTCAGGATCTGATAACGCTTTGCCACAGAGTGCATCCCAACTTGTCGTAGTCCGAAAAATTTGGTCATGTCTTGAAGGGTATCGCAGACTATGCATTAAACATGCTTGCATACAATGGCAGCCACATTATTGGTGTCATCATAAAAGAATGCGCCGTTTTGAAGTCGCAAAAAGCTATCGATGGCACCGTCATTTGCTCACCTTCCAAGTACTGATCTGAAATCTTCATGTCAAGACTTGCCGCCCCAACACTAGCCAGCCTCTGCTGAAACCGAAAATGTGACCTGTATCGTTCACCGCGAACTAGAGGTCATATCTATCGCAACCTAGCCGCCACATTGTGCCGACATCCACCTTCTGCACGTTAACCTATTTCAGGCTAATGTCCGCCAAAATCTCGCCACTATGGGCTTCAACTCCTTTGCTGCCATCAGCCCGCCCACTGCCGCCGATGTTCGCGTTTATCGCGGTCGACCTGCTTATGACACTGACAATAGGACAGTTTATTCTAGCCGACCCATCTATTTCGCCCCGCGTCGACGTAATCCAGACGGATAGCGCACATGTGATAACCGGCCTATTTCGTTTGCTTGATTCTGCGTAGGCCATATCGCCCGTTATTGCCGAAATCGATGGTTCCAGCCACAAAGGTCCCGCTTTCAACCTCTTCTATCTAAGGTGACCTCTCTCGTTCCTTATCGCCTCGGTACGACCCTTCAAGCACTGCAGTTGACCCCCAGCCATCCCACCTCAACCGATCGCACTCCCCACATCGTCGTCAGTCCCGTTCGTCCCAACGCCGTCGCTTTTAATCTCCAAGTCCCTATGGCCGCTCCACGACGGACACCTTGGTACTGCAGCATCTAGAAGTGATGCTGTAGTAGAGACCACAATCACAAATCCTCGTCTAACTCTTCGTGTGCGTCGTAATTTGCTCACTGTTCTCGTTGATCAAACAGCCGTTTAAGCCCTGAATGGTACCGGTGAGCATGAGACCTGATCTACGCTGTCACTTGCAAAACATGTTCACCCCTGCGCCTATTCCGGTTGTACGTGTCGCTGATGGCCCACCTTCTCTAAAGTCGTTGGCTTGTGTTCTGCCCACGTAAAGATATATGGCTGCTTTACTGCTGTCTAGTTCCTATTTTAACAGCATTTCCCTCGCGACGTCATTCTTGGCCTCGACCTTCTGACCATGTAGCCATCATAGACTGTGTTAGAAGCTTAGTTAAACTTAACCTCCCCTCTCCTTTCGACCCAACCTCTCCTGTTGTGCACCGCCCTTTCAGTGTCGACTATTTCCGCCTGCCACCTAAAGCCGCAACTTATGTCACGTTCTGCTAGGTACGGCGCACATTTGGCAAGCACTCGCAGAATATGACCACCAGCTTACCGTTATCGCTCGAGATTAAAGCATACAACAGTTGCATCTTACCTGTACTCAGCTATAGAGCTGAAACATGGAGGCTAACTAAGAGGGTTCGACGTAAGTTGAGGACGTGGCTATGGAACGAAAGATGGTAGGGATAATATTAGGAGATAAGAAGCGTGCAGAGTGGGTTAGAGAAATAACTCAATTTGCTGCCAGTTTAGTGGAAATCAAGAAGAAAAGGGCATGGGGAGGGCATGTAGCCCGAATAGAGGACAACCGATGGCCTCTAAGAGAAGCCAATTGTATTCCTAAGGACGGCAAGCGTAGCAGCCGGCGACAGAAAGTTAGGTGGGCATATCTTAAGAAGTTCGCAAGGGTCAAGTGTATGCAACTAGAAAATGATTGGTCAATTGGAAGAACATGGGAGAGGCCTTTGGCCTATAGGGGACATAGTCATGTTGCTGATGGGGCGTTTTATGAGAGACACAAACTTGATTGAGAAACTGTGACTGTGCTCCTCGCCGCCTTACCTTTCCTATCATTCTCTTCTATCTTTCTCTTTTAAACTCCTCATTCCCCTTCCCCAGTGCAGGGTAGCAGACCGGAAGCTTTCCTGGTTAACCTCTCTGCCTTCTCTCTCTTTCTCTCTCTCTCTCTTTTGCTGATGGGGATGATGTTGATTATGATGATGAATCTATCTCTCAAGATTCGCAGGTGCCGTTCTGCTTTTGACGATTTATAACGCGACAGTGTTAAAGCCTCAATAATCAGCAAATCATCAGGTCACAATTCACACATTTTCCGACTGTAACCAGCACATCACCGTTGCTCGTTCAGCTCTGAAGAAAGCTTTCTGCAGACTTAGCAGAGGTCTGATGCACGTACAACAGGAGAACGTAGGTGAAACAATGAATGTAGCGTTGAAGCTGTGAGCTAAGGATCACGAGCCTTACTTGGCAGGCGTTGATGGTAGCTGGCATGGCCGGGAACGTATCGGCAGTATCGCTGTTTTATGGTTCACATGACATGGTCCGCCCGGCAAGAGCTGCTAACACGGGCCTCTGCTTTACGATAGGAAGGTGAGATAAGAATCCATCCTTCCCACTCTCCTGAATTTAGGTATTACGAGTTCCTGCTTTTTACTGGCACAGACTTGCTGGTGGACAATACCTGCTTTGAGGAATACAACAGAACGTAGATGCTAGTTTCTTTCACTGTAGACAGGATTTCTGGCTAGCATATACAAGCCGCTCGCTGAACCTTTTAAGACAAGCAGGTTCACGACAAAAAAGAACCATTCGGGCTTCCAGCGACTGCGATCTTCTGTTCCTCTGTCACTGTTATGTTGTGCTTCTGTGGGCATCACGTAGGTAATATACAGCGTCCTCTGTTTGACATTACAATAGGTGTCAGCAATCACCTCAAATCCACGTCAGAAATACGAGTTAACGAACCGCAGGTGGTCGAAATTTCCGGAGTCCTCCACTACGACGTCTCTCATAGCCTGACTCGATTTGGGATGTTAAACACAACAAACAAATCAACCAACAGTATTGGAGTATAATCAGGTTCTTTTGCAGTGTTTGCAAGTGCGTTTTGTTCCCTCTACATTCATATTCTTAAAGAATGAATTATACAGAGAATGCAACAAAAAAAAAATCAATGAACCAACGAAATAATAGGTATACTTATTTGCATCACCCGGAGTAAGCTCGACAGGAAGACATATGAGGTAAAGTAGTTTTGCTAACTTGATTGCGAGTAGCCTCAATAATGAGGAAATGAACAGATCAGAATTCACACATTTTCCGACTATAACTAGCTCATAAACGTTGCTCGTTCAATACCGCGAAGAAAGCTGTCTGGAGACTTAGCTGAGGTCTGATTTGCGTATAAAAGATGAACGTAGGCGAAACATTAAAACACTGGAGGTTTAGAACTTCGCATGTATTATACGAATACCATGTGACACCACTTCTTTGTGCCGACGTGAACGATTGTTTTTGGGCGTATAAACAATGAGGTATGCCAGCTACTAGCAGTTCAGTTTCATCAGGTTTTTAAAGGGCTCTCAAACCTGTTGTGTTTTCATTTGGGTTTTGATGCCCAGAGCTACTTTCCAGGCACGAGTTGAAGTTGTGGCCGTAATCTATCGCACCTCACCCTATCACAACACAGCGCTATTCAAAGCTGGAATTTATGACAACAAAATTTTAAAGAAAACGGGACGCAGTTTTCACACTGCTCATCTACTTGTGTTGGATCGGACCACTTAAATTTATGCCCGACAAAAGTTTGTGTCAAAAGAGGCTTCAAACCGAGCGAAAAACAGCCATTTCGGATGTCTCGTTGGGTCTTGCGTGTTAGAGCGCTTATGCGCTGCTGGACATATTATTGAAGAGCAACTTTGAAAGAGAATGTTCCTCATTGCAATATTGCTGTAATATCTGAAAGCTCTAGTCAATGTGCACCAGACGTCAGGTGGGTATTTTGGCGGTGGTAAATAACGACAAGACATCCTATCCACAGTGCTTCACCGCTTTTACTTCGCATGTTCAACCTGTTGAGAATCTTTTCAAATCTGGAAAAAAATATATCGGCAACGCAAGCGTCTGTTGTATTGTCTGGTCGCCCCTTCTTTTGGCATAATATAGCATCTGCCAGGAGCAGCGAAATGTTCCTTGCTTCTGGAAAAGAAAGGTGGTAAATTTTACTAACATCGCAAATATTTTTTTATCATTATTATTATTATTTGACCTTTTAAAAAGTAGCTGCAACGTCCAGACAAATTGGTCACAAGGACCAAAAATATTAAAGAGTTTCGTTTTTGACTAAAGTAAGCATAAGTTGCTAGGCCGAATGTCTCTCACACGCCTAGTACCCCTCAAAGAGAACGTAAATTAGTCTCTTGACTGCAAGAAACTTTGCAGCCACCACAATCAAGGAGTGTTTTACTACTTGTGAAGACACTGTCAGCTGTGAGGGTAATATAGAGTAATTTTTATAAAGTCTTGAAAATAGAAAGACGACATCAACCCATCATGTCTGCTGGACTACTGTAGGCAGCGTCAGCTTCATATTGACTTCAGTGCAACCAGCAGTGAACTGAAGGAGCAGAGGAGAATTTATTACTGCCAGAAAGCCGTTCATAATTTCTCTCTTTCTCTGCAATGTGCCTGTCATGTTGAGAGTACCACTGTACAAAGTAAAATGATCCGCGTTAAGGAGCATGCTATATTTGCAGCAACTTGCTAACTTACTTGGTGTATCCTAATTAGGTATGTCACAGTGTACTAAAGTGACGCATATCGAATGGAGCGGCTTTCAGAGATCCGAGTTTTTGGCATTTGGCTGTTCTGGAATATGCATCCTTGAACCATGAAAAAGTCTAAGGCATTAAGAGATGTATCTTGAAGAGCATCTAATTGCGTGAAGTCCCCAAATGCAGTAACGTGGATCTTCAAGAAAAAATTTTTTTGGCCGACAGAAACGCTGATGTCAATTGTGTGCGCTCACTTCAAATGCATTATATATATATATTACTATCTAATGTTGCATGTTCTTTCTAAGAATGGTAACTGCGGATACGATGAGCAGAGTTCACTTTAGCCACAAAGCTCTCATTGCATACCTCGTGTGCATACGCATTTGTCTCGAAACGTTATTTAATAAATGAATTCTAGCACACAGCATTCACAGATAATGTTAAGGAGCCTGCAATACCCCTGTTTTCGAAATAGGCCTATCCCGAATGCGATATTATATTAACTTTGATGCTTATATTTTATATATTTATGCATTAACAGGCCCTCGGCTACCTTTCCACTACTAAATGAAATAAACAGCCTCTTTCCTTTAGAACAAATTAACGTATATTCCACGTTTTCAGAAAATAAACCTTTAGTAAATCTTAAAATTACAAGGCACAACAGTATTCTATGGGAGTTGATCCAAAAAATATTAAGTTCAAATGAACTAGAGGGCGATAAAAATGCCACAAAGGGCTCTCATACTTCACTTTTTTTACTTCAGAGGTGGATCCATCGCCTTCTTCGGCCGTAAACAGGATGCAGCACGACTCCTGCATGGGTTTATGGAAGTGAACCTCAGTTTCCGTGAATAATGTGGGTGTGTGTTTTGCACCTGAACTGTTTTCTCCCGTACATCATTACGTATATGTGCATAATGCATCTTTGAGGAGTCAATAAAGGTATACCAAACGAGAAAACGAACAATGACCCAATGGTGAAGACTACGGTAAGTTGATACCTAGGTGCTGTAAATCAACATGATGCACATGACAAAATAATATCAAATAGGATCGCTGATATCCATTTCCTTAACATATGTTTCTTATGAAAATTATGTTGTATTGAACTTTTATTGGCTGCTTCTTCTGTGCTCTTATGAGCTTCGGAGCACGAACTCCAACATAATACCAACTCTCTTTTTATCACCACAAACTACTGTACCAGAAAAGGTGATGTTAGCGACATCAGCTATAAACAAATGAAGATAAGATGAGAGCAGAATTTCTGTCGTACATTAGTGCTTCAATAAGATTATATTTGGGGAAACCATGTTATTTTTTTATTTCTGAACTCCAATGGCGCTAGTCTTTTTCCATCGTGAAGAAATACCTTCAAGTTCCTGCCTCACATTTGTTCCTACAAGTTAAAAAGAGAGTGTCCTAAAATGGTGCCAAATGGAATGACATAAGCTTACGCTATAAATTTCGCAATAGCTTCTTTACTGCATTTTGAAAATTTTCCGGGCTTTGACCTTTGGCCATAGGGGTTCATCAGGTAATTTGGACTAGCAGGGCAATCTTTGGAGGTTCCCTCGCCATCATGACGGGTATTGAGCCTGCAAAAATGTATTAGTGGCAAAACGTAAGGAAAAAAGTAGAATAAAACTTTACTTGTACCGAAAAGAATACGGTGTTTTAAAAAATTGCATTTCAGTCATAAGTTACTTGGCCGTTTGCGGTAAAAGTTACCATTGTGCAAATGGTCGAATTTGCGCTTAATTACTGTCGCTCATAACCTTGAGACTGAAAGGCTTGAAACAATTCGAAAATTAAGGCACCGAAAATACACATAAAATGAATCACTAAAACTTCTAATAGTGAGGTAAAATTGAAGTGTCAAAAACGAATTTTATCCTGGATATGAAGTAGTACCAAATGTTCATACTCAGTTGATCTCAGGGTGATTAGGATTGAGGCTGACATCTATTGTTTAATATTTTCTCGTAAGCATTTTGGTAAATAAGGTATTCAGAAAGTAACAGCGCAATGCATATGACAAACTGTGAATTGCCACCTATAAAGGGCATGTATTGCGACTTGGAATGGGAACTGTTAGGGATAAGGGTAAATGGAGAATACCTCTGTAATCTGCGATTTGCTAATGATATTGTCTTGCTAAGTAACTCTGGGGATGAACTGCAATGAATGATTGATGACCTAGATAGGAAAAGTCGAAAAATTGGCTTAAAGATGATTATCCAGAAGACCAGGATAATTTTGAACAGCCTCGGGAAAGAACAGCAGTTAAAGACAGGCGGCAAAGCACTGGAAGTAGTAGGCGAATATATCTACTTAGGACAGGTAATAACCACAGATCCATACCATTAAAGGAAAATAACAAGGGGAATAAGATTGGGATGGAGCGCATTTGGCAAGCACTCGCAGATTATGAAGCAGCTTACCGGCATCGTTCAAGAGGAAAGTATACAGCAGTTGCATCTTACCTGTACGCACCTATGCATGGGGCTTATAAGTGGAGGCTAACGAATTGTGGTTATCTTAAGTTGAGGACAACGCAGAAGGCTATAGGGACCTCAAGTTTTGAGTAGGGTGGCGCCGCCTCGTGGCAGCCAAGAAAAGCCTGACTGGGTAAGTACAAAGACGGCTCTGCTTATGCTGCAGCGCATATCTCGCAGGCTTTTTACGTCGATTCTTGCTTCCTTTTGCCGCTTCGTGAGCGTTAAAAGAGTCCTCATGTATCATGGACATCGTTGTGAGCCAGCAGTAGCCTAACATTAAAAAAAAAAAAAAGAAGAAGAAACGCTGCGGCTGCCTTCCGGCGAAATGTTCTAAGCATGCGGCATTGATCTTGCTGTGTACCATCCGTCTCGAAACATCGTCACCGCTGCTTTTTTTTTTTGCTTGCGTCGTAGGGGGCCGCAGACAAGCTAACAATTTCATTGTTCACCTCTACTGCCTTCTTTCAGGCCGCACGAAACGGGGCTACGGTGCGATTGATACGGCCGGTCATGTGCCTGCATGCACTGAGAGAAACCGCGTTCGCAGTAAGCTGGCCTCTCCGTCGGCTCAGAGCTGAAATATATAGAGTGCAGCTATATGCGCGTGTTTATTTGTGATAGAGAGAGCAAAACCGTCCGTTATGCTACTGTTTTCGGCAGCTGTGCAAGTAAGAACTGCACGTGCGTACGTCAAGCAACAAAAGGTGAGGACGATAAACTAGAGTTTACTGAAAACGTTTGCTATCTCGATTAAAGCAGCCATTCACTTTCAAGAGAAGCAGTAATAGACTTCCTTTGGGGCATATTTATAATTATTCAGCAGCCGAAGATAGGATTTCGGTCATGTACTGCACGTTCTTGTTCTGATAGAGAGCCAATTCTAATATCTAAAGCACCCATTGTCCCTAACAGGCAAAACCTTTGGCTCAAGAGGTGCAAGCACATAAATAATGTATCAATTGAGCAGTAAAACGAGGTCAGCGTGCCTTCTGATATCTGCACCTAACGACGAACAGGAGCGCCTACCGCAGTGTAATTCGAACGTATCTGCAGTCCCAGCTTCAGCTTTCTGGGAGACATTCCAGTACGTGGACTGTACTCCCAAACATTACGAGTGCGACTTATCAACTAAACGGTGCATAAAAGCAAAAACCAGCTTAGGATCAACTTACAAGCTGACATGCATGCATTGAACGCAAACCCCAACGGCCCGAGCACGGCCGGCTCATGGTGCCCATCGGAAGGACTTTTTGTGTCTCGGAGGAGTTATTTCGCTGCCTATCCGTGTTGTGGTTTCTCGTGGATTAACTTGCTTAAGCTCAGCTGCATGTAAAGCTTTCGTAGAGCTCCATGAACTCCGCGACACTCGCCTGGCTGTATCGACTGGCAGCGCGCCGAGACTTGGCCTCCGATTGCTGCATGCCGTACAATGCCTGACCGTTGGATTATTTATTACCTTTGTTTACGTCTTGATAGCCTTAAAGAATTTTCAGCGCCTTAAATTCGTTGTAATTCATACATAATAGAAATTAAAGCGGTTCATCCGTAGTGTCTCCATGCATTCGAATGCAGACGCCGGGGATTTGTACTACCCAGCAGACGCCTAGGGGGCGCTTTTTAGCCCCGTTTTCGCGGAGCCCCCAGGGCAGCGCAAGGTTCCTATGGAAAGAAACAATGGCAGCGGTAACGTTCAGAGAGAAGAAGCGTGCTGAGTGGGTGAGAAAAATAACTTAAGTTACTTCCACTGTAGTGAAATTCAAGAATAAATGGGCATATGCAGGACATCTAGTGCGAAGAGAGGATAACCGATGGTCGCTTAGGGTAAGAAACTGGAGTCCATAGAAAGAAATGCGGGAAAAATATATACAAAACAAGATTCCGCAAGTGGAGTCGCAGACTGAAATTATTACGGCTGTCAAGTCATGTCCAAAAAACCGGGCTTAGAGGTCCTACAAATTTGTTTTATAGCCGCAGCATAAAGGCGGTCAAAGGAAATCTCTGGCTGGGCGCAATAGTTGTCAGAGTTGTGAAGGAAAGATCACGAACTAGGCTCCGGTATGTGACAGTTGCCAACTTACTTCGCCGAGCACTGAATGGTTCTGTTTTTCACTTCCCAATACCACGTGACATGCTTTAGTTGGCAGTAGCTTCTTAGGATTAGACGGGTCTCGAGTCCAGGAACATTTGATTCCGCCTCGAACGTGCTGCTCCATTAGGGAAATGACTGTGTGAAAGCGGGGCTTTATATTTATGGGTGGACCTCACGAATAATATGGCAGTTTACGAGAGTATGTTATATGTCCCACATACCAGGGCACAAATTAACTATTTAGTAATTACGTAAGTAGCAAAGTGCACGCATGCCGACGATAATCCGGCGGAATGTGGAAGCCGCTAACGCTTCCGCGTCATACCATTCAGCGTCTGTCTACCAAGTCTAAGTATTTCGAACATTGCCGATTATCGAATTTGAAACTTGGCACAATGCGGCGTAGTTTGAATTCGTATTCAAATTTAGTTTAAAAAAAAATATGATATTGCGTTATTTTACGTAGTATTCACGGATATATTAGGGCTCCTTCATACATGATGTGCGTCCTTGCGCAACAAATCTGCACAGTTTGCAAAGACAGCCGGAGACCTAAAATAAAAATGCCTGTGAGCTGTAAAAGAAATCGACCAGTGCAATTTACGTAATCGGAATGCAGGATAGGTTCCTTTCAAATGAGGCTATAAAACAAGTGAACGACTGATGACAATTGAACGAACCTCTCAATTTTTATTCCCAGGAAATTATATTCGATAAAAATGTTTTTATCTTCAGTAATTGTATGGCTGGAAGAATTTCATACCAGATTAGGCCTTGTGTAACGGACACGTAGAGCCTTACGTGACCTCTAATGCTTCATTTCCTATAACCTTTGCCGTTTGGGTTGATTGTGAGTCCTCGCGCGGAATTGTTTTTGTTTATAGATTATTTACGAAGAACAGTCTCATCATGTCCCTGTAGGTGTTGTCCACAGCTCAGTGGGACAACAATATGCTTATTATATAGGCACCAATATTGTCTGGAAGACTGGCTTTAAAAAACATGAACATGAAGCTAGCTTAGCGATTTGCTACTTCTGAAAAGTGCCTATGGCGAAATATGTCTTTTGAACCTTTGTGCACCCTCCATCCACCTTTGTACGAAATAGGACAGAAATTATTGTACGATCTAGACTTCAAAGCAGAACAAAATGAAAGTACTTGCTGACGAGCGACAGTTCACGGACATGCATCCAATGCGGGCGGGGTTCTTACAAGTGCGCCAATTCATGAGCAGCTGTGTTGACTCCTGATAATTCCCCATCGTCTTCCACAATCGCAAGCTTATAACGTGTGCACATTTGTCCTCGGTAGGCTATCCCTGTTGGCAACATCAAGGAAAAAAATTATTAGCTATGCAGTTAAGAATGTAAGGCCAAATAACCAATAGTTATATAAGATGCACAGGTTTGAAATGATGTGGGTAGGAAATGATTGTTTGTAGGACGAGTGACGTATTTGGTTACGCGGCAAGAAAGAGCGTTCGCTGCCAGCGTACTATACAGGATAACCCATCTTGTTGAATTGCTGGCCAAAGAAATGAAGCTAGCATTCATGTTTAAGGCAGGAGGCAAGCTTTTACGCCTTACAAGCACTGATAAGATGTGGGCGAGACAAACATATAAGATAATGTTGCAGTATCGTTTTCTTGCCCTTTTGTTTCAGAAAACTATGGAAATACGTTTGAGTTATGGATTTCTTCAGCAATGCCGTGTGCAGGCAGAATCATTTTGAGCGAGCAATGGTTTTGCTTCATTACGAGTCGTTTGCAATAATGCTCACATTAGTTTAATAAACTCGTTGAGACGGGATGGCTGTGTACAGAAGGTTGGCCAGTACATTCATCACTATTTCTGCGAAACTTCATTTTCAACACCCGCCTGCATGCGTCCTTATCACTGGGATTGCGTAAACTGAACGCTCGTGCGCTCTTAGTTTCTTTGCGCTTTTTATCGATAAACGCGCATTTATTACGTTCTTGAAGGCCGGTGTTGCGCCGAGACTAGTCTGTAATAATTCCTGGCGAGCTCATCTTTTTTCTATATTCCGCATGTTTCCCCCATTCATTGGCTGGTTTATTTAGGTGCTTCTGCGCCTACTGGAAAAGGAGCTCTGCGAAATGCACCGTGCATGCTTTGTTATTCTACCGACGATCAGGCTTGCTGTTATTGCCGCTGCCGAGCTGCTTAGATCTTTTGCAAGCACCGGTTAATTTATTTCATTGCAGCGCAAGTCCCTACGCAAGTCTACGGTAGTGCCAGTAGCATATATGACACAAATATATTGTAAGTCCTTGCAGAGGCCATAAAATTATTCCATGTCTTGCATAGCAAATATCTTGAAGCAGTACCACTTTTCCGTCTGCCATCTGCACCTACAATTTTTCTCCTGAAAGTAAACAAATTGGATGGGATTTAGTGCACATTCCAAGGTGTGAGGAAAGAACAATTTGCAAAATGTTGTCTCGTGTCAATGATTCTGTAATTTGGATTCTACTTTGGGTAAAACATTAACGTCTTCAGAAAACTAAGTAGACGTTAATACACACTTTTAGGGCCAAAAAGCTCCCACAAGATTTGCTCTCCCATTTCTGCTGCATCCACTGAACAGCTGTGTACAGTCTGCATCTGAGACATACGCTGAACATATATATTATCGGTACTTAAGAGTGTCAGCACTATATCAGTCGAGAGCAGCCACTAAACACGAGCTTTTATTGCTTTAAGTAAAGTGTGTCTTTATAGCCTCTTGTATCATACATGTTTGGCCACAGGCGCCGATATCAAAAGATCTCGACTATCTCTTTCAAGGCTATGTGGGAAAAATCGAAACTGTCACCGGCGCTTTCCGATTCTGCTAGCGACACTACGGGTGAGCGGCACGCACGCAAATCTTTCACGACCTTTCTCTGTAGTGACACCACTGCATCATTTAAATACACCTCCATGCTGAAAAAATTGTATGAGGCAATAACCTCACATTTTCTCACATAATCTCTCCTAATTCACATAAAGAATCTCATACAAGTGACATATAATTGCATAATATCTCATAGTTTCTAGTACATTACCATAACCTATGTAAGATATTTTATGATAATGATGCGCACCGTATGAGAGTCTATGCGATTAAATGAGATTTTTAGAGGTTATTGCCCCGTAGAACTTTTGGTTTTTCAGTAGGGCAGCTGTCTTGCTTAATTAGAATCCTAATCCTAAACATATATAGCGTGCCTATGTTTGCAGTTCAGTAAAGGGCCCATGAAAAGCTATATACTATAGTTATAAAATGTGCAATACTAAAAGGCATCCCATCATGCCTCTCTGCAGCGAAATAAGTTTACGCTAGCTTCATTAGCAGCGAACATATCGGCGATCGCAAATGGTGCTCCTCTTCTACCCCTCAACTCAACCCACTCAGGCGCGCTAGGAACGACGAAAAGTGACTACGGCACCCCACCACCCTTATAAAAACGGTAGTCAACAGTTTTTAGAATCTGTATTATCCTCCTATTGACTCTATCAACGCTGCGCGTAGTTTTAGTCTGTATGAACATGATTAAATACGAAGCTAATAGAAGCTAACAGCTTTATATGTAGTTTAGTGAATAAAAAAGTGTACATAAAGTTGACAAGCGGATATACTTTGTATATACTCCCGAATTATACAGCGCCAAGAAAATCTGGAGCAATTTCAGATGTCAGAAAAAATTGCCCAGTTTGAAATTCGGTAAACAGTTGGCACTACGTTTTTCGCGTAACAGCAATGATTCCTTAGGCGATTAAGTGCATGCTGAAATTCATAGCAACTGAAATTTGTGTGAAGCTTTGAATCGAATATGTATGTGCTATTTTCCAATTTTATTTTAGGAGAATACATTGGAAATGTTAGACCATATATTCATATCAGATGAACCTGTAGTTAGGGCATGAAAAAAGCTTTCAAGAAAACATTGGGCGGTTTCATTTCTGAATGGTTCAGAAGGTATATATGTCGAGGGGGCGGACCATCCAAACTAATTTCACAAATACGCGCAGTATTTGATGATGTAGGAAGTGGCACGCATGCATGGTAATTTGCCCCCTATGTACAGATTCGCAATCATGTGCAGCCAACGGTAGAAGCAACCATATACGTGAGTCTTGAAATTTTTATTCATATACAAGTACGGGTACTGTTTGAATGTATATAGTGTATAAAGATGCGTACTCTTTGGTTTCCGATCACAAAAGTGCGGTGGGTGAACGACACTTCCTGCACGTCCCTTCCCAATCTTCTAACTTGGGAGTGATTTGTATGATGCTGCAGTCGCAGCTACGCGCCGTGCAAGTATGCGCCGTTCGCCAGCGCTGAAGACCGAGTTCGAAGCCCAGGGCTACAAAGGGAAGTGCCTCCCGGCGAGGCATTCAAAACACGCGAACGTTATATGTGTATCGCAATTAGGCGCTTGTACAGAGCGACACTAAGAAAAATCCCTCTAGTACTGGTGCTGCCTCGTGCGGCCACGCCACCCCTAGAAATCTAACTGAATGCGCATAGCGGCAGGGTTGTGTCGCCTTACCCCTGATTGTTAGGTAGCTCTAGTGGATTGATGTGTACTAGCTAGCGCCTGCAGCTTGTCACGGCACTTGAGCTTTGGTACACCACGCTTCCGAGAGCCCCACACAACCTTCAGTCTTGTTTTTTTTTCTCGATATTCAAGTTCAAGTATAATAAGAAAGCCGCCCCCATACCTGCCACTCTACAGGGACAAAAGAAGAGAAGGATCTCTGTAGCGTCTCTCGCACGGTGTTGTAGACGAGAGCCTTCGAATAGCTGGCGCTGCAGCACGTGGTGCGAGCATTCAATAAATCCTAGTAGATTGTGATTGAACACAATAGTGGGATCGCTACTGTAGAAGTGACGGAGGTTACAGCCAACCTAATGCTTGTAATAAAAAGCGAAAACAATCGTCGGGTTTGCCTAATCATTTAACGCACTGGGCTAATAAACTTAAGTACACGCTTTAGAGCCCAATAATCTCGAATCCGGTCCAACCTGATGGATTTTTCAGTGTGGAATCACTCCGAACGTACACCCAAACGTTAGATAATTTTTCCTCAAATTCTAACCTCCGGGTTATTGCTTTCAGAATAATTCAAAATCAACTTTATTCTGCATTCCATACAACAAAATGCTCAGAGAATAAAAGGTAAAACTGCGGGAGAGGCCAGGACAGGACACAAATTCACAAAAAGTCGTAGTGCAATTTTACTTTTAATGTCTGCAGTCCGTGAGCTATTTTCGCAATTTTGAATTTTTACACTCATTGTCGTGTCCAAAACTAAATACTGACTGGTTGTGCTGTATCTTTGCCGTGTGCGACAAAATTATTTTGCAGATATGAATCATTCACACTGCGTAATAATACCCAGTGCACACCATTTGCATACCGCAAGTTTTTACAGAAGCATGTCATTATAGAGATAAAGGTCACTCACGCGTGCCACAGTATGCTCTACGATAAGTAAAAAGCCGCACTAATCCGAGAAAAGATAGCACATTGGTTAACTCACCGAGTGACAGCGGTTTATAATATCCGCAGACTAGAGCCTTCGAATATTACAGTTGTTAACCAAGTACGGTCAAAGAATGCTCTAATATACATTATTTACGCTGTAAACAAAACCCTGTTTAGGGACAATCTTAGATTGTCTTAACATTTCTCCTAAGAATTGGTCTAAAGGTTCGTGTTGCATTTCTGATTTTGTTGCCATAGTTCGAGCTTTACTAAATGCTGCCACAGAATCGCTCTCTATGCTATTGAGTACTGAACCTCCACAGTTGCAGACAGCTAATACTAGATATTACTAGATACTAGATTGGCAGCTTCCGGCAATTCAAGTGCCTAGCTATGGACAGGTGAAAATACATTGGACACTTTTGTTCAGTTGCGAATCCTCCTCGCAGATATTGAAACAATACTGGGCGTCGGGCGCGAACTTATCGTGGGACATATATTCGATTAAAGTTTAACGGATAAGTGAATCAAACGAGTGCATTGAGTTGTCACATTTTATTTTACTGCAACTATTCCGCCAGGGTTCTTAAACAGGCGGATGAGATTCGGTTGTAAACTAGCTACTATGTTTAACATTTCGATGCCTATATAAAGTGATGTGAGTTCATCTATGAAACATCAGCCGCATTGTCACATTTGGAATCGAAAAGGAAACAATAATTATGCAATACTGCTTTTAAATATTTATCGGGCGTAGGTGAACGAATGCGGCGAGTTGCCGCTAATACCAAATTGCTGGGGTTTAGCTTCCTCGAAAACAAGTGTGTCGCAAAACCCTGTAAGCACGGTTACACGTAGTAAAGCTCTTTTTTATCGTCCATTCTTCATCTGAAGAACGAGCTCTTCTCCCCCTCTCTTTGAACTCCTTTGCAACGGGGTCTCCGTGGGCATATGCATATTGTCCGGTGGGCTGTTGTGTGCACATTGCGTTAGCACTGCGGAGGCCTCAACCCAACCGATTCCCAGTAGCCCACAGAGGAGGCGTTAAGGCGTCCCCCTCCCCCGATGCGAAGGTATATAATTGGCCGAATATTGATGTCATCTTTAGCTACTGCACGTGCGCGATGCGCACAGCGAGCCTGTGGAGTAAACGGCGGCAAAACTAACGTCACGCATGTCTCATTTGTATCTACTGCGCATGCGCACCGCATGAAACGAGGCGAGGGGTTGAAAAATCTGCTATTTTCGGTTGCTGCTACTTCTAGCGCACCTGGCGACTGAAACAAACTGATGTTTATCAAGGAATGATACCCTGTTTCTCGCACGATGCTTGGTAGAATGTGGCGGTCTCCGAATTGTTTAAGCCGCTGGCATCAGGAAGTACTCCTGTTTCATCGGTGCTGGTTCGAATCTAGCTCGTCGTCGAAGTCTTTAAGCCGCTACGATAAGCTTTCCTCCAGCCGCTATGAAGGGCATTGACTGTAGCTTCCTAAATGATGGATAATGGACTTATATGGATGTTACCTGCCCTTGCGAGGCAATGTAGTTTGCGGCGGTCGAACGGCGCTCTTCGGAGCAGCGAGGCTTCGAAGTTTAAGGGGCGTAACTGTAACGTTACAACCGGCACATCTGCGGCTCGACGCATACGCAGCAGCGGCTGCGGCTCCACACAGCGACCTTAGCTTTACATGGCGTAGTGAAGCTTTCGCTCCAATATCTTGTGCTTCATGCAGCCATTAGGACGCGATTAAAAATTAGTCATCTCTTACGCTGTCAGAAGGATGATAGCATCAGAGCTCCGATCTCCTTCATTGTACTTTTTCATTTTATCCAGTGAGCTTGCCGCGAGCAGGTTGCCGTCGTTATTTGTTGTAAGATAGCTCTCTGGTCCCTGAAAATATATGGTTCTGAGAAATGCTATCGGAAGCTTTGCCAAAAGGTTGCTCTCACCTGTAAGCTGCTCTCAACTGCCTTTAGATTTATCGAAACTTTAGGCTCCAACTGTTGAAATATATCAGTCACCTGAGAAATGAAATTTAGAAAATGACTGTTAGGATCTTTACTATCTTTATTTTCTATACATGACAGAATACCCCCACATTTATTGCGCTGCAGGAGGTGAAAATAAAGGATGCTGAATGCGACCCTAGAACAATATAGTAAGTAGTAGCTCTGCCACACTTTAAGGTTGTCGCATTTGCCATGAATGTGGCCGCCAGGCATGAGTAGATGATTGTTAGGCTTCTCTTTCTGGAACGTTATAACAAGCCTGTAGAAGCATTAACAACGTACTGGCTAGGGCTCAAACATGGTTATTTTAGCCGGCCGCTAGACTCACCGGGGCGCTCCACCTCGGATGCATCCGGGATACTTTTGCAATGTAAATGAAGCGTCATATCACTTCTGGTGGGGCTACTACTGATAATTGGTTGGACTAGTACTTGGTTTTGGAATGTCATTTTCGGGTGTTTATTGAGACCGCGTGCCACACTAGAAGGACAAGTTGGCACTACCCTACCGATAAAATTGCATTAGCCAATAACCTCACATTTTCTCACACAGACTCACTCAATCCACGTAAGAAGTCCCTTACAAGTCGCATATAATTGCGTAAGATTTCATTGTTTCTTGTAAAGTAACGTAAATATGTGGATGATATTTCGTGATATTTCGTATGAGAGCGTATGTGATTAGATGAGATTGTGTGAGGTTATTTCCCCGTAGAACTTTTCGTTTTTCAGTAGGGTAGGCTCGGGCTTTTGGCACACAGTCGATGTCATCACGGAAAGTAGATCTTAAAAAACACAACTCTACTGCACAAACCAGCCTCTCCCAGCGTCTTCCATTACGAAACCAGTAAGTTTTTCGCGCTGGGTTTCCTGGCAACGCTGAAGGTCTGTGAGATTGATTGGAGCATGCACTGGCGGGAAAACACTGCTTGCACTGGTACGATGGCAGGAAAACACTGGGATTAGATTTTTTACTCTGGTAGGGTCGCTGGCATTCACGATGCACTGGGGAAGCACTCTGAGTGCGCTAGGGCCGCACTGTTCGCAGTATCTTTTTGGAAATAGCCGGTCGTGCGGAAACTAGAAGACCAAAACTAAGACGCGTAGAACAAATATGGTTCAAGTAACTGCTTTTCCTTCGAAGTCTTTGCGCATCTTTATAGAAAACAAAGGCGGTATCTATTTTCGAGAGTTTCTACTATTCGTTAGGTCGTTTTGAGCGTTTCGAGAGAAACCACGATTGGCGCTACTCTGATAATCAGATGACAAATTGACGTGCAACAAAAATTGGCATTAAATAAGGCGGGTTATCATGCATAACAAACTTCTAAGCATTACTTGAGGGCTCTCTGACAAGATGATTACTACCGAAATGTTCACTGGGGCCTCAATCGCAGGCTCTAAACAGGGCGTACGCATTAGCCAGTGCAGCCCGCACTTTGGCCCAGTATAAGCAGCAGAGAAAATAAAAATGAGAAGAAAGGGAATCGTTTGTTGAGAGATCAGCCCATGAGAGAAAAAAAGAACAACAAGCAAAACAACAGCACTTGTAATGAATAATACTTTGCGTGTTTCTCAAGGATTTGTGCTCTTTGCTCTGCGTATAAACCAGTCCTCCCCTCGGCTATCGCAACGCTTCCTAAAGTAATTACATATTTAGTTAGCAGCAAAATAGTGTCCTCGCTGCTGCGCTTGCCGGTTTTGAAGCTTCGCCGCACTTTTTCCTTGAAGGCTTGTAGTAGAGCTCCGTGTTCAGCGAAACTTACATCCATGGTAGCACCGCATGAACGAAACGCCAACGCTGTTAAATTTAATCCAGAACTTTAGTGTGAAGCCAGAACAATAGAATCCAGAACATTAGTTGCAAGTCGTGAGAGCAGGCAGCAAGCTCCAATGGTCAAGAAGTTGTAATTGTTAGAGTGGCAGCAATGTCCTGTATAGTTCGAAAAATAAAATACCAACATTATAAATGCGGCCATCACATAGCATACAAGAATATATCGGAGGGTCATCAATCGTGAATTAACGAGGCGTATAAAAGGTCTCTTTTCTGTTCGTCAAGGTTGCCCCCTTTCACCTTGTTTTGCTCTTTGCTCTGTTTTTGGGGCCACTGTGTCGAAAGGTTTTGCAAAGCGATGAGGTAAGGGGCTACAAGGAGTACTAGCCTACGAAGATGATGCGGCTTTTTGGCACCGGGGAAGGAACACATCACGGCTTTACCAAAACTAACACAATAATACTGTAAAAAAGAGGCAGCCTGCTAAATTTGTCAAAATGTCTGTGATTGTTGCATGACTCGTAGAACAAGGCACCAGCCGCACCACACCAAGCACTTAGTGCTTGGTGTGATACGTACCATGTTGCAGAGTACCATTAAGAAGAAGCTTTTTCTTACACCGCAAGGTATAATGTCCTTGCCCTTTCACGAGTATGCATTACCATAAGATGCCATATTCTTGTTTAAACTGCACTCTGCATCCCGCAGTGCTATGGATTATGGACATTGTGAGACTGGAGCACGGTCTTTGTATGAGCGCTTTGTTGAGAGCATTGTAAAATATATGTTAAGTTGAAAGATGCAGACTGTGATGCTGAAACAGAGTTGATGTTTAGAAAGCTAGCTCAAAAGAAACGACTCTATTTTTCGAATCCGGCATATGGTCTGGCGAAGTTGTAAATATATATGTGCTGTATATTTTGTAATTATGTACATCTAGCAATAAATAAAACAAAAGTGTATAGCGTGTAGTATTTTGCTATTGCACAATCTGATTACGAACCATATGGCGTGTTTTTCGTTATTGAACTTCATAGCTTGTGGAAGACATTTTCATTTTAACAGAATGATGCTGCAACTGAAGGATATTTATGAAGCAAATTACTTTCAACCTAATTAGTTTCCGCTGGTGACACGGTGCTTATCTTTTCCTGCCTTTTAATTGTGTATTCTGTTGTGCAGCTCAGCAACGGCTGAGTGCTTTGTAAACAGTCTGCGTACTTAGTTTTTTTCTGTACATAATCGCGTGTACTAAATACCATGTCTAAAAAAAAACTCGGCGTGGCCGAGTAGTTAGCGTAGAATGCTACGAAACAAAAGGTACTGAGTTACTGAGTACTGAGATAGTGGGTGAAAGGTACAGAAAGCATAAACAATGCGCATATCTAATTTAATATGGGCCCCAGCACCGCGATGCACTTCCGGAAGTGTCTTATGGTGCCTGTTGGAGAAAGCTATCTTTGTAGATCCAACGGTACGTGTCACGCTAGAGGCAAAAACGAACGCTTCTTGAATTGTTGGTGGAGCTGCTGACCAGGAAAAAATATATGCGGGCCATGAGTCAACAAGTAAGCAAGTAGTTGGCGGTTGTCCTGGATATACTGCTGGAAGGAGAAGAATGTTGTGTTTTTTCAGCTGCGTGGTGGCTTGCCCACACCATTCGCAGAAAACTGTCACTGTGGAAATGTGGAATTTGCAGCATTTATACTCAATCTCTGTTATAAAAATGTGGAATTATTGTAAGGAAGTGCGAAAACGAAGCTCTCCAGAATGGAGGTTAAAGAAGAGGAAGCTCACCATCTGTTGGTTAGCGCACCAGGCTAAGGTGCAGAATCACTCTGTAAATAAACCTGAACTATATAAAGGCTGTATTCTTATTGCTGCACGTGCGAGGGAGCTGATCTCTAGGTCAGACTATTGCCACAATTTAGAATTGTACAGTAGCTCAGACGGGCGCGGACGTAAGAAATGAGACGAAAACAGCGCTCTCCTTCCTCACCTTGATTTTGTCTGCGCTCTAAATGTATTACAACTAGCCCAACAAAAGACCACACTCTCACAAGTCGGCATTACCGGTGAGGTGCGCTAACCTACATTCTTTTTCAACAGACTTGGGCTCTCCTAATCTTATACTACACTGAGTTGAATCCCGTACTGGTTGTTGCGAAAACCGCGCCTGAAAGAAGGGTTGGAAAAGGAATGGCATAAAACTGCTGCTGCAAATTACGGAGGAAACGTAGGACTGTTTAAGTTCTAAATTTTTATTTCTATCAAAATCCACTAAAATGCACATTTATTCCGTAACAGTCTTTATATCTACATCGAACCGAATGTATTAAAAAACACTCTTGATAAAGGGAAATTCATCCCCCCCCCATTACCCTATTAAAAAAATCCAATCCAGTTTCAATATATCTCTCGTACACCTTCATAATTCATCAACAATTCACTGCAAGCTATGCAATTCAGCGTAGTTAGAGGTATTCCGCAATTGTTCAACGAGATATACTGTAATGCACTGTTTATTCACCACAATGAAACCTCAGCCAAAATAGTGCTATTATAAATGCTTAATGATTAATGTTTACATATTACACTCTCGATATTCAGTACCCATCGTTAATCCAACCCAATCAGCCCTAATACACCTTACTACGACTCAATCCAATGGAATGCTTTCTTAACGCACTTCTGTCCGACTCCCATGTGGGCTAAGAGGCATTTTTGAATTTTGCGACATTTGCTTATTTTTCTGCAGGGTGATGACGTCACCGTCTTGCTCCGCCAGAGTAAGGATTTCTGGTCCACATTTTTGTTGCTAATGAGTCCTACATATTTTGTGCCTTAAAATATTTACCCGGAATACCTTAGCGACGCGTGTTCTTCGGTACAGCCTTTATTATCATGAGTAGCAGACGCATGGGGCTAGAGTGGTTATTTGAACAGCTTCTTTATACTCTAAATGACGCAGGTGTAGGGAATCGGTTGTTTTGAGTAATGCTGTTTGGGATCACAAAGCGAAGAATGTGGGAATATGTTACTAAGCACAGAATGTAGTATACCAAGCAAATAGCAGACGTTCAACTTTTACAACAGTTTCTATGTAGAACATTCCTGTATAAATCATTGCGAAGGCTACTTCTTTGCAAGACATCACTGAAGCCTTCAGGGCACATACCTCCTGCATGAAGTCCTTCACGTACATGAAGGGGGATTTGGAATCCAGGAGTGCCGTGTGACGCTGGTCGCAGATCACTGTTACGTCTATGGTCACCATGCTGAGATCAGATCTCATCCCTGCATTCGCGCAAGCATTCAAATAAATCGGTGCTCTTCTGATCATAAAGGTGGCTTTTAATCTGAATGAGCCGTATAAAACCGAATGGAGCGTTTGGAAGCTTCGTGTGGGATGATAATTTTTCATCATCCAACTCGAAGCATGTCCGAAGGGTAATAGTCAACATGTGCTTTACCAACGGCATGCATAATCAATAAGTTTTACCAACTGCATGAAAACATATTGTCCCCTATTGATGCCCACCAGCCTTAGCGAGCAGGTCTGTCGCATATTGAGGCAGGCTATCCCATATATCAGCTTGTTAGTGTGGCAGAAAGCTTGGTGAAGTGTCGAAGAATCTTTTCCAAGAAGCCCACAGATAGTTGAACAACAGGTGCTTCCGCATATACCCGGAATTCCACACAGGTTCAAGAGGACCAATAAGGCAAATGAGTTGCTGGTTTTCTCTGCCGAAGACAAGTCGTCAAAAATGTGCGGAATCATGAACCCCGTTTCAAGCATGCCAAAATGATGTGCTAAAAGGCCTAACTGTAACTTGAGTATTGCGCAAAAGGGGTAGTATACCGTATTCCTTTGACCTGTGGTCGAGTATAGATAGGAGAGACTAGGAGATGTTTAAATGAAAGACTGGTAGAACAAAAGCGCAATGTGGCATGGGCAACTTCTCAGAACACTGATATGACTGCACTGGTAAAAACTTTCAAGCTGTTGTTTAAGGAGTGTACCGTTGCGGCAAGAAGCAGGAATCTATGCATACGTGAAATAACTGAGGCATGTTTGATTCACAAGAGGACTTCCTCGGTGAGTCTCTCAGAAAAGCAAATCTTTTTCCTCGATGGTCATGGTACTGCGTGTGATGAGCCTCATGTTGTTTTCCTTTTAATTGAGCGCATTAGTTTGTGTATATGCTTCGCGGCTAAAAATAATAAAATTTGCGCGGCACTTTGGACCACTAAAGTGCCATAAAGCGAAAGCTTTTGTTTGAAACTTCGCTGATTCTTTGTTTTTACCGCATATGCTTCTTTAGGCTGTGTGGTGCGGCGCTCGAGGAAGCGCCAATGGAACGGCAACGCACAGACACCTGGACCGGTATGACGCAATAGCGTAAGCTACCGGCCTACATAAAAAGCCCCGCTTAACCAAAGCCGTATGAACGCGTCCGTGTTGCTTAGGAATAGCGAGAATGCAAGGGTCTTGGCAGGCTGATTTTGGTATCACCCCCCATGTGAAAAGAGATGCCCGAGTTGGCAGCGGCAGAAAACAGTAGTGCCGTGTCATTGGTCGAGACCTCTATGACATCATGCCCACCTCAGCCAATCAGAGTGCCACAAAAGCGTGACACTTTCGCTGACGGCAACGATGAACCAATAAAGGCTTTCGCCTTCACATTCAGTTGCAAGTCAGCGCTTTCTCCCGTGTCTCTAATGTTCCTATCTTTTTCGCTATTCAGGCTTTGCGAGAAGACGACTATAGTTCCACCGCGGCTTTACAATGATAGAAGTGAAATGTAGAATCTTCTATGCGCCGCTGGATGACTCCTGTATTGCAACAAATTTTTTAATTATACCAATTGGCTTAATGTAAGGACGAGTAGTTAAATTTCGCCTCTCTCATAGCCCCTCCACTTACGATTTAGGAATTAGTGTTCTTACTCTACGCCATCAACGGTTAAATGGAGTTACTTGCGAACTCTGAAGGACGTAAGAGTCCAGAGTCCTATACCATCCCATTTGAGATCCTTTAACACCCGTTAGCATCAGACATGGGATGTACGTTTATACTCCACTGATATGCGGCAGCGATTTCATCCTCCATCTCCTTTCTCAGCACCCGCGTGCCACAAAACTTAAGTCTTGGAAATCAAACTAGCGCACTTCAAAACAGACACAGGAAGAGAACGACAACACAGCGCTGTGTTGTCGTTCTCTTCCTGTGTCCAGAAAGTATATAAACCTTGATGTCGAAAATTGGTAGGTTTTAGAGCGTCAGCTGTACTCTCTGGAATGCAACTTCCAAGGTCAATCTCTTGCTTGTTTAGTCTTGGTCACAGAAAATCCATAATGTATTCCACCGAACATTTCGACAATTTAGGGTTGTTTACGTGTACTGGGCACTGTACTGCGGTACTAGGCGCTGGTTGGTCATTCTCGCCGTGTTTGGGGTGCGTGACGCCTACACCGAAGTGCGTCAAAGCTTCGGTGTAGGCGTCATCCTAATGTGCAGCCATGCTTTAAAAAGCTTACTCTAGGAGAACTGGGTTTAACCGGGGTAAACCACCACAATTTTCATGCTTGTGGGTTGCTATACCTACCCGTTGACAACAGAGATACTGAAAAGTTTAATTATTCATAACAATAAAAATTCAAGCAGCGAGCTCTCTCAAATAGGTGACTATTACTGTGAGCCTGATGCAAAGAGTGTCTGCATGCATTTCGCCAAAGCATGAAAAGGCTTCTTGGAGCACAAGGCGTACTTCATGCTGATGCTCACTGACTGCAAGCGTACAACCTTGTTACAGTAAAAGAACTTCAGCCTCTTGAAGACAATCCCGGCAGGTTAATTATATTCAGCCATGCCTCCTTATTTTTGTGCATTTGTATTTTGACATTTTGGTTGCAGGAGCAAAGATAGCAGCGATCTGGTAATTAGCGCATCTGCAACGAAAAGAGGAATACGGCTGTTTGATTTATTTACCAGCTTCCTCTTTCAAAAAGAAGAACGGTAGCCAATGCTTTATTCCTCTGATATTCTGAGATTATTTGCTGTGCCTAAAGAGATCCCCCGTAGGTTTACTATCACTGCAGTTGCTTTACAAAAGGCCTATTAGCTTTGGCAATGTTGCTAGAATCGAAAAGATTAATTGGTTGGTTGGTGGGGTTTAACTTCCCAAAGCGACTCAGGCTCTGAGAGACGCCGTAGTGGAGGCCTCCGGAAATTTCGACCACCTGGGGTTTTTTAACGGGCACTAACATCGCGCAGCACACGGACGCCACTCCGTTTCGCCTCAATGGAAACGCAGCCGCCGAGGCCGTGATTCGATCCCGCTTCCTTGGGCACAGCGGTCGAGCGCCGTAACCACTGCGCCACCCCGACGGGGCAAGAAGGACATATTTTGGTTAGAAGGTGCCCCGCCGGCGTGGCACAGTCCCGTATGAGTCTAATGGTAATTCTTTTTTAACAGTTCGTTACAGCACATCCCAAAAATAAACGCCCTCCCAACAGTGCAGAAATACCGCGTCTATTGTCTCTGGCTGTTTACATATTAACCCTTCAGGCGCAAATTAATAAAAACATGAAGGAAAATTGTGATTGCTTCAAATATTATCTTTTGCAAGGACCCAAACTGAGTGGTATAAATAAGAGCATGTTTATTGAACCAACAAATTTTTTCTCTTATGTGTACACTAGTACACATGGCGCCTCAAGGCCGCAAAAATATTTGATGTCCACCTACACAAGGAACAACCTGTTTCATGAATTTCCAATGCCTCTTAGCTTGGCTGCCTGGAGGGCGGCTACATTTTGGTATGAACTTCATAAAAGCACTCCTTTGCAGCACTTAGGCAGAGGAAAACTCCGCATTTGCGACAGCAAACACGAGACTTCGAAACGCATCCTGTGTTTCGGCACCTTTGCGGGAAGTTGGCGTTCTTGTGAAGAGGCCAGTGGTTGTTGCCATCAAACCTTGTGGAGTTTGTTGGCATGGGCACCCCCACATGCGACTTTGGAACAGGTTTTGGAGAGCTGATGCTTGGTCTTCCCCTTCTATTTGGCAAAGCCCCGTTGCTGGCAAATCAAGCTCCGTGCAATGTCAGACTGAAACGCCATAACATCTTTCACTTCCTTTTTTCGCAATCCTTCAGAGTTAGCATCGCGAATGTATTCGAGCCAGCTGTTACAAACAGCGAAGGAAACGAAGTGTGAGATGACCCTCACTGGCCATTTCTTCGTCTTTGCTTGTAGGGGGTGCAAAGAGATCAAAAAATATAGCTTGTCGACGCCGCCCATAAATCGATTGTGCTCGGCGATTACCTGTGGGCAATCTATGTCAACGTGTTTCTTGGCTGCTTCGCTCCATCTCTTCACTTTAGTGATGTTGCCTAGACCTACAACTGTTGAGATCATGTTGACGGGGCCATTGTCGTGCCAACGAACAATGACCACATCTTCCTCTTCGGCAATCTTGGAGTCATAGCTTTCACGGCCTTCTTTCTTCAATTCTTTCTCACTTCTGAGCTGACAACTAAGAAGTCTATTGGCTCTAATGGTGCCAGAGGACAAAATACCGAGCGATTTCATCTCTCGGAAGAGTGGCACAGAAGAAAAATAATTGTCCATGTAGCATCTAATGTTGAGGCCGTGCGGGAGTGCTTCGATAAGCCGCATCACAACCGATCCACCAAGACCCAAATGTGAATGGTCTTTGCTTACGCCAGTGCCTTTCCCTTGATAGAACTCAAAATCATGGGCGAGGCCATCTGAACTACAGCGGACAAATACTTTGATTCCTTCTGGGTTTGGTTTGTTTCTTACGAATTGCTTAGCGGGTACCCTTCCTGTGAAGGGCATCATCTGTTCATCAATGCTGTTTTCTGCCAGTAGTTCTAATTGAAGACATCTTCTTCTGACAGCATCGATGAGTGGTGCCACTTTCCAAAACTTGTTCAGTGAATCTTGCGGAGCATCCACGCCTGTGACATGAAGTGCTGCTCGAAGCTTGAAAAAGCGTTTGGAGGTCATTGCATCCGCAATGCACGGTATTCTTGTATCCTCTTGCCAATACATCCTGATTCTCGGAAATTTCAAAACTGCCATGCGTATCATAATCCCAATGAAAACTTTGATCTCTTGCGTTGTGGCATTCAGCTCAATTCCATCTCTCTGCAGTGCGTACATGTTGGTGAAATGGGCTAAGTGGTCAGAAATGCTCTCTGGGAAGTAGTTCATGAAGTAATCAAGCGGCTCACTTGTAGCTGATCCTCGGTTAGGGGTGTAGCTGCACTCAGTGTTTACCGGTGAAAATTTCTTCTTGATCCACTTCACCGGGGTTTTCTTTCTTTTGGCAGGCGATGGCTGCACATTCTCTTCATCGTCGCTGCTACTGATGAGATGGTCTACTTGCAGAGTATCATTTGAAGCAGCCTAGAATGAAATAAAATATTACAAAAACAAGCATCAGGAAAAGTTTTTAAAAAGTTGGTGAGAACCTGAATTTCGGCAGATTCTTCCAATTCGTCATCCGAGAAATCTCCATCTGAGATGTTACCGTCAGCAATTCTGGCCAAAAGAGCTTGGGCAGATGTAGTCGATGCCTTCTGCCGGCCTACCGAGTGCTCTCTGAGACCTAAAATACATAAAATATATGCATAAGCTCTGTATCGCCACTTCCAGATGGAATAAAATACAACAGCAACATTACGTGAGAAGGCTGCTTTGAGTCACCACGTGTACAATTGTACACACGCATTTTACATTGCACGGCACAGAGTCAAATTTAACAAAAACCGCAAAACCTTCTCGCTTGCAAAAAGCCATAACCTTATACATTAAGCTGATATGAAGACCGTTTCTAATAAGATACTTTTCACGCGAACAAAGAAAAAGAATTGCAAGGCACTCACGTGCAGATCCGTAGAAGGTAGATGCGTCCATCTTGACTGTTTATTTTGGCGCCTACTTACAACTGCATACTCTAGATGGCGCTACTTGTCCATCGAGAAGGCATTGCTCAGTGCTCACGTGGCTTTTCAGCCCATTTGAAAAAAGGGCGGGACCGCAGAGTGGCGTCAAATTTGAACAATTGTACACACTAAAATTAAATAAGTTAAATTGGTTCACAGGAAGGGAAAGGCGCAGAAACTGTCACACTTGCTCTGTGGACACCCGAACCGCGCCGTAAGGGAAGGGAGGAAGGTGGGAATGAAAGTGGAAAGAGAGAAAGAGGAGCCGTAGTGGAGGGCTACGGAGTAATTTCGACCACCTGGGGATCTTTAACGTGCGCTGACATCGCACAGCACACGACGCCTCTTCGTTTCGCCTCCATCGAAACGCAGCCGCCGATGTCGGGTTCGAACCCGGGAACTCCGGCACAGTAGTCGGGCGTCTTACCACTGCACCACCCCGGCGGGGCACTGAAGGGTTTTAAGCAAAGTGAACCCCATGGCAATAATGATGGGATTCCACTTGATACTGTTATGCTACTAGGCCTGTACAGTCTATGGCGGTCTAGAATGGCGGGTTTTCACTGTGACCCTGACGCCCGCCCTGCAAGGCTCTACATTCGCGAGAGTATACACGCATTGGTTGAAATGCACAAATTGAAGACCACTGTGAGGCCCCGCCGGGGTGGTGCAGTGGTAAGACGCCCGACTACTGTCCGGAGTTCCCGGGTTCGAACCCGACCACGGCGGCTGCGCTTCGATGGAGGCGAAGCGAAGTGGCGTCCGTGTGCTGTGCGATGCCAGCGCACGTTAAAGATCCCCAGGAGGTCAAAAATTACTCCGCAGCCCTCCACTACGGCTCCTCTTTCTCTCTTACCACTTTCCCTCCCATCTTCATCCTTTCCCTTACGGCGCGGTTCAGGTGTCCACATAGCAAGTGTGACAGATACTGCGCCTTTCCCTTCCTGTGAACCAATTAATATTATTATTACTATTATTATTATTATTATTAATTATTATTATTAAGACCACTGTGCCAGACTCGATAAACCACTATGCGAGCTGAAGGAATTTTACCTTGACAAAGGCAACTAGTATGAGCCTGCCGGCTTCTGTATTAACAGTGTCATGCTTCTGGTAGCCGCTCTGCTGTGAGCACTCTGTTTGTAGCGAGTTTTTGTTGGTTTTGTTTTGTGTTGGTGATGACCGGCAATAAAGAAAAAAAAAAAGCCGGGGTGTCACAGTGGTAAGACGCCCGATTACTGCCCGGAATTCCCGGGCTCGAACCCGACCTCGGCGGCTGTGCTTCGATGGAGGCGAAACGAAGAGGCGTCAGCACGTTAAATATCCCCAGGTGGTCGAATTACACCATAGCCCTCCACTACGGCTCCTCTTTCTCTCTTTCCACCTTAACTCCCACCTTCCTCCCTTCCTTTACGATGCGGTTCAGGTGTCCACAAAAAACAAGTGAGACAGTTACCGCGCATTTTCCTTCCATTGAACCAATTACATATGTCATAAGGTTGAAGCAAAGCTTGAGGCACTCCCCTGATGGTACTCCATAGCCCTCCACTACGGCTCCTCTTTCTCTCTTTCCACCTTAACTCCCACCTTCCTCCCTTCCTTTACGATGCGGTTCAGGTGTCCACAAAAAACAAGTGAGACAGTTACCGCGCCTTTTCCTTCCATTGAACCAATTACATATGTCATAAGGTTGAAGCAAAGCTTGAGGCACTCCCCTGATGGGGCTGGGACAGGTAGGTCATTGCCGCTTGCGGCGGGGCTGGCCTGTCTGAATTTTTACCTGTTGTAGCCCGTAATTGCACCCGGCTCCTCTTCGGTGGTGGACGACGGCTGTTGCGGCGCGCATCTTTCTCTCCCTCTCCCTTTTCTTTCTTTTCTATTTTCTCTTCTGTCTGCACGAGGCAGCGGAGGTGGCTTAGCGACAGAGCCAGTAGCAGGCCCGTGCAATTTCTTTTCCTTCTTCCTACAGCCACAACAACAACGAAATTTAAGGTCTGCTCGATTCAGCTGCACTCTTTGCACCAGTTCAGTAAAGTTCTGCGGCGGTGCCGCAAGCGTTCAGCACCAGTTCCAGCAGTTCAGGTGCAGCATCGGCACCAGCTGCTTACAAACGAATGGTAGAGTGCAGGCCGGGCCGTCTGCTAGCCTTGGCGTCGCCAACAAGCTGCGGCCGGCTGTGTGCAACATCGCGTCAGCGGACGGCAACGTTCCGGTTAGCCTAATTAATTTTTAAATAGCACATGACAACGAAGTTTTAACATTATTCAGCCGCGATGCTTTTGGCCTGTGCTTTGTAATAAACTGCACTTGTCAACGAGAACATATCGAGTTCACCAAGGTATCGACTACGCATACTCAAGAAGTAGGCACACGTATGCGGTTTGATGCATGCTGATATATATTTCAATCATGACCATATGCGCTTCGATCGCCGGCTGCCGCAAAAGGCGCATATATATGCATTTGCACAAGACGTACTTAATGCGATGTGGTATACTTGAAAATCTTCATGTTTCTTTACTCATTCATGAATATGCGATGCATATATGTACAAATCCGACCGCATATGTGGTCGGCTATCTGTGAATTATATTGCCACTCAGATCAATCGGCGCCAAAATGCTAAGTAGGATCAATTTTCAAACAGCACATCGCAATGAAGCGAACCAGCCTCGATCGCTGTATATGTATGCGCACCATGCGGCAGCTGGCACGAAGCGCAAATAACAAACTTCGATCATGATTGAAGTCAGCATGAACCATAACGCATGCACGTGCTTACTTGGTCGACATGGTTTGAAGTACGCGTCGTCGTTTCTTTGGCAAACACGGGTACCGTTCTCGTTGACGAGTGGAATAAGGGTCACTTCAGTATTTATCACAACACGCAAGCCATCGTCGCGCTATAGCTGTCGTCTGCTTTCATGCGGCGGCTGCAGCTGCTCCATTTCGGCACTGACCGCTGAGGAGGTGCACAGTTTTGCTGAACTTTTCGTGAACTAGGCCTGCACGACGTCTGCACTCTTTGAAACGAACGGCGTGGTGCAGAGGGCGCCATCTTGCATCGCTGAAACGTATGGTGAAGTGCAGCACCACGTGAACCAGTTCACGTAGTGCAGGTGAAACGAACGGACCTTTAGAGTGCACGCACTCTGATAGGACGCAAGGTTTCGGTTTGAGTTATGAGAAAATCGCTGCGTAGAAAATTTCATTCGATGCAGCGACAAAAGGAATCTAATTTTAAAAATCATAAAAGCCTCAAGTAATACTTCGAATATGGAGCAAAAAATAAAAATGAATCCATTATCTCACTTTATTTGTTGCGAAGAAAAAATTTAGGTACTAGTTAACCCGCTTGCTATTAAGAAGTCTGAGCTGCATTTTGATGCACAACTACCCTTAAAAAAAGTGGGGTCGAATGCGTTCTCTACAGCTCTGCGACAGCTTCCATTGGAAGAAATTCTAGAGGGCACTTTGGACCACTGAAGTGAAATGATTCCAAAGCCATTTGATCGATAATTAGGTAACAGGAAAGGAAAGGGGTAGTATCTGTCACTCGTGCATTCATTGATTGATTGAATGTCGTTTATTGAATGGGGATGGCAACGGATGGGGCTAATTCGTAGTAGATAGAATCGTCATTGTTTAGGTCGTCACTCAAATCCTATTGCTCTCACAAGGCCACTGAGCGAGCCATAGTTGGCAGATATCATCTGTGTGCTAGCAGCAGTTCCTAGAAGGGAACGGCAGTTCAGGAGGTAGGATTTTATCTCGGAGCGTCCAGTAGAAAAAGCAGGGCAATCCCAGAGTAGATGAGATATGCTGCCGCGCGCTAGAGTCGTAGAGTGGGGGCCTGTAATCATTTCCTCCTTATACTGACGCCGGCGGGCCATAATACGTGTCGTGTAAGCCGCATGATGGGCGATGAGCGTATTCAAAAAGACTTCTTGACTTCGGGTGAAGTGGCCTTTTCTCGTAAAAGGTGGGTCTGGTGCGGCCACCTGCATGCGATACTGACTGAGGCTACGAAGATTGGTCCGAGTATAGTGCATAAGAGCAAGAGAAGGGGTCAGTTGCCTGCCCAAGGTCGAATAAGGATGAAGCAAGGGAAGTGGGGAAGTAAATGTGGACATCCCACCTGCCAAGGCAGCCACGGCGTGTGCCGCCACATTGCCCCCTGATTCGTCCGAGTGACCTGGGGTCCATTGAATATAAATCCTATGAAGCTTACAAGGCAATCGCTACTCCGGGTTCACGAGATGTAACTGCTACGGTCATAAAGTTACTCCTTAAACGCCACTCGCGGAATCCCGCTATTCTCCTTACGGTAGACCGTGCCGTGGCGCCTTAACTTCTATCCTCATTCGTGTGTGATGGGATGCTGTGTGGTTGTCGACTGTAAGCTGAACGGAACTGAGTGGCGGGTTGTCTGTGTGTGCCTAATATGGTTGAGGACCGAGCCGTGTATTTTCGAAGTATTGAAGAGCACCTCTGCACAGACAGACAGATTGTAGTTATGGGTGATTATAGTTGTGTCCTTAGCGTGTGTGATAAGCCAAGTAGCCGCGGTTATAGAGTCAAAAGTGCACAGGTGTTACTACGAATAATTGAGAATAGTAAACTAGAGGATGTGGTGGAGAGTCTCGAAGGGGCACGTGCTGGGAAGTACACGAGATTCCAGGACTATAGCCATGCTCGGATGCGCCACATTTATGCATCCGTCGACACCGAGTCTAGATGTAATGATTATGAAGTAGTGCCGGTATCTTTTACAGACCACAGTTTATTTCAATTCTTCATAGGGATTGAAAAGCCGGGGAATGCTTTTACGCGGAATTGTGGAAATTCAATAATAAGCTCCTTCAGGATGAATTCAATACCCGTGTAGTAAAAGAAGAAATTGGTTAAGTAGACGAAAACAAACATGCATATATGGTAACAGTGGGAGCACTGTAAAGAAACTTTAAAAATTTAAGCAATAAATACGGCTACCTGTATAGGGATTGGCCGCCCGTTGTATGGCGCCACCGTCGCCTCGGCGAAACAGCGCCGCCTGCGGCGGATTGCCGAGGCAGCGGAGCGCCGATGCAGCTGAGCGGCGCAGTCGTTCCCGTTCTGCGAGGCGTTTTTGAGCATGTCGTTTTGCGGTGCGGCTTTGAGAGCTTTGAGCTGCTTTGAGTAATCGCAAGTATTTTTCGACCGAATGATTTCACTTCGGATCCAAGGTCACCCTTTCAACATAACAGTTATCCAAGTGTATGCACCGACCACTACTGCTGAAGAAGCTGACGTTGAGAGATTTTATGCGGACCTACAATGCCTTTTAGACCGCACCCCATCATCAGACGTCGTTTTTCTCATAGGAGACTTGAATGCTAAGGTAGGGAGTGAAGAAATATCCGGAATTACAGGCAAGTTCGGTCTTGGTGAGCCAAATGAAGCTGGGCAGAGGCTAGTAGAGTTTTGTCAAGAAAACAACCTGACCATAGCGAATACTCATTTTCAACAGCACAAGAGGCGCCTGTACACATGGACTTCGCCGGACGGTCTGTACAGGAATAAGATCGATTATATTATTTGCCGACAGAGATGGAGAAGCGCTATACAAGCAGTAAAAACAAGGCCTTGGGCCGATTGTGGCACCGATCATCAGCTTCTTGTTGCCAAGATTAAGCTTCGATTGAGGAAAGCGCAGAAAACTAGAACGCCTTTCAGGTATAATCTGGATCAAGTTCCTTTAGAATATGCTGTGGAAGTGAGGAATCGATTTCAAGAATTAGATCTAGAAGACAAAGAGCCCGAAGAGATGTGGGCTGATGTTCGTGATAAAATACAAGAAGTTGCTACTAAGGTAGTTCCAAAGCAAAAGAAATGCAAGAAAGCAAACTGGTTATCTGAAGAGGCTTTGCAAATAGCTGAGGAAAGGAGGATGGCAAAAGTTATGGGGGAAAGAGAAAGATACAAGGTTCTCAATGCGGATTTTCAGAAAATAGGAAGGAGAGATAAGAATGCCTTCCTGAACATACAGTGCCAAGCAGTTGAGGACAACAGCCAATTAAGGAACACAAGAGCTCTGTATAAGACAATCAAAGATATCAAAGGAAGCTTCTGTGCTAAGATGGGCGTGATGAAGGACAAACGAGGCAAGGACCTCACTGAAGCCGCAGAGATAAAGAAGAGGTGGCAGGAATACACACAAGAACTGTACAAGAAGGACCCGAATGTGCAAACCCAACATAAGACGGTAGTGATCACTGATCTCGAGCCGGGCATCCTGAAGAGTGAAGTTGAATGGGCCTTAGCCAGCTTTGCTAAGAATAAAGCTAGCGGAATTGATAGCATTCCAGCTGAGTTGCTTCAAAACCTCAACCATGACGCTGTTAACATTCTGCATACATTATGTCAGAAGATTTGGACAAACCTGCAGTGGCCACAGGATTGGAGGAGGTCAGTTTACATCCCCATTCCAAAGAAATGCAGTGCCAAAGATCGTTCCAACTACCGCACGATCGCGCTTATTTCGCATGCTAGCAAGGTGATGTTGAAAATCCTCCAAGGTAGGTTGCAGCAGTATGTGGATCGGGAGCTTCCGGACGTGCAAGCTGGGTTTCGCAAGGGCAGAGGAACTAGAGACCAAGTTGCCAACCTTCGCTGGATCATGGAAAAAGCAAGAGTTCCAAAAACCCATCTACTTCTGCTTTATTGATTATGCGAAAGCGTTTGACTGCGTAGATCACTGCAGATTGTGGCAAGCTCTCCAGGAGATGGGAGTTCCAATTCACCTCATCTGTCTCCTCAGGAACCTGTATGAAGGGCAAGAGGCCACAGTCAGAACTGGGCATGGTCTTACTGATTGGTTTCCGATTGAGAAAGGAGTGAGGCAAGGCTGTATACTGTCGCCCTGCCTATTTAACCTATATGCAGAGTGCATCATGAGGAAGACCGGTCTGGACGAGTCTTCAGCTGGAGTGAAGATTGCTGGAAAACGTATCAACAACCTTAGATATTCGGATGATACCACTTTAATGACAGAAAGTGAAGCGGAACTCAAGAGACTTCTGTTGCGCGTACAAGAAGAGAGTGAGACGTTTGGGCTTAAACTGAACATTAAAAAGACAAAGATCATGGCGTCTTGCCCTATCAAGTCCTGGAACATCAAGGGACAAGAAGTGCAAGCTGTGACAGATTTTCTCTTCTTGGGCTCCAAGATTACCTCGGAAGGAGACTGCAGCCATGGAATTAGGAGACGCCTGCTTCTGGGAAAGAGAGCAATGGTTAGCCTTGACCGCCTAGTAAAGAGCAGAGACATTAGTCTGCCAACCAAGATCCGTATAACTCGTGCTATGGTCTTTCCAGTTGTGATGTATGGATGCGAGAGTTGGACTGTGAAAAAGGCTGACCGCCGAAGAATTGACGCGTTTGAATTGTGGTGCTGAGGAAGACTCTTGAGAGTTCCTTGGACTGCCAGAAGATCAAATCAGTCAATATTGTCGACCATAAACCCTGACTGCTCATTGGAGGGTCAAATTCTAAAGTTAAAGCTCAGCTACTTTGGTCATCTGATGAGAAGAGAGGAGTCGCTGGAGAAAGATTTGATGTTGGGAAAGGTTGAGGGTCGCCGGAGAAGGGGTAGGCAGCGAACGCGATGGTTAGATGGCATCCTCGAGGCACTGCAGATGAAGTTATGTGATGTTAGGAAGATAGTGAGAGACCGGAAAGCGTGGCGTGACATGGTCAATAGGGTCACGAAGAGTCGGACACGACTGAACGACTGAACTGAACTGAAGTATTTTTCGACCTGGGAATCTTGAAAAAGGAAAGGGCCGTCCTCGGCAGGGCGTGCTTGTTAGTTATTGTTTTTGAAGCTGCCCGGCGTATGATATTTCTGTTATATACTCGAAAATGCCGCGCGCGCGATTTGACCGTGCGCTAGGAACGCTTTCGTTAGGTGCTTGTAATGACTACCTTGGAGCCGGGAATCACGCCTGCACTGCGTGTTCATCTTATATTTGTTCTAGTCGAAACCCGCTTGAAGATAAAATACTGCCGAGCCATGTAGCCGTGGGGCCGTAGTGATGGTGGTTGTTATGGTAAACGTTCATGTAAAATGAAAAAGATGCTGCATCTGTCTTTTTTGGTAATAGCTAGGCACAAACAATTCAGAATACAATAATAGCAAATGGCATTCAAATTTCAACCTTTCAACGAGAGCTGTAAAGGGAGAAAAATATACATAAACAAGGAAGGCGAAAGTAGGATTATATTTCTGATTGGAAAAGCAAACACGCATAGTTCCAGGACTTCCTGCACAATTACGCTACAATAGCTCACTGAACTCAGCCTTGAGTATATTGAACTTATTCATAATATAAGCCAAAGGAGTAATACCACCTCAGCATCATTTTTACATATACGACAATGCTTTTGTTGAACACATCGGAGCTGCTACAGATAATTGACTAAGGAAATATACTATAAATACGTTTCTCTCGACTTGCTGCGGAGGTTGTGAGAAGAAAAAAAAAATAATTTTCCTGCTATCAGCGGCCTTATTTTTCGGTCACCGGCTATGATAGAGATATCTTGGTAATATTTGGCTCTTCTATATTTATGCGTTCTCTCAGCGCAGGAAGCTCAATGCGATTGACCGCAGCTGCCTTGAGCATTTGAAGGCAGTAGTCCAATACTGTCAAACTGTCAAATAGAATCGAAAAAAAAAACCATACTCAGTGTGATGCGTTGTAAGAAAAGCCATCGACACCTAAGAGGGCTTTCTATTGTAAATATAATCCCTCTGGTGGCTCGCTCGCTAAGGTGTTCTACTTTCTCAACGTATCACGAACGTGCGAGGCCGATACCTGGCCGCGATGCCTGATGACTGTGAGGGGATACGACCATGTAGGTAGTTTTGTATTTGACGTAAAGCTATCCGGATAAATGAAAGCCATTCCTTTTAAAATCTTGTGACTGCAGCTTCGCGGACGGCCGCTAAATTTGTTTACAGCACTGGCCATAAAAGCAATTTTTGAGAGATAAAACGGTTTTGTCTTACTACGCCAGCGTCAGGAAATTTCGCGTTCACTAAAACGCCAATGAGAAACACTGTATTTAGGCGAGCCAGAAAATGGGCGCTGCTGAGAATGCGAAATAAAAAAAATATATATATTTGCTACTCGGCCTCCAAATTAAAAAGAAAAATGCTACGTTCATGTTCGCTTCCACAAACTAAATTGTATTTTTTTCTTGTTCGGCTTTCATATGAAGCCGATAGCAAATTTTGTAACCATGCGGTATTGAATGAGCTGTGAAATCAGTGATTTTATTAGGCGAGACGGACATGCCACATACAGATGTTAACAAATTCTAAGAGAATCAACGCAGAGCTCTCAGCACATTATCATTGGGTTGAAAACGAAGAGAGTAAAAATGACACGATCATGGAAATAGGAATTGTTCATGTCTCCTAACTGCTCTTTCTATTAAAAGAAAAAAGTAAATTATCTATATGTGAGAGAACGTAGGTGCACTAAAACATTGTCTCTGCCCATCACTGAAGATCGTAACGCAGCCCGGACGACGATGGTGGCTGCCTTTTATCTTTCTGTGCTGGGCTTTTCTTGTAAACAGGGGGGGGGGGGAATGCTAGCGTTTTAACTTACGCTGTTGAGTTCCTTAAATTTCAAATTGTCAATAAAGTGACTACAGATGGAGTGCGGCATCGGCTCCGAGACTCTCGTGCCGTCACTCCTAAGAAACATAAGACACAAAGCATCCGGTTTCAACCGGAGTTTAAAACAATCGGCACTTTCCATGACCACACAGTAACCAAATACGCAGATTGGTGCCTCTGCTTTTCAAAGAACCAAGCATAGGTCACCCGTCACTCTTGTGTGGAAACCCGTAGAAATGAATCGATTTAAAAGCATCCGACGAGTTTGCGTAGCTGCCAGTGCAGCCAACAACGCACCACGTTTCGCTAGCCTTGTTTGGCCAGACTTCGTTTCACCGGACATATTCACAAAACTAGCCCAAATATCTGCTCTCTTGAGGTATATTCACGCACATCATCATCATCATCATCATCGTCGTCGTCGTCGTCGTCGTCGTCGTCCCCACTGCAGGGCGAAGGCCTCTCCCATATTACCACACACAGCATCACACACACATCATCTAAACCTAAGGACTACCAATTTACACACAAATCAACGACAAACAGCACGCTCCGATGCGCCGGCTGGGGCCGGCGCATGCCAGCAATTGAGCGATGCGCCGAGAGGCGGCGCCACCCGTTAAGCTGTCCCGTCGTTATACGGTTTGAAGAAAAACAGAAAGAGACGGAGCTAAGGGCACTGCTACTAAAGTTGCTTCAACAGGAATCTCGGGCGCCAGGGAAATGGATAGAAGATATAAGAAAAATAAAACAAGAACTAGAATTATAGGAAGAACGGTATCGTGCAGGATTGCTGTGGGCAAGGACAGAGGACATAGCCTTAGGGGAAGCGCAGTCAAAGTGAGCACTAGCGCTGGAAAAAGCAAATGCTGAAAGCAACCACATCGATAAAATAGAATGGCAAATGATCTATAATTTTTATTTGTTATGTGGGATCATGGAATTCGTTCATAAAAAACTGCAATTTCTTAAGCAGTCAGCATACTGTAAGGCCGTGGTTATGTGGGTACAAGAGCATCGGCGCGCAGGTCTTTGAAAATGGTTAATATAGAGAAAAAAAGTTAGAGGACGCTTAAGCTTCGCCTATAAGAGTTTAGTTTTGGTAGTGTTTTGGAAGAGAAATTATAAAAAAGATATTGGTGGGGATATTTGGAAAGTAAGCGTCCAGATCTTGGGCAATGAAGTTGCTATTGAAATTTTTAGCCGCGCTTTGGAAAAGTCAAAATCACATAAAGAGAATTTTAGCCAAATTGGAAAGTTCTAACGAAGTTCTAAACAAGAATTAAATAGAAAGAGGCGGTGAAATTGTCTAACACCAAAAGAGTCCGTCGAAGCCTGCTGAAAATAAGCTACAAGTACTGATGCAAAATGAATGTCAGACCCTAGGGTTATACAGCGAAGACGTACGTGCCGGGGAATCCCAATTAGAAACGTTGGATAAGGAGCATTTTCAGTGTGCAGTTGTACTACCGAGAAGAGAGCTCTTGCTTGGTGAAGCCCCAACAAAAAGGGCTCTTAGCACAGTGAGAATGTATGCTTGCAAAAATAAGATCTTTAAGATTGAGCATAACAAAAACATACTTGCAATCGTGCAAAAATGTTAACAGCCTTCACTGCGCTTTATATAAAGCCTTTTTCGGCCGATGTGGTTCACTTGGAGAAGAATAAAAATTCCTTTTAGAGCTGGCACAATTAAATGAAGAGCGTGCGCTGCGCCGTGACCTCTCTGTTACTGTAACCGAAGTCACCAACGCTATTTAAGAGATGAACAATGGAAAGTCGCTAGGCTCTGACCTCTTTACTGCATTCGTTTACAAAATGTTTAAGCAAAATAAACTGCACCAATATATGTCAGGTTTTTATGGAAACATAATTTCATCTTGCTGCCCCATCATTCTAGTGTTCCCACACAACACTGATACCAAAGACTGATGATAGTGTAAACCTCAAACAGATTTCGAGTTATCGTACATTTAGTTTGAGAAATGTAGATCATGAAATAATAATAAAAATTCCTGATGCGAGGTTGCAAACCATAATTGAAAATTTTGTGGGCCGCGTCAGACATGCATCATAAATCGAAGGTGAGTTGTTACTAATATTTAAATAACCAAGAGTATATTAGAGTGCTGAGATTATATGAATGGTGTCTTTGCCTTTGACCAGGCATCTCGTGAAGTACCATTTCCGATACTGAAGCAGACAAAGATCGGATCACTCCTTTTGGAGGGCCTACGCATGGCGTGCAAAATTTGCAATCATAGAAATATCGCGAATAAAGCACTTAGCGACAGGAGTCCGGTTCAACGCTCCATGCGAATCGAATCTTCTGCAGGCGTTTCCTCGCAAGGAATTAACTTTTTGGGTTTGCACTGCATTTATGTGAAGTACGAATTTTAGCATATACTGACGACACATGACCATATTGTGCTCACACAAGGAAAGCTTTAGGCAGGCAGCCAATACGGTCAAGGATTTTCGCAGGGTTAGTGGGAGCACATGCTGGAAGATATTACGTGATTATCGACTCCAGCCAAGTATCTCGGACGCCACTTGAGATCTACAAGGATAGCACAAGGCGAGAACTACAAGGCGGCAGCGGACATATTAATTAGCGGTAAAAGGCTGAAAAATATAGGGGGGAGGAGGCAAAAGAATTGTCAATGTTTGCTCGAGCGACAAAATGCGACTTATATTTTTCCAAACTAAGTGTGGTATTGTGATGCAGGTTTTGTACAATTCAAGAGTAAATTTACAGAAGATACACCGGGCCTTGCATTTTTATCTTCGCTCCAACTTGTGTGCAAACAAGTTGAACGAACCTTTTCGCCGAGTACACGATAAGAGATTGTCTTTGTCACACTTATTTTCGCCTCAAATTGTTAACCGTTTCATTTTGTTACGATTGGTAAGGATCCTTTTATGCCTACCGTTGGTCTATTACGCTTTACGAGAGCTTTGCCAAAGATGCTGGTGTCAATTGCTTGTCAATTCACTGGTGAAACGCGGGATTATTTTCGTGAATTGCTCAATCAATACTGTTGCTGTGTACCCGATCTTCAATGGAATGTTTAACCAATGTCACAAGATAAAGGCTCTACTAAGACCTTATTGAACTAATCTTGCCTGATCCTCTATACTGGTCGTTATGCTCTGCTGCGCCGAACAAAATGTTTTGAAACATCTAGAAAGAATGCCTGTAGAGCCTTCTGTGTTTTTAATTTGCATATAAAGGTTCCGCCTGTGAAGAAATGAATGGCAGAAAAAGAAATCTGTGTGCCATGGGGTGCGAACTATCTAAGTAGAAAGCCAAAGAATGTTTAACATGTGTTTATAGGTTGTTGGGATGGGGTTTTCTTTTAGGTTGTCCTGGAGCGAGCTTTCCATGAAATTTTCCTTAAAATTTTCTTGTTATTATGTTCTTGGCTGTAGAGAATGATGACAGTGTTTCGTATAATATGATATTGCTATTAGGCTTGCATATCGTGTGGAAAAGCAGACTGGCTGTTCGACATGCTGAAATTCACCTCAGACCAATTCAAGCGTATAGTGAGATTCTATCCGACCAATAAATGATATATAGAAACTCAGGCTTATGTACCTTGGTTTATCACTGTATTTGCAAAAGGGATTAATTTGAAAAATTTCTTATTTCGGCTACTGCATGGCAACTGGCTTATTTTAGCAAACTCGAGCAGCCTGTTGTGGTTGTGAAATATTGGCTATCAAGACAAAGATATTGTTCCAATTTGGAGTGGCTACGGGCTCGCGTCGCACTGGAAAGGAGCCGTGTTCGACTTAGCGTGTTTCCGTAAAATTTTATTGTTTCTTTACCTTCTTCTGAGTTTCGCGTTGCAACCGCAATGCCGACACTGGCTTTTGCGCGATATCGGCCCTTACCTTTATTTTACTAATAGAGGAGTAACAGACGACCTCGGTCACACATCCACGAAGAGCTTGGGCCTCCTCACTCATAGCGTTCTCGAGAGACATGTGCGCTGACTGTAAGAGCGCGAACATTCTAGCACATTGTAATCAGGCGGGGAGGGGAGCATAGCTTCGTCTGTGTTGCAGATTGTGCTCTCTCAATTCGAACTTCACTCCTCTTTTAAATATTTGAACCTGATTATTCGAGAACGCGCTGCTCCGCGACTACCGGCTCTAGTTCAGGCTGAGACAGCCGAACAAATCAGACTCTGTGTTTCAAGAAGGGCCTGATTGGAGCGCTGTGAAGTCAAGTGGTAGGTAGCTCCATAGTACGTGCAGCGGCGTTTAGCGTGAATCAGTCTCTGTTGTACAAGGGCAATCGCCTCTTTTCCTTGTATTGTTTTCTTGTATTTTTTTTCTGCGTCTTGTATTGTTTTCTTATTATTGTTATAAAGTCTTGTGCATTGCATTTAAATCATATTTTTCGTCTTTCCATGTCAACTACAGGTCGCCCGCATTCCAACTGCACTTCGAAGTGTTGAGGTGAAGAAAAAGAAAAGAAAGAAGGCGAATACAACGAACCTGACATTTACTAGTGCCGCTATAACGAGAGCGTTGCAGTTTTCCTTGCTTTCTTTTCCGTGCTTCTATATAGAAACGTTTCATGGAAATCTGCGCATAGGCTTTTGCAGCGGTTATACTGCGTCATCGGAGAACAACTGCCGAAAATAATTTCGAGATGAGAAATAATGTCTTAGAGAGAAAGAAAGTAAATTAATGAGAGCACAGCTGAAGGGGTCCGCCAGCGGCATGCTGCTCCATACTTGGCAAGGAAAAAAAAAACTGAGAGCGCTATAGGTACATTGAAATTCTTACTTGCGATTTTAGTTATAGGGAGATCACACACTTGGTGGCGTTCGTGCCGCGCCGCATAGAGCACATGTTTTCCACACACACATCTCCTTGTCAATGTATTTACACCAGCATAGTTGCAGAGAAATGGTATTCAGTCTAACAGCGGCGCAAAGGCGTAAACAAAAACGGCACGCTGCACTTTAAAGGCAGAAGTACGTAGAAACATGTAGCAGCGCAAACGCGTATGCTTGCCTGGCACAAACTGTAGTGTGTGCACTCGCGCGCTGCACAGTGCATGCAAGTGTCACAAGCAGGATCATTGGCCGGTTTGGCTTAAAAAGACAAACAAAGCTTTCATGGCATGGCTGTTACTAATATGTTTCGCCCTGACGCCTAAAGTAGTTCCTTAAAAAGAAATCGGCTGTATGCGCCTAATTTTCCAACGCCATCTACGTATTACTATATTTTATAATGTAGTGATGTACAGGGAGTATTCAGCTAAGTTAGAGTGGCAGCCATTTCGGGGCGCATGAAGCATGGTGACAGGCTGCAGGTATATCTGAGTGGCTTATCGTTACCGTTTTCGGTCTGTGCGCTGCTGAAGCTGGGCTCGGCACCATAGAATGATTACCGCTTATGCGAGCTGCGCCTTTCAGCGGATATGTCATAAGCTTTTTTTTTTTTTTTTTTCGGCGCCTACGTGGGAGTCGATAGCGGCAAAGAACATTTCAAGCGTACTGGTATATGAAGTGGCCTCGCAGGTGTTGCTATGTATACATTTCCTCATATTCAGTTTCTTTAAGGACAGGGCTAAAACTTGCTTCAGCTGCAGTGGCGACAAGTAGTTACGAGAAAGTTTCGGTAAGCCGCGAACAGATACACACACTACTTCGGCGGAGAAAAAAACTTTATATTTCCCCTTGAGACAGCACGCAGTCACAACGTGTTGCAAACATTGATTTTAAAGCATTAGTTCAAAGTTTGTTTCATAAATCCTTATGCAGGTCACAATTAAAATTGAAAATGCGCTTGTTGTAGTCAGAAAGCCTGTTTAAGAATTATTTATTGTATGACGTTTAGCACACTTCAAATGCAGGACAACAAGAGGGACTGGCTTGATACTGGTATTATTAATCGAGAATATTTTCTGGTGAATATCGGCAGATGTAATCATTCAAACATTTAAATCATTTTAGTTATGAAGCACGTTTTCAATTAAATGCGCATCCTGACTATATTCCTCATAAAAAAATACCCAGGATTCAGCCTGGGTATTTGTTTATTACCAGAAATATATTATTATATGCTTTATAGAAAAAAAAGCTATGAAGAAGCAGCCATGTACTTACTAACTGAATCAAGAATGTCCGAAGATGATGTCCGGCGCTGAATTATTTCCGGTGCATAGAGATGTAAGGTGTAAACAAGCTCAGTCTGATATATTCCAATTAAAAGCCCGACCTGAAAGCACATTGTGATAAAAGGAAAGTTTGTTAGATCTGTGTCAAAGAGAAAGTTATGGAGCCAAGGAAAGTTTTATAATGGGGTAAGTATTTCCTTCGCGCTTCAGCAAGTAAAAGCATTTTGTCAAATATCCTTGTAAAAAGATTATTTTTGTTTACTTACGAAAATCCACCTTGATTGACAGGTAAAGAGAAATTATTTTTTGTTCCTTTCAATTAAAGGAATCTGACATCATTGTTCTGATAAAATGGCCAAACGTGTTACTAACTCATAGTATGTAATTACTGGGAATTACGGTTTAACACATATAAGCAATGAAATTATGTAAAATTGCATAAAGAAGCTGTAAACCGCGCGCCGAACGCTATGCTAGTCTCAGAATCATGTGCATTCATAGGAGCCTATATTGGCAGTTTTAGTAAATCCCATACGCACAACACAGATTTGGAGCCTGTTACCGGGTAAAAAGCGAAGATTCAACACGGTTGTTCCGCGGGAAAGGTCTCTCCACGAGGGGTCGAAGAAGCCGAAGAAGGCGAACAAGCTCGCCTGTGAGCTGTTGTCTCTTGAACTGGTCGTCTTGTCTGGTCGTGATCGTCGTGGTGATCCTGTGCTAGCTACAGCCAGAAGAAGACTACTCAAAAGCTGTCCTGGGAGTCCTCAAGGTGTTCGGTGCCTGGTGCTTCTTCGTGGTGAGGCCTCTCCACGTTCAAGGGGGTTTTGATCAGGGTTCAGGCTAGCTTTATAGGATTTGGTAATGTAAAGGTGTCATTACCTTGCGCACAGGCATGTCTTTCACCTCCCCGGGAAGGGGCTCGGCAGATTGGTTCGCCAGCCTGCCGAATGAAAGCTTGCCTCTGGAATCATTTGCAAAAAATGGTGTCGATGTGATTCCTGTCGCACTCATACCGATAGGCGATGGAATGCTGGAAATGAAAAATCCGAAATCTATTCAGCAGCAACTCAAAAGTCTGACGGATCACTACCGTGATATCTCTGAGGTGCGACCTTTCGGGAGAAGAGGTATAGTTTGCAAATCTGCAAACATTAATTGTGTGTCAGATCTGCTACGCTGCAGTTCTTTTACATCGATTCTTGTCAAAACTTTTATTCCTGAACAGCTGGCTTGCACTAAGGGTATTGTGCTTGGAGTGGATCCTGCATCTACTGCTCAAGAAATTTTGGAGGAATTTCAGGACGCAGGAGCTGGTGTTCTTTCAGTGTATCGCTGCTCTCGCATAGTGGCCGGGGTGCGTGTTGCTACAGAGTCAGTTATAACAACCTTTGCCGGTCTCATGTGTCCATCTGAATTAAAAATTTGGCCAATTATTTATCGTACTGACCCGCTACGTCCTCGCCCCCTTCAATGTACCAACTGTTGGCGATTTGGACACGGTGGACGAGCGTGTAAGTCTGCGACAAGATGCAGGCTGTGTGGGGAAGGACACTCTCCTAATAGCTGTACCGCTGCAAGACCTAGCTGTTGTCTGTGTAGCAACGAGCACGCGACTGATGACCCCAGTTGTGAGAAACGATCTCAGGAGCAAGCGTTACTAGAATTAATTCAAGAGAATCGTTGCTCTCGAACAGATGCTTATGCCCTTCTTGATCGGAAAAGGCACACTTATGCCAACTGTGTGCGCCCTTCTACTCCAGACTTTGAGACCACGTTGTCTACCGCAATTGTGAAAACGGTTGAAAAAGCCATTTCTGTCGTGGTTGACCGTATGCTTACCAGCTTTACTGAAGCATTGTCTAGTATTGTTGGTAGCCAGTCACTTTGCCCACCTCAACCTGTGCTGACTCCAGCATCTATTTCATCTCAAACCTGTACTGAAGCCCCGCCGGGGTGGTGCAGTGGTAAGACGCCCGACTACTGTGCCGGAGTTCCCGGGATCGAATCCCGGCCTCGGCGGCTGCGTTTCGATGGAGGCGAAACGAAGTGGCGTCCGTGTGCTGTGCGATGTCAGCGCACAGTAAAGATCCCCAGGTGGTCGAAATTACTGCGTAGCCCTCCACCACGGCCCCCCTTTCTCTCTATCCACTTTCACCCCCGCCTTCATCCCTTCCCTTCCGGCGCGGTTCAGGTGTCCACAGAGCAAGTGTGACAGATACTGCGCCTTTCCCTTCCTATGAACCAACCAACCAACCAACCTGTACTGAAAGTTTAAATGCAGATTCTTCTCTAGTGCTGCCTCAAGTGCACCCAATCGACAGTGTCCCTGTAGGCATTTCTCGCAAAGGTATTTGCTCTAATGATGTTGAAATGGCATGCCCTACTCAAAAGCGCCGTGCTTGTAGCTCACCCTCTAAGTCCTCCATTTCCCAGACCAAAACTAAAAAAGGGCCTTCCAAAGTTTTACAGCAAACCGATGTGTTAAAAGAGGCTGTTGCGGTCTCAATTTTAGATAAGTAATCATGGCAGGTGTACAAGTTCTGCAGTGGAATTGTCGCTCTATTGCATCTTCACTTCCAGATTTATACCTTCTTCTTTCAACACATAAGCCAGACATAGTGTTTTTGCAAGAAACTTGGCTCTCCCCCGCAAAGTCATTTACCTTAAAGAAATATGTTTTCCGCGCCGATCGTGTAAACAGTAGGGGCGGTGGTTTATTAACTTTGATATCGTCAAAATTATGTCACCGGGCAAAAATAAGCAAAACAATAATGAATCCTAAGTGTGAGATTTTGGCTGTAGATATCACATTGCCGCATTGTGGCCCTGTCACAGTCGCTAACGTCTACTGCCCCACTGGTGTACGTAGCACAGACAATTTTGAGAGATTACTTGCAAATTCTAATAGGGTAGTTATTGCAGGTGATTTTAACTCGCACCATACTCTTTGGGATAACTACTCCGACGCATGTTGACAGCTGTTATGGACGTGGATGTCGGCAAATGCTGTGCGCTGCTGCAATTCTCGGGCTATAACCTTCATGCGCGGAAATTCGCAATCTGTCATCGATTTATCCCTGGCAGCAGGTGGGATAGCTTTAGGAGGATGGTTCACAGTAGATAGTGGTACGTCTAGCGACCACTTTCCAATAACATTTACCATCATGATGAGCACGACACGAGATAGAACTTTGGACCGTAAACTAGTAAACAACGCCAAATATGCAGCTTCGCTACGCTCCTCCCGCAAGTCAAACCTTTGTTCATGTAGGACCGACAAAGCACAAAAGGTATTTTCCTCAATTGTGAATGCTACTGTAGATTCCCAGTTCACTGTGCGGTCTACAGTAAACAATAAGTCGCCATCCCCATGGTGGAATGACGCGTGTGAGAAAGCCTTCCGCCGTAGAAAAGCAGCACGGAAAAGCCTCTCTTATAACCAGAGCCCAGTAAACTGGATAAACTACAAATTTTGTTCTGCGTCATTCAAAAGAGCCATAGCGCAGGCAAAGGACGAGTACAACGAAAATTTAAATACTTATTTGTCAAACCCTAAGCACAGGAAGGCTTTGTATCGTTTCATGGAACAAAATAGAAACTCGCACCTTTCACAGTCATTAAGTTCAGTAGTGTTGTCCCCACAGGAGGCAAAGGATGAGTTAGAACAAATTGCGCAAGGACTAGCATTACGTTTCCAGGAGCAGTGCAGAGTTCCCTTGCACGCTCCCATTTCCTGCTCAGAGTATGTTGAGGTTGATAGATCAGAACTACTATCTGTGATTTCTTCCATGAGAAACTCGGCTCCAGGTTGGGACGGGGTTACGATAGGTATGGTCAAACTTTTAGCAAATGATTTCACTCAGGATCTCCTGGATCTGGTTAATGAATCATTAGAATCTGCATGGCTGCCGTACATCTAGAAAGTGGCGAAAATTACATTGCTCTTGAAAGACCCTGGTAAAGGATTTCATGTTGAAAACATTCGGCCGATAGCTTTGACTTCGAATCTAGTAAAATTAATAGAAAGAATTGTGCATGGCCGCCTCTCAAAGCATATCTCAGAGGTTAATGCTTTGAGTTCTTCCCAGATTGGTTTCCGCAATGGATGCTCAATATGGTCTGCACATGTAGATTTAGAAAGCAGGATTCGCCTTGCAATGTACAACAAGGAGGTATCAGCGTTAGTGACGCTCGATATTGCTAAGGCCTATGACAGCATTGAACATTCCATTCTACTAAACAAGTTGTCATTATTACGTCCTCAGTTCTACATTTATGCGTGGATCAGGGAATTTTTGAAAGGACGAGAATTCTTTTGCACCCATGGCACATTAACCTCAGACACCTATGCACAGACAAGTGGGGTGCCTCAGGGCTCTGTGCTCTCCCCACTCCTTTTTAATATATTAATGTGCGATATTCCGGTTCATCCTGATGTCACTGTATATGTATATGCAGATGACATAGCATTCTACGCCTCGGCAAAAGATATTCATGACCTATATCGTTCACTACAGGCTTACCTAAATGCACTTGATGTCTGGTTGGACAAAATTAAATTGGTTTTAAATGTGTCCAAAAGTAGTGTGCTAGTTTTTAAAACCGTAACCCCCTTATATGTTTCGTTAAACTACCGCTCAGATGTCATACCTCAAGTGGAATCTGTGCGGTATTTAGGCATTACGTATGATGCTAGTATGGATTGGAGGCTTCACATCAAGTCTAATGTTCGGAAAGGTGAGCGTGCCTTTGGTAGACTGACACGGATAAGTAACAGGAAATTTGGTATGCGTCGAGATACTCTTCTATGTTTGTACAAAGCCTATGTGAGACCGATTCTGGAATTTGGCTGCATTCTTTTTTCTGGGTGTCCAAAATATAAGCTGCCTCCTTTGCTGCCATTAGAAAGACGGGCGCTGCGCCTCTGCCTAGGCCTTCCACAGTCAGTCTCTACCACTGTTCTGTACTTGGAGGCCCGCATTCCGGACCTTAACTCCCGTTTCCACCTTCTAACTGTCAGATCATTCTTGCGATCATTTGAGACTACTCCCGGTGTGGCTATACCTATTTTTGTGTCAAACCCCGCACTCTTTCTCACTCACCAGTGGCCGAGGGTCTGCAAGCCCCAGGCTGTTTATACGCAGAGCATTTTAACAAACATTGGTGTGGACCTTGCTTCTGTATGTCCTATTGGTTGCTCAACGTCCTTTGTGGTTATAAATTATGATTCTATATTTCCATCTAATGTGAAGCACTTGCCCTCAAGTCTAATATCCAGTCTCCTATGTGAACGCCTTGAAAAGTTCCCTGATCACACTGTAATTGCCACTGATGCGTCTGTGATTGCGCACAAAGCTGCGATTGGAATTTTTTCGGAGTCTCTTTCCTGGAGTTTTTCGGTGCGTGTCCCGGATTACACACCGATATTTCTAGCAGAGTTTGTGGCAATTGGGCTAGCGCTACTAAAAATTCCCTGCAGTCATTCAAAAATAATTTTTCTATCAGACTCTCTTTCTGTTTTGTTGTCACTGGAGTCAGCACGGGATGCTCTGTTGAGCCGCTCACTAAAGTATTTCATACCGGGGTGGGTGAAAGAAATACGCTTTATCTGGGTCCCCGGACACAGCGGTATTTTCCACAACGAAGCGGCAGATTTCCTGGCTAAATCAGCTCTTGAGGCACCTGTTCCATGTACCATCCCTAATTACATCATTTTTGGAATGTCCCATTTCCAGCGATATCAATACCTAGCCGCTACATGCAATGAATCTTTGCTATCTACAGCCGAATACCAGCATCTCATATACTCGTGGAAAGTTCGAGCATGTAAATCACGGCAGTGTGAGGTTACGATGACTCTCCTGAGATGCAGGATTCCTCGCTTAAATCTTTATTTATGTAGATGCGGGATCAGCCCCACAAACCTTTGTGAGGCTTGCGGTGAAATTGAAAATATTGATCACTTCCTTCTCGCTTGCCGAAGGTCTTCACATCAGAGGAGGGTGCATTTAGAAAATCCAATTGCACGCTTAAGATTTACGTTATCGGTCCCGCTTCTACTCTCCTTCGGTGCGAGTGCGAAAGGATTTGCGTTGGCTCAAATTTGTCAGTACTTAAATAACTACATCACAGCTACGGACAGATTCCCTTGCTAATTGCATTCCAAATTTACAAAACTCCAAATTTTTGCTTCTTATTTTTTCATTCAATAACTTTTGTGATCTTAAATATTTTGTTTTTGTTTTGTTGTGAATTATTTTATTACACTAATTCAGCTTGTGTAGGACATTTGGCGGTCCACACTGAACCCTGGCCAATCCCCCTTCGTGGGTATGTGCCAAATATCAAGGAAGAAGAAGAAGAAGAAGAAGAAGAAGAAGAAGAAGAAGAAGAAGAAGAAGAAGGTCTCTCTAAAAGGGCTTGCCCCCTTTACACGTTCAGGCATGACGTCTTAAAGCGTGTTTCATTCGCCAAAATCTGCGATAGACGTATCACTGCTGAGACAGGTTAAGGTGCATATGTATGCATATTGCTGTTTAAATTAACATGTTATTGCCTAGCTTTAACAATTGTGATTTGACGTGCAGCTTCAATATAAATAGAATATTTGAAAAACATCCGTATTTTAACAGAAGACATCTTGTTGTTGTGAACAAAGCAAGTGCTCTATCAATAACTTCGTAAGCTGTGGATAAAAAAATGAGTGCGCATGGCTACTCAGTAATTGCGGCAATCAAGGTCAGGCCTAAATACGCAGAACACATAGTAGATTAGGCTACTAGATACTAGACTATGATTCCAGAGTGGTTTCTGAGATCCATTTCTCATATATCTAAGAAATCAAAGCAAAATGAACACAAAACCTTGTTGCGGGCCTTTCTTATGCACCAGCAGACGCTGGATATTTTTGCAGAAGTTGCCTTCTCATAAGCTTGCGATATGGATCCTACCTAGTCCCATAGATATGTGTTTTGCCCGTCTGGCTCCAGAGCGATTGGTTACGTACGTTTCAACTAGCATTTCTAAGCTACCTCTCAGACAGGTTTGAAAGCCGTCAACCCTACGCTGATGCAACCTGTTTGGCAACACACTCGTTGTTCAGAAATCCCCTTAACGGGCAAGATTCTTGGCCCCTTATGGGATATGCAATATACGTGTATATAGTGTCTCCTCAAAACAGTTGGGAAACACCGCTTCAAATTAATTCTATTGTCCCTTCCTGTTAGATTCCAGCTCCAAGCCCGTTCATATTCGATACCTCCTTCCCGTCCCCTTCCTCCTACTTATTACCTATCTTCTCTGTACTAATTGACTAGCAGACTGCCGTAGAATAATTGCTGCCCACTAATACCGCTGAAGCAAGCACTGTATTATATCAGTTTTCAAAAATGATTGAAATGTATACTGCATGCACTTTCCCTTTTCAAGCAGAAATGATTGCGTGACTGTTACAAGTTTAATTTTTGCCCCAGTAGTAATCGCACAGCGGTGTACGAAAGGGAGATTTTAATGACCAGGCTGGTTTACCTGCAAGTAGTGTGTGAATTCTTTAACTCTACACACTCATGTCCTGCTCTGATCATTACGTGCCACAGGGGCTACTTTACAGCCAAACTGAAGTACCGCAAAATTTCCTATGAGGCTAAAAAGTAGCATTCACTTACTATTATCTTCCAGGTGAAATAGTTATTGATCGCAAAAGTATACATTCCGTTTATGGTGCGGGTGTACTTGTGCTGAAATGTGCGCACTGGTATAAAACGTTTTTGTAACATACATAATAGCCACGCTGTTACTTAAAAGAAATAACAGCGGAGCTCCCACAATGCATGAAATGTGAGAACCGTTGCTGAGAACATCAAAATAGAATAGACACCGCCAAAATGTGATCGCTCATCCATTACTTCGAAAATGTTCAGCTTTTTTTCTACCGAGAAGAATACAAAAAGAAGAGATTCTTAAGCATTGTTGACAGCACGGCTTTATGAATTTCATTCCGAGATGGGGGAGAGGTTAGTGATTTTCACATTTTTGTTGTATTGGGAAGACATTCGTGGGGGTCAAGTGAATGGAGCCAGCACAGAATCGGCTTAATTGGAGAAATATGGGAGAGGCCTTCGCCCTGTAGTGAGTATAGTCAAGCTGATGACGATGATGGGAAGTATATGCTGGAAAAGCGCTTCTGTTTTGAGGACACAAAAACACATTTGCCACAATTTCAGCCCCGCAGATCAAACGTTTCGAGGGGTTCCGACACATGTGTAAATTTTTTCAACCCGCATTTTATTCTGCGTGTGCGGATTTCCTTTAGATTGTCATGGTTTACGAACCACCAGAGAGGCATATTCTACGGAATCGCGTTTTGAAAGCATTAAACGAGAGATACAAACAGGCACTTTTTCAAAAGTATCGCGCTATCACCAACTGGCTTGCGCGGCGACAGCGAGGTATAGTAAAATAAAACGAAATATTCTTTTTAACTGCATCCAAGACAAAGTAGAGCGGAATGCTGCTGCATATACTTTCTACTCTTACCTAGAGAAAAAGCCGGGAGCGCTGCACTTCAGCCCCCATGGGCTCGCTAAGAATCATGGGGTGGTGTGCTGTGTGGTGCAGGACAGTTGCATTTTTGCGATAACGCAGAGAGACGTTACTGAGATGCCGCCTTTTGGACACTGAAGCATGGAACCGCCTCCCAGAAGAAATTGTGAGTGTTGATTCTGTTGAGTTATTTGAAACTCAAATCAGGCCACTTCTGTGGGAATAGGAATGACTCTGAATATCCTAATGGTCAATGCGACTTTTGGTTTATGCGTTTCTCTTTTTCGCCTTTTTTTTCAATTGCGCCGTGGTTTGCTTCCTGCGCTGTTCCACTTCGATTTGATTCTTTGCTCTGTAATTTTGCTGTTCTTCCATTCCAGATTATTTGCCTTGACCCAGTCCTGTTTGAGCCTGAATAGGTATCTCTAAATAAATAAATAAATAAATAAATAAATAAATAAATAAATAAATAAATAAATAAATAAATAAATAAATAAATAAATAAATAAATAAATAAATAAATAAATAAATAAATAAATAAATAAATCATAAATAAATAAATAAATAAATAAATCATAAATAAAAAATAAATAAATAAATAAATCATAAATAAATAAATAAATGAGAAATAAATGAGAAATGAATAAATCACTATCACCTCGAGGCGCGAACGTAGAGCTCAAAAGCCACAGTAGCGAATGCGCAGAAGCAGACAACGCCCATTAAAGGTTCCTGTTTTACTCTTCTATCATGTTTTGCTCGCTTTTTGCAATTTATTGTCACAGTATTGAATGTTAGGAAGTTTTTTATTTTACAACGACGTTTATTTCTGCCTTACGTTTGGCCAAATGATGTAGTTCTTCACCCAGTAGCTATCCGCCTCATGATGTTTTGGTGGGCCATGGTGGTCAGTTCATTCATTCATAAATAATTATTCCTTATGATGACCTGATGCCTAGCGAGGAAGGCCTGGCGCCCTCAACCTCATGGTGGCGGAACTGGCATCCAGCAAGCTGCATACAAACTCCCCTAGATAGCGGTACAGCTTTCCCTCTAGGTAACACTATAGGGAACTCTATGTACTACTCTAACTAGCGTCCTCAACTTGGTGGTTCCTTTTTGTGCGTACTAACCCCTATGCAGCGAGGTGTATGGCCACGTTCTGAGTGTGTTCGTTTTGTGTCCTATCTGCTAAGTGTTTTTTAGCAAGTGCGTAATTTTTAGCATGACTCTTGGTCTCAGTTGTGTTGCTAGCTACTTTCATTTGGGCGATCTATTTAACTAATATACCATGTCACAAATCCAATGCAATCATTTATTCGTAAGGAACAATTTCAGCTCTTTCTTGGGAATGCTACATTGTTTATCGGAAACGTGTACTCTTTTATATATCAGCAGTACACTGTATGCAGCCGGTAACAAATTACAGGATTTTACTCACCTTCACTTACGAGTCGAATGGTGAAAGCCTTGCTACATACAGTTACCAGTTCTTCGTTCGTTTCGCCGTCGCTCTCATATGAACGATATCAGCCACGTCATGCGATCATAGCCACGGCATTGCAAATAATTGTTTACCTACCACGTGACCAACCATACAATGGAGTCCATCTCCTGGCCCACTGTGTGACATCATGATACTCCAAAGCACTTTGACCGATGCTTCCTCACCCCCGCTGCATTATACTCCGTAATTCTGGTGCAAACGAGCGACAGTGTATAGCCAACGCAAGCTTCAACTACTAACCAAGAAGGCATGATCTCACGCTAAAGCATACTATCCCACTAAGAAGAGGAATTAGTCTTAGATGTCCTGAAATAATTGACTAGAGTGACAAATAAAGTGAGAAACGCATGCTGCTATTCGTTTTGCACGTCTCACGGAAACCTTCTGCTTATAAATTTGACACTTCCCTCATTACTACTCCTAAAAACAATACTCTTCTCTCACATGCCACTGATTTTTGCTGATGTTAGTGTTTGTGGATTTGTATTATAAACTATACAAGCCTCTCCTTGTCTCTCTAAGAATGGCTACATTGATAAATTTCGGCTTCCCGATGTCGTTCAGTTTACTACCTAAGAAAAATAAAATCCATGAACAAGATTTTATTTTAATATTTTATTCCTCTGCTGCCCTGTCGGTTATGCAACTATTTAGCGAATCAAAGTGCGTCCCTGTGCAAGTTTTCTCAAGAGTATCTCAGAACTGGGTACATGGCAAACGTTTACACTCTAAGCCTAAAAACCATTAAAAACAAGAAAAAAACCACGCAACCGCCAACAAGGGCGAAACCAGAAGCAACACGTGCCAAGCCCCAGGCGAGGTAAAATTTCCAAATGTTGAGCATACCAAAACCGGAAAAGCAGATTACAACAAGCAGCCAAAATAACTTATTCCACTTGCCTTCTTTTCTATTTATGGATGGTGCTCACTGCCTCTTTCATCATCATACTTATCGTTCCTTCGTTTTCGCCGTTATCCTCACCTAAGTATCTGCTTGTTTTGATATCAGAACTATTTTCTCCAGTTGTGTCATGTGATAACCAGCAGATTTGTATGAAGACACGGTGTTGATTATATTGTGTGCCTAATAACAGGTGGCAATTTGTAAATTATGCTACAAGAGGCTACTAAGTTTTTTTGGATCCGCGTCAGCGCTTTCTTCAACAAGCAGCTGTACTGAACACCTATCTTCTGTCTAAAATCTTGAAACTAATCTTACACCCCAGGAAGCACATAAAGTGTGCTCGTTTGCGCCTCATTGTTTCTGGTCTGAGAAATGATACCTTTTTGAAGCAAAATTTAATAGCCCAATTTTATGCTTTTCGGGTCATAGCAGTACACAGCAGTAGTTCGTTTTACCCTAAAAAACTTTAGCATGCCATGGTAAATTCAAAATTAAACGCTTTGAAAGCAGGTGCTCGTTCGGGGAAAAAACAGTTCTCAAATATTGGAATAAATCTTCTAGTGTGTTACTATTTTTGTTACGGTTAATTCGTCATGAAAAATATTACATAAGTGACATTATTATACATAATGAGAGGAAATTACAATTATTAAATACCCACAGCAGCCCTTGACAATTTTTCAGCTTTGTTTTTTTTTTTATCTGTTCTAAAAGAACTCGCTCCGTTTTCACTGTGAGGAAACTTCCGTATTTTGAATAACAGTTTAATTATCGTATAACTCCTTCGGAAGTCACATTCTATATAGTGGTAATCGCTTACTCAGAAGCAGCTAATAATATGAAAAATGAATGAAAAGTAATTTATACTCCCAGGAACCCTATGCACAATGCGTTGAAACAGATAAAGGCTATAAAAGTGGGCAACAAGAAAGCATAACAAATATCGAAATTTCCTACAAGGCAATTAGAATACGCGTACAGAATGCCAGTTGATAATACCAAAACAAGCGATCCTTAGGTCCCACGCCTTTTTATGCGAACAGACTGAATAAGGAATTTATTTTTCTGAAAGAATATCGTATTTGTCGACGGAGTATTGTATCAAAGTAATTTAAATAGCTATAACATATTTTTACAGTGTTTACGTTACTGTTGACCTCGCCACGCTCTGCGGATGCGCGACCATTACCGTGGTGTGAGCAGTTTAAAGATGTGTTTTAACGTTTCGAAGAGTTATGCTAACCGATATGACGTCACTCTGCACGCCGGCTGCCGACCAAACAACGCATCGCCGGAGAATTATTTGGTGCCTTATCTCACCTGTACCAGTGTATTCGCTTTTGGGACCACTTGGGGATATTTAACGTGCGCTCACATCGCACAGCACACGGGCGCCTCTTCGTTTCGCCTCCATCGAAGCGCAGCCACCGAATTCGGGTTCAAACCCGGGTACTCTGGCACAGTAGTCGGGCGTCTTGAGTCGTGAGAAAAAGGAGGAAGGTGGCATTGAAAACAGACAGAAAAAGGCGCATAGCCAAGCCAGCCAATATTTTCCAATACATGCAAGCCATTTAATAAGCATTATGATATCATGCGGAACACCGTCCTCTTCTAGGGCTATGAATCGAATTCTACTGGGGTTTAAAGCGAAATATTTGTCCAAAGTTCGCTGTAGAACATCCCAAAACGAAATTTGTGCAAAGTTCGCTGTAGAACATCCCAAAACAAAACTCCTGTCCTAACAATCTATACACACTTGATCAACAGTCTCTGGCTTTCTACCCAATATATACTTCACACCCCACCGTGGTGCAGTGGTAAGACGCCCGACTACTGTGCCGGAGTTCCCGGGATCGAATCCCGACCACGGCGGCTGCATTTCGATGGAGGCGAAACGAAGTGGCGTCCGTGTGCTGTGCGATGTCAGCGGACGTTAAAGAACCCCAGGTGGTCGAAATTTCCGGAGTCCTCCACTACGGCGTCTCTCATAGCCTGGGTTGCTTTGGGACGTTAAACCCCACAAACCAAACCAAACCAGCATAAAAATTTATTTCTCTGCCATCGATGTCTTCACAGGTAGAGCCCCTACAAGCAATTTAGGAAAATACATTTTCACAGCAGGTAGTCCAGGAATCCCTTTCACATGTTTCAGTACATTTTTTCCTGGCCAAGGAGTGTACTGTGCTCGGCTACTTTATCGGAAGCGTTTGGGAAAACTCTCCAACCTTAACTGGAGGCTCATTTGCGCTGAAACCGCTCATAAAGCTTGCGCTCTGTTGACCCTCATGTTGCGAGGTAAGTTTGACCATAGTGCTCACCTGGTTAGCCGCGCATGGTTAAAAATCAAAAACCGCCTGCGACGAGATTGAGGAGCAAACGATGCCAACGCCGAGTTAGCTGAGCTTCTAGCAAAAGGCTGCTGTGGCATCATCTGGTGTCGCTGGAAGAAAGTGCCGCTTTTCGAAAGCGTCCAGGCAACCGTAACACATTTTGTTGCGAAAGCAATACTCCGACAGCCAAAGCGAGATCTCGGGTTGCCGCAGCTACGGTATTCTCATAAATACATCAGTCTGCCATGACATTTGAATTCGCGTTACCCATACGCCCCAGGCGGGAGCTGCCAACTCGGGTGGCTACTTGCATATGGAAAGGTGATACCTGAATCAGCCTTTTAGAACCGTTTGCATTCTCATTACACCTACACATATATACGGATTTGGTTTAAGCGTGACTTTATATGTGGGCTATCTTACGCTCTCGTGCCATACCCTTAAAGGATGAACGCAAGTGGCCCCAATAATTTAGCACCTTACACTGAAAGGGCGTCATAGGTGAATAACGTAGGAGGCAAAAGAACCTTCTGCCGTTACTTTCGCAATTCAACTAGGGTTAACCAGAGCTAAACCACAATTAAGTTTTGTAATGATGCTAGATGACGCCACCACTGCCCTTCAGCGGAAAATTGGCTTTTGCGTCTTTTGCTCCTTCAGCTTCGTCACAGAGGGTTCTGGTTCCTCATCATGTGTTACCAAACCAGGTAAGAACCACTGTAAGGCCTACAACACAACAAAAGGGGCAAAAGAGCAAAAGCTTTTATACTTAGTTTAACTGTAAATGAGCCTCCGGTTGAGGCTGGACAATTTTTTATAACATGTCGATAAAGTTGCAGAACACTGTATAATGACCGTTATACGTTAACAACCAAGATCATTCGAATAAGTCCTTTGTACAACCTTTTTTCGGCAAGCAATAAATATTCCATTGAAAATTTAGTTCATGAAAACTGTGCGGCTTGTACAATATCGCCAAAATCACTGGCATTCCACCAACAGTGTGAGAAGCAGTTCCCGCAAGGAATACTGGCAAAGCTCTTGCTAAACGTAATTGACAAATGGTACGTAGAAATGGATCATTTGCATCTCGTAGGAAAACGACAGGGTTATCAACTTGACCCCAAAATAAGTGCTACCGAGAGAATGCAACATCACCTACTCAGGAAAAAAGGTTAGTTATTTGTATACTTATTTACAGATACCGCAATCGACGAGGGATTTTACAGGTTGGGAATATAAAATAACGGTCAAACAATAATTGTAGGAAACAGAACGAAGTGAAGAAGAACATTGCACTACCATATGAATACGACAACATGAAGAAGGAAAATTCACTGTCAAGTAAATACAACAAACATTATTTTTCAATACGATGCACTGCGTGAGAAGAAAAGAAAGCAAAAACGAAACGCATATTTGAGCTTTTACGTCATTAGCTCAGATTGGTGGTAAACAAATACAAAGAAGGTTGAGTCACTGCTATGTTGTTCAAGCTATTCCAGCCTTCTACAGTTCGAGGAAAAAATGAACGTTCAATTGCAATCATTTTTTACATGGAATGATGTCATTGTTAGGTGATGCCTCTGTCTTAGGGCATATTCAGAAGAAAGTGTAATTATAGAACTTTTAATTTTGTAGTGTTCATTTTCAATCTGATACATAAACTTTAGCGTGGAAAATAATTTACGCTGTGTTAGTAGTGACAAGTTGGCTCGTTTTAAAAGTTTGTGACGAAAATCCTACGATGAAAATTGTTGTATATAAAGCGAACCGCCATTTTCTGCAGCCTTTCGAGTTGTTCCATGTTGGTTTGTGCTAAAGGTTCCCTGATAACTGCTGCTAATCAAGCACCGGAAGTATAATTGCGCTATATTATAATAAACGGGCATTGCTTGTGGACAGTTTTAAAGCTCTTCGGAGAATACAATTTACAACTGGCTTTAGCGGTTACTTTATCAGTGTGGAGCTTTCATTTCCGGTGGTTGGTTATTCACAGCCCAAGGTATTTGTATACTTCTCTGAATAATTGAAAGTAAGCTTACGTTTTTTGTGAGTGACACATATATAAACAGTTTTTTCAAAATACCGCATGGATATGTTCGACTTGTTTTCTCATGATTTGAAGCCTAGATAAAAACTTCAAACACCCTCGATATTTTTTGTATCTTTATCCTTGAGCAATGCACAATCTGCATTACATACCATACTTTGCTCACAAAAACAAAAATTGCATACGGTTGCGCGAGAATACATTGGCATTTTTGCCCCCAATTTTTCAGCATTGGTTTCTATTGTCGCCTGTTTTTCTCAAGTGGGACCCCAAGATACATTGTCGGAGTCGATAACCCCGCAATATTGACAAGTAGTGAATGCGTTGTTTGCCATTCCCCATGTCAAATCCCCAAACATTTATGCCAATTAACAACGCTACCACTAATCTTGCGAAATCGTTTGATGTATTCACTGTTTAACTAAACCTTTCTTAGTCTCACATATATTTTTGTATCGTCGGCATATACTAAAATTTATACTTGACATGAGTGCAGTGAAAACTCAGCAAATAAATTGCTGGTGCGGACATTGCTGCACAAAAAAAATGATATATATACCAAAGAGAAGTGGCGATAGTCGACACCCCTGCCGCACTGAGCCTTGAACCGGCATCCTCTCGCAAAGCATCTTGTTCGCCCTTAATCTTGTATTGCACAATCTCTACGCCATTCGTACGCCCTCCACCAGGAGCGCTCCGACACTTAAGTGGTCTAGTATCGGAAATAACACTTCGTGTAAGACTGGGTCACATACTTTCCCTAGATCAATCTCAAGCATGGCTACGACACCATAAATAAAATTACAGCACTCCCGTATACTCCTGGCTACTTGGATGTAGTAATAATTGATTGACCTCTTTATGCCGCATCTACGTCGTAGTCTCCTACAAAATAATCTCCAATAGCTAATGCAAGAGGAACGCCAGGTGCCTGTGGCTTAGAACAAAGACATACACTTCATTAAATCGCTTTTCGAAGAGGTGATGATAGACCCAGCGAGCTGCAGAGAGTGTAGCAAAAGAGGAATTCAGCACCACTATGATTCCTTGTTTTCAAAAATGGGCAGTGTGCAATTTATGGTAATCTTTGTTCGCACAAAAAATGGCGCAAAGGATTTCAGGAATAGCGTGCAAACGAGCTTTATTCCTGAGTACTCACCGAAACCAGTGGCGGCAAGTCAAGAGTAAAGAAGTTTCCGCCGCAAAGTGACAGTTCCTCTGGACGAATGGAGTTGTGCAAATAGGCAACCTGCGTGCGTTTGAAATTATAGACACTCTTTCGTGCACCTGAGACGCAGTGCGGAAGTTATGAAGCCCTTTCCATTTTCAAATTAAAAGTTATTTATAAAAATGACTGTATTCCTCCAATAATTGTAAGCGACGTTTTACAAAATCTCAGCACTTTAGATAAATTTGATACACGAATATACCTGGCGAAGTTCCACAGGTGAGCTTTGTTACATAGGTGTTCTGACTAAGGTGTCCTTTATTTCTTGAACCTTCAAAAGGAGAGAAAGAAACAGCAGTCAGTTAGGTGCTCGACGGCTCGTCTAAAATTGATGTCACACGCCGCACTTGGTGTGATAATATCGCCATAAAGGTTTGAAACAGTTCTAGATCTAAGCCTTTGTGCCGATTGCGAAATTCATCTAGCGTTTGCTAGTAGGCGTTAGCGCTGTACTTTAGCGTATGGCCCAATTTAAAAAAAAAATATTTTCAGAAAATTGGATGTCGCGGCATGCTGTCCTAGCATGAGCGCTTAGAGTATTTTATGAAACATGAGGCAGCTCCGCGTAAGAGAAAGGGTTGATGACCTCTCACGACATAACTTGCACCGTACAGGTTTTACAATGCTGCCTCAACTCTACCAGACATGTCCGTAAAGGGCGAAGGAGAGTTTGAAATTAATTTTAAGCGCTTATATTTATGCTTAAAGCGCTACAGGCGCAGAGAGCGGGGCAATGCTAGCACTTTACTATGCCAGGTAACCTCGAGGGTAGCCTCAGCACCAAGACACTAAAATCGTGGAGCAACCGTCGTTCTTGCGGCTACAGTAATTCAAGTAATTACATTTAAAACAAGTACTCGCCTCATAGCTCAAGGCGTGACTAAGGCAGGCCATGTCGATCAAGTCCAAGGTTGAGTAAGAACAGTAAGACAAGGTCAAGAGCAGCTGGTTACCGGGGACACCCTTGTAGAAAATGCAAAAGACAGATATGCAGCCCACGACCAGTAGAGCGGCGGATGAAGCCTTCAAGGAATAATGCAAGGTGGTGTTGAGCAGTCTTCGTAGTTTTCCGATAGATCGCAGACTGAGCCTCACTTCTTGCAGTTCCGCGACACCGCCGGAATCCATCGCGGCATTGCCCGTTGTCGGTAGCACCGTCTTGAGGACGTCGTGCTGGTGGCGAACGTACGTGATGAGGACTTCGCAGCAGGGTCTCATGAAGATAGAGTGTAGAACATCATAGAAGAAGAAGAGGAAGTTGGTGATAATTGTGCTCATATTCAGCACAAGATCCAAGTAGTAGTTGAGGTCAGAGTCTGGCGTGCTCATGATGACATGGACGGTGGCAGCGAGGTTAGCCGAGAATACCACTGCCATAAACAACCTGGATCAGAGGGAACCATGTTTGCATGACAGCAGTATAACAATTTATTTTTAAGTAACCAAACGTAATCAAGGACATGACGACGATAGGGAGACTATTTATTGTATATACAGTATAATGAATCAGCCTAAATTCAGCAAATTGAAAAATTTTATACACTTCAAAGCAAACATTCAGATAAGAGATGGAGAAAAACAAATATAATTTTATTATTTGTTGAATATCTTCCATCAGTTATCCAAAGAACTTACATTTCCATAACTCAAAAGTAACTTTCTAGACTTAAACCACATGACGTTGCTTTCTGACCAAAACTTATCCGCAAACGCAAATGAAAACTGCGGTAAACTTACCACTATTGTTTTCTCAGCATTGGTATTAAATGCCTTTCCGAACTTTCACTTGGATGCTGGCTCAGCGTTGCTGTTTACGCATAATCTGAGCTCTTCCTTCTCTACTCAACTGTTTCAGAGTATTAAATTTTGAATATATTCATCTATAAACAATAAATAATTTTTATGCCAGTATCTTTACAGTCTTTTCTCTATCTTGGTCTCAGTTTTTTTTCTTGTCATTTCTGTGCTCCTTCCGGAATCAGCAAAAAGTCCCCTCATCAGAGTCTGTTTGTTTAAGCGGCTTTAAATTACATTTATGGCACGTAACCACTGACTTAAAGTAGCACTTAAGAATGAAACAGTAAGGAGACCAACGAAGAAAGTTTCTCGTCCTGTAAATTTCAGGGTAATCTGTATTGACAATAAAAGGCGATTTGATCTTTGTGAGCACCGGTAGTCACACTCGGCAGGGTAAATATAGTGCGAACAAAGGCCAATAATTTTATGTAGAGAACCATCTTAGAATGCGTGGGGTAATTGTCGTAGTGCGGCAACCTCATGGTTGCACGTCATGAATTAAAACTTCAAAGCATTCAATGACGACTACATAACTTATTTTTCTTAGAACCGCACAATTGCGCAGCAGTGGGAGTACGGGCCACTTTTGAAAAGTTGTGAATTTCGCTAATGCATTCTTTAGTCATACTGTAATGATTGGCTCTATTCAAATATAGATTCAATTTCGTGCTGAAATTTGTTCTCTTTAATAGAGGCGATCCTCTCGTGAGCACTGCCAGCGCACTTGAAAGATGCACAAGAAAAGAAATCTTGTTGGGATACCTGAGAGTGTAAGAGGTCCAGGATTTGTAGCGATATTTCTCACTGAAGAATGCAGTCCTCTTCTCGTACTTGGCAGACTTCCTGAAAAACTCCAACATCGTCCAAGAGCCGAGGACTGCACTGCAGAGGTTGACAGTGACCTTTATGGCCACGGCCGCCGGAACGACCAAAAATATTGACCTCGTGAAAAAGCGAGCTTCGACTGAGAATCGCACCAATTTTGTGGCGACAAAAGCGATATTCATAGAAGCGAAGACAAGCAAACAGGCCAATGAGTACACAGTGTACCAGGACTTCCAGGCCACCACCAGTTCGTCGATATAATCGGTTTGTAAATTCTTTATGAAAAACACGCCTGCGGCTCGGCACAACCAACCATATATTTTGAAGTGCTCTGCCATCCAGCTGCCCATGGCTGCCGTCGTTCCGGGCGAAGCAGTCACCGGACTCTGCAATAAGACTATTTTTTGTTTCAATAGAAGACGGTTAGTTTCACAAAAATATTGTTATCACAGTGTTCCGGCCTATCACCCGAAATATAGGACAAACTTAAGAGAATTGAATTATCTGTTGTGATGTCAGTCCCGAAGTTTTATTCTGTCATGCATGTTTGTTGGAAACAATCTCCTATGAAATTATAACCTTCAAACGAACTGAACTACATTATTATAAGCTATTACCTACGGAAAGGGGGCGGTACCTGTCTTCACTGAAATTGAAGCCTGACCAATGCTGTTTGCTGATAGATGAATATGGATTAGAGAGTAGAAAAACAAAACAAACATATATCTACAAAACGCATCCCACGAGACTAAACGGTATTATACGGCATTATATGTAGCTGGTGCGAAGCGTTGCCCTGTGTATTTTATGCCGTCTGGCCTCGGCCCATATAATGATGCTTTTACAGATCCTGCATACATCTAAAATAATCTTTAAAGGTATACGGGTGGTTTCCCTCCTCAAATCACAGACATGGACAGTATGAAGAATGTCATAAGTATATATTATGTTGCAGATCCCTAGCCATGTGGCGTGCAGCTTTTGCCCTCCAGTGTATACAATACCTATAAAAGCAAAAAGAATCAATTTTTTGAATAGCGGGATTTGAAGCCAGAAGGTTTTAAGAAATTTTGTGTTGGGAAGTCGATGAAGCAGTTGCTTTAGACAACGCTAAGCTTAGGGAAAGGCTGTGGGATAGTCTGACTGAGGTAACTAGCACCGAGAAAGGCTGCAATCAGACGTAACGGACGTATGACGTCTTACGCGTGTTGCGTCCAATTTTGTCCTTTCACGGCGCCAATTACATCAGTCATGTTGAAACAACTTGCCCAAAAGCACGTACTATATGCTTCCGCCTACGCTTCCCTAGAATGTGACCGGCAAGGCAGTTCTCGCGGACGAAATTTATAGCTTGACTGCGAGTTGTCGTTGTTCGTTTGTTGTTTTAGAGCAACTGTGGACCTTAGAGGCGCCCCATGAAATAGTGTGCACGTAGAAATGCCTGTACCACGTAAATGAAACATATCCAAAAATACGTAATTTACTCTTTAAAATAATGGGTATCATACACATTTCTGTCACCTATTATTACGGAGCACTGTTCCGTTTCACAACAAACATTTGATACATGGCAATTACTGAGCCGATTCAATTCGGTATAGGAAACACACGGCTCAATTCCATCCTACTCATCCGAAATAAAAACTAATGCATGCCAGGAGAAACACTTTAGGCTGTCAAAAAGTTGCTGCAAGGGATTCAATGCAGCTATCATAGAGATGTTTCCATGCAAAATTCACTAGACCAGAATTAAAATCAGCTTTTGGCTTCGGTAACCCCGCCTGTCTTGATTCGCTTTACAATACACGCTTTAGCCCTTGGACCTATCACTGTGTGATATGATTTTGTTCTGAATTGAATCGGGCGTGTGTAGCTCGCCTCTGGCGGAGTAATATACAAAAAATGAATAAGTTGTACCTCACATCAAAGTTAAGGTGACAGTAGCCCATGCATTGGATACGCAAAGCAATCTTTAAAATCTGCCCAGAACTGTGTCACAAATGACATGTCTGCGAAGTAGTTTGGCTGAAGCCACTGAACGAAGCAACGCAATAGAAATAATTTCAGACGATGAGTAAATAGGTACTCTGGAAGTACTTGCAGTAAGTGTCTGTGAGTTGTGAAACTTTTTGCCGTACATCGTCTGACACGGAAGAAAGATCTGGTTATTAAAATAGCTAAGGCAACCATGCAGATTCCACTATATCGGGTGGGCATTCATTTGCAAACATCGTGAACTGCTATCTTACCTCAACTACATCAGTTATCGGCTCGATCAACTATCGTGTTCTTCAGATAAAGAGATACATGCCGAAGTTGATGTTTCTGAAGACTCTTCAAAAATTTAATTCCTGAAGCCTGAAGCCGTGGTTTACGCAAAAATAAGCCACGTCATCGAGGACCATTCAGTAACAATCTTAAGGGGTCCCCTCATCAAATTAAGAGTAATTGAGCACATAATGTGCGAACTCTCTGAAACTATACACACGTATCTCTGCATGTAATACATAACATAAATTTTCTTTCTGAGGGCAGGTTATGCTAGAAGCCACAAAAGCAATGAAATTTCTTAAGTGCAAAGAGATCATTCTACTGCAATGCTAATTTTTGTTTCGTGTCGGCCACTATTGATGCAGATGAATTAACGGTCGAAGATAATGAGTTAGATGGTTTCATTTCACCTTCGGCAGCAGCATCTCACTCCTATCAGGAAACACGTTACCTGGCACAGTTTTATTTTATAGCACTTTAATTGATTTCAGATGCATAATTTTTGTGTGTAATTTTTGAGCACATTACACAACACGGAATATTTGCGTAACTAATTAGTAGGCCAATTCGCTCATTGACAACGTCCATGATAAATTATGCTGGCATGCCACTTAAACTCCATGTCACCGTTTTAGTGCATGAATAAAAAGTGTTAAAACCTCTTTTTCAAAAACTGAACTACTGACTCACCTCAAAGTTACTGAAATCGGCAATCGCCGTAGTGTAAGAACTGAGAGAGCACCACCCGCTGACTGAGTACGTGTGCAGCGTTTCTTAGCGATGGCGCCGAGAGACTCGTTCCTGACCCCGAATAAAAGTAAACGGAGCATAAAGTGCCAACTTGCCGCCTGCAGGGGATCGATGCGAGGAGGCTCATCAGCAGTACCAAATATGCTCCCGTTACAAGGCGAAAAACAAAGCAAGCGTGTCCTTATGCCTTGAATGTAGTGTGCCCAAGTTAGCTTATGCACGACCAAGCAGGCGTGACTTCGCACTGTGATCAATTACTTGCGGGAAGACAACTCTTTTCGCCTCACATTTGTTCTTGTCCACAACATTGGTGAGGGTCGCCATCAATATTCACTCTTTTAGTGAACAAACGCACCCTCGTTTGCATTTGATGTTACGAAGCATGGCTGCGCCACTCATATTTATTTCATTCCCGCATGCGCAACTGCGGCTGCAATTTTCATGCTTCATTTCAAGTCATTTATACCATTACAGTTTTTTTTTTCGTGTGCGCGCAATTTAATTCAACATCTCCCCTTCTGAGGACATTCCGACATTATCCAAAGTAACTAGATGGCTTAAGTGCACTAACTCTACCAATGTTATTTTCAGCCTTATCTTAGACATCACATTCACCCAGTCCATCCTCACAAATCGCTTTTAATGCACAGTCACCGGAGGGTATCCTCCGCCACTCACGAGGTAATTGCGGGTCTGCCGCAAGGATCCGTGCTTGGATCATTGCTATTCCTTATCTTTAAAAATGACCTCCCCTCTGGCATAGCATCGTCCATACATCTATTTGCCGATGACTGCATGTTAAACCATTGCATTTCTTTTCCCGACGACCAAGTAACCGTTCAGAGCGACGTATGTAAAAACTGAAGCCTGGTGCTGAGACTGGATGATGAAACTCAGCGTAACCAAATGAAAATTTAATGCAGGTCTCACGCAAACGTACTAATATTTCCTATACATATTCACTAAAGACAACTATCATATCAGAGGTTTTTTCCCAAAGGTATTTCACCGTCCTAATCAGCAATAAACTACATGGAATGAGCATATCACAAAACTAGCAGCTGACACTTCAAAAACCCCAGGCTTCATTAGACGGTCACTCACTATCACAGCCATCCATTCGTAAAATTGCGTAAAAACTTTCATTTGTCCAACGCTCGGATGCGCATCCGCAATTTGGTGCCCTCATCCGGTGTTCTTATTGTGACCTTCTCTTCAGCATCAGCAGTAATAAAACATCTATCGGTAGGGTTTCAGCTCACTAGCCCTAACACGCAACATTTCAAACCTATGCCTGTTCCATAAACTTTACCGTAACTTCTACCATCTCCGTGATTCTGCATTAGTTTTACCAGTGCGTATATTATCTCGTCTGTTCACCTCCAAGAGAATTTAGCGCTTACATGAATCTACTAACACATTCAACAAATCATTTCTAACAGTCGCAGTTCAAGAATGGATTCAGCTTTTTGAATATGTAAGTGAACGTGACCCGACTAGATTAATAGATCGCGTGACATGTCATTTCGCGTCATAACCGAGCGCTTCCTTTTCTAGTTTATTGCACCGCCTCCATCATTTGAAGGGTTTGTGTTTGAGCCTAATGGCTGTTCTGCCTCAATTTAGGCCATCAACAATTGTTTTTATGTTACCTCTCCACATATGTAATACCTCACCCAGGGTCCTTAAGGGTATAATAAATTATGATGATGATGAGTCGGTCTCTTAGCCGTGTGGTGGAGCTCTTTTTCTAAACTAGGCACCAAAATAAATTCGGATAATGACGTTAAGGAAGCTAGTGCGAAAGCCCTACTTCACCAGGCCTATGCATCTCATCGAGTGTGTGCGCATTTCGCAGCGCCTACCGGATGTTCGCTGTTAAGATGGGCATGTGAGATCATATTCTAGCTTTCTAGAGCTATTGAATACTGAGCAAGACATGCTGCCTGCATCTGGTGCAGGCAGGTTCTTGCGGCTTGACTGAAGGGGTGTTTTAAACTACTGCGAGCGGCTCAGAGCAGTTTGCCATGCCATCGCACTTACATATACTCTTCGATTGAGATGATCATGCCAGGTTTCCGCCATGCAACCCATATGCCATTGTATTGTGCTGGCGGCCGCGACAACAATAATATTTTAATAAGAAACCTGTCAAAAAATTATTCCAGTAGTACAACTACCCTTCTTAGCCTCCTTGCAACAAAATGGTATCTATTAGGAGTAATTATAAAAGCTGGGAAGAAAATGATGCTCAGCATAACATCTTGAGTGGACAACTTGGAGGCCACACATTTCTGCAAAAATTCTGCCCTTATGGCAAGCAATTTGTTTTTGACGTGATACGTTTCCGCATATGCGATGTAAAGTTTCTTATCATGTTGCTATGTGAATACATTACCTTATAAAGACAGTTTGCTTTACGATTTCCTCTTCTTAACCTGCCTTCCGGGTGTTCTCAGAGGTGGCGAGCTGGGTGCTGTTTATTGGTAGCGAAAATAATTGCGTCATTATATCTTTATTAGTGTTATTTGTTATTCCTCAAATTGATGCCGTGAGGTTCGCTCTCGAGGTATCAGATATGCATTTCGTTGTGCCCTCCAAGTCTGGACTTGTTTGCACTAGTATCACTGTGTACGTTATGATGGATCCCGCCATCTGAAAAGAAAACGTGTCAAAATAAATGAACATCGAGAACAGACAATACACGAAGGTTTAGTTTGCAATTCTGCAGTCACAAAATATACCCTGTTTACCGCATTACTGAGTAGAAATGTTTCTTTTAAAACATGTTTTTGTACTGACTACGCTATCGAAATCTATGGCAGTCCTCAAATTATTTACTTGACAGAATTTAATTTCAAACCCGTAATTCAGGGTCAATGAAGCCTTCACAACTTAGATCAGGCCTACATGCTATAGTTCTAAATTAAAAGCAATAAGCACCAATCTTTAGTTAATGTTTTAAACCTTTCCGAATATGCACTGTTTTTGGAATCATCAAATGTGAAAATGTTGCCTTCGAGCAGCCCTAAATTTAGACTGCGCATGTGATCTTGGTTTTTTCACGGACGCATTACAAATTCTACAAAACCCTTCTATTGCACAAAACTTTCATCAACCATGAAGTGTATAGATCCTTATACTGCGGAAAGAATAACAACCTCATATATCAGTAGTATATTTGACGTAGCCAAATTAATCAGGCTTTGTTAACATGCATTTGACAATAATATGGAAATTTTGCTTGTTTGGTGTGACTTTGTTACACCGTGGCAGTGCAGCAAACGACAGAACGAAAAGTGTTGCACGTGTTCATCCTCTCGTTCTCTGCCCTTTTCGCTTATTTCGGTAACAAATATAGGACGCGGCTGGTCGTAGAAGTGCTGTACAATCATTATGATCTTGCAGGTTCTCAGTAGCGCCGATATTATGTTTTATACGTGCAATGCAGCAAACGGGTCCTCTCCAAGTATCTCTTTCTTCCTACAACACGCATGCAATATGTGAAGTGTTCAGAGTAGTGCAAATTAATCTAACCAATATCTCGCTGGCTGGCAGGTGACTAGCATTATTGAATAGTGTTCCTGTTTTAAACGGTTAAACAAACTCTAATCACCAGAATGGAAGGTTATATCTATACTACTGGAGTGCTGAACATATTTGAGATAAAATACGGTATTATGATAAGGTTGAAAAATTTGCGAAAATAAAAACCAAATTTTTCCGTTCACATCGTAACCTCATATCTTATTAGCGACTTACGGAAACCAGCAGCCCCATGTTGATTTTGAAGAAATCATTGCCGTGTAAGCTGATGTCATCTGGGTTGATGCTGTTGTCCAAATAAATGATCTGGAGAATGAATTAATTACTGTAAAGTAGAATAAAGCAAAACTTATTCTCGCGTGCAAAAGTTCCAACCGTAACAATTTTGCATAACGCACTCCGAAATTGATAGTTTGAAAGTGGATAGCGGAATCAAGATTAGGGAATGTTATAGTGGTTTCTCAAAAGGAAGGCATTTTGAAATTTTCTGGGTTGTGAAAATAACAAATTACAAGACTGAGCTTAAGTATGACTAAATGTAGAAGTGATAGAAGCCACATTAAAGACCTGTTTTCAATAACTGCAGTGATTTCATTCCTACTACCTTCCAATCACTAGCAATCATCATTATCAACTAAATGCACCATTATTGTCATCGCTACTGCCATCCCCACTGATGACAAATAAAAACTAAGACCAATTGCTCAAAGTTACCTTGAGAAACTGGTCGCAGTTCTTCTTGTCAAGCGTAAAACTTTGTGAACCTTTTTCCCAACTTAGTGGACTCTTCCAATTTTACCGATCGGCCCTTATAATTTAGGTTTATGAGCGGTGTTTACGATTTTTTGCGTTTTGCGGAACTTCGCTTCTTTATGAGTACTTATTCCCTCTTTCACGTAAAAATGTAACAAAGAATCCATTTCTATACTGTCCTGGCCTCTGATTGCAATCAAATTGTATTGGGCGTGATGTGTTGACAAGCGTACGTAAAATGCCGTTTTCCCTTGTACCAAAATGTTTTTCTTTAATTTTTATGCCAAATTCTATCTGGTAAAGTGTGACTTAATAAATATTTCGTTTATTCTGTTAATGTCGGCTATGTGACACACCTTAAACCATCGAACGCTGTTTTATTGCCTCCGAAGACGCGATATAATTTTAGGACCTTCTACAAAGAACACTGAAGAAAGATTGTTTTGAATTTTTACTGTGTGCGTTACATAATGGTCACTAAATATGACCTTGAACCCTTTGACCTGATTTTCCTCCTTGGACTGCAGAGTCTGTTGAAGACGCACATGCTCATTTCCGCCAGATAGTGCACCAGCTGACGGACACTTACAAAGACAGCGAGTGTCAAATGGACTGGCTCTCATTATAGGTGTATTGTCGTTCTTTTCAACCGTTATAGAGGAGTTGCGTTAAAACATTTTTAATTGTGTGGTATAGAATATTTCAATTTAACTTGTTCGCCTACAGGTTGATTACGTTAAATAATGTATATAGATGTTTACGTCATTTAAGCGCGTGTAATAAATACTGTGCTGTAAAAAACCCATCAGACTTTTACGAGCCCGGCGTGGTGTAGTTGCCAACACGCGGTGCTACATGCGGATCCGTGGGATAGTAGTTCGATTTCTTTTGCAGACACATTACTTCTTCAGTATTGAGGAAATTTGAGCTAGTTGGTACATGATTGCAAATTACCAGCACTACGAAGAGGAACAATAACGAGTGAGGAAGGAAATGACAAGCGCTTGTCGTTGTGCTTCGTCTCTTGTTGTTGTTCCTCGTCGCAGCGCTGGTAATTTGCAATTACTTCTTCATGCGGTGGAGATATGCAGCGAATGGACACCAACATCACCATGAGTGCAGAAATGTCTCCGCCTTAAAATACTTTTTCTTTCAAGAAATGTGTCTTCGGACTTCCAGCAATCTTCGTAACAAAACGTTGGTACTGGAAAATAGGGTTTAACAGCGGACATAATATTTGTAGCCAGGAGTCATGTTTGTTCAAAAATTGTATTCAAATTTTATACAAAGGCATTTCAAATTAAGTACATCTGTTTCAACCTTGAAATTTGGGGTGCTTAACAGCTCACCATAAGCATTCAAATTCTGCGGTCACTTGTGCTTAGTCTACTTATTTTTTAGCGCTATTTTTCACCTGTGACATTTCTCACCTGAATGTTGAAAGCAACTGTGCGATCCAGAGTCAGAGTTCTTCGGCATAAATTCTTGATATTTTCTACCTTAAAGCAGATAAGCAAATGCGAGAGGATATATGTAAGTATGCACATAGTATACGTCACCTTGATATCAACTTTACTTCAGGCGTTTTATACGGCAACAACCCAGTAAATCATGGTAATTTCTGGCTTGACAGGTATTCGGCGCCGCAACTTGTATCACAGCATCAAGCTACGGTTCCGAAAGAAACACATTACCCTTACCTTATGTCAAAATATAAAAAATAGTTAGATAACGAACGTGATAATTTTCTTCAGGACAGCCCAGAGTTTCGACACAAAAAGGTTTGCAGTAGGTAATCTTACCTGCATGCTTTTCAAGTCACTAAGATCACCGGCTGAGGCCCCACTTCAACTGCGTACAATATTACGGATAAGCCATGGCTGAACAATCAACGCCAACTGCTCCTAAGTTTTTTATTCGTGTTTCTCCTCACCATCTAAAGGTTGGCTAAACAGCTTGCTTCCGTAGGAAGCATTATGCGCTATAAAATAGGCAGTATTTCTTCTCAGGTGAAAGCTGGGACGAAACGCATCAGTTGGTAACTTACTATTACGCCTCGCTGCCGTGGCCGCAAACAAATTTTGCAAGGTCATTAGATGTATTTGAGAGAATTAGTTAGACATATATTATCAGCGTTACAAAGCACGAAAGGTTTGTATAAATTTTAGCATATGATGTAGTGCTTCCAGCCCGCAACTCCAAAGAGGCATATGGCTTGGATGCGTCCAAAAATTAATGTAACCACTAAGTAAAGCTCCGGTGCTTCATAAAACGCAGTACGTTGAGTTAAATCAGCATGAAGAGTAGGTAAACAGTTGCTGCATCGGCCATAGGCACATACTGTGGTGTCACAAAGGTTTAAAGGTAAGCACAAAAATAGCATCACTTACAGCGCTGGACAACGACTGACCGACGTTCGCGAGCCTGAAGAACTCGTAGGAAGCGAACGCCGAGTAGCCGATCGCAATCCATATCTCAGTGCTCTTCATCCCCTGAGGGATGACGGTGTACAGAGTGATACAAGTTACCAGAAGGATTCCTATGCTAGAGACAACAATCGACTTCTGCCAGATACCGTTGATGTGGTTCTTGAGCTCTAAAACAGTCGTAAGCTGGATCCTCGTCGCTTGAACTTTCTTCGCTGCCACTTCGCATTGCAGGCAGTTATCGCCTGCATATTCTTCCAACTGTTGCTTGAGGAAGGTCACGTATCTTTCCAGCACATCTGCCGAATGTCGCAGGGTGAGAATGTTTGCACTGTCGTACACAAAGAAGAGGACAGCAGCAAAAATGCAGCAAACTCTGTCAACGATCTCCTGAACATTCAGTACGTCGCAGATGTCAACCTTTTGTTCCCGGTAGAAGAGCGCCATCATGTAGCCTGCGAAGTAAACGACGAACATCATCGCTGTTGAGAGGTCGGACAACAAAAAATGCCTCTGGCTGCAGCACTTGCACGTTGGAATGCTTATTTCCTTCTCGAAACGGGCGGCTTTCAGAAAGAAGTCGAGAATCTTTCGGCAGCTAAATACCATTGTCAAGAAGTTACTGCAGGCATTGAGAACGATGACGACGTTAAGGAGAACGAGAAGGGACTTGGTGAAGAATCTGTATGTGTCACCCAGTACAATCGGACTACGGGTAACAATGTCGATCTCGAACCACAGGTAGAAGATGAAGCATGCGGCTGCGTAGAGGCTGTACCAGTGGACCCAGATTACCTTAGGAGACCTGTAAGCATAACAGCAATGTCTGCGAATTAAAGAACGACGTCTAGATAATGAAACACTTTCAATAAACTCGAAATTATAGTGATTATTTATTTACAAAGTCGCATAATCTTTCAGCAGGAGTAAAAAAAGGCTTTTAGTTTTAGGCCACCACTTGGCTGCAATATTCTATGTGGAATGCTTTTAAGCTTATAAGTTTTTACCCTCGTCAGCAGTATTCTTATTTATTGCAGTCATAAGGTATGCGATTGAGTTTAGGATTGCTGCTTGTAAGTGCCGTCTTATTGTTGAAAATAGAAAATAAACATCTTTCCAGAACACATGCTGCTCACTACCGGTCACTGAAATGTTTCAAATGTAAGCTTTCCATAAGCAATATCGTAACTTCATTGTCAAATATAACAGGTACTTAAAAATGAAGCGTAAGAAGCAACAAAATGCAGTAATTAACCACATAAAATTCGTCAAATGTATGCTTGAAGAGCATTAGAAAAGTTCGAATAGCAGTCCTACCTGTATAATAAAGAACTCATTGGTTTTTTAAATTTTCTCAAACGCAGTTTTGCAAATAAAATATAGCAAAACCTTCAAATCCACTGCCACGTTCACGTAGTTAGAACTTTTCGCAACTATGGTACGTAGTCTTGCAGCGTCATGTACAGAAACAAACTCATCCCTTCTGAGCATCTACCTTGGAGGCTTGGCCAGCATGTCCTTGACGAAGAGGCAGCCGCAGTGACGATAAAGGCGGGCTTGAAAAGCAAAGCTTCTGAGCATGTTGCTATATGGTGATGGTGTGTGCTCGTCTTCTCTGCGGTAGCCCCGGTTGTCACCATGGGCAGGCGATACATCATCGGCAATTGGGCCTATTCTAGTGAGTTTCGTCCGCGTTACATCATATGCTGATGCGTTCATTGTAGTTCTCGTGCTGATACCTGCGGACAGGATGTGCGACAAGATGGCAAGCACTCTTCTGTTGTATACATCTCTCACAGTGGTGCGTGGGCTGAGACCATTCGGATGGAAATGTTTTGAACGCTAGACTTCAGAGGAGTGACAGCAGTATTATTTCAGCATTGCGGTGTTTTTCTAAGGTACGGCGCACAACGTGGGTTATTAGTGTCAAGGTTTCCAAATTTCGTTTCGCTGTTAGCGGTAAAGCTTTACAGCTAGATGTAGACCATCAGTGCACGTTAAGAATTGTAGCTGCCGCTGTGTGCGTGTCTTCTGGGAAGGCACAACGATGCCGCCGGAGCACCTAACCTCCCAGAGGCGTCGCGGCAAGTGGCGGCTTTTCCTGCGGATGCACACCTGCACTACAGACGTTTCGCGGCATTGCTTTGATAGACGTCGTAAAAGGTTTCGACTCCCTGAAAGAGTTCTTATGGGACCTATGCTAGATCAAAATGTTTGATTTAGTACTTTTCTTCGTCCTCTCTGAGCCCGTTGATGTTTTCAATCGCATAAAAAGCTGGAAATATGCAGAATGCACCGTCTACCGCAATGACGTCATCGACGACGTGCTCATCATGGGCGCGAATGTATGTTGCAGGTAGCCAGCGCAAGAATGGCCTGCAACCAAAGAAAGTGAAAACAAGAAAAACGGGAAAGGAAAGGAGAGCACGTTTTCAGTGCAAAAGGCAGGAATTTTCTAAGTTTCTTCTCGAATATAATATCCGTTAACGACGCAAACGAAAGTGCAAAATGCACTGAACATATCAGTCTCTCATTTATCTTTCCTCAAATAACACACTACATCACAGTAACGTTTAACATTCTAAAAGAAGGAAGACAAAATGAGAAAAAGAAAACTGGGAACGAGGAAAATGATACTAACATCTTTTTTTCTCTTGGGGGGGGGGGGGGGTTTATTTGGGCCGCTGCAGATTTAACATCCAGCCATCTGATAGCCATAAGCACTCGACATTCAAGGCCAAAGCCCTCCAAATAGCAACAGGAATAAACGGGAACACTGCCCAACATTTCGGGCAGCTGCAAACCCGGCGAGTCCGAGTTAATGAACTCTTAGTCATCCCTAATCATATTAATTACGAAGGAGCGAATACAATCAAGCAGACTAGGAAGACAAAATTTGAAGAATAATTTCTACTGTTAGTCAGCAAGCATTTTGTTAAACAATGAAAGAAAAAAAACTAAAACATAATGGAAACAAAAGAACACTAAGGCCGCTTCCTTGCCTCTGGGTTCGACGGTAACTGTTTTCTCAAAATTATTTGGCTCACAGCCCCATTCATTTATTTCAATTTCACTGTTGGCGTGCTATACATACGCGGTGCAGTAACAGGGTTTTTTTTTTTAGTTTACAATAGCCTCACCATAAAAATAAAATATCAGGTATCTTTCAAGAGGAGGTTATGCATGATCCGGCACCTTATGTTGCACATGAGCCACCACATCCTCTTCCGCAGTACCCACCAAACAGGTGAGCACAAAAACATTTTTAAAACGACGCAAAATCTGTATGCGGGAAATGATAAATATCTTCGATTGTGAGTCCACCACTCCACGAACATAAGTGTAATTTTACGTAATGAGGCGAACACAACAAGAACGCGCACGTTGACACTCGAGTAAGAGAGCGCCTAAGTCAAATATATCATTCGCAATGTGCGACTATAATTCAGGAATGCGACAGCAAAATTCGCTTTACTTTCATAGAGAAGGCATCCTGTATTCGCTCATGAAGGTCTCCGCTTATATGTTTGCAGAGAAACAGTGCAAAAGAGGCAGATATTTAGTCCGAGTGCTTCCCGCAGCATAGCAGGTACTTTTTTTGGAAAACGACTCATAGAGATGCCTAATCAAGGTAAATATAACACAGGTGTGCAAACCATAAGCAAACATGAACAACGGGATAGCCTCTGCAAAGATTTAACTGAGGGGTAGAGTTTTTCTAGTCAACACAGCAGCGGTTTATAGACCACATTGGGTCTCCTGGCTTGCAATCAAAGGCTTCGGCGAACTGCGGCAGGCTCGCCACTCCAAACAGGCAGGATGCATAGGCCGTCTCGAAGTCCAGCGTTCCAGCGCCGTCCCGAGATGCATTCCGCGATGTGCACAGAGAGAGGCAGGCGCGTTTAAAGAACAACGCATTTGAAGAGCGGACGCGAATCTTGTTCTTAATGACAATTAGGCGGTCGAACTCGCACTTCGCATCGTGCGCCAAGCGCATAGCTTCCACAACGCTAAAAGCCTCGTCGAACTGACTGTCCGAGAGCTGCGCGTGGAAGTGGGTTGAATATCGGCCGTAGCACTGTTGGATGGAGGTGTAGTTCCCCAGTGTGTTTAGGCTCCACCGTGACACTGAGTCGGATGTCTCGTTGTCCGCTATCCTTGCCGTTGCCGTCATCATCGGGTTGAAAGTCTTTCGGTCTAGGAGGGACAGTACCTTGCGGGCCACCTGCGTTAATACAACCGCAATATTGATGAATTTGTCGTCGTTTGCAAATGGGTAGTACAGGGGAACAACGGCGAAGAAGGCAGGTATATACACCGTCATTGCCTCGGGGTCCGTGACCACGTCCGAATCCATCAGGATACTCATCTGGCCGTAATCGCTGCTGTTTATCGTAGGCAAGAAAAGGCAGCTCTCGATGTCGCGGGCGCGCAGAGCCACCATATTCGAGAGGAAGCCGTCGACCTTCAGGTGTTTACCGCTGTGGCACTGGACTGAATGTTTTGCTATGTGGGAGCCGTAGAAACGGGACATGCGTATCCTGTTGAGCTTTCCAAGCGTCGCGCTGCGGTCTCGTTCACTCATCCAGGATCTATTTCGCACGAGGACTTTCGCGCGCGTTGCGATAAAATTCATGTAGTTATCGAAGGCCACTTCGGTCTGTTTGTTAATAGAGAGGAAGCTGCTCATGAGGGGGAGTCAGATGCCTTCGTATGCTTCGGCGGTCGCCTGATAGCACACGCCCTTGACGGCATCAGCAGCGCGGTTCTCGGACAGCTCATAATCGTACTTCAAGACGTTTCCTACAAGCAGAGTGAGAATATAGAGAGGCCTCGCCACCGAATGGGTGTCTATTAGAACGACCTTTAGGTCTCGGCAAATGGCCTCTGATTGCGTGATCGTAATAATCACCTGTTCTTGTAATGAGAGGTCCTTCTCAAGACCTTTTCTCCAGATCTGCGCAGAGAAACTGTGGCAGTTTATATCATCCAGTCTTTTTTGGGGAGTATTATCCTGGACTGCGCTCTTGGCCCTCGTTTCATCCATGTTAAGAACTTCGTCGATAACGGCGTCGCTGGCTTGCTCTTTCCCAATCGCCTTGATGGCGCTGCGCACGTAGTTAATGAGGTGGGCTCTGTACACGGGTCGGACCAAATCGTGAAATGGAGGCTGCCTTCTGATATGCAGTGTCTTGCGCGTTTCGCTGAGTATTGCTTCGATGCTTACAAGCGTATGGAAACGGCTCACTAGGGAGAGGTGCAGGACCTTGTGAAAGAACTGCTCCCAGCTTCTTTCGGCGAGCAACTCTGACACGGGCAAGTTCAGGGCCTGAAATGCAAGAAGCACGTCGTGGAAAGGGCTTACTTGTTATATATGTGTCCGCTATAAATATTTGCTATTTATGGTATGATTACAAAAACGGAATTAACGCACAGTGCGTTTTCGGAAGCATTCATTGCTGCATTTGAACGCCGTAGACTCGGTAAAATAATAACATACTCTTATAATATATTTCTTGAAACACGAAAGAAAAGCGAAAAAAAGTGCTTTGTGTCTGAACTCAAATATTAGCGGTATTTTTTTATAGTCGTCTCGCCTGCGCTAAATTCTGCTTTCGAAACTTTCACGAAGTCTCTTCTGTACATATTTATTGGTTGAAAAAAAGCTTAGGAAAACCACATCCAGATCTTGCCTTGAGTACAATGTGGTGCAATGTGGTAGTTGTGCTTTTCGCGAGCGCACTCAAGCCAATAAAAGACGAATTCATGGCTAAGACATGGAAAGCAATTAAATTTTACATTTAACATAACTTACCATTTAATATTACAGTTAACATCTTTACATTTTGAGCTAGTAAGACTGCTAACATGTAGTGTTCATGGTTCTCAAGCATTCTTCAACGACAAGCATTCGTTTTTCTTGAGAGATAAAAGGACTATAATGATACTTTACATTGCGGCATGTCATTCCTGGCTTCCTTCTATATCCAACTTAAAGTGAGACTTGATTATTTGCTGCAGTACACTTGTGGTTGTCTCTGGCCTTGGCGAACACTGCCCTTTCTTTTGCTACTCTATTTAAGCTTATACAGGCTGCATTGTTATTTAAAGCAGCCCCCTTGTGTTTGTAAAGTAGTGACTCGCGAATGCCTCAGCCCAACCCTCTCCACGATACGAGTAGCAAAATGACATAATAATAGCAGTGACGTCGCACTGAATTCGCGGAGCGCATTTATTCGTCAGTGGCATTAATTCTGGGTGCTACCCTGTTCTAGGTAATATCTTGTGCAGTAATGGTTGGTTGGTTTGTAGGGTTTAACGTCCCAAAGCAACTCAGGCTATGAGAGACGCCGTAGTGGAGGACTCCGGAAATTTGGACCACCTGGGGTTCTTTAACGTGCACTGACATCGCACAGCACACGGGCGCCTTGCTTTTCGCCTCCATCGAAAAGCTGCCGCCGAGGCCGGGATTCGATCCCGCGTCCTTGGGAACAGTAGTCGAGCGCCGTAACCACTGCGCCACCCCGGCGGGGTCTTGTGCAGTAATGTTTGCTCACAGCGGGACTGCAGGTTGCAGCAACGAAGCTAGTTTTAACTCCAGTAGCGGTTTTGCCATTAAGCATATTTATGCCTTCGGAATATTAGCGCGAGAATTCGCGAGCATATGTCCGCTCGCATGACACACATAGCAGTCACTAGGATAACTTAATCCTCTGCAAGCATTAATGTGCAGCTCGGCTACATTCCGCGCTCGTTCATAGTGCCAGTTTAGGTGTAATACTCACCTGGAAAAGTTCTTGAGCGGAAGCCGCGATATCAGTCTGCTTCTCTAAAAATGTAAGGCAAGACCGATAAAATAAAGCAGCGCCTTGGCGGAGCTCGTGGTAGTCTCTCTTAGTGTGATTCCTGATCAGCGCCTGGTGCCACACCGTCGTCAAGTTGCGGGCCGCATCGATCATGAAGGATGATGGGTTCTCCGTTTCCCGCGTCCAATGGCCACACAAGTGCTGATAGAAGTCTTGACAGGGGCTCACGCTATGATCCATAAAGCTCTCAGTGAGTTTCGCGACCTGCGTAGTAAAAAGCAATGAATTGATATTGACAAAATTGCACTAGTTGGCACAGATGTATCACAGCTCCGAGAGAACCATAAACACGTAGACCAAGATAATGTATCGACAACGCATGTGTTGTCCGCGTTCGGCATTTGCGCACTGAATTTGCTCAAACAAAATTAGTTCTGCAAATACCGGTGCGTGATTGCAATAAAAGGTTGGTGTGGAATGTTAGTAGCCTGTGGTGGACGCGCGTATTTCCTTTTAAAACTCCCGAAATTCAAACCGAAAGCTCTCCTGTTCACGCTTAAAGACCACGGACCACATCATACAGATGGGCGCAAGCCATGCGAGATATGCCCCGTATGGTCTGCGGGGTTATTTTTGTCTACAGGTCCAAAAGCTGAAGCCGAAAGCTCTAGCGTCCACTTGTAATGACCATGGATCACGCAAATCACAACAGATATCCAACGTATAGTCTGTGGTGTTATTTCTGTCTACTGTTCCAAAAACAAACTGAAAGCTCACGCGTCCACTCGTAAAGACCGCGTATCACACCATCTAGATGGGTGAAAGCCATAAGTGGTGTGTCCCGTGTGGTCTGCGGGCTTATTTCAGTCTACTGTTACAAAAACCGAAACCAAAAGCCCTCACTTATACCTGGAAAGACCACGGACCACATCATATAGAGAGGTACAAGCCATAAGAAATATCCCCCGTATATTCTGCAGGGCTATTTCAGTCTACTGTTCTAAAAACGGAAACCAAATAATCTCGCCTTCCTGTAAAGACTAAAGATCTTATCATCTAGATGGGTGCAAGCCATAAGAGATAAGCCCCGTATGGGCTGCAGGGTTATTTGTCTGATGTACCAAAAATAGAACCCAAAAGCTCTCGCGTCCACCTGGGCCCGTATTTCGAGTTTGCGTCGTTATCGAAGTATCGCTATCTCACGTGACCTCGAGTCATCTAATTTGACAAAACGCCGGAACCTGGTGTTAACACTACAGAGCTGGAAGAGGCGGCAACATCATGTTCCGGCGCTTCACCCAATCAGATGGCTCGATGTCACGTGAGATAGTGACACTTGGATAACGACGCGAATTCGGAATGCGGGCGCAGTATAGACCACGGACAAAATCACCCAATTGGGCGCAAGCCATAATATATGCCTCGTGTATTTGTGAGGTTATTTCTGTATACTGTTCCAAAGATGGAAGCCAAAAGTTCTCGCGTCCACTTGTAAAGACGCCAGACCATATCATCTAGATAGGTGCAAGCCCTAAGAGACATGCGACCTGTGCTTGCGGCGTCCAAGTCAGCCAAAAAGTAAACGTCGCCATCAATTCATAGTCTCAGTGTAGAGAAGAAAGCTCCTTAGGCCGGAGGCCAAGGTACTGGAAGTATAGCAAGAACTGGCTTTAAAATGCATTAAAATGACACTTTTACGTTGCGTGTACGGTCTCTGGCCGAATGTGTACGGCCAGCTCCTTTTAAAATAGGGTGAAGTCACCTCTTCGCACTGTACACTGACGCAGGGCATGTCTGGGATTTTTTTCTTCGGTCGCAGAACGCTCATGAATCCCAAGATGGTCATGCAGCCTATGACGGCGAGGATAGCACTCAAGGACACAAGGGGTAGCGAGCGGACGTGTCCACCATCTGCACAAGCAAAATTACAGCAATCCAGGGATTAGTGTCTGTAAACACAGCATTTGCGAAGTATGCGATAGCAAAGCACAGCGAATAAATTCGAGCTATCAGGCGCTGTTTGGCGGACGGCCTTTGTAAAAGCAAGCAGCCAGAAAGATTTTCTTCTGGGGTGCATTGAGCGACACGCAATGCGTCATCAGTGTTCCCTATCTTTTGCTAATTATTAAACTTCCGTTTTCCTTTTCAGGATTTCATGAGTCCTGCAATGGCTCCACACTACTCTACTTTGACGTAGACAAGCCGGGTACGTTACTTTTGGCGTAGTCTGTTCATACACCCGCACTATCTAATAGCGCGGAGCTCTGAAAGTACACTTGTGCGTGCTCAAATATTCTTTAGTGTCCTACTTCAAATGGTTGTAAGAGTGGTTTTGTGAGCATGATATTTTTGTACTGGTTTTTTATCGTTCTGCATTGAGCTATCTATTCTCGGTACCCTTTCTAGACTTATTTAATCATCCCTATCCAATACCTTGTACCTTTGGTGTCCGCCGGCATCAGGTCACAAGAATGAATAGTCAACGTCTCTCAGGTTATTGGGCATTTTTTTTTTGTGTGCAAACAAAGCTAGCTAAGTGCTATTATATCATCGAAGTTTTCAAAATTTACTATGAGAAAGGGCTTAAAAGTAGTATAGCAGGAAATGTGGCACGTATATCATTAAATACTGATTGAGTTTTAGCCAAACAATGTGGCTAATGGCTGGGCACTACTGATTCACGGCTAAGGTGGCGGCGACCAACCCCATTATTCGGTTAAATAGGGGCAACGCCACAGTCACTGAACCACTGCAGCCAGTGCGTAGAAACTGTCATGGCTGTCTTACCTGCGAATCCGTATTGAGTCGGCACTTTCACACTCGCATCAAATACCTGCCGCTTTTTAGTCACCTGCTCTATAGGACATCATATCGAGTCCGAGGTCCCCTGCATCTGATGTGTGACCGAGCGATGTGCATTGCTCTAGTCATGCCCTCCGTTGAGATAGTTGCATACAAAGCTCTGTCTTCGGGCTGAATAAGAGTGCTCTGTCAGTATCCTCAGCGAAATCATTTATGACAGAAGCGCAAGGCAACTTATTTGGCAAGCAGTCTGAATGATTTCCGTGTTCTTGATTACTTGCTCGATCAACAAAGGGCATGGCAATATATTATTGAAGTATTAGAAGAAGTACTTTTAAAGAAGGAAATCTAGTCTGTTAAATTTCAACGAATGTGTAATCAGAGTTCCTACAGGTTCATTTCACATGACATCCTCGCCCCACATGACGTCATCGCACGAGCGCCGTCCGACATTTTTTTGGTCACGTGCGCCACGCTGCCTGGTCGTCACATACCAAAGTTGACGTGTGGTAGAGTCGCACGACGGATAAAGTCGTGCAGCACTATCGCGATCTGGCATTGCGTGACTATAGTGAGCTAGAATATTCTAGAATACTGCAGACGTGACCCTTAAGTCAGCGAGTTCCACCGCTTTGCTCCCGTCCGCGAGCAGCGTTTTCGCAGTTCGGATTCATGCGCGAACGACACTTTCCTTTTACTTTTATTTTTTGTAGCATAAAGCATTCCAGCCACACCCTGGAGCTCAAGCATGTACAGTCTACTAAAACGCCGGAGAAAAGCGGGCTTTGAGGGACTGACTATTACGGCCGCAAAGCAGGCACGAATGGGCGTCGCCGACCATTTTAGCCCGACGCTTAAGTAGTGCGGGCAGCGGTATCTCTGGTCAGCGCCTGGTCTGGTACCTACAGCCACAGGAAAAAGCTAGCAAGAGCTAATTAGTAACGTGCAATGGCCTGAAGGTATTCCTCGCTTTCCTCCAGCGCTTTAGGGCGCTTGCAGTTGCACTGCATATACGTACTGGGAGCAAAACGGAAGCAGTCCGAAATGTTATCCTCCAAGGGTTGAAAGTAGCATGTTTTTGAAGTTGTCATTGAGTAAGAGCGATCACTTGCACATACACAACCGTGTTTTTATCACATTGAGTGGGACAGTCAGCACAGCAATGATTTAGCAAAACGACGCAGCAGAAGCAACAACGCAAGACCAGCCACAGCAAGCGTCTACTCCAAAACATTGACAGCTGTGCTGTTCTCGGAGTTTTTACACCTGCAGGACCTATTGCCGCCTCCGTAGACAGCACAATTGACCATTATTGTAGCAAATATACAGAGTTCACAGCACCTTGAATCGTCCGAACTGCCCAAACGAAACCTCAGCAGACGACAGCGATGACCAAGGCTATGGCGGACCGGAAGCAGAAATGCTTCATTTTTCCGTCGTCCCCCGCACGGCAGCCGACAGTGAATACAACCTCTATTCACGATTGTATATATATAAACTAAATAAAGAACAGCCGGTGCTTACCTCAGCTCAAAACAATTTAGGGGCCGCTGAAATGCTACTTGCGGTAAAATTCTAACACAAGAAATCTATAGCGATTATCTTTATGTGCATTTGAATCAAAGTGGAAAGCTTTGCGTGGAGCCGATAATTTAAAAACAACGTTTAAGAATGGCTCCTGGCGACCGCTCGCAGCCGATCTGGGCGACACATCTCCGCGCACAAGCCTCCCTTATGACGTCATTGTGGCCTGCTGGGCGCTCCCACTCATTGCGCGGCGTGGTGAGGTGCCGCGCGACTTGTTTTCTTCTTTACTTCCCTGGCCTTGGACTAAGTTGAGGAGGTGAGGAGGAGGATCATTTTCGATCGCCTACATGTTCGATGCTAATGAAGCTATCTTAATATTGCTACGGTCGGTAGAGTCATCAAAGATCCCACTCAGCGATCTGTGCTTTAACGTCCGGTGGACCCTGTGCTTGTGTCTCACTCGGCGTGAGTGTATCAGTGTTTTACGTTGTGTGGACGCCTCCTGTCACGTAACATCTTGGGGGAGGTGCGGACTTTCCCATCCTCCGCGTCCTAGCATTTTGCACCAGGGAGCTTCGCCACAGTGGCTACACTGGCACCGCCACCATGACACAACCCGGCAACTCGGCGACACCTATTCTTTGTGCACGTTTTCTAGATTTAGTGAACGCCTTATAATGGGTCCTTTAAGGCGTCGAAAGCAATGTTCGGCATAATTAGGCATGCTTTTGCTTGGCGGTTTAGAATTGAGAGATTGGCACAGAATTTAGGCAAAGAATTAGGCGCCCTTTAGATGAAATTGAATTGATTTACTTTAAAAGAAAGCCACGATATCTACCACTCGTTTTTTTTTGTGCACATCTGAAGTGCGCTGTAAGGAAAAAGGGGAAGGTGAAAGTGAAAGTGAGAAAGAGGGGCCGCAGTGGACGTCTCCTCTTTCTCTCATTTGGTTTTTGGAGAAAGGAAACACTCATGATCTGTCTCTTTTCTCGGTGGGCGCTTGGACAGAACGGAATATCCCTGAAGGAGTATATATCATCTCTGAATATCTATTAAAAAGTAGTCCCCTACTTGACAAGCAGATGGGCGCTAATTGGGAGGCGAAATGATTTATGATGCCACTTTTAATGCTGTACATCGAACGGTTGCGTCAAAAATTGATATCAAGTCACATTATATTTTTGCTGCCACTTCCTACAGCATTCTCTTTATACTTCTTTACGAGAAAAGTAAGAGTTTTGCTTTAATAAACTCACCTTAAGAGATAGGACGGTGCGACTAAACGCTTTTAGACATTTTAGAAAAGGTCATATAAGGTATTTTTAGAAAACCCTAATAAATTTGTCGTCGCAGCGGGATCATGCAACGGCATGCAACTGTACTGAAAGATATTGAATAGAGTGCGCATGTTTCGTTTTGTCATCAATGCAATTATATGCAATATTTGTAATAATACTCACTCTGGTTGGCTATCTGGGGAACCTGGTTCTGCTGCACCAGACCCTCTTGGGTTGCTGTTGAATTCGAAAAAACAAGGACAAAAAGAAGGTACAAGAGAAGCAATTGAGGAAAACGAAATAAAGCAAAAAAATGTATCGATGTTCAGGTGCATTGCAGGAGTCCGTAGGAGAAAAGTATGCACTCACAAGCGATTGTACAATGCATTCCCTCTGCAGATTTGAAATTATGGCGAGGGTGACAGATGACTGAAAACTGGCGTAATTCTCGTTTTTTTTTCTCTCTATATTTTCAGCGCATCTCTGATGAGATCAGCTTACATCATCGCAGCCCTCGACCCGCGAGATACGCATCCTAACTGCCACAAAGACCAACGCCAGGCAAGAGTTCGGGCCCTTTGCAAAGCGCGCGGAACATGTCCGGAAACCAGATATAGAAACCACGGTGATACAAACCTACAAAAGTGAATACACATTCTGTGACGAGCCAACCTCCCCACAATATATTGTGATGGTATTTAATAGACAACAGGGTGCGATAGCCACCAGAAATCTAACGGAAGAGCAGTGGGATGCCCAGCAGACAAGCCCCACCCTGGATGACCAGTGTTGTCTCCTCGACGGGACTATAGGTCATCGCTCGGATCCACGGATCCCTGGACTCAAGAGGCTGCCCAACTGTTTATAAGTTTACCTATCTAGGCTTCTGCTGTAGCTGTATCATAGATGGGCTTTAAGTAGGTAGCTGGTCGATTCGTTACACGACGCGCTGAAATTTACTTCAGTCAGAAGAGCCGCACGTTACAGAAGACATCGTTACATAGACCATGTACCGTTGCAAATAACAACGTCGGCCGAACATAATAAAAGAACAGAGCATATGAGAACAATATGCTTATTCGAAGAAGGATGTGATGCTGGTATATTTTCAACAGGTTCATTTATGATACCCCAAACTGTAAAAAAGAAACCTTTAAGAAATTGCGTCTTAAAAAAGTTTCATCAACTTAACAGGTTACTTTAAAAAGTGGATTTGAAAGCATTAAGTTTGTGGAGGGGACGCAAAACTGCGTTTTCACCCGTGCATGAGGTACATAGTGGATGTCATTACCTTTTACCTTTATCCATTTGCATCAGGTTGAACAATATGAAGAAATGAAAAATAACCCGCATTCTTTATCTGGTGCTCACAGGACACAATGAATGTGACACGAAATTTGAGTTGACTGTTTCCTGACTACTCTTCGACTAAAGATGTGAGACAACACATAGGAAAGAGCATGCATAGACAGTGGTGGATCATGAGAGGAAGCAGTGAAGCCTTCCGTATTCTCTGGTTGCGTAGTTGGTACTATGTATTTCTTGAACATGACAAAGTCAAAAGTTACGGAAACCATATTTTACTCATAAGACAGATGCTGCTACTTACGTTCTAGTAAAAGGGAACACTTGGGCCTGTTGGAAGCTGCGATAGATTGGAAATGTTAGTAAAGAAAAAAAGAAAACAGCAGTTCAGCCTTTAAGCATGAAATGCTCCCGTTGAAGTCTACCTTGAGGGGACGTCGAAATAAAACAGAGAGACAACATCCTGGCACTAATTTATCTTCATCTGGGCAGCAAAACACAAACTTCCGGTCACCAAACGATACTCCACGAAACGAGTTCACTCTGTCTGACTTCCGCGCTCTCAACTAAGAATATGGTACCACCGTGCCTATATGCTGGTGGGTAGAACAACACCCGACGCTGGCGGTCGAAGCGGCGGCAGCTCGAAGAGTACTCAGCTATTAAGAATCGAGCAAGTCAGTGTATTTTGTCGTCAGCTCATGGCGCGTCTTTCTTTGGGAGATTGTTCTTTGGGAGACTCTCTGGTAGCATTTGAACGCGGTGCTCTTCCATGTTGTTGTCAGGTCAGCGTTTCTTCGTGGCCGCGTAGACATTTGCACTACTTTGATTTTCCCTGCCTCAATGCCGCTAACGTCAAAGCTGCTTAAGCCGAGATGTGGAGCCTCATAAAAGGAGAGGTTGGAAGCATTGAGCGGAAAGAATTCGCTTTACGAGTTATACGCCCCGGCAAAAGACTGCCTGCTCGCCTGTGTCGATAACGCTATTATTACGTGGCCACTCACGAAGGGGACCAAACCATAATGGACAGCAGCTGCCTACCTAAGGCGGCAAAATTGCTGGCGATCGCTTCGACGGGACGAGGAAAAACTACAAGAACGACGGAATGCGCTGTCTTGTCCGGGGAAGGAAAGCTCGTAGTAGGATATGCTGCGTGCTAGCCAATAGTGCAATAGGCCGATTTAGAGATCATGGCTAGTACCATCTACAACCAATGTGCTACGCCCGTGAACCATTACTGATGTAAATTTAGTTTAGCACGATAACAGAATAGCCGACGTCCAAAACGCCAGAAAACAAGCTTCGCTGCCTACGCCTTCGTAAAGAGTTACGGCGATCTTGACAAATTGCTTTCAGGAACGCAATGTTACTTCTCCGAATGCTCGATGTTCTGATGGGGGCTTATTTTCTCTACTCAGAAAAGCGATAAATATGTTCAGTAATATTCGCGGCATGTCTGGGAGCTGGAGAAAGTCAAAGGATGAATTGAGTTACAAACGCTTCTGAGAATTGGTTAATAAGAGTATATATTACCTACAACTGGAAACAATATATCAACGAGTGGATGCGCATTTTTTCAACACTTTTAAAGCTAAAAGCGTTTCGACAAATCTGTCAGTATCCCTGAAGTTGTTTGAGGCTAATCTTATTTCTAAATCTTTTGTAAAACGAATGTAAGTATATTATTTATCATTTGAAAACCGTATATCACCTCAAGACATTTTACTATATAAGCGTACTAAGCATGCAGTGGTATTTAACTAGGTAAATCTATTTAATAGCGCCTTTCAGAATAACCAACCTTAGGCGTAGTTAGGCGAAATGTCCCTTATATCTGTGATTGAGCATAAGGGCGTTATATAATGCTGAGAATTTCGTTTATATAAGATATGTCGCTATCATTGACTAACGCCACCGCCAGGCCCCGCCGGGGGGGTGCAGTGGTCAGACGCCGGACTACTGTGTCGGAGTACCCGGGTTCGACCCCGACCTCGGCGGCTACGTTTCGATGGAGGCTAAACGAAGAGGCGTCCGTGTGCTGTGCGATGTCAGCGCACGTTAAAGATCCCCAGGTGGTCGAAATCACTCCGTAGCCCTCCACTACGGCTCCTCTTTCTCTCTTTCTACATTCACTCCCACCTTCCTCCCTTCTCTTACGGCGCGGTTGCGGTGTCCACAGAGAACAAATGAGACAGTTACCGCGCCTTTCCCTTCCTATAAATCAATCAATCACTGCCAAATCGCCAAATACAACCTTTAGAGGCACAGCTGGGCATTACGTTAATAAAACTCTCCAATGCATAGTGCAGTTAAATACAAAAACTAGCAGACGTCCGCTTGCTAGAAATATGGAACGTCCTTCTTGAGGCTAAATAAAAAAACTCTAAACCAAATCAGTTAACTCATTAGCGATTAAATGGCTTGCGCAGCAGGCAGCTTGACCTTCTGACGCCATGTTCTCATAAACGTGGACACCATGCAGGATTTGTCAAATGTATGGCGGACGTAGAATTGGCAGTTGCGTTGATGAAGTGAGAAGTCGATCAGGTGAAGCAAATCCCGAAAGAAAACTTACCCGACATATCCTGCTCCGAGGGAGGTCTTGCGTCCGTCCTCTGGCGTCTCATTTGCTAGAACGAAATGAGGCGAAAAAAAGGCATAGATGAAAATTAATATTCCTGCCATTATAGTTATGCATTTAACCCCGAGAAGGATTAATTATGTACCTCGATGCAGTAGTATCTGAGTTGCATCCCATGAATTGCTTGTCGACCAGCAGGTGCGCATGTGTTTACTAAAATTAGAGCACAGGTATAACAGAGTAAACCTCAATGACCAATTTGTCAATCACATTGATGTGAAAGTTTTAGTTCTACCAGCACACGTTCCCGCTATCGTGGCGCTGTAGTCGAACTCGTGTCTCGAATTTGCACAGCAATTTTTAGTGATGAATTTTATTTTGAAGTGTTGGAATCAGCGTTTTAAGTAGTGGAGAGTTTCAGGAAGTTGCCACCACTTGAAGATCTTTAGCTTGTACTCAAATCGCCCAGTACAGAACGACCTTACATTTCAACTCCATAGAAATGCGATTAAAGTGATAGGAATCGAACCGTTATCGCAGAATCACTAATCGAGCGCCGTGACCACTGAGCCACCGTGGCGTCGGAAAGGTTTACAGCCTTAACCAGACACGGCAGTAATTGAATTACAGTAATAAAATTACTGTAATGTAATTACTTTTTCGGTAATTTGTAATGTAATGAATTACTTTTTCGGCTTAGTAATTTAGTAATGTAGTGAATTACTTTTTGGTAGTAATTTCGCAGCAAAGTAATTAATTCCTCTCGAAATTACTTTCACTAAAGTGCGCCATCACTCCTTCAATAGACAACAACGTATAGTGCGCGAAAGCAGGAACGACGTACTGCAATCCGAAGCCAGCGCAACGGATTGGCAAAAGGTGACAGAATTGAGCAGAACTATAGTCATCTAGAATACTCTGGAGAACAAGTTGTTTTGTTTAATAACTTTACTTAGTTTTTCCATTTATGGAAACTAGAAAGTAACTTCAAATTAATTGAATTACTCAGTCGAAGTAATTATAATGTAATTTCATTACTATTGGCGAGCAGTAATGAGTAATGTAATTTTATTACTTTTCTGGAATTTTCAGCGAAGTAATTAGTAATGTAATTTAATTCCTTTTCAAAAGTAATTTTGCCATGTATGGCCTTAACTATAATATGTTCGATCCTGAGTTTCGCGCCGTCGTCATTAACGTTAGCAGCACACCTGCCTCACCTGTGTCCTTGCAATGCGTAAAGCGAGGAGGTCTCCTCTGTATTTTAAGGTGAGAGGAGGTAGATAAGAATTTGGAGCGGGAAGGTGGGGAGATGGAGCGGCGGCAAACGGACTTGGGTATCTGCTTTGGCTGTGGGTTGTGGTTGATTGAAAATCCACCGCCATGCAAACATGCCACAAGGATCCACTACACCCCTGCTAGTGTTTCAAAAGGACATGAGCTCTAAAGACGGTCCACAAACCCTTCAGGAGCAAAGCTGTTCCGCTCCCTTCAGCTTGCAAATATTCTTGTTGGCGTACTTGCTCACTCGGGGGGTCCGTTCCAGTTTGTACGGTTTGACCAGATTGTCAACAGGCGTAATCATCAATGCTGCAAGCTATCTTGACGAATGTTCACATAAGCGTTTCAATGCAGTTCTGGGAAAGTCACGATTCCTTTCTGAAGCTTTTGTGAGAAACAAGAAACGAAACATGTTTTCAAACATTTCCGAGGCTCCATAATAGCAAAGTGTCAAACACTCGCATTGCATACTCCAGTAAGATTTTCCACCACCTGCCGTTATTCTGAACATTTTGAACAGCACTTGCAAGTTATTTCAAGTAGAGACAGAACATGCTACAAGATTTCTCACATGTTGCAGCAGCATCCGGCTTCGCGGTGGCGGTTTTCTCCTTTGGTTCTGTTAAAAAACGAAACAGGTTCAAAGAGAAATTGGGGCCACTGTTTGCACACAGCAATAAAAATTAAGTGAACTGAGTAGTTTAAGAGTACCTTGAATTCTCAAATTCCTGCCTAGAATACTGAAAGTATGTGCTGTTCCTGCTTTTCATAATTCTGGAAACATACACAATGTGGGGCATTAATTGATAGGCAGGAAAGTGGTAATTATTTTTTACTTGTGTTATTTAGACTGGACTGAGCTCTCTGTCCAAGAGTGTATTTACATCCCATCTGGACTGGAACACGGCCGGCACGCATGGGGGTTATTACTTGTGCTTTCATACTAAGCTGTATTATTCAGCCACCGTTGAAGGTTGGGTAGATTAGCATAAGAAAGTAGCTCTAACTTCATCTCTCCAAACCTCCAAGGCCATTCACGCCGTGTATTCAGCCGGAGTAAAGAAATTAAATCTCCATTCACTGTAATCTAATGCATACAGGATAGATTGAGGAAAGCTGCAACGGAAAGATTAACTTTGAGTATGTTATGCATTAGTCTGAGGAAACACACACTGCATGCGAGAAATAAATAGTAACAGTAAAACACTATCATTTTTGACTAGCGCTTGCAGTAAGTATATTGAGGTTCAACGAATAAATGAGATAGATACAAAATCCTTTAATTAGTCTGACGCTCACCTTCAGCCATTCCTTGTAATTTATAGGAAGACAAAGCTCGGAACACAGCTGAGACAAAACCTGTTAAAAGAGGAGACAATATTCAAGTAATTAGCGAATTCTTGCACCTGGAATCTGTACTACTAGGTTTGACTGAGGATTTAACTGACAACCGATGTTGGTAACTCCACAATGCTGAGTCACAGAGTATCTGAATACCAAGCGAAGTTGGTTGTGGGTAATGTCGAATCATGGGAAATATGATGAAGATAGCGTTACCGTGTTGGTACAATTAGCTTTGCGCTTTGCATGTTTTAGCTGTGCGGCCTGAGCTCCTAATTGCAATATATTCTGTGTCCATCGCAGTTTTGTTTTCAAAATGTGATACCCCCATCGCACGCTCCTTCAAAATGGTTTCCTAAAGCTGTTGCAAAGGCGAGTGCCATCTACAGACTTCAATACTACAGACCACAAACAAATTTGAACATGTCGCTCCGTGGCATTATGTTGAAATCTGTGCTTCTCTATAAATCACGCTTAAGGAAGGAGAGTTAAAAAAAACGTGACTTAGTTGTCCCTTTCTTTGCATAAGGACGAAAGAAAGATTGGACGTAGATGCTTGATGTAGCACAGGGTTGGATACCAGAGGTTAGCAACAGTAGCCAAGCCTAAAGAAGAAAAGCTTTTAAGGGTATGGCAGAGTATATATCAAGATGATATAAAGATTATTACGAGTCCATCTGAAAAGCGCCGGGTGAGTGAACTGGTTCGGCACTTAAGGCTCGAAACTGCAGAGTTAACCTTTTCTTGAAGTGGACGTAATGACTACAGAAAAATGGTGATAATTAGGAAGCCCGTTATTTATCTTAACTGAGGTGGAGCTATAAGCACACTCATTGAGAGCCAATCTGTATGACGTATCTACCAGTTATGCCACGGATTTTACTCGCGCTTGCTATCAATTCGCAAACCAAAGCACGTATTCTGGAAGAATAATCTTGAGGTAAACTATAAATGTTTTTTTACAAGGTTTCAAACAACACTCATAAAAAATATAAGCTTGGAATAACAGCTTGATGGGGCTGAGTGTTGATGAGGAAGTGCGTGTTCAGTTGCCTATTACAGTTGGTAGTGTTGACTTTCTATTCACGTGTTTGTGTACGTTCCGCCGCAGTTCTGGGTAATATAAGCTTGATCATGCATATACCTTTGCGCATAAAAAAGGTACCAGGAACATTCTGCGTTTGATATTTTAGTGGTGCTGGTCATTATAAATTCAAAGAAATATTGCGTTTGAACGTTATAGCAACTTTGGACATTTTACTGGCACTGCAATTCACCCTGCAGTCTACTGTGGTGGCAAGCGCATAGGAAGAGTTGACTTACCCAATGCAAGTGGCAGGGGGTGAACCACAAGACGCGAGCTAGGTCTGTAAAAACTGTTGCCAAAGAGAAAAAGCTAGGCAGCACGCTTCCTCGACAGTTGGAAACGAGTGTGTTTCACCGAGACGTAGTTATCACAAGAGCCACTTTCCTCTCCTCTTCTTCACTCCTTTGGCAACATGGGAACATTGACTTGACTATCTTTTTTCATCGTGAGGTGGTTGGCAGTGCTGCTCTTATTTTTACACTATCGCAACTGTAGCTGTATTCATTTCCGCAGGTTTTTTGTATAAACGTGCTTCCATAGATGCATGAGATTGTTACGACCTTACATACGTTTTATTTTTTTTTCGACCTATTTATGACTCTTCAGAGGAATCTAAAACTGCCTGAAATACGTAGTATGATAATTAAGGTTCTTACCTATCGGCCTAGGGCGTTTGCCTAGAACTTAGGAAGGCCCCAAATTCTCTAAAATGATGCCCAGGCTCTAATAAAATAAAGCCGTTTTTTTTTTGTTGCAGCAAAAACTCTTCAATCATATTACTTTACCAGATATTGCGCGAGCGGCTGCCTAAGTATCTATTAAATTTTTCTTAGCGCCTCCTCACTCTACAATTTTTGAAAACATCAATTTCCCGGTACCTAACTTATGAAATAATAATAATAATCAATTATTAAGGTGACACCCTCAAAGGAAATGTGTCGACAAAATCTCAAACCAAAATGTGTCTGCAAAAAAGTGAAGCCAGAGCAGTGCGCGTGAAAAAAAAAATAAAATCTTGATGGTTTAGATACGGTTAAGCCTAATATATACGTAATGGCTTCTTTCCCGTCCCTCTCCTCTGGCTCCATGCTCCACCAATTGTTCGGCGAATTGCGCATTTCTCTTTATATACTCAGTCACATTGTTACGTTCATTGTCACGTACCATCGAACCGTACGCACATGTCATAGTAGATTACTTTGACTTATAAAATTTGCTCTTGACCTTTGTTAACATTGGAAACTACACCACAGCCACAAAGTCATTCGTGGTATGAACTATGGTTCACTTCAAGGTCATACTATTGTGTACGGAGACCTTGGTTTACATTGCTTATAGTGAAGATAGCTTCAAAAGTCAGATGCCGCGCCTTTCCTTTCCTTAGTCATTTTTCATATTAAGTGTAGGTGTCCACTCTTTTCCAGTTCAAGCTCCGGCTCTTTCCTTTTACGGCGGGGCTCAGGTGTCCACAAGTGAAAGTGTAACAGATACAGTGCCTGTCCTTTCCGGTAAAGCAATTACTATTTTGAAAGCACTAATGCATTCGCATCTTCCCCATCCATTTTCACTGCAGCTTCACTGGGGCTAACTGCGGCGCGTATCGCGTACGCCACATTTTGATCTTCAACTAACCTCCAGTCGGGTGACTAGCAACGACTCGCTTCTTCACTTTCTACTGCTTCTGCTTCGCTTTATCTACTACACAGCATACCTGCTTTCTCTTCGCACGTGTGGCGCATCGAGAGGGCGACGCTTGAGTCTTCTTCTGCTGCTGCTTTGCTTCTTCTTCATTGCACACCTGCACCTTCATCACACACCTGGTCAACTTTATTAGTGCATGGTACATATCTCCGCAAATATACAGTATTGCCTGTCACAATGCCACACAGCATTGCCGTCCCCTGCCTACCTTTTCCCTCCACCGCCGCCAAGCTAGTGCCGCGTCCAACATGACGCCCATTGAAAAAGCATGCGCCACTAATCGCTAGGCTGCTCGGCTCCTGGGGGCGGTAGATGCTAGTCGGAACAGCCCGATTTCTTCGTCTCTTCTGTCGTTTTGTCCCTTGCGGAGCCACCATACCGAGCAAACCCAAATACGCCGCCGGTACCCATCTGGCGGCCTCCTAGGACCTCTCTCTTCAAAAGGTCATCGACACCTTCGGGTCATCTAGACCCGGCTGTGGTATCTTTGACGTCCTCAAACATCTATGCAGGAGTCGCACGCTTTCGCTTTGTCAACTTATGTTTAACCCTATTAAATATTTCCTTACTTTTTTCAGTCCATCACGACATTATCACAACGGTTCGCTTATTATACCCCTCCTTATTAAGCACCACCTAGGCATGTAAGTTTAACCCTGTCGTTCACTTATCCCCGTAGCTTTTCCAAGCCGAGCAGTCCAGCTCAGAAATTAGTTAGAAACGAGCCTTCACTGCCTTGAGGGAAGCACAGAAAAATATTGCTCCGTTCACGAGGTACATAAGATACGGCCAACTTTTTTTTTTTTTTTACCGGAAGAAAAAGAAGCTAGAGCAGTTAGTGGAGCAGACGCAGGAAACAGCCCTGGATCGGTAGCAGACATTTTGAAAGTGACAAGTGAAAACCAGCATCGTGTCGTGTGCGAAGTTGTGCGACAGCTCTGGCTGGAAGAAACCACAGGCTTCACCTAATAGATGTAATTCACCTCATCACGCCGATTACATTGATTACAGAATTATTTATGGAGCGCGGTAATTTCAAGCCGCTGCCGCTAAGCGTACTTGTTGGCTCCGTTTATGCATTTTCTGGAGTACTTTTACTTTTCGAGGTCCTTGTTATGAACTGCAACTGCGACGGTAGCGCAGAAGCTGCGTCGGTATACCCGCTGACCCTTTAGTCCATCGACTCTATTTTTGTTATATAAATAAATTACATAATTAATGGCAAAATTTTGTGTGATGCAGCGCTGCAAGGCCACGAGATGCATGCTACAGTATTTTTGTCCACGCGGGGTTCACTGAGTTACGAGCTGAGAACCAAATCGCACATCAGGCAGTCCTTAGCAAGTTAAGGGGCCGGGCAGTGTGAGAAGAAAAAACGCCTCATCAATAGCGCGGGAAGCGGCCAGCGGGAAAGAAAACAGCGAGAGGGAAAACTAAGCACGCACAGTCATATTGCAAAAATTGGCTGGTTACGAAATGCTAGGTTCGGGAATGCTTTTCCCCTTAAATTCATTCACATTACACATGACGTCTTTATCATGTAAGTGGAAGAGCATAGTCAGTAAAACCTTAATATGTGCATTATACTACGGGTGGGTACGAAAATATAAGTGGACTCTTAAGGTCACTGTTTGTGGCGCTCTGCATCAGGTGACAACGAAGGCGCGTAGTTCGAGTGCAAAGTTTGCATCACAACGCAGAACGCTGAAGCTACATAAATATGTGGCACTCGGGAGTAGCCTCAGCAGTAATGAATGAAATACTGCGGGTAATTCATACTTCAAATTTGATCCGTTGGCGCAGCGGCGTACATCACATCTTAAGGGTTTCGGTACCGTCGCACGCCGACGCCGCTATCCATTTGTACCAAAGACGATAATAGGAATCCCAACATGCACTTTGCTACTCGCATATTGACAAAGTCAGAGAACGGGTTTTTTGTTATTACACACATAGTCATTAGCATACAGTCCTAAGATAACATAAAACCCCAGCTTGTTTCTAAACCGAACAAGCATGCTGTGCGTGGCCTAGTCAGTATCGTGTCTGGGTCACCACAAAATGGTCGTAGGCTCAAATCGCGCTTATTATTTAACTGTTTGATTAAACAAGTTCAAGTTCCCTACAAAGTTAAATCATTGATGACGTGCGGCGACGTTTAATAGTATTACGTGTGATGTTTCAATTACCTTCATTTAACGCATGATGTCACGCTTAATTTGAGCGTTGTGGGCATTTCAAACTCCCGTTTACGGTCTGTCGGTGGAACGTTATGACCCTGTCGATCCTTCAGATTTTTCAGCTGACGGGCAACTACTCTGACGCTGCACTTTATGTGATGCGGGGACCTTAATGCTAACTGGTTACTGAATTTTAGCGGCCGAGTAGTCACATTTAAAGGAACAGCTGTTGCCGCGTTCGAGCCCCATTGAGCTGATGACAATTCACGCCCCTAATGCAGCACCTATACATTCTTTCTGATAAAACGCAAATTACAACATGTACAAGTTCGACACTATGAAGTAGACAAGATTTCACAACCTCTTGTCATTAGTTTTCGCTATTTTTGCCTCTAAGTGTAACAACCTAATCTTCTATTAAATTGAGCCGAAATGGATACTTCGCCGAGGGTTCTAGCGATTAGAGTGTTTGACTGCTGACTCCATGGAAGCGGGTTCAATCACGGTAGCGGCAGCTACAATTTGATGAAGACGAAAAGTAAGCCGCCCGTGTGCAGTGCGATGTCAGGGCACGTTGAAGATACCTTGGGGGTTAAAAGTCAAAAAGCTATCCGCTACGGCGTACTTCATAGCTGATGTCGCTTTGGAATGTTAAACGAAGTACACGATACTGTGCCGATGGCATGAAGTTTCTTTAATTAAAAATAAATCAATCTAATCAAATCCCATATGCAAAACTGTATACACTGCGAGGGAAAGCTTCAAGTTTAATAATTTTGTTTAAATTCAACATAGACTTATGTGGAACGCCGTATCGGTTCTAATTTGAATATTATTATTTGTAATCGTGTTCCCGGCCAGGCCTGCTTGTAGGGGTATACCCGGCGAGGCGAGGAGATCCTTTAGAAAATGGCCTGAAACCTTTGCCTTGGACATTGATCATTTAGCACCATTTGGAAAGGTTCAACTGGATCATAACCCTGTTCATCCAGCTACTAGTTCCTACTTTCGATAACGCTCTGGCCGTGTTAAGCGAAATTGGAATGCCCTAAACGTCGTTCCAGCTAAATTGAATCAAGCAAAAAAAAGAATGTTTTTACGAGTTCATGTCAGTCAAATGTTCTTGGGAGTTGTACAGCCGACGAAGGCGATTATCAGCCAATAGTAATGAACCAGAAATCCTAAGAAACTAGAAGAAAACATTTATATGCGCGAACAGGCACACTTCATGGGCGCAGATGAAAAATTGTGGGTTCTCCACCATGTAGAGTGCTACAAAGTAGCCAAAGCAATAGCTCGCTCATTGTTTGCATCTCTTTTTCCTAAAGCTATTTCTATCTAGATATACATATCACTGCCAGCTGTTCTCTTTGTTCGCTTTACACTTCAAACATATATTTGCGACCTTCTTAGAATTTACCATAGCGTGTGTCTGTTTACAACTGCTTTGTGTAGATTGCCCTTATTTCCGCACCAGCCACTTGTTTTTGTACACACGTCGAACTGTTGTTGACCCGTTTTAACTGAGCTCATTTTTTTATTGACGTATTCTATATGAAAAGAGGACATTTGATATTCGGCACAAATCACGTCCCATTGAAAATTGTGATATTTTAGTGACACGCGATCAATTTCATCTGTGAGCTCGTACATTGCGGAAGATCTTTTTTCTATACTGTAGTAATACTGTGAGCATTAGCAACTGCCACCGAGTACAAAATGAACTCTACAAATGATTTCACTCAAGCCGCTGCGATGCATTTATAATGGCAGTCCCTGCAGTCGGGTAAAGCAAAGTAAAACAGATCTGTTTATCCATAATGCAGTAGGACATTAGACGGTTGCGTGCAAGAGAACAACTGATACATATCAGACACGCAATTATGTTCGCACGAGTTGGGAAATGTGATGCAGCGATAGCAATGGCCAATGGCTAAGAGGAAATTGAGGCAAAGGATCGCGTGAGATGGTGAGCCCCTGCCTCCCTATTGGGTAATCGGCTCGAAGATGAAGTGAAACTGATTTCCATGCAGAGCAGCCTACCTGTCGATGCTCACTTAAATTCGTACAATCGAAAGTGCAGCCCGAAAATCTCGGGTAGATTACGCGAAGTCTGTTCGCCCACCTCATTGTTTCAGTTGCCTGAGGTTATTCTTTTAGTCACAAGCGTTCCTCGAATGAAGGATATTATATCCCGATGGAGTTCTTGAAACGTAAGTAAAAGTACTTCATTAGCCTCGTCACCTGATAGGACATCAGAAAATCTCATTCAGTCTTTTCCGCACCGACCGCATGCTTTATTGGTCTCTGGCCTGATGGGAAAGTACTGACGCATATTCTAGTTGCCATCAAGCTTGGTGAATTTAGCAATCACGTTCACTTGAGTAAATGTAAGTCCTGCCAGCTTGAGAGTGCAGTTCAAGCTTACCAGCGTGATCCGCAATATAGTTCACCTGTACTGCGCTCAGAATACTGTAGATTCACTGTTACGCCCCAATGGCGCTCAGGCTATTGAAGGCAAGCGAGAAATAACCACAAACAAGACCCAGAGGTTAGGGCGCACAGTTTGAAGCTCTAATACTTTAACCCATGGGCGGTGTTGATATAAAATTGTGAGGCATGACTGATGCGCCAGAAGGCAAAGGATGCCAACCTGGCGAGTGGAGCTTGAGAAGTATGTCAGATGAATGATTGGTCCCAAAATATCCTGTCCACAAAAGTACATGAGGCGACGCTTAATTTGTTTCAGTTGTTTGTATGTGATAATGGGTGTTCAGCCTACCTTCTGTAACACTGTATTGGAAGAATGCGTTCCCGGGAATCCCTGCTGTACTAGTGGGAAGGAAGCCGATTAATATAAGTTGGCGATGTGACCCAGTATGTATACATGGAGGAAAAATGTTTTAGTTATGGCTGCGGGATAAACGAGGAAAGAGCAAACTCGCTCATGAAAAAAGAAGAATGTTCAATGTTCTAACCTGATAATTTGCATTCGTTACTCCCTGCCAGCAATTTGAAGACAGAATGTGTCGCTGCCAACATTGACTTTTTGGATAGCCGGTGCACACTGGATGTTTTTTCGTCACACCTGAGTGGAGTCGTAAAAAGTAAGATATAAAATTATAGTTGCCACTCCTTCACGTGTTTGATAAAAACGTTTTTCTAAGTGAAGGGGTGCCCATACTAGACACGACGAACCCTTGAGTTATACGCAGATGGCCTTTGGTGCTCTATGATGAGAATAAAATCATTTTTGTTAGAAACAAATGACGTTTATGAGAACTTGCCATACATTCCGTATGTTTGTACAAACTTAGTCTTAAAACTCCATTTAAGGCTGTGGCATCAAACTGAACACTAAGCACACCAGCGAAAATGCTCCGTCTCCCAATGTGGACCGTCAGGAGTACTGCAATAAAGAACCAGCACAGGGGTCGCTCATCGTTCAGAGTTTTATTTGGTACGCCAGACTGGGTCGCTTCTTCGGCTGCCTATTCATAAAAAACCTCAGCGACAAGTCCCTGGACAAGGCGACGGCCCCATGGAAGAGCTTCTACACGCTGTACTCCGCAGCTTGGCTGTCGATGCTCGTGTTCTTTGAAGGAAGCATTATCTTTGAAGCATCCGAGTGTCGCAAAAATTCGATCTGCAAGTTCACCGAGTCATTGGGTGTCATATCCCACTGCGCCGCTGCCATAAAGACGTCTGTGAACTTTCTATGCTTGGCCGGTGGGTGCCAGAAGCTCTTGAAATTTTTGAGTGATGCTGTAGCTTTCGAGAGGTCGAATAGTTACATTCTTCCATATCAAAAACTGGTCCGCAGTCGCTCCTGGTTTAACATGCTTTTGAAACTGGCTGCGCTAGCTAGCCTACTAACTACGTTGTGTAGTGTGCTGGTCGTGCATTTCAGCAGCTTCTCTTCGAGTCGAGTAGAATGGCACCCCGTTCTGAAATCTCTGGCAATATGCAGCTGCTTCTCGTTTGCAATCTACGAGTCTTTCATGTATGTAGCGTTGACACGGTTGAGCGAGGTTCTGGCGCACTACGTGCAGCTGGAAGTGGAGCGTTTTGAGGAATACAAGAGAACAGAAGTGGCGTTCCCTGCTAATGCTGAGAGGAGAAGCCTTAGTGGCATTGAAGCAATTCGTCTGAATGTATGCAAGATTAAAAGACTGAAGGCGGCAGTGAACGAAATATGGGCTCCGGCCATTGTGACCACCTCTGCCTGTCTCGTGGTGATGCTCTGCAATGCCCTGTACAGTTCTTTTCACATCACGCCAAGTCAAGTACAGGCTTGGGCTGGCGTTACCTACGCAATCTACTGCACGCTGTCCTTTGTAGATATGGTGCTCGTTACCGACCACCTTAGAAGCCAGGTGAGGAAGACACATACAGTTTCGTAACTGCATTTGTGCGAATAGTTTCTGTTCTGCCGTTTCGTATTTCCGAAAACAGAAACGTATACAGAACGCGGTTGAAAGCGTGGCAGAGGTTTGAAAACATATAAGAAGAAAACATGGCAAATGTTTATAACGAAAACTGCACCTCATGTTCATCTTAATGCGAAAGCTCGCGACAAAAATTCGATACTTTAGTCGTTTAAAGTTTATTTAGGCGTAACTTGCGCAAATATTATGATATATACTGCAACCCCGTCTCAGATATTTTCATTGGCTCGCCGCTGCATCTTAGATCACATTGGCCCGCCGCTGCATCTTAGATCACAAAAAGGGTGTTTGTCTCAGCATTTTTTGTTTAAGCTCACATGTCGCTGCTTTGGGGAGGAGGGGGGGGGGTGTAGGCACCTCGCTTACATAAATAGGTGCTTAAATTATCTAAAACATCTGACGGAGCCTTTTGTGCGATATGGCTTCCTGTGCAGGCGAGACGTAATTAATATCGATTAGAAAATGAGCGCAGTTTAAACAATTGAAGATGCTACGGTCACCAGCGGCTGAAAATGGGCCTGGTCAGCGTGACACCTCTAGTACGCTGTCCTGAATACCTCACCTGGCACGTCTACAAGGAACTTCCTTGATATTGGGAACCAGCTGAATTGCTAAGGCTGTCACCACAGATCTTATAAACTCTTACATGCCATGTTTGAGAGAAACCTGCACTTCTGTTCTGACTTATTTAAAGAAGTACGAAAATGTGATTACCGTTCACAGCGTGTGAAACGGAGCTTCTTCGTCTGCTATCATTTCGCATTTTCTGGTCTATTTTAGGCACAGAAATTGAAGGATGCCGCCAAAACATTAACCATGCTTGATTCATCGGACAGTTACACACGGCAGGTTAGCATGGCCTTTCTGAGTAATGAATGAAATATACAACAAGGTGACATCAAAATAATGCTCTTCTGCCCCACTTCTCAGGTTCATTACCTTCATGATGTTATCAACCCAGAAGATATGTATCTTAGTGGCGCAGGTTTCTGTCGCCTGGACCGACCACTTCTTGTCATGGTACGTACTAAATTCACGTCAAATTTTAGGAGCCTTTTACATATTGGTGCTACATCCCTACATCGCTCTCCTTAATAGATTCCCGATAAATTTACACTTTATTGTTTTTGGCATCAGAGGGCAAATTTATCAGTGAACTCACGTTGGGCTATGTACGCACGCATGATTTTACGCAGATGGCTGGCTCGGGTATTACATTCACGGTTATCCTGGTCCAAACAAGCGAAGACCTAAAGCCCGAGACAGAAATGTATGGATGATGTCAATGAACTCAGCTATATCTCCCCACTTTTGGACCTCTGCAAGTCTTCGCTGTTGTGCGATGGGGATCTCGATAGTATTCAGAGATTTTGTCCACTCTATATTTACTCTAAAAACGCTGTCTTTCTACATCGGTTCAATGTAAAAATACTCGCCCTCTATTTATATTTCGCGTATATTTCTGTATGAACATTTTCTCCAAATAAAGACTGCCAGCGCTTGCTCACTAAAAACTTGACAGATCTGTGGGCTTTAAACGTTACCTTGTGTCTAACTGGGAGCGGCATCTCATGAAAAGCCTCAAGGTCTTTGAAGAACACAGTTTGGCAACTTCTATCTGAAGCTCTTAGTGAGAAGATATATTAGTATGTTTTTTGACGTCCACATCGATTATGACTAATTGTGGTGTATCGCGATAAGCCACGGCATTAAACGTCCACGTTTTCAGATATACCAGTATTCTTGGCGATTAGCACGTCCATCCCATGTTAGACTATCATGTTTGTTTTGACTTATAAGGGTTAACATTCCAAAATGAGTCACGCTATGAGAGACGCCATATTGAAGCCCTTGTTTGAAAAGAACGGCATACGACATTTTCAACCTAGTCACTTCCCTGCAATATCACTTGCCAACAAATTTTACGAAAACTTGTTCTTCGGGATTTATCAATTTTCACTGGAGCACTATATATAGTAGTCTGTGCTGAAACTTAAAGACAATTTCCGAGCCCTCGATAAAGATTCACATGAATAAATTGTTCATAAAGAACATTGGCAGCCACCTTTTCTTTAGTGCATTCAATGAAAGGGTGTTTGTATTCTGGCACGTGTGCACCCAAGGTTGAGGGAAAATGTTAAACCTCGAGTGCCCTAGATCCAGGAATAAGCAACACCCACTGTTTGCTCCAACATAAGCAGTTTACGAAAACTTGCTTTTCTACATCTATATTTAAGGTATTTTAGTGTTTCGCTTCAAGCAGTGTTTCGTCATGTTTTGGGATCTTAGGTTCATATCGGAAACAGTATCTCAAGCAGGCACTCAAAAGTTCAAGTAAGCTATACCAGTGAAAATCATCCCACACTCTGTATGATACGGCTAGTGCTCTGCGCTGAGGAACCTTCGAAAAAATACCAATGAACTGCAAATTTATTTGAAAAGAACGGCTGGTTAGCTTCTTCGGCTGAGTGTTTGAAAGGAAACCCAGCGATAGGATACTACGTTTCTAAAGTTACTTGGAACACTACGATAGGTAAGCATGTCCTCGGTCGACCAGGATGGTGCCCCTATCGAACACGGTGCAAAACTATGATAGAAACATGATCATTTGGGGCTTGTGGTTTTGACTGTTCGAGATCGCCCCCTTCCGCTCGCAATACCGAAAACAGCACGTGACGCGAAGTAAAAAATGTGGCGGCCCCCTCGAAGCACTTCTTCGATAAAAGCATTATCGCAGAAGCACCCGAGCATCTAGAAAACTATATCAACAATCTCACCGAACCACTGGAAGGCATATATCACCCCGCAGATGCTACTAAGATCTTCGCGAGCTTTGGAAACCTTTCTGATAGTGCTAGAAAGTATACAGCTATCCTTGTAGCTACGTGGTATAGTCCGGTCATCGATTTGAGTCGCACGATGGGTATCCATTAATCAATCTCTGAGGACTCGCTGCTGCAAGGGCGGAAGAACGGGCTAGTTGGTAAATCATCTTGGAAAGCAAAATAGCGCACTTCAAAACACAGACACAGGAAGGGAACGACAACACAGCGCTGTGTTGTTCCCTTCCTGTGTCTGTGTTTTGAAGTGCGCTATTTTGCTTCCCAAGACTCGCTGCTGCCTTTTTGCTTTTGATAATTTCTAACACCACAGCGTTGAAGTCCTGCTGATGAAAGAAAATCGAAAAGGGTTCAACGCTGCTGAACCAAATATGGAACGAAAGCATTAGATGCAGTGACCGAGCGTTCTTCTTCTTCTTCGCCTTCTTCTTCGTCTTCTCCATTGTCTTCTTCGCCGTCGTCATCGTCGTCATCGTCGTCTTCTTCTTCGTTTTCTTCTCCGTCGTCTTCTCATCCTCGAGGAGCGGGGGGGGTCCACGGGCCACGAATCACGCGACGAGTGGTTAGACCTGGCGTAGTATTGCTTTCGCAATAAAATGTGGCGTTGGAGTGGAGTCCTGACAGAAGGATCGCGTGCATTACTTTGGTAGATAATATTTTGTGGCTGGCATGGCCGGGAACTGATTGATCGTAGCGCTGGTTTACATAAGAGTCACGTGACATGACCCATCTGGCAGGAGCTGCCAGTTTGAGAATATAGGAGGGTGAGAATAAGAATCCAGCCTTCCAGGACCTTTGATGTTAAGGATTACGCGGTCCTGCGCATTACTGCCACAGACGTGCAGGTGGATAATACCTGCTTTGAAAAATACAATACAAAGTAGATGCTAGTTCCTTTCAGTGCGGAAAGAATCTCCTGTCTACCATATACAAGCCGCTTGCTGCACCTTTTCAAGACGAACAGGGTCAAGAGAAGAAGGAGCGATTCAGGCTTCAAGCAATTGCGATCTTCAGTTCTTTTCTCACAGTGATTGTGTGCGATGAGACCCACGCCTCTTTCTCACACCACAAGAAATCAAATATAGGGTTGGACGGACGTCACGTAGGCGATTTACAGTGTCCTGTGTTTTGTCATTATATTCTTCGTCAGCAATCACCTCAGTCGCCAAGAGAGAAACAAATTATTAGGGCACAATTAGGCTCTGTGGCCGATTTTACATTTTTTTTCTCTTCACATTCATATTCCTAAACAATGCATTATATGCAGTCGAAAATCCTCCAGAGTTTATTTAGCTCTCGTAATGAATCAACGACATGACAAGTACAAATATTTAGAGCATCCAGAGTAAACCGGACGGGAAGGTAGATGTGCTAAAGTAGTTTAACTAGTTTGAGTGTAGCCTCAATAAGAACATAATCAGATTAAAATTCCCACATTTTCTTCGGCTTGCTACCAACACATTGCCGTTGCCTGCTCAGTTCAGTGAAGAAAACTGTTCGCATGCTTAAGTGAGGTCCGATGCGTGTACAATAGGGGAACGTAGGCGAAACACTTAAACCTTGGAGGTTTAGAACTTCGCATATCTTTGAGAAATGACGTAGGACATCACTCCTTTGTGCCGACACAAAACATTGTTGGTTGAGAAATTTAAAATTGAGGGTGTGAACTACCGCCAGTGAAGCTTTATCAGTTGTTAAGAAGGCTCTCAAGCCAGTTGCACTTTCTTCTGCGTTATGGTGCCCAGAGCTACTCTCCAGGTTCCAGTAGGAAGGTGTGGCTGGAATCTATAACACCTCACCCTATCACAAAACAGCGCTATTCAAAGGAGCTATTCATTCTAATTTATGACAACAAAGTCCTATTCAAAAGCGAGGCACAGTTGCGAGACTGTAAATCCACATTGCGTCTGAGCGGGACACCTAATGTTATGACCTCCAAACTTTTATATCAGAAGTGGTTTCAGACCGTGTGAAAAGCATCCAGTTCCGATGTTTCGTTTGGTCTTGCGAGTGATAACACTTACGTCAGTCTAAGCATATTATTGAGGAGCAACTTTGAAAGAGATTGTTTCTCGCTGCAATATTGTTTCAATCTCTGAACGTTGTAGTCAATGTGCTCAATATGTCAAGGTGAGTATTTTAGACCGGTGTTACGTAAAGAACAGCAAGACGTCCTATGCATAGTGCTGCTCCGACTTTATTTCGCAGGTTCAGCATGTTAAAAGTGTTTTGAACTAGATAAGAACGTGTCAGCAGCGCAAGCTTCTGTTACATCGACTGGTAGCTTCTTGCGGTACCTCATGCTATTTGCACCAGGCGCAGCTAAATGCTCCCTACATCTGAAATTAACGATGATAAATTACATTATACATCGCGAAACCTAATTACCATCATTATTATGGGCATATAAACAATAGCGACCATTTTGGACAGATCGGTCACAGGGGCACAAACTTTTTAAAGCCTGTCTCATTTTTGACTGAAATGTGCGTATGTTGCAAAGCCGCTTCTCTCGCCCTCGTCTTGTGCCGCGTAAAAGGAATTAGTCTTCTTACTATAAGTATCGTTTTGCCATCGAAATATTTTTTCTACTTTTGAAGACGTCATCTGTGATATAAAGAGTATTTTGGGAAGGCTTGAAAATAAGAAAGAGTTATAAGCCCATCATTTCTGCTGGACATTCTGTAGGCAGCGCCACCTTCGTTCTGACTTCAGTGCGAACTAGCGATGAACTGAAGCAGCAGATGAGAATTTATCATTGCCGTAAAGCTTTTTATAATTTCTCTTTCTCTCCAATGTGCGCATTATGTTGAAAGTATCACTGCGCAAAATAAAACGACCGACAAAAAGAGAATGCTATATCTGCAGCACTTTCCAAAATTTCTTGCTGTATCTTAAAAAGGCAGGTCAGGCTGCACTGCAGTGGCACATGTAGAATGATGCTGGTTCGAGATGTCTGAGTATCAATCATTTTGTGAATCTGCATCTTTAAACCATGAAATATTCTAAGGCGTTAAGAGATGTATCTAGAAGAGCATCTGGGTGCCTGAGGAAGTCTTGAAATGCACTGACGTAGATATTTAAGAAAAAAGTTTTAATTTTTCGGTCGACAGAAACATTGATGTCAAATGTGTTGCGAATATTTCAAAGGCATTAGATTACTATAAAAAGTTGCATGTCGTTTCCAGGAATGGTAACTCAAAGATCACGAGATAAGATCCGAAGAATTCAAGAATTCATTTTAGCCAAAACATTCTTGTTGCATACCTCGCGTTCATATGCACTTCTCTCGAACAGTGGTATAATAAATTAATTCTGGCCCATTGCACTCACAGATGATGTTATGGAGTCTACAGTACCTGTATTTCCGAAGAGAGGCATATCTATTCCGACTGCGACATTAAAACATTAGTCTGAAGGGCTGTTAATCTACATTTTTATGAATTAACAGGCCCCCATTTGCCTTACCACTGGTAAATACAATAACCTGCACCTTTTTTGTTCAGCATAAAGTAATGTTTATTAAACCTCTTCAGAAAAAAATCCAGTTGTACTTCATACCATTAAAAGACCCCCAATTGAATCTATGGAAGATGATCCCAAGGAATATGAAGGTCAAATGAAGTAGAGAGCGAAACAGAAATGCCACAAAGGGCTATTATACTTCACTTTATTCACTTCCCGAAATAGGGGGCGGAACATTCTCCTTGTCTGGCCGTAAACAGAAGGCAGCAGGACTCCTGCATGGGTTATAAGAGCGAACCTTAGTGCCCATGGATACAGCGCCCTGAACTGTTTTCTCTCATACATCATTATGTTAGGTAGTGCATCATGAGCCTTTACGGACTCATGAAACAGATAAAACGAGAAAAATACAAATGACCCACACGGTGAAGACTGCGCTAGGCTCCTCGATGCAGTAAGTGATCATTCTGCGCATGACAAAATATTATCAAATAGGTCGCTTAAGGCGATTTGCTTGTGATTTTGTGCGGCTTATGTAAATTATGTTACATTTAAGTTTTAGTGACAGCTTGTTCCACAGTCTTCTGAGCTTCGTAGCACAAACTAAGCTATAATGCCAACATTTTTTATCACCACAAACTATTGAGCCAGAAAAATAGTGATTAGCAACATCAACCATACAAACTGAAGACCGCCACAGAGTCTCAGTCGTTCACTAAGCTTTCAATATGAAGATTTCTCTTCAGCAAACTTTTTGCAAATTATGTTTTTAATTTTCTTTTTTTAAGGATCTAAATTTAATGCGCTGCCATTTTCTCCGAGAAGGTAAACATTCAAGTTCGCGGCTCGCATTTGATGCTCGAAGTAAAACGAGAGTGTCTTGAAATGGGGTCGAAAAGAGTGCTATAAGCTTACCTTATGAATTCCGCAATAGCTTGTTTACTGCATTCCGAAAAGGTTGTGCTTCGAGAACTGTGACCATAGCGGCTCATCAGGTAGTTTCCACTTTCAGGGCACTTTGTGGAGCTTCCTTGACCATCGTGAGAGGAATTCATCCTGCGTAAATGTATTGGCGCTACATGGTAAGAAAAACTGCAGAATAAAATTTCCGTGTCCCGAAACGAAGATAGTAGTTATTAAAAAATAGCAAACAGTATTTCAGTCTGAAGTTTCGGTATTTTGCGATAAGGTTTATCTACCCGAGTGTTGAAAGTGCGCTATTAATGTGTCGTGACTTCTTCCACGAATTCAGCTCTGATATGCTGTAAGCCACCAACTTTGATCATAAATTTGCTGTTATGAAGTCCCAAACGCCAGGTAAACGTTTTCGGTACCGTGCATTCGATGTCGTCCGCCATTTTGCCTTACTTTTCAGAAAGGCGAGACCAAACAGCAGAGGCGGCGGCAAAGAAAGAAGACCGCGCCCTTATGACACAAAGAGGTCTCGAGCGAACTTTGCCACTGCCATGGCCTGAGCGTTTCCGTCGAGACCGGCTGCGCCCCAGGAGCGGTAGCGCAGGCCTCAAAACACTTCCAGTGAATAACTCACAGTTCAACGTCCTTTTCTGGGCGAAGAATATTGTGACAAGCATGTCTTCTACGTCGGCGAATATTTAGTCAGCATTATGAAGGAGAAATCCCGACCATGCGTCCGACATTTTATAGTTCGCAGATTACATAACGAGGCATTAACTGATCAGCGCGTTGCGCAACACCATATCACCAAATGACAACAAGCTGGCAGGAGCTGCCAACTCGAGCAGATTCTATGACATGTTAGGGTAGAATGCAACTCGAACCGTCAGTTCTGATTCAGACACGCTTCATCTAGACCATCGTCTCGTCTTTACATCTAAGTCAGGTGCTCTTGCAAATGCCATGGTAGGTTACAACTGCATGCGAATGATGGTGTGTGAAATGTCGGTGCAGATTTTAAAGGATTAGTTACTAAGGTATAGCAACAAACCACTTATACGCGAACAAGAATTCGCAAGCGAAGACCCAGACAGTAGCCATTAACGCTATCACGTTATGCCCATAAAAGCAGAGCTTAAAGGCTCCTCTGATTGTTTATTGCGGCATCGCTAATACGTTCCGCGGGAAACTCTGCCTCGGCGGAATAGCTGTCGGCTTTGTGTGCAAAAAGTCATGAGCATTCCTCTGTCATGCGACAGATGACTTCGCCGGACCTATATTGGAAGGCGGGTTTTTTCGACATCTCGAGATCACGTGGTATGTTCTGATGGGCAGCACATGTACGGAGGGTGAGCCGGTCCTCGAGTGTGCTGCCTTGGATACTGAGTCGGATGCGTTGCTCCCGTATGTCGCACTGACACGTTCATATAGCACGCTTGGTTAATGCATTGCTTTTTATCTATGTCGGGTGGCCTTGCATACAATGTGGCCGCTAACGACTGTATGGTACTATGTGGGACGTACTAAAACACCAGTTAACGAATTAAAGGTTACGGGATTATAAATGTGCCTGCACGACAACGAGGATCCGGCGGCACGTGAATTCAACCACGAACACTGTCGCGTCCTAGGAACTGTCAAATTTTATTTTTTCGAACAATTTGGATTAGGCAATTGAAATCTAGGTACGTTTACGGTGTTGACTGCTTTTGAAATAAAAACGTTGAGTTTACTTTTATGAAAAAACATCAAACGTTATCGACTTCCTCTTACTCATTACTAGTCTGATCATTAGGGCTCCTTGTAGATAATGTGCACCTTACTGCACAATCAATTTGCATAGCTCAAGAAGACATACCAGGCCCCGGCTTCGAAACAAAATATTTTAAGCGGCAAAACATATACTCCAACGCGATTCATGCAATCGAAAGGCAGGATTGTTTCTTTCTATCGTTTCTAGACAACCAGTGGATGACTGATAAGATTGACCAACACTGCGAAATTGTTGTTCGCAGGAAATTGATTCTCAGAAAAAAATAATTCTTCGTCATTAAGAAAATATGTGACCGGAAAGACTTCAAACAATAGTAGCTCGGTGGGCCGATATTACGGTTATTTTAACGCCATAGCATTGCAGACCTGTTTCCCGAGAAATTCCCTTGTCAGTGTTGTGAGCCCAAAATCACGAACTTGGAAACAGCAGGTAGTAGCGGGGATCTGACTTGGCCGAACGCGGTTTCTTCTAATATTTGTGCGACGTAATAAGCCCACATATACCAGAAAGTTGGAAGGAGCCTTCGAATTAGGTTGCTCAATTGTGGCGGGAAACTGGAATTACAATCAACCTTTCAAGGCTCTTGGAAAGCGAGCCAAGCACGCTACGCATCGACCACGCAGACACGTTCGTACTCCCTGGTCGAAACGGGTATTTATATGTCGAGCGGCAGCCTATGCTATGCGTCACAACCTTAAAGGCGGAACTTGAGTGTAACCCGTAATTTTTGTATATATGCATCCAAAGCGGCTATGATCCCAACGCTACCTTACCTATGTCTTTATACTGAGAAATGCTTACGGCCAAATATATCATTTCAAGTCTTTTGCACCACCAACCTAAAATAGAAATTGAGAGGCAGAAATAGCAAATTACGTAGGATTTCAAAATTTTCATACGCCCTTGACACTTGAACTGTTGTGGACAAAATAGGCATTCGTAGGAACAGCGACAGATTATTGAATTTACTGAGCCTTGGCAAAGAAATGTTGTAGAAAGTGCATAAACGTGCAGGGTCTAAAGAAAAAAGAACAAATCGAAAGGAGCGTTGATGAGCGATAGCTTCACCAGTATGCATCCAATGCTGGAAGGTACTTACAAGTGCCCAAATTCATGGACTGCTGTGTTGACTCCTGAGAACTTGCCATCGTCCTTCACAATAGCAACCTTCTCTCGTGCGCACATTCCTCCTAGAAGAGCTGCTCCTGTTGGTAACATCAGAAAAGAATAATAAGTGTTCAGTTTTCTACGGCCATAAAAGCAAGAGTTAGTAAATATTCACGCATCTAAAATAAAATTCCCGGAGTGCTCTTATGTACCCTTACGTGCAGTAAGGCGGGAGCTATGTATATACGTGGTTTGCTTGGCTCTCCTGTTGGAGACTGTGGCGTACGGCGCTCTGGCTGGGCCTCTCGTTTGCGCTTGATGTTGTGCACGCATATATACGGCATGCTTGGCTCTCTTGGTGTTTCGAGACTGTGGCTTTCGCCGATCTTCTGCGACTACTGTGACCTAGAATTCCAGATGACTGTAGTCTTACTGTTTAGCATAGCTGAGCTCCAAATCATTTGTGTCTGCGACTAAGACAGCGACGCAGCTCCAGTTTTTTTCAGCCCGCGTGATGTCATTTTCATTACTTCTCTATTTTGGCTCGTGTAAAAGACATTCGCGGGATGGCTACCTGAACACAAAACTGTCCCTATGTCTTCTTGTTTGTCTCTAGGTTTAATGTGTCTTCAAATCAAAAGAAATTTATCCATAGATCCAGGAACGTGTCCCAAGATCTAGGGATATTTTCCCCTGAGTATGACGTGACATAAGACATGATGTCACATCCGTTTACACATTTATTTCACATCTTCCGTTCACAGGACCGCGGCATGGTACTCCCGAGGCAGGAAAGGCAGAAAATTTTGTGCGTGGGACGGTCCAGCTTGACGCCTAGAAAAGATGAGCTTTCAGTGTGGGCATTCTATACAGGACGATCGATTTCGCTGAATTACTGGCGGATGAAATCAAGTTAGCATTCAATTTAATCATAGCAGCTTGCCTCTTTCATCTTACAAGGCAATAATATGATAATGAGCAGACAAACTTTCCCAAATTAACATACAAGCATTTTAATGCTCTTTTATTTCAAAACACTTATAGAAAACAATTTCGGTTAGACCTTCCAGTGCCATCTGAAAGCAGCACCATTTTGTGCGACATATGCTTCTGAGGCACTGCAGGCCTTTTACAATAATTATATTTTATTTTTGATGCACATTGCCTTCTGATGCGCTCATCGGGACGGGGTGGCCGTATGCAAGTGGACCATCACAGTTACCACTGTTATGCTGCAAGTTCTCATTCAGAGAAAAAACATAAATCCATGACATGCATAGCAAATATTCTGTAGCAGTACCTTTTTTCGCTCCATTGTTTTTTCCACTTTTCATTTTAATCATGTCTCTCCTAAAGTAAAAAAAAAACGTAGGGGGTTGAGTTGACATGGAGAGGAGTGAGGGGAGAGTAGTCAGCAATAATGTTTTCTCATCTCATTATTTCTGTAATTTAGAATTCACTTTGGTACACCGCAAATACTCTAACAATATTAATAATATTACTGCCACAGGCCTGAGTAAATGGTTTGATGGAGATGTGAGTAAAGACCAAATATTCAGCGTTTCCACTAGGGTTATACCGAATTAGACGTGCGAAACCACGGATTAATTCGGTTTAGCTTTGTGTTTTGCTCTAAGTACCGATTTGGTTACGTTCTAGGATATACACACATTAGGCAACATGTTCACGTTTACGGCATCTTTTCTCCCGTTCCAATTTGACCACCGGACAAGGCGCGCTTCTTCGACCGAGACAGTAGAAGGACGCGACTCAGTCGCCATCCTGACGTGGTATAACGTGTCATATCAATTACGCGGTGTGGCTATGCAAGATGTTATTTTACTCATTTTTCTTGTTAATTTTATTTTCATTTTATTCTATTCCTATTAATTATCGTGGACTACTATTTTTATCATTTCTTATTAATTACCATCCCCCTTATTTTTCATTTTACATAACCTACTAATGATTTTATTATTAATTTCTTTACAGGAAAGTGAGTGGCCATAAAATTTGATTGAGTAGAGATAAGGGAGGGGGATGTGTAGGGGGGATCCCTAGTCTGGGACTCGAGCGGCTGCCACTGCTATCCGCGCGAGTGTCACGAGGGCCCGTTGGTCCTCTAGTCCAGAGCTGGATAGGGCAGCCTCCCACCCCTCAATTGTTGGCACTGCATTTGGGTCCTCTGGATGTTTGTGTGGGCAGGTCCACACCATGTGGTGCAGGCCTGCTTTCTCCCCGCAATAGTTTATCTTTCACGCTGTCATCTTAATAGTATAAAATAATTGGATAACAGTAATAGAAAGGCGTGTTATCTGTCGCGCACATGCTGTAGGCCCGGAAGACCTCGTGAGATGTTTGAGAATATTGTTTCGAATTCATCTACATAAGAACAAAGGCACTTGTATCTTCTGGCACTCAGGCTGGACAGATGGTTTCAAAGCCATCGTAGGCAGTGGTAATATGCATGCACATATTAAGGTATTGCATATCACATTATCATTATATGGTTAGTATATTGTTCATGATCGCACGTTTTATTCTTGTCGGCATTGCCGTACTATGACACCTCAAGGAAAAGAAAATGTACAAGCACTCGCCAACCATCCTAGTGGGAAAGGGTGGGAATTGTCACACTTCCATCATTAGCTAGCATGAACCTTGAGGACCAGTATAGAATAAAAGCTTCTTCCCCAAGTGCAACTAGTTCCTCGTTCAAGTGGGTAGTTTTTATGACTCTTAAACGGTGCAGTAGAGGACACAAGGCATTCTGCGGGCGCCCCCGCAAAAATAACAGTTATCTCCGTTTCCATAAGAGATATGCTCTACTGCACGTTATCAGTTCAATAAAAATATCTCTGCGGCAACCCTGCCGCCGCATTCGCACTTGGAACATGCGGGTCACTAGGCGCCAAAAGATGCGTGCTACAGAGCACGTTTGAAATACATCAATTTGACGGTCGGTCCGTCTACATACTGCAGACATGAGGCGGACCGCGCCACGCCTCATTTTGCAGGGCGGTCGACCGCTGGCAGCGCTTCTCATTCTCTTAACCAGATGAAGTGACTAAAATCAGCGGGAGGGGAGGCAGAGCTTAAGGGCCTTCTTTACTGCACAGGTAACGCAGATACCTTCTGCATGCTATCGTCCACGTGGTAGTAGTAGTTCTCAGTTCTGAATAACACGTACATTTTCAAGTCTTAAGTATCAGTTCATATCAGTTACATTTTGTGGTTACAAATACATTGGTATGCTGGCCAAAGCAAACACGATAAATTTCAAATCCTACTGAACACACTTTTGGTGAACCTGTTACAGCAAGAAAGGCTCACAGGAAGGCCTAGAAAGTCAGAGAACCTTGCCTTATGGATATCTGAGGAATCGGGCACCAGATTATTATACCTAGGTCCTGTCTGCTTATCCCTCTCTCTTTTTCGTATTTCGGCTGGCTTTCTAAGGCGAGCTAAGTGTGTTCTGGGCTCCTTTAACCTTTTAGGACGCGAATAAAATGTGATGTTCTTACGCTGATAGGAGGATGATAGCATCATGAAGCGTATCGCTTGAAGTATATGTTATCAAATTCAGCAGTGTATCATCAGTGACGAGCTTGTCGTCTTCCGTGACGCTAAGATATCTTTCTTGCCCCTGAAAAAAATATGGTTCTGAAAAGCCTTATCGAACGTCTTGGCAAAATTTCACTCACGCTTATGCTGCTTTCAACTCCTCGAAGAACTACGGAAACTTTAGGATCCAACTGTTCCATTATAGCAGACACCTGAGAAAGAAAATTGAAAATATATTGACAAGCAATGTACTGTCATTTATTTTGCGCGTACAAGACAGTAGGAATATTATTTTATTGCGACTTGTACCGGGGAAACGCTAGCAGTTAGCACTAATTCACTTTTCTTTAATTGTTGCATTTGGTTTGAATGCTTCTGCCAAGGCGAAGTAGGTAATTATTATGCTTATTTTGATGAACGGTTACAATAAGCCTGTTACAGCGTGAGTAATAAGATGACACGAACGGGAACACCGTGTCGTGTAGCGTGGTTCTGAACAGCGATCGTAAATCTCTCATTCCCTGCTCCACTCACCAGGACGATCCATTTGGGTTGCGTACGGGATCCTCTTTCAATAGAAAGGGTGCTATGAAATTCCTGGTGGCTCTACGACAACTGCTGGGGCTGTGCCTGCGTGAACGCGCTCCATCGATCCATTAATCCACCTATACATTCATCCACCCACTCATATTTATCCATCCATATGACCGTTCAGCCACTACCCACTAACTCACCCACTGGTTTTTCCGTCGATTCCACTTTTCTTGGGATCTTTTCGCTCAGGCGCTAGCTTGGACTTGTGTACATTTAGAGTCGGTTATGTCTGTCCCGCACATACAGTAGCGCCTGGTCTATATCGCCGCATGAGACCTTCCCCGCAAACACGACGAAAAGCGAACAGTGATCCCAGTCTTCAACTTGGCCACCTTGATTCGTTCAATACGTCGCTCAGTAAACACCACTTTGTGCACCCGGATATTGGTGTCAGCGAGCTGCTGCAGGCGCTTCACAAACGAAGCGAACGAACGGTTCTTCTGTGCGAGGTGGTCGCCCTTGCCAATGTTGCATTTGATGCTTCTAGAGCCATTATCGCAGTTGCTGCTCAAAGCATACCAGCCATTCTGAGTGCGCTAGACAACCATCCACCTTGGCTGCAGGTAAAAAGCGCTCCATCAGATCCTACTCCTTCCGGTCACACGCGGCCAACAATCGGTCTTCCAGGCTCCGGATTCCCTACGCATACATGGTATTGTCTCCTCAACTACTTGACAACTACTTGACAAGGGCTTTGCCTTTTCTATCGGATGCCCGCACTGCCTCTTTCATCTCTCTGTTCTTTGTGCGGAGTTCGGGGTTGGTCTTTTCGTCGTATAACTCGCGACGCAGCTCCTCCACATTAGCCCCATGAGCTTGGGCTAGCGGCCGTTCTACCTACTCGGCCTGCGTTTTCTTGTAAGGTACTTGTGCTCTCCTATCTACTGTGCGTCTGAACGGCCTCGGGCAAGCGGGTGCTCAGCTACTCGGCTAGGTGGGCATCCTCCTCGCAACGCCGCTGCAGGGCGATTAGGTGACGCCAATGCTCTGCCCACTCTGCCTGAACTCTATTTGCATCTTCCTCACTCAACTCCCTTTACCCACGGAGACGCTGCGTTGGGCAACCAGTTTGTGGGCTTCTTAATCGAGCTGTAGCCGCAGGCGCACTCACATAGTCTCCAAGGTCTTGCCCCCGGGTCTAAGCCAGATGGGCTACCACCTCCTGCCGCTCGCGCTCAAAGGTTGGAGTGCTCCAGCTCCTCCTCTCACAAACGCACCCGTTCAGACACCGAATCCCTACCTGGGCCAGTTCCACCTCCAGCTGGACCACATGACGCTGGATCTATTCCGACTGTTCCTCACCAAACTTCTGCTAGGCCTTGAAGCTCTTCTGCTGCTGCTGCACCTTGCTCAGCTACTGATCCAGCTCTTGTCTTAACTCCTTCACCTTCGCGGCATGCGAGAGGCTGCGCTGGTGCTCAACCTACTTCTCTCGGCCATCTGCCTCCCAAAGAGGGCCTCTCGGTCGGAGACAGGAGCAGCAGTGATGGCCAAAGTCCCTTGACCTGCTCTCTTCAGGTCCATTGGTGCTAGGCGACAGACATCGAGCCTTAGAACTGCCACTGCCCCAGCCTGGGCAGCCAGTCGTGCCTCCGATGCGCCCAGCTGCTGGCTGACTGGATACTTGAGGCAGTCAGCACCAGCGTCCAGCCGCTTGGTCACCGGGGTGATGACATAATTTTTTTCTGCGAGTTTCAGGCTTTCATGTCCACATTTTCAGCGAGTGCTAGCGAGGTATACAAGGCTTTGCTAGTGAGGTATACAAAGCTTTCCGCTTCAAACGCTTATATGGCGTGTTTTAGCGGCATGTCTATCTCGGTGCAGTGCTTTCCTATGAATATCGGTCGAGTGGGGCTAGAGCAGGTTTTGTACAGCTACTGTAACGGTATAATGTAAATAAGGCTTATATACAGAACTAAATTTTTTGAGAGCCATTCTGCTTGAGACGACTAGGAAGGACTAGTCTCATCATTTTACTTCAATGTAAACTCTGGCATACTTGCTGAATCAAATATTTTAATATTTACAGCAGATTCTGGTGTAGTGCATTCCCGTGTCAAATATTACGAATGCGATTATTGTTCCAGCATACATCATGGGAGCCATTATCGCACATACTCTGTCCATGAACTTCTTCACGTAATCGAAGCGGGAATCAGAATCGAGGAGTGCAGTGTGACGCTGGTCGCATATCGCGTACACGTCCACGTAAACAATGCTGGAATCAGATCTCATGCCTGCAGTAAGAAAAAACTGAAATTAGTTCCGTGCTGCAATGTATATACTGGCGGCTTTCAAATGCGAGAAAACGTAAACCTTTGAATGCAGCCTCGTGGCTTACAAGAACAGTGTAAGAGTACTTATGTGTGTAGAAAATTTGCCAGTAGGCGCCACCGGCCTTTGTTCGCCTGTACTCTCCTGGATGGTAAAACTATGCATCACGAAATCATGCCTATACAGCGCTCTGAAGAAGTGCTGTCTCCATTTTGTCATCATCATCAGCTAGATTATACCCACTGCAGGTAGAAGGCCTCTCTCAATTGCTCAACTAACCCCGTCCTATTCTGCCTGCATCTACTTGACCCCTGCGATTTTCTAGCCTCATCCACCCACCTAACTTTCTACCTCCCCCTGCTACCCTCTCCATCCCTTGGAATTCACTTTGTTACCCTTTGCGACTATCGCTTACCTTCTCTTTGCTCTACATGCCGTTTATCCTTCCGTATTTTTTTATTTCCACTGCATATCATTAACTCGAATTATCTCCCTAACTCGCTATACACGCTTCCTATATGTTAACGTTACACCTACCATTTTTTGTTCCAAAGAACACTGCGTTGTCCTCAACTTACGCAAAATCCTTTTCATCGGCCTCCACGTTTCAGCCCAATAGGTGAGTACAGGTAAGATTCCACTGTTGTATACTTTCCTCTTGAGCGACACCGGTAAGCTGCTAGCCATAATCGGCAATACTTGCCAAATGCGCTCCATGCCAATTTTATTCTCCTAGTTATTTCCCTCTCATGGTCTGTATCAGCGGTTACTACCTGTCCTTCAAGTGTTCGACTTAAGTGTTTCGCTGCCTATTGTGAACTTCTGTTCCTTCCCTAAGCTGTCCAACATTCCCAGACTGTTGAACATTACTTTTGTCTTCTGCATATTTATTTTTAAGCCTGCATTTCTGATATTCCTGTGTAGGTCATCAATAATTTTTTGCAATTAATCCCCTACATTACTTAGCAAGACAATGTCATAGCGAATAGCATATTATTGAGGTATTCTCAATCAAGCCTTATCCCTAACTGCTCGAATTTTATGTCTGAATACTTCCTCTAAGCAAGCTGTGAATAGTACTGAGGGGATTGTGTCTCCTTGCCTTACGCATTTCTTTATGGGGATTTTATTTCTTTATGCGTAACTACGGTTACGGTGCAGCCACTGCGAATATCTTCCATTAATTTCATATGCAGTTTTTCTAGATCCTGTTTTCGCAATGCCTTCATGACTGCTTCTACTGTGTAAATGCTTTTCGTGATAAATGAACGGTATGTATAGGGGTTTGTTATATTCCGGGATTGTTTGCATCATCTGATTGATAGTATGGATATGGCCAATAACAGGGTATCCTTTCTGAAAATCGGCGAGATCTTTTGATCGATTGAAGTTGAAGGCTGCCCTGATTTTATTAACGATCACCTTAGTGAAAACCTTGCGCGTAACAGATAGTAAGCTGACTGGTCTATAATTTGTGAAGTCCTTGTGTCCCCTTTTTAACGAGTCAACGTAATGTTCACGTTCTTCCATGATTCCGGTGCTCTCGATATCACCCGGCATTGCGTATGCAGGGAGGTCACTTTTTCTAGCTCGATATATTCCCGTCCTTCAACAATTTTCTTGTTACCTGATCCTCCCTAGCCGTCTTCCCCTTTTCATAGCACCTAAAGCTTTAACCTTGCCCTTGGTAACTGCCGGAACGTCTGATTATTTTTAACTACTGTCAATCTCATTTCTCTCCTATCTACTTTATCTACTGCTTAGGTCAGTCAAGAACTCCTCGCCTACTTTGGCCTTCTTGTCCATATTAGTGATGACGTTCCCTCTTGGTCCCTTAGCGCATAAGGCTGCTTTTTGCCTATCCCTAATTTCCTCTTCCCCGTTTGAAGGCTGCCAGTTTTCTTAATATCGTGCTCAATTTTCTTCATTTTATACTTCCTTATATTGGACGCTTATCAATCAGGTCGCTACTTCAAGAGCCGAACGCGCAATAAGCGTTCCGAACCCTATCGATGAGCGCGGATGACTAGAAAAACCTGAAAGTATTGAAGCAAACAGTCAAAGAGTATTTCGAACATAAACTGTGCCTGAGGAATTTACAAGAGCAACTAGATTAGGCAAACGGACGGAGAGCAGCAGGACTGCAATCAAAGAATTCACAGTTGGGAGACCTGAACAATGAGCTGATCAGAGATCGTATCATAGTTGACATAATGGCGATGTGCGAGAGAGGCTGGTGAGTGATCCAAATGTCGATTTTCAGAGAGCCATTAACCAATGCCAGGCAAGGCCACAAGCATCAATGCAGCTGAACGAAATTACAGTCAAGGACACCAAAATGGTCGACACAGTATAAAGTAAAACTCGGGTGGAAGAAGGACGCTCACGGAGGCGAAAATACCACAGACAATTGGGACACCCACAAAGAGCGTGTTAATTCTACGGAGTGTGTGGAGAATGCCCAGCAGTGCCAAAAATGTCTAATGAGAAGATAGATATATAGATGGAAAGGAAAGGCAGAGAGGTTGGCAGGAATAATTCAAATCTGGCCTGCTAATCTGCACTAGGGAAGGGGAGGAGAGAAAGGAGATCGTGAAGGGTGACGATGTGGGAGAAGGCATATGAAATATATATACAGGCACAGTAGCTTGCTTTACAAGCGCGAATCACCTCCGCTGGCGCACACAAAAAGGCAAAGAGCACGCACTGCCTGGACACCCCTCCCCTTATCCTTCCAAGCGCCCAGCAGAAATTCCTCCGTAGAGGCCTCTTGTCCAAACGCTGAAAGGAAGCGGCTAGCACACCTCTTTCGCACGCATACACTGGGCACGCCAATAATATACGGTCCACAGTCTCTGGGGTGGCACAAGTTGAACATTCCGGCGAGTCCACGTGTCCAATTATATGTTAGTACTTGCGCGTGAAAGCCACGTTTAAACGAATTCTATGTAGCAAGCATGCCTGGAGATGCAGAATATCACGCGGAACATAAACTTTCCATGCTCGATCGAGCCTTCTTAGACGAATGTGTAGGGTGTCTGGCTGGGCCCAGTAAGCAGCTGTAGCATTCTTCATACAACTCGTAAGAAGGCACGTCGTATCCTCTCTTGAAAAAGGCACAGCTGTATGGAGGTCATTGCTAAGTGCGCTTTTCGCTTCAGCATCGGCCTGTTCATTCCCATGGATAAAGAAAAGACATTGTGCCAGAGTATCGCACGAACAGATATAAAACTCATTAACAATTACACTAACAAGAATCACGGTTATGCAAAACTTTAGATGTCAAAACTGAAGAGGAAACAAACTAAAGCAATGTGGCAAGGAATTCACTTCAGCAATGACTGGTCACCATGAATCTGGACAACGGTGCACCATGCAAAATATTACCCCTGAACAAAGTGCAAAATATGAGACTGCCTATGCATTCATCTAATATCAGAATAATTTCAACGTACAGCAACTAAAAGCTCCAGGGATGAGTGAACCAGATAAAGCTGCGCTTCAATAATCAACCACTAAAGCTGAAATTCCAAGTCGCCGATTATGATGTCATTCCAGTGCTAGGACAGAGCGCTTGCGAGGTACTGAACCTAGTGAATTGCATGCACGCAATCTAAGAAAGATCAAAGGAAGACATTGTTTAAGGCATTGTATGCATTAAATATTTTGAGTGTGATCTGTTCATCAATGAAGACCGCAAAATTTAGGGAATCCCCAAAAAGAATCCATATGCCCTCATGGACGAAGTCAAAAAATAACTGACAATCATACAAAAGAAATGAATCCTCCAAAAATTACGGAGCTGACCCCACTCTATTGTGAAGTTTGTATTCAAACAAGTAGGAACGCTGGCGATTTGCATTGACTCAGTGGAATTCATCAAATTGTTGCAAAGAAGAAACTACTCCCTAAAGACGCTGAAAAACATTGCTGCCCATGTCAAAGGAGTCAAGAGGTTTACCATGCTGGACTTAAAGAAAGGATCCTGGCAGACGAAGGTAGCAGAGTGCACGAAGAAGTATCTAACCTGAAGTACAAAACGGGCAGGTACTGCTTCAAAGGGTGCCTTTGGAATTGCCACTGCGCCAGCTGTATTCCAAAAAGTTTTCTCAAGATGCCTCGACGGCATACCCGATACAATCAGCACAATGGATGACAGTGTACTGTATGCAGAAACCAGTGAACAGCATTAACAGTACTATGAAAAGGTCATGAACGCAATTCAATAAACCGGTACTAAGTTCCATATTGAAAAGTGTGTCTTCGGCAAACCATAAATGAAGTTTCTATAGCATGGAATAACCATTGGTGGACTAGAGATTTATCAAGACAAAGTACCTGCAATCGACCAGCCTGGAGAATTCAGCAACAAAACAGAGCTGCAGAGGCTGCTAAGCATGATCCAATTTCTGAAAAAATTAGTCCCAAACGTAGCAGAGAATGCAGCGCCCCTAATAAAGCTCATACCCAGGAATGTCGAAGAGATTTGGGCAAATGAGTAGAGCAAGGCACTCTGTGAAAAGAAGAAAACCCTGAAATCGCATCAACATTGGTATAGTGTAATAATGTCAATGGGGTTATAAGGCTTTCAGTCGACGCCCGTTCCAAGGCTTTGGGAGCAGTTGTGCTGCAAAAATGAAAGCCATGTCCTCATGCCTCAGCCGCCATTACTGAGACAAAGAAGTATCTAAAAATATATATGGAAGCCCGGGAAAACAGATATGGATACAAGAAATTTCACCTGTACATATATTGTAGACTAATGACCATAGACTGACCAGAAGCCAATTGAAAGCATCACCAAAAACCAACTCAGTAAGGCATCTTCAATACTGCAAAGGCGGCTGCTAGGCATGCAACAATATGCTACAATTTTTACACGAAAAGCCGAGATTTAGTGATAGATGACCTGTCAAGCCAAGACTGCAGCAGCAAATAGGCTGCCCAAGAAAGTGCAAAAGACTCTTAAGCCATGACAATTGTCCTTATTTCACCCGAGGCCTGGGAAGGCTTCAATGTAGACGTTGAAATGAACATTGGATTGCAAGAATTTATTAGAAGCGTCAGAGAAGGGTGACCAAAATATACTAAGGCCCTAGGAGCAGCGAAGCTATACTGGCCATTTAGGGATTAACTATCTGTCTATAGGACGAGTTCTGTTAATAGGTGATAGTTATGTGATTCCAAAAACATGGAGAAACCGTATCTTAAAGCAAATGCACACAGGACACATGGCCTCAGGAGAGCTAGGGCAAAACGTGTACTGAACAGGGATGAACAATCTGTGAGTGAAGAAGCACTGTTCATAAGGGATCGGTTTGTTATTCCAAAATAGTGGAGAAACTGTACCCTGAAGAAAATATATAGAGGACGCATCGGCATAAATAGTTGCGTCAGGAGAGCCAGAAAAACAGTATACTGGCCAGGGATGACAACAGACATAAATAACTGTAAAAAGGTGCTCCATGTGCCAAGGAACCAACAATAAGACACCACGTGCACAACATCTCGTGAAGGAAATACCAAGTCTCCCTTGGGAAAAAGCCGCATCCGACCTTTTCAACTTCAAAGGCAAAACTCATGTTTTACATACCTAAACTTATTATACTGTATGGCGAATAATCAAAAGAAGCCATCAGTGCATTATCGAGTGCTTTGCCGCTCATTGTGTCCAAACATGTCCAACCATGTCCAACCAACATCAGTGTTTGATACGTAGCACAAGAGTTCCACAATTTCAGCGAGGGCGAGGAACCAAGCATATAACATAAAGTCCAGGATGCCACCAGTCAAATGGCCTTGCTGAGCGTTCTGTCCAAGCAACAAAAGAAATACTGGGGAAATGCTCTGAACACAGAAGGGATGTACAAATGGGTTTACTAAACCTAAGGAAAAGTCCAAGAAATGATGTGCTAGGTTCACCCGTTCAGACGTTCTATAGCAGAACAGAGGAGTCGGAAAAGCTGCAAAGCCGGAAATTACGCAAAATATAGCTGAAAAACTACGAACTTAGTGCAGTCGCCAGAAAACCTACGGAGACCAACACACCAGTCAGCTTCCCGCGTTGCACTCAAGAGACCATGGAAGAGACCTGGGAAGATGACAGGAAGTGGATACCTGACACATTTGTTCGCCACACTGAAGAACCGAATTCAGTCATAATCAGTTCAGTTCAGGCGTTCAGTCGTGTCCGACTCTTCGTGACCCTATGGACCATGTCACGCCACGCTTTCCGGTCTTTCACTATCTTCTTAACATCAAATAGCTTCATCTGCAATGCCTCGAGAATGCCATTTAACCATCGCGTTCGCTGCCTACCCCTTCTCCGGCGACCCTCAACCTTTCCCAACATCAAATCTTTCTCCAGCGACTCCTCTCTTCTCATCAGATGACCAAAGTAGCTGAGCTTTAACTTTAGAATTTGACCCTCCAATGAGCAGTCAGGGTTTATGGTCGACAATATCGACTGATTTGATCGTCTGGAAGTCCAAGGAACTCTTAAGAGTCTTCGCCAGCACCACAATTCAAACGCGTCAATTCTTCGGCGGTCAGCCTTTTTCACAGTCCAACTCTCGCATCCATACATCACAACTGGAAAGACCATAGCACGGGTTATACGGATCTTCGTTGGTAGACTAATGTCTCTGCTCTTTACTAGGCGGTCAAGGCTAACCATTGCTCTCTTTCCCAGAAGCAGGCGTCTCCTAATTTCATGGCTGCAGTCTCCTTCCGAGGTAATCTTGGCACCCAAGAATAGAAAATCTGTCACAGCTTCCACTTCTTGTCCATTGATGCTCCAGGACTTGATAGGGCAAGACGCCATGATCTTCGTCTTTTTAATGTTCAGTTTAAGCCCAAACTTCTCACTCTCTTCTTGTACGCGCATCAGAAGTCTCTTGAGTTCCACTTCACTTTCTGCCATTAAAGTGGTATCATCCGCATATCTAAGGTTGTTGATACGTTTTCCAGCAATCTTCACTCCAGCTGAAGACTCGTCCAGACCGGCCTTCCTCATGATGCACTCTGCATATAGGTTAAATAGACAGGGCGACAGTATGCAGCCTTGCCTCACCCCTTTCTCAATCGGAAACCAATCAGTAAGACCATGCCCAGTTCTGACTGTGGCCTCTTGCCCTTCATAAAGGTTCCTGAGGAGACAGATGAGGTGAATTGGAACTCCCATCTCTTGGAGAGCTTGCCACAATCTGCTGTGATCTACGCAGTCATAATATAGACCCGGAAATGATGCTACCGGCGCAACACATCGCAAGTGCGTCCAATGAAATCTGATCTGCACTGCAAGAAAAACGTCCGAGCTAGTTTAGAAGAATGCGCCAATGGATGAGCAGCTGGCATGAGCTCCAGCTCACTAGCTGGGGAGAATGACAGTAACCACAAAGCGACCAAGAGTGGTCGCACAGACAAGCCGATCGTGAGACTGGACCTCTAACCAGCAATGAAAAAGGAGATGTAAAGGTATCCAAAGCCAGCAAAGTCAGGCCCAGGCGAGAGACGATGTTGATCTGTGGCTACCTAGAACTCAATCATGTAACTCGTATCCTAGAAAAGAACTTTTGCTACACCACTCACATGCTTGATGACACTCCTGTCGCACAACATGAAGCACATATCTCCTACTAACACCACTTGTCATTGCATTCCGCCAGCAGAGTTGCAGAAAAATATCTGAACTCTCACAAACTGGCCCCAATGCGTAAACACATATGCCATGCGCTGCACCCGGAAAGGTCACAGTACGTAGGCGCATGTTCCGGCAAACACGCGCATGAACTTGTGGTATGCACTAAAAACTCTGCGCTCGCGCACTCCGCACCGCACGCAGTTGTCACAGGTCGGAACATAGGCCTGTTTTATCTAAACTTTCGGTCGGAACCGTCATCGCACTGGTGTTAGCAGTTTATTTCTCCTTGTTTAGGGTATTTTCTTCGGAGAGAGGGCCACTGTTTGCCTGATAAAGAGTATTTCCTAGGCCCTTTCTGTATCACAATATCTATATATTGTAGACACGAATTCGCGTCCTATATCGAAGATGATATCTTGACCTCTCTTCACTGCACGTGGGCGAGAGCGGCAAGCTGGCAACGAACATGAACACGTCCTGAATTGTGAAGCGGCCGCATAGGTCGAAGAAAATGCTTCTGCTATAGTGGCGATGCGTGGTTACAAGGCAGTTTCAAAAAGCTCCAAAGGGATGCAGACATTGCTTTCAGTGGGCTAGAAACGCTTATGTTGACCCTGAGAAAGTGTATTTACAGCGCGGTGCAAACGTGGATTGTAAGGCGTTAGTTCACAGGCTATCATAACAACTAGCATTTTACTTGTGTTATTTATTCAAAATATTTTCTAGCAAATATCGGCGGATGTAATCTGACATACAATTAAGGCATTGCTCTATGAAAGTTTTTCATTTAAACGAACACCAGATTACATTTTTCGTTTGGAATAATCAGCATGGGCTTCGCTGTCGTTCCAGAAGTTCATACCTTAATCTAAAAAAGTAATAATGAAGCAGACATCTACTTACTAACTGAACTAAGGATGGCCGATGATTCTTTTCTCGGTGTTATCTTGGATGTCCCGTGCTGAATATTTTCCGGCGTATAGAGGTGTAAGGTATAAACAGGCTCAGTCTGATGTGTTGAAATTAAAAGACCGACCTGAATGGCATACTGTTAAAGAAGTGCTTTTGTTAGACAAGTATGGAAGAATAGACTTGGCCACCAAGAAAATGTCTATAATATTGTAGTATTTTCTTCCGCACTCCAGCAAACAAAACTCTTTTTATCATATCATTGTTGAAAGAACTTTTGTGCTAGGAATATATTTCGTGCTAGGAATAATAGTCAGCGACAAATCATTATTCGCTTTTTTCAATAAATGAATCATACACCACCGTTACCATAAACTGCCCAACATATTGTTAGTTTGCTAGTAAAATGTAATTTATTGAAGTGGAAGTTTAGCTCATAGCAGCAAAAATATGTAAAATCATATTAGAAAATGTATAAATCGCACGTCGAAAACAATACCAGTCACCTGCTCATGTGTGCTGATAGGGGCCGACACTGGCAGTTGCGGTGGTACCCATACACATAATGCACATTTAGAGCCTGATTACTAGATTACGAAGAGTGAATATGGTTTTTCCACGGGAAAATTATCTTTCGGGAGGGATTACCCCATTCCTACATGTTCAGGTCTAAGGTCTTCAGCTGTATTACTCTTGTCGCCGCCTCTGAAGGAAATACCAGTGTGGAGACAGGGCAATGCAAAGACATCTAGAATGGTGATTAACATATTAGGACCGAGTTCTAAGGATTCACTTTTAGTGTGCAGCTTCAATATGAACAGAATATTTAAAAAAGTACCTGTACCTTAACAGAAAGCGAATGGTTGTCATTCGGAACAAATCATGTGCTCTATCCATATATTCATAAGATGCAGATGAAGGAATGTGTGCGCCCGGTTACTCGATAATTGTGGCGTTCAAGGACACACTTAACGAAAAACGCAAAAACGCATAATAGATTCGTGGTATTTGATAATTGGCTATGCATTTACAGTTACTCTTCTAAAGCCGGCTTCGGCATGCAATTGTAAGCATTTAGAACGATTTTAGAATGCACTGAAAAGACCACAAATGATTCTCACTATGATCATCATCATCAGTCGGCCTATACGTAATTCACGGCAAATACATCTGCAATATTCCTTCAATTAACCCATTTCTGTGCTAGCTGCATCCACTTGACCCCTGCAAACTTCTTAATCTCATCCGCCGACCTTTCTGCCACCCCTTGCTACTCTTTCTTTAAGGTCCTTGGACTCCAAGTTCTTACCCTTAGCGACCATTAGTCATGCTCTTTTCGCGGTCTGCGTCCTATTTATGCCCAGGTCATGATTTCCAGTAGAATGGCATAACTCGAGTTGTATATCTCACCTACTCTCCAAGCTTCGTATCTCTTAACATTACAGCTGACATTTTCCGTTCCATAGCTCTGTGTATAGTCGTGAACTTCAGTAGAACCCTTTTCGTTAGGTTCCAAGTTTCAGCCCCATAGGCGAGTACCAGTATGATGGAACTTTATTTTTTCCTCTTGAGCGATACCGGTAAGGTGCCACGCATATTCTGCGAGTGCCTGGCAAATGCGCTCTATCCAAATCTGATTCTTCTAGTTATTTCGTTATGTAGCCCTGACCTGTGGTTACTACTTGTCCTAAGTAGGCATATTCGCTCACCATTGCCTGGTCTTTGCTACCTATGGTAAACTGCTGTTTCTTTCCGAGGCTGTTGAAATTAATTGGTTTTCTGCATTTTGCATTGGTTTCCTTCTTCATATGATCTATTCCGTGGTATTCTGCATATTACCTTCGTCTTCTCCACAATAACTTTACATTTACCTAAGTGCTATTCCTGTCAAATCACCATGGTATAGAATCTTCTCCCACAACCTTCAAATTAAACAATGCTGGGCTGCACACACCTTTATATAGCTAATACTATCCGCTCCCTCGTTTAACACCTGACCACACAGAAAGTAACAAAATGAAATGAAATTATGGGCGTAAGTACTCCAGTGAAGTTTACACCTGGCGACGCCATCAAGAGTCATTTTTTAGCCCTGTTCTATTAAGCGGAGCGCTTGAAAGAAGCTTGAAATGTTGCAATTTACAAAGAGGAGACCCTGTCAAAAAGGACAAGGACGAGAGCACAGACGTACACCACGACGACTAAACCAGAAACTGTGCTTTCTTCACTCATCACGATGTACGCCTCTCCTCTCCTCCTTGTCGTTCATGACTATCTCTCGTTTTTATATTGCCGCAAATGGCACAGAATTTCACTCTTCGTCCTAATTAAAGCGGGTAGCCATCTTCGATAACCATCCTTTCGAAACTACCTGCATTGCGGTAATGAATATAAAGGTAAACTATTGCGCAGCGACCTCGCCTCACCATCTGGTAGCGAACACCTAGTGGAGAAAAAAACTTAGTTTGTAATAAGCATGAAGAAACGCATGATGGAACGGGAGCAGCATATACTTTAAACAGCGAAACACTTTAAGCAAACTTTCATTGCACAACAATTGATTGACTCAATGGCATGCACGAGCATAGCTCGTTGCCACTGCGTAGGCCTCCACACAGGCTTTCTTTAATAAATTATTTCGATGCTATGGGAAGCACTTTCCACGTTACAGTCACTCATGCATGTCGAGCTATGGTTTCTGATGAGAACGAATGGTTCTCGAACCAAGAAATTGAAATAAGATGCACACAAAATTTATGCCCTCCCTGCCACACTCTGCGTATAGTGTTGAAGTTGCCGGGTCATATCGTGGTTATGCAGGGCCTACCCGCCCCCATAGACATCTTTGCATGTGTTTATTGCCCGTCTGGATTCGGAGCAATGGATGGTGCACATTGCGACTAGCATTTCTAAGGAAGGTCTAAGACAGCTTTTAACGCCGTCAGTCCTACTCTGACGCATCATGTTTGCGAGTATACTCTGTGAGCAAAACATTGCCCCACCGGGCAAGATTCTGGGTTAATTGAGGATGTGAATCATGGGTATATATAGTGCCTGGTCAGAACAGCTGGTAAATTCCTTTTCGATTTATTTCAGTTGTCTCTTTCAAAGCTATCCCAATTCTAAGTCTTTTCTTATCCCATACTTCTTTCCCATCTCTCTTCCTCCTTTTAGCCTCTCTCTCCTTGGTAGAAAATAACTGACAGACGGCAGCAGAGGTAACTTTTATGCACAAAAATACTAGCGCAAGCACTTTAATAAAACGCAGTTCCTAAAAAGTAGTTCAAATATTCACGGCATGCACTTTCCCTTTTCAAGTAAAAATGACGCAATGACTGCCACAATTTTTACTTTTCGCCTGAATAGAAAACACACAGCGAAATACGCACAGCAGGTTTGCACGAGTAAGCTATTTTACGGGCAAGTAGTGCGTCATTTCTTTGTCAGAGTATACACCAGTTTTGATCATTACGTATGACATAGGTTGCTATTTCCATTTTACTGGCGTCTCCACATCGTTGCAACGCCTGCACGTAACTGCACAGCTAATGTAAAATGCCATAAAAAGCCATATGAGGCTACAACGTCGCATGCACTTACTATTATATTCCAGGTGAAATAGTCAATGATTGCAAAATAAGACATTTCGCAGATGACGTGGGCGTATTCGTGCTGAAGAGTGTACACTGGTACGAAGCGTACTTGTAGCACACGTCTTAACCACTCTGTTACTTGGAAAGAAATACTCGCACGACAAAAAAATAGTGAACTGTCTGCTAAGAACATGAAAATAGAATAGGCACCGCCATAATCTGATCCCTCATTCGCGACATCGAAAATGGGCTGATTTTTTCTTCTGCTGAACAAAATGTAGCGACACTAGATCCTTAAAAGATTGTTGATAATAACAGCTTGTATGAAGTTCGTTCCGAGAAGGTAAGGCTAGCGACCGACACCTCTTCTCAGTATGGGAGGTATGCCGGCGAAGTACAGTTGTTTTTAGGAGCAAAACAAAAACACATTGGTCGCAATTAGAGTTCCGCGGATTAAATGTTTTCGAGAAGGGTTTTGATGCGCAATTAAGTTTCTTCCGCTCCCATTGTATTCCTATGTGCGCATTCTCTGTAGGTTGCCATGCTTTACATGACACCTGAGAGGCATATTTGAAGAAATATCGGTTTGATAGGATGAAACTGGAGACACAATCGAGCTCATTTTCAAAAGTATCGCGCGAGCACCGACTGCCTGGCGCGGCGGCACCGAGGTACAATGAACTAAAGGAAAATATTCTAGGCTGCCTCCCGGGGCGAACATTTCACACCTGCTCTCAATAAACGTTTCTCTCCCCTGCTCACTGTGGCCGAGGCGAAGGAGCAAACGAGCCTGCGCGTCGAATACTGCTGCTGGAGCCAGCGTCGTATGCTTCGCTATTCTGCTGCTCGCGTACCAACCCCTACGCAACAAGTTTCATGGCCGAGTTCTGAGCGCGTTAGCTTCGTGTTCTATCTGCTAGTTGTTGTTGTTGTGGCTGTAGGAAGAAAGAAAAGAAAATGCACGGGCCTGCTAATGGCTCTGCAGCTGAGCCACGTCCGCTGCCTCGTGCAGACAGAAGAGACTGATTGATTTACACTGACTCATTGATTTATAGGAAGGGAAAGACGCGGTAACTATTTCACTTGTTTTCTGTGGACACCTCAACCGCGCCGAAGGAAAGAGAGGAAGGTGGGAGTGAAAGTGGAAAGAGAGAAAAAGGAGCCGTAATGGAGGGCTTCGGAGTAATTTCGACCACCTGGGAATCTTTAACGTGCGCTGACATCGCACAGCACACGGACGCCTCTTCGTTTCGTCTCCATCGAAACGCAGCCGCCGAGGTCGGATTCGAACCCGGGTAATCAGACACAGTAGTCGGGCGTTTTACCAATGCACCACCCCGGCGGGGTAGGAAAGTGTAAGTGGCAGTGGACTGAGAGAAAGAGGAGCCGTAGTGGAGGGTTACGGAGGAGTTTCAACCACCTGGGGTAGGGTGGGGTAGGCGTGAGTGTGGTAATCCGCACCAGTTTCGGTTTTGCTTTGCACACAGACAGTGCTCTCATCATCAGCACTTTTTTCTCTCTCCTCTCGAACCCGCACGCTCACACTCTGTGTCGTAAATAAACAGTATACCCTGAGCTGCCGTCTGCTACTTTTTGTTTCCTTCGTCCGGATACCGGATACCACAAAACAGCGACGAGGACTCAAGCACAGTTTTCTTTTCCGAAAACTGTAAACTGTATTTTAACTGTAGCCCCGCCGGGGTGGCACAGTTGGTTGGTTTGGTTTGTGGGGTTTAACGTCCCAAAGCGACTATGGCTATGAGAGATGCCGTAGTGGAGGACTCCGGAAATTTCGACCACCTGGGGATCTTTAACGTGCGCTGACATCGCACAGCACACGGACGCCTCTTCGTTTCGCCTCCATCGAAACGCAGCCGCCGAGGTTGGGTTCGAACCCGGTGATTCCGGACAGTTGTCGGGCGTCTTACCTCATCAGCACTCCGGAAATTTCGACCACCTGGGTTTTTTTAACGTGCACTGGCACCAGGGCATGTTAAAGAAACCCAGGTGGTCGAAATTTCCGGAGTCCTCCACTACGGCGTCTCTCATAGCCTTAGTCGCTTTGGGACGTTAAACCCCACAAACCAAACCAACCAACTGTGCCACACCGGCGGGGCTACAGTTAGAGTACAGTTTACAGTTTTCGGAAAAGAAAACTATGCTTGAGTCCTCGTCGCTGTTTTGTGGTATGCGGTATCCGGACGGAGGAAACAAAAAGTAGCAGACGGCCGCTCAGGGTATACTGTTTATTTACGACACAGAGTGTGAGCGTGCGGGTTCGAGAGAAGAGAGAAAAAAAAGTGCTGATGAGGTAAGACGCCCGACAACTGTCCGAAATTCCCGGGTTCGAACCCGACCTCGGCGGCTGCGTTTCGATGGAGGCGAAACGAAGAGGCGTCCGTGTGCTGTGCGATGTCAGCGCACGTTAAAGGTCCCCAGGTGGTCGAAATTACTCCGTAGCCCTCCACTACGGCTCCTCTTTCTCTCTTTCCACTTTAACACCCACCTTCCTCCCTTCCCTCACGGCGCGGTTCAGGTGTCCACAGAAAACGAGTGAGACAGTTACAGCGCCTTTCACTTCCAGTGAAACAATTATTATTATTATTATTATTATTATTATTATTATTATTATTATTATTATTATTATTATTATTATTATTATTATTATTATTATTATTATTATTATTACTCTAGCTGTACTTTCTGAACCATGCCGGGTGGGATTGATCCCGTTACCCCCATCGTTCCTGCCTACGCTAGGCGAACCTAGAGTACCTTGGCAACAGTCGAAGCTGGTCTTCTTGAATTTCCTGGAAGCGGTTGGAGGCGACAAGCTACAGCCCAAATGTCGCAAGGCAATACATATGAACTTCCTCGGTGTCGAAGGCTAAGGTGCGTACCACAGCCTCGGCGCAACAAAGAGCACCGTAGATCCTTGGGCAAGTGTCACGTAAAGGGCTGACGAGGATCCCTTCAATGCTACTGTCGCAACGCTGAATGCACACTTCGCAACGGCAACAAACGACCTGGTCGAACTTCACCGGTTCCGTCAGCGCTAGCAAGTACGGAATCATTCAACCCTTCACTTGCCACCTACTACCATTGAGGTTCGGCTTCGCATCTCGCTAATTTCTCTGCATGTCCGCAATAACCAGACACTGCCGCAACTGGGGAACGATTGGACATTTTGGAAAAATTCTGCAAGTAAAAAAAAAAAAGAAATCTGCTGAAAGAAGAGCGCTGTGCCCGAAAGCTGAGACAACCAACGCGATCACAATCTTAAACGTCAGCGATAAGAATGGCCCATCCAAAGAAATTCGAAAGAAAAGAAAGCATGAAACGGGAGATACAAACAGGCACGTTTTCAAAAGTATCGCGTTATCACCAACTGGCTTGCGCGGCGACCGCGAGGTATAGTAAAATAGAACGAAATATTCAATTTAACTGCGTTCAAGACGAAGTAGAACGGAAGTCGGAAAAAGAAACGCGCATGCGCGCCGGTCATGCTGCTGCATAGTTCTTACCTAGAGTAAAAGCCGGGGGGGCTGCACTTCAGCCGCCATGGGCACGCTAAGAACAATGAGGTGATGTGCTACTTGGTGCAGGGTAGTTGCATTTTTTCGATTGCACAGAGATACGTTACTAAGATGCCGCCTTTTGGACACTGAAACATGGAACCGCCTCCCAGAAGAAATTGTGAATGCTGATTCTGCTGACCAAGTTGAAACTCAAATCAGGGCACTTCTGTGGGAATAGGACTGACTCTCAATATCCTGATGTTCATTACAACTTTGGTTTGCGCGTTTCTCTTTTTGTTTTTTTTTTCAATTGCTCTCTTGATGGCTTCCTGCGTTGTTCCACTTCCATTTCGTTCTCTGCTCTGTAATTTTGCTGTCCTTTCATTCTGGATTATTTGCATTGTGACCCAGTCCTGTGCGAGCCTGTAAAGGCGCACAGTATCTATGAATAAATAAATAAATTTTGGTCACCTCGAGGCGCGAACGTAGAGCTCAAAAGCCATAGTAACGAATGCTCAAAAGCAGACAACGCCCATAAAAGGTTTGTTTTCCCAAATGGCACTAAAATACTCCCCGAAGTGATTGAGCAAATACATATTTTCAGATCATTTGTTTACTTTTCAAAGGGTGCGTGTTAGGTGAAAAATATTGGTTTCCATGAAGCTCAATATTTACCCAATAGCAGATGGAGCCATCCCTTATTTTAGACACATTTTACTCTTTCATGCTGTTTTGCTCGCTTTTTGTAATTTATTGTCACAATATGGAATGTTAGGATGTTTTTCATTCTACAACAACGTTTATTTCTGACTTAATTTTGGCTAAATGGTGTAGTTCTGCACGAGGTAGCTCTCTGCCCACGATGCTTTGGTGGCCCGTGGTGGTCGCTTCGTTCATTCATATTTTTTCATAAGGATGACCGGATGCCTAGCGGAGAAGGCCTGGCGCCCTCAGCCTAATGGTGGCGGAACTGGTCATCATGAAGCTGCATGCATAATCCCCTAGATAGCGGTACAGCTTTCCTTCTACGTAAGACTAAGGACCTCTATGTGCTACTATAACTAGCGTCCTCAACTTGGTGGTTTTTCTGCGTGCGTACTAACCCCTATGCAGCAAAGTGTATGGCCATGCTCTGTGTGTTCGTTTTGTGTTCTATCTGCTAAGCGCTTTTTTTTTTAGCAAATGCGTAACGTTTAAGCACGACTCTTGGTCCCATTGGTGTGGCTAGCTACTGCCATTACTGCGTTCTATTTACCAACTATAACATCACCATGTCAGAAATCCAATGCTGCACTGAGAAAACAGAAACCATATAATGCAGAAATAAACATTATGCTGTAATCAAAAAACAGAGATTCCGTAACCAATTAACAGAGTCCGTTTTACGGTTTTACGTTATATTAGGGAATTGCTCTGAAATAAATTACCGCCATGTTTCTACGTAAATCGGCGAATTTTTTTTTTACAGCGTAGGGTTATTTAACGTTCACTGACATCGCACAGCACACGGGCTTCTTGCTTTTCGCCTCCATCGAATAGCGGCCGCCGAGACCGGCATTCCATCCAACTTTCTTGGGAACAGTAGTCCAGCGCCGTAACCAGTGTGCCACCCCGGCGGGGTGAATACGTTATAGTAGTTGTCTTGTAGAAATTGTGAAAATAACACTGCAAACGCAATAGCTAAAACGTGTCGCTGTTGTTTCATTATGTTATTGAATGAACAGAACATAAAAGTAGGGTGGCTTGTCACATTCAATTGTGAACTACTTCACTGCGGTTCCCTTCATACATATTGAATACTTTGATGATATTAGCTAGCATTTCTGGAACATACTCCGAGTAGTAAGAGTGAGCGAAAATATTCCTCACGCTCTCCGCGCCTTGAAGTACTCGCCATTATTTCAATTTCTTCTTGTGTACTTTTGCCGCTCAAGCAGAAAGGCTTCAGACAGGGAGGCACAATCTCTACAGCGTTATTATTCGCTTGTTCATAGCAGGTACTCAAATAACTATTAGGAACAGGTGTGGATAAGAGTTAATGGAAAAGAATTAGTAATCTGTCATACCGTTACGACATTGCTTAACAAAGTACCTCATGGGACGGTTAGCGAAGAACGATTACCAATAAACTGGCTTATATAAACAGCAGGTTTAGAAATTATGCAGGAACCTAAAGTCGGTGTTGAACTGCCTCCGAAGTAAACCCGATATTATAGGAAGCGAAGCTCTTGAATCTTTACATGAACACATATTTCTGCGGTATGTAATATTATCTGATGCGGAACACAAGATCTCTTCCTAAATGCAGCCAACATAACAGCCAACATAACAGGCTACCATTAATTGGGGTTCTGAGATAATGATTGGAAGCCCACCATATATGCTCCAGGGGGGAAGTATGTAACAGCTCTATCTCACCAGGACTCCCTTATGGTGCAGAAATAAGAATACTAAATAAAATGTTTGAATTTAATTTGAGCACTACGTAGGAAAGTATTCAAAGAATGTGGTACATGTAACGTTAAAACTTCGAACAAGAGAAAAATTGGTCCCTGAGTGACCGCTAGTTCTAATTGAAATCCCGAGGCAGAAATCAGAGTAATTATGGCAGGCCTGTAACTCGAAAGCACGACAACCAACTTTGTGGGCCCACATTCTTAGCTATTTTCACGTTGCGCACCCGAGTTTCAGATGTCCAAGTTGGTGTTCATAGACGCGATTCGGCAACAAGTCGTTTCAAATCGCTGAATAAAATTGCAATAAGTCCACAATAACATTTTCACTGAAACGATAATAGTTCACATCTATGAGAGCGGTACAAATCTTACTATAAAACGAAAGCGTTTATTTTACCGTAACGGGCGTCATCACAGGATGTGGACAGAGCCTGTAATAAGAGTCGTCAGTCAGAACAAGCTGACACCAAACAAACAAAAATTGGCAGTGGCTTAGGTCGGCTATGCCAGGGTTGCGAAAGCTAGGGCATAGCTTCGTTAAGCATGGTTAATCTTGATTACTAGTACAGGTTAGTGTGGTTGTCCTAGCTATGTCGTTGCATTAAAGACGAGACATCGTTGTTTTAGACAGACGTGCCCGTCTCGCGGCGGCATAATCACAGCGCTTAGCCAGTCGCTCGGCGCGCTGTTCGTGTTTGCTGGGCGATTCGTTTCCTCTTAATTTCGGTCAGATATCGATTCCAGGCCTATTCTTGCTAAACAGACTTGTTGCCGTCCATATTGCCGCCTCAACTGGGGTTGAAACGCACAAGAGCTATCGGTCTCACTCTTCCGACATGCTATCGGGCATGCGACACAACTCGCGAAGCTAGCGAAGGCGAGCGCGACGGTAAGGCAAGCGGTCTGACCAGGTCTGACGTCATACGAAACAGCGGTGGCGGCTCCGCGGCTAGCGCGCGGCGTCCGCCAGCTAAACCGGTTGCTAGGCCTTTCTCTGACTCCTCGGAGCACCACTACAGCGAAATCGCAAATTCGTGGCCAATGTAGCTTTCGCTACAAAAAAAAAAAAAAAGAACACTGACGTGGCTGGGTTTCCAAACCGCGCCAAATGAACAGATAAGCTTGTATGGCCCATGCACGAGAGCATACTATAGCCACAGCCGTACTCTTTAAACTGACACAAACTTTAATGCTCTGCAGAAGATCGTCGTCTTCATTGTATTCCAACTGCCACATACTCTGACGCTATCCACAAACATCGTCGTATTCATGTACTACAATCAATACCGCTTTTGTAGCAAAAGCTACACCAGGCAGGTCAGCAGCGCAACTCAGGCGGTCGGCGATATTCACTTTTGCGCATGCGACGTAACCATGGCAATCAGCTGCTCCGAGTCACAGGTGTTCGCTCAGCCTTCGCCTCTCTCGCGCAGCGCCCTGCGTGACGTCAACACTTATCTAGCACCCCACTTCCTAAGCACTTCGCCGTTAGCGGCGGCGCCGTGGCAAATATGGCCGTTTGCCTTGAGAAATATCAATGCAAGAAGACACGGCTGGTGGCCGCGTGTATAAGCAGCGGCATACGCTGAGCCTACGGGAAGCTGCTGCTGTAGACCCCAAAGTCATTGCCTATAGTGTGGCTGCCCGTTTACGTAAGAAGGAAGCGCGGAAAGCTAAGTGCGTGCCGGAAACACCCAAGGTACGTGAACGTACAAGCGTCAGTGTGAAAATGTCGAAATCAAGTTGCGATTGGCTGGGGTCGAACCCACTGCACGTATAGCTTTGGCTGTGTATATCCTGGCCTATCTATGCTTTGTTTTGTTCACTTAACCTAGGTAAGAGTACCATATACATATTACCTCTGGGCAATTGCGGGCGAGGTCCGCGATCGTAATGTTCAGCGATCCCGCCAGAGAGCAAAGAAAGAAAAACTGTCGACCCATTTACGTCGCTACAGCAGTAGCAAATCATACGCTGTCGTATTTCTCCACTGAGGGCTTCAGAGCGCTGGCTATGTTTTTATTTATGCTTTGTGTGCAATCTTGTTCTGCGCATTTACGGCGGTAAAGTGATTGGACATTTGTGCCTGAAGGTATGTAACTTTTCCTGTTGCACTGTGTGACAGTTTTAAGTCAACATTCAAGTCAGTGTGTGAAATATTTTGGTAGGTGTTAGGAATGCTTACCCATATAATTCTTCACTAGTCTATTAGTTCAAAAAGCAACACCGCGTCGGAAAATATTTAAATTTCCTTTACATTTTATTCTAAATTTTCTACCTGATTTCAAAGGTGCTTTAAAGCAACATTCTATTTAAAGCACTCAGTTGAGTCGGAACATTAATGCACGAACACACTACATAACTCCGAAATACGCACGCCGCACGCGTAGCGAATGTCGTTTATCACGAACGCGTATTTTCCACCTTACGCCTCTAAGAGTCCGCTAAAATCTCGGCCTTGGAGCAGCAAAAAGGAAACAATAGATGACACCGAAACAACAGTGTATACACCAGCTTTGTCCATATGAGGACCAGGTGACAACTTCTGCAACCATGTCGCACATTTGTGCCTGAAATTCGACAGGCGGTATGACTGAATAGCAGATTTCGTCTTGCTACTCAGAGCAAGCCTTATGCATGAAATAGAAAATAATATAATGTGAGAAAACGGCATTTTGGCGAATGTGAATGCTGTCCGCGCAGCTGCACCACGTTTGAAAAACAATCGCTGTGTGTAAACAAAACACATGTTATCTACAATGAATATCTATTATAAGTTTAATAGTTGTTATCTTCAAACTAAATTACACCATAATATCCAACGCTTACAATTTGCAACGCCATGATGTGATGATGACACTGGAGCTTCGTTTCAGAGAGGACTGGGGAAGCTAATTAATGTAACAAAGCTTATCGCAAAACAATAGTCCTAAAAAGATTCAATCGAAAATTAAGCTTAATACGCTGCATGTCCTATTGTTTATGTGAAGAACGAAAAAAAAGCAAAAAGCGCCAAAATGAGTTTCGTTTTAAATGTACACGCATTTACTTCATTTCTTGCTTTATGGCACTGGATAATGCTGTACAATAGATTATCCTTATACAAAATCGACCAGACCTTGACTCGAATACTTGGCTAATTACAGGTGCGTTGCTTATAAGTTTAAAGATAAAATGCGAACGGGAACGACACGCGTTATCATCCATGCAAATGCACAGAGGAAGCCGAAGGGCACTACACATAAGTCAAGAACACCAGGCGGCAACTGTGACGCTAATGAAAAAAAAAACGCGTTAAATTCACATCTCGCGCAATGCAAGCGCAGTTACTGTATACAGGAGTTTTTGAGAATGGAGGAGAGCTCACAACGGATCGGTACAGTTCCTACTCCTCCATCGCCACCTGTATTCACCTGTGTGTTACTCGCACACATTTTCAAACAAAGACTTCAATCAGTTACGCAGGCAAAATCTTATTTGGTGAAGAAGGTTCCTTGGTTCTAAACAACAATACATCCCTAAAATCCTAAGAAGATAGCACAGTGTTTCAGACTTGCTCCTTGGGAGGCGTCACATCCGAATGCTCTCTCGAACTCAACCATGCTGAGGAGAGGCACGAGACATCGTATCCGAGAGTCGAGTCCCCCATCGGCGGAGCTACAGGTCATGAGGCAGAATCTACGGAAGAAAGTCTGCTGTGCTGCGGACAAGATTATCTTGAAGTCGTCTTTGTCCTTATTGGAACTGTACATCAGCATCATGGCAGTATAGGCGACCTTAACAGCGCGAGCCCACGAGAACATTTCGAGTCTTTGTTGAAGAGACATACTAGCGTTACGCATTAAGGCCCGTTGCACACACTCGACAAACCTATCGACGTTTTCTTTGTACCATGTCTTGCTGCTCCTGGCAGTTGGCAGACTCGCTTGTAAGAGCTCCTTAGCTAAGAGAATGCCGATTGTGCCCATGTCGAACTCGAGAGGGACTCTGGTCGAATGCATCAGTGGATGTTGTCGCACTGCAGGCGGAAGTAGAATGGCATTCAGCAGGGCAGAATATGTGGTCTTGGCCGTGAAGAATGATTCGTTGATGATGATCTCTGTAAGGGAAGGCGGCTCGTGTAGACGTCTCGTTGCTTCGAGAGCCTTTAAAAACGCATATTTGCCAGGAAACTTGTCGACGGGATTCACGGGATCTACGACGGAGCTATCCACCTGCGGCTCAGGACCCACGAGGTCGTAGTCTTCTATCAGGGTAATGCCTTTCAGAGCAGCAAGCACATTCGTCAAATCCGTCTCACCCATTCCATACTCTAGCAAGTGCTGCGACGACAGCCTTCGAACGCCGTGGAAAATGTTCTTCACATGTGGCCGCGTGGGAAGGAATGTCTTTGTGAGACTTGAGAAAAGGTTAAGCCAACTGGGCCCTATAATGTCTTGGCTTGCCGTGAGACATAATACTTCTGCCTTGTTAGAAAAGGTGCCTCTGTAGTAGAATCGCCCAACTTCAGCTAATATGTGCAGCAATATATACATAAGCCCAATTTCTAAATTCTTTGCAAAGTAGTCGACAGCTGCTCTAACAAGTTCGAGTTGATGGATCCTTACAGGTGAATATTCGTTTAGCGTGAAATTTCCACGCAGGAGTGAATTGACGAACTGGAGCCAAACCTGAGGGCTTTCTTCGTGCACAAACAAGGCGAATTCCGAGGCGTTCACCGTCTGTGTCATCGGAAAGATTTCTTCGTTTGAAGAGGCTTGGCTGTCAAATACTAACAGATCGCGTATTGTGGCCTCAATCGTTGACTCATTTCCCCAGCCTGTGATGTTACTTGCCAACAGGAGTGCCTCTCTGATGTAATCAATTAGCGTGGAATTGCGAGAAGCATCAGCAAGCTTTTCTGCTAACCTGTTGCCTCTAGAGACGTAGAGGGCCAGGCCTCCTTCGCCGTGCATCACGACCCTGACGCTGAAGAGTGTGGAGATTCCCCGCAGCAAGGACAAAAGAACGACCTGCCGAAGAGCAGCAGCTGTACTTGTAAGCCGTAGAATGTCGATGTCTCCTTGGTTTGTGGTTACGAATTGTTGTACATAGACATCGTGCGTGGAGGCCAGGAACTGCATGCAGCTATCGTAGACGTTCACCAAGAGAGTGTCGGCTTCCGAAGCTAAAAATAAAGATAAACAAAATTAAAGAATAGGGCTCGTGCTAAGGCATGTTATTTCTGCCACAGCCATTGCCAACGTGAATGAAAATTTTAGGAAGCGCTTTTTCTAGCACAAAAAAGCTTTGTCTGAATAATTGGTAAAGAAATAGACTCGACAGTTTGTGGGACTTTCACTGGCATCTGAGCGCTTTCACTCCGACAAAAATGTCAACAACTTTATTCTTTTATGCATCTGACAACTTAAAAGCTTGTTTCAACAAACGCGTAGAGTGTGAGATATTTATATTTATGTGTTTCTATATATTTATTACCATATTTATATATTTATACTTATACCTGCAATGTGCGAGGGGCAATACTTTGGGAGGTATACAAAGTAAGAAATGCAATTTTCCGCAGGTGACATGTTATAGAGAAAAAAAAAACACAATTAAAATATCAACAAAAACTATTACAAAATACCAAGACCAAATTGTCTCAATGTTACCCTTGTCCTTTTTTGCAGGTGTACGCAGATTTTGTACGTGTACATTGTCCCTGTATGGGCGACCATATGCAACGCAAGCTAATGTCGGAAAAAAGGAATACTAGGTAGAGCAGAGCAAAACACATGAAGACGGGAAGTAAGGATGCCAAACAACCCGATCAATGTACTGAAGGCCAAACACGGCACATTGTGCAAAATGCACGAAAGTGCCGCGGGTATCTGCAATGCCGATCCTAAATGCAGACTTTAGGAATGTTGTGCCTGGATTCTCCCGAGCGATCTGGAATGAAAAGAGCTACAAGCTACACTGCCTATAAACAAGCGTACATCTGCAATTACACAGAAAACGATTGTATTTTGATTCAAGTTGAGATGGTGCCTATATTGTTTTTTTAGGCTTACTAGAAGAATGACGTCTGGCTTTCTCCAGGAGCGCGAACTGCAGCGCACTGGTGAAGTCTCGCGCCGCTTTCTCAGCCATCGTGGCGCCGTCGACGTTCTCCATGATCCAGCGGTTACAGACGTGCCGGGCAAAGTCGACGCAGGGATCTACAGTCTTGTCCAGGAAGTAGTCCAGATAGGCACGGGCATTCTGGCACTCTACGCTGCCGCACTCGTTCTCCCGGTGACGGGGATTCGTGGCCCACAGCATCACCACAAGACCGACACAGGCCAGGGCTACGATGGCTCCGAGGCCGCAGTATATCACCCGCGACTGCGTTATCCTGTCGGTAATCGTGGTGAGGGGGATGAACTCTAGCAGAGTTTCACCACCGACTGCACAGTAGGAGAGAGCGAATGAAAGGAAGAAGAGAAACGTCGGAAACGTGAGGCAGTTACTGTGACGGAAATCAACTACTGTGAAACGTTAACTGCTGTGAACAAACAACACCGAGTTCTTTCAGAGTGAAAACATGATGGGCCCTCTGTTTGTACATTCATATCGAATAGAAATTCGCACGGTGCAATCGATATCAATGAAGTTTGGGTTTATTTGTTGGCCTTGCCTTGCTGTGAGTTTACTGCGCTGCTTAGCCGCACTCGAGAGGCACTATGCTTTTGCTGTTATACTGTTCAATCCCAACAGTGTAACACTTCCTTAATTTGAAGATTTTCAAAAGCTTGTATGGTTCCTCGATGTACCTAGCCGTGCTCCGGTGTGTCTGGCCACTACAGATTGACTTACATGTAAGGAAAACATGAATAAACAGCGCTACAGACTACGACGAAGATCACGAAACAAACAAAACGGGCGCTGGCTCGCAACTGAAGTTAATTGAAAAAACACACCATATAAGTATCCAAGCCAAGCCGCACAAAACCACACAATAAACAAAAAACCAAGTCATGATGGCCCAGCACACCTACCGCATTCATGAAACCCAACCTCATTATCTGTTAAAGCGATTGACGGTTCACTAACACAATCTTCACTAATCGAATGATATGCCTGGCCTCAATGACTTCCCGGTTAATTTGTTCCGGATGGGCATCCAAAATATCTGTTTATATATTTTATATATCTTTATTCTGTTTATTCTTATAGCTGTTTATTCATCATGTCAGCGTACCAACTCCCCCAGATGTCTCTTCTATTAAAGTAAAGAAAACATCGCTCAAATGAGAGTGAGCAAAAAAAAATATTTAAAAAAACGGAAATTTTCTGTGGACACGGTCGTCACGACTTGCGGACTGCAAGACCAGTTCTCTCAGTCAACGTATGGCTGACGTGCAAGGATGATCCTTATGATGAGCTCTGTAAATTTTGCACGCTGGTTGCCATTTATAGATAAATTGTGTTGGAGTCGACTGATTGTAAATAAAAATAATCTTGCTCCATCAAAGGCAACGACATCTTTTACAGCGGTTTTGTTTTTAAAAGTTTAAAAGATTTTCACGCTCGCATGACGCGTACCCTGCACTTCCATCAGAAATAAAAGAGTTGAAAATATCGTTAACTCTAATATCTTAGTGAGACTGGTGCTTTCAACCTGGTGAATAATCAGTTCTACCAAAAAAGACATCCTATTCATTGTGCATCCATTTTTCTGAACACGCGTAAAATGCATATTATTCTTGCCGTTGAGGTTATTGCAAAAAGAGCTTTGTCGGTGATAACGCAATACTCCCGGAAGCACTGCAGAATCAGCAGTGGGGAAATACGGAAGCCAGAATTTTGCAGCTGAACACAGTACATCGCGCGTCCCTTATCAAACACAACCAGCATTCCGTTGAATGCATTGATGTTCTCCAGCGTACTTTTACAGAAGCAGTGAATGCCGTTCACAAAAGAAGCTTCGGAATAACTTTTCTGTCACAAGCCTTTCTTTCGTGTTAAGCTTAAAAAGCACTTCACGTGAATTGTTTACATGATTCTCAATGCTGTTCCTGCATAAGTCGTCGACAGCAAGATGACGAAACCCGGCATCGAGCCATGACAAGTGTAGGCATTCGAAGCACAATTTTTGTCCCATTTGGAACTAGCAAATGGTTCCGCATCACAACCGATGTGCGAACAGGGTTTATTAGCATTTTTTTACGTTATATGTATTATATCCAGCGAGCCCCAGAATTAGTGTAGACTGGAGACACTTGCACTCGCTTCGCTTGACATGCTGTCGCGCTGCGCTCGGCATCGGCAGATTTTTCAAACGCAACTCTGCCGCTTCAAAGACATGTGTTCGCTTCGATTCATGATCTGGTTATGCTGTATCAGAAACGCAAATATTATTGCCATTAGATACGCTTGTTCTGACAACAGCTGCAACAATGTACTCGCAACAAAGCGAAGGCGACCGAAGTCGACGGCGGCCGTTGCAGAGGGTGCAGCCACGAGAACAGGTTCTGCGCGCTGATTCGCTTACGTCCACCAGGAAGAATGCTCCCGTAGGTGCGAACGCATTCCAATGGTAAATATGGAGCAAGGGATGGGAGGCAGTGCGTAGGCGCGTAGGAACGTTGCACGACGAAGAGATAGCAGCGACTGATGCCGCTGACGCTGCTAGCGAGTCAAGTGAACAGGGGTCTGTGTTTCTGCTTGGAATGCAGGTACCGTGATGCACTGACGCCGAGCCGGCACTTCGGCAACCGGAAAACACCACGCGCTATCACCGCCATGGAGAAAGAGGGTGCACGCAGTGGCGAATGGAGGCGGCTATGAGTTTTGGCTTGGGCATGCCGGAGAAATGGCGCTAGGAACGCTGTGATAGAGCAGCGCACTTCAGCGGCTACGGAGCTGATTACGAGGGCCAAAGAAGACGACGCGAAACACTGGAACGGGCGCTAAAAAGCTGCGCTCTAAAAGCTCGCACCCAGATCTCGCGCGTGGGCGCGAGATTTCGGCCATGAGCCAGCAAAAGGCTTTCGTCTTAAAATATCAAAGATACTCACATCGCACAATCTTCTTGCGCCAGGCCAACACTACTGAATGCTTCGAATCCGCATTGGGGGACGTCGAAAAAGTGAGGTGGTCCAACTGCAGATGAAAGAACGCTTTTATTTAGGCCGGGTATTCGATAAATTTGGCCCAAAGAAACGCTATTACCACAGTGGACAGCATAATTATTGATTTCTTATAACTGCGCTAGATGAACAGCGTTTGCTAAGAAACCGCCTGTTATTGCAAACCTTTCACGGATGCTCACAACATGCTGATGATCTACGGGAACGCTGCAGGAACGAAAAATGGGCGAGAGTTGAGTTCTCTTTCATGCTATTTAGCATTTTCCTTTCGTCCCAAATAGAAGCACAGGTCAAGATATGCTTATTCTGGCGACCAAGCCATTTTCAAAATAATGCTTGTTAATTACGTCGCAAAAGAAGTACAATATAAACAATCCTACTTTGTAACAATTTGCCAGAAACTTGTGATATAGACAAAGAAAGGGACTATACATACGAAACTGTCCTTAAAATTGCACATTTTGATAAAATAATGGCATGATTGAATATCCTGCCCAAGAATAGCATACCATTTGACACTACCGATTAAGAAAAGCTGAAAAATGTTCTTTTGCTGCTATAGGCAATTTCTCTGCGCTTTATAACTCTTTTACGTCACCTCGGAAATTCGAAATTTGCATACCAAGCGATCTTAAGCATGAAAATTAGTTTCACGTCATCTTTGATAAGAAATAGTAGAAGACCGAGATATCTTTGACAGAGTGGTTCTCGACTAAATAGTTCTCTTGGTGCTAAATTTCCCTGCCATCCTTCAACAAGATCTTTCTAGAGACAGCGTCTAAGCTTCTTATACTGGCATCAACGCCCTCTGTAGCTGTTCTTTTTGTTAACATTCTGATGCAGACCTTGTCATAAAATACTTCTATTACAGATATTATACCCTTAACCACGTAAGGCATAACAGTTTTAACCTAAATCATCTCGAAAAGTTTAGAGACGATGAGTGAGCTTTATATATTCCGAATACGGTCGCACCGATCGTGTACCTGAATTAATAGCAGAAAAAGATATTGATGCTCTCCGGGTAAGAAAAAGCTCCTCCGTCCAAAATATATCTTTTACTTAATCAGAAACTCGCACATGGAGAGGAGTTCACGCAGTGGCGAACGGTGGTGGCAGGACAGCGTGCTGCCCCGGCTGCGGGGCTGGATACAAGGGACAATGGCGAGGACAACGCGAAACGCAGGAACGGGCTTCAAAGAGCTGGGCTCTAAAACAATATGTTCACTCTGCTCCCATCATGGGATGGACCTTTGCACTATTATCTCGCCAGACACGCCCAGACCGTTGGTCTCGTTATCGCAAAGGCTGCTGATCTATTGTCGTTCCTTCTACACTCTTCTATTCTTCACCATGGCGCACCTCGTGTTATACTAAGTGATCGTGGACGGCAATTGACTGCTGATGTCGTGGAAGAAATGTTCCGGATTTGTGGATTAGACTACCGACATTCCACGCGGCATCACCCGCAGACCAACGGTCTCACCGAGTGCACCAACCGCACCCTGAAAGCCATGTTGTCCATGTACATCTCGTCTGACCATCGCAAATGGGACGCAGTGCTACCGTATGTCAGGTCCGCTTGCAACACGGCAAATTTCTCTTCTATATGCTGTATGCCGGATCTCCCTGCGTTTTCCTTGATACCATCTTCCCGTTTTCCCAAAACGATAACGCGTCGGTGGTCCAGGTACTATGCCGTGCCGAAGAAGCCCGTTTACAGCCCGCGTACACACACTGGCCTCTCAAAGCCGCGCGAAATACCACTACGAGCTACGTCATCGTGCCGTTACTTAAGCTCCTGCAAACTTCGTCTGGCTTTGGATGCCTACCCGCAAGCGAGAATTGTACATGATGTTTCTGTACAAATACGATGGGTACTTCATAGCATTGAACGGATGGAATGCTGTGATTACGTCATCGCCAAAGTGACCGCGGTTAACCACTGTTCCCGCAAGACACAAGTCGTTCATGTGGCTCTCCTGCAACGCTGCCATTGTCGACCGACCTAATTTTCTCGAGATGACAATTGCCTGCCGGGGGGAAATTGTTACGCTACCTAATGGCTTTCTGATGATTTTGAGTTGAAGCAAGAAGGCGCGCGAAGACAGTTCTGTGCTCCGAGCAGCTTCCAATCAGCTTTCGTTCGTAAAGTCTTCATCTGTATTAAAACCATTTCATCCACTGCAATGTAGCATTAAAAGAAATCTCCAGTGCACGGAAAGTCAGCGCAGAAAAACGAAATAGTGATTTCCGCTTCAGAGGTCATACACAGCTTTTAGTGCTTTGTATCAAGTATCGTGTAGCATTGCGTCAATCACATGCACTATTTAAGAAAGAAAGTTTAATCGGCTTGGACCGCTGCATGGTCATCCAGTGCGACTGCGTCGACATACCGTTTCACTCTGCCCTAAACAATACGAGTGTGAAGAGGCAGACTTCACTCGCGATATTGTATTTTCATCGCTAATAGACAGCAAGCAGGTCTGGATGATAGCCATAATGAAGCGATTATAGAAGATAATTTTCGCCGATTATAGCGTGATCAGACCAGCATCGGCGTACCATCCTCCATTAGTTACTTACCAGACATAGCTAAATCATCACTATTCAATAAAGCACTATAGATGCCACTATGTGCAATATACTGAGTGCTGCATCGATTGCATTTATGTCATTGAAAAATAGGGTTATCGACTTAGAAACAAACTTTCTCCTCAACATTTCACTCTGTCATTTGCATAAAAACACAGGCGCCGCGTCTTGAATCGCTGCCTGGTTAAGTAAAAGTAAAATAAGAAGATTTTTTACCATTATGAGCACACCTTAGCTATCTTCTGTTAGGCAACCATGCAGTCAATGCTATTTGGCAATGTGTGATCTTTAGCTCAAGACGAAAGATAAAAAATTAGCAACAAATCACTCTTTTTGCGGCACAATATCAGCAGGGGTATTCTGTAGTCACGTGCGCAGCTTACCCTATGCGCTTGGGTTTCTTCATAGGCCTTGAGAGCGCCTGGTGATGGGTAGATGTCTTCCGGGTGCGGCGACAGAACAACTGGGGCCAAAGCGACGTCCGGCATCGCCTCGTTGCGAGAACCCAGGAGGTGCCCTTCTTCAATGAGGACTGGATAACCTCGTTCGGGCGTCAAAGGCCTTGTCATAATATGTGGCCCTGTAACCGACCAGATCGACACTTGTTCGCGAGCATGGGTGTTAACGAGGCTGTGCATAATTTGTTTGTTATTTATTCGTTAACCAAATTATCAAATCCCTCGAGGTGGCGCAGTGGTTATGGAACTCGACTACTGTTCCCAAGTATGCGGGGTCGAATCCGGGCCTCGACGGCTGCTTTTCAGTAAAGGCGAAAAGAAAGGCTACTGTGTGCTGTGTGATGTCAGTGCATGTTAGAGTACCCCTAATGGTCGAAATTTTCGGTTCTCTTCATTAAGACTTCTCTCATAGCCTGAGTCGCTTTGGGACGTTAAATCCCACTAACCACTAACCAAATTATCACTTTACTTCTTACGTTTCAGGGATCAATATCATCTGCAGCTGTGAGTTTACCACACCTCTTCTAACCTGCTCGCCCACCTATCCTTACGTACCAGCTCCTAAGAGGTCTGAATCTTGGGACATGACAAAGACTTTTTGCAGGGATTTGTCGCAAGCGTGGCTGCGGCCTCACCTGGAAAAGCTGAGTCTGACTTTCCTACTTTACCGTCGCAAGATCCATGCAGCGAGCAGGTCGTACGAGGGCCCAACGAGTCCAAATTTAGCTGCGGTATCTGCCCAGGCCGTGGCGAGACAACACTGGTGCTTGTCCCGGCGCTTGTAGTCACCACTGCTGAACCGTCTACCGAACGACGGGAGTGCGAGGGCTCTTCTCTGTCATGCTGCGCTCCACTTCGGGTGCCAGATTTGTCAGTGTCCGGTGCATCAGCACCTGGTCGTAGTGTCGGCCTTGCTTCTGGTGAAACTGAACCGGCTTGGCTGTTGGCGCTGGTCACCCCGTCTAAGCCCTCGGTATGATGAGGGGCGTCCACCTTGTGTTCTTTGCAGTGGCTACTCCTAGAAGGGACGTCGGACGTCCCAGTGGCCGGAGTCCCTACATGTGGGCATGGTGTCTGCTTCACTACTGGTGAGACTGAACCGGCATTTCTCTTCAAACTTGGCAGCAGAGGTGAGTCCTTGCTGGGATGAAGGGCATCCACCTTTTTTTCCTTGCTGTGGCGAGTCCCTGTAGGCATGTCTGATGTGTCAGTGGCCGAGGCAGCCGCATGTAGCCGTAGTGAGTGCTGCCCAGCTGGCGTGATGGAGCTATCATCACTTCTGGCTACTGTCATGACTTCAGCATGATGAAGAGAGTCCGAAGTTTGTCCTCTGGTGCCGCGTCTGCTGATATCCGTTTCCTGGCTGTCACTGCTTCTTGAGGACCACCTTCGCTCCGAGCGCCGTCGGCGACGGGAGCGCTCTCCTTCTCCCGACATTTCTTCTGCCAAGTTGAGCCCTGAGGGGGTTCCAGTCGCCTTTGCCGCTTTCCTTCTTCCTAAGGGTGGGTTCTTTGTCACTGTTGTTTCTGCCATTGTTAGAGGAACGGAGCAGCCGTCGAACGGTGCTGAAGCCGATATTTCTTCTTCTGCTTCCTCACGCGTGCAAACGTGCGCTTACTGTGCGCGCGAACTGAAGAAATTGTTTTTTTTTTTAAATCGTCGCTAAATGGGATTGTATAGGTAAAAACAATCATTTTGAACAGGTTAATAAAAACTATATTCTAACACATTCTATTGCCGCAAACGTTTACAGGAAGACCATTCCTTAGAGGCTGACAGTATGAACGGAGTATTATCAAGCACCTCTTGCTTTATTTGTTGTACTTTGTTGTAAAACTCTCAGGAAAACATAACATCTGAAAAAAATGTTCAAGGAAAAGCTCGCGCCGTACGTTAGTTTATCGCAGGAAAGGATAAATGGGATATAAATGTATGGGCAAATGCCCACGCAAAAATTTAAGAGGAACCAATTAGAAAAAAAAAAACAGCGAAACAGCGAATTAGAGTCCATAGAGATTAAATATTTAAAAGGAAGAAATAAAAATACATGTTCAGATCCCGCGAGCGCGGGTGTAGAGATATGAGGGCCAAAAAATTAAATTTTGGAATGCATTTTCATTCGCTTCTTTTCAGAACGTGAACGAAACCGAAACATACCTAATGCGATATCAGGGATTTATGACTGCATTTCTATTTATAGTTATTTTTGCTTTACAGACCTCTACATCATGCCACGGAAAAAGAGCAGAGAGCATCTGTCATCGCCTGTTTTCCGATGTTTTTGAGCTTGAATCTTACAAAACTACCTTGTTTATCAAACACACCATACAGGAGAACTAGAAATAAATTCATTTCAATAGCATTCTTCAACGTGCACCGAGACCCGACAACACAATGGCGCATTTACTTCGTCTATGTAATCGCCTGGTAACAGCGTGCTTCCAGACGTCCTGGCAAGAAGATATTGCCTAAGGAAGGTGACACGAAGCTGCCGGGCTGACCACAACAAATTAGAATTACGAACGTAACACGGGATGCAAGGCACCAATGGGTCCCAATTAGGCAATGGTGGCTGGGGCAACGATCATATTACCTGCATTCATGCCCGACTAGGAAAACGTGGAAAGAACAACTTTGAGTTTTGCTACATGGGTCCCATAATGGCGTTGCTTGGTCTAGTTCACATTGCAGAATCCAGGTCACTTGGTGGATATTTGTGAGCAGATTCAACCTAAAAGTGAGCTGTGGGGTGCTCGTTGAGCCGAAATGGCGCTGTCCACATTAAATCACCCTGTGTCCAACATCGGTTATACAGGTGCAAAACAACTAGTGCGCCCGCATGTTACCCCACTCGATTATTGGGGTACCATGATTATTTGGATACCGTAGGATAACCTTAGACGGCAACCAAGCAAAAGATCGAGCAGGATTTCGGAAAGGGTACTCTACTATCGATCATTTCTGTACTATCAACCACGTGACGAACAAATGCTCGGAATACAACCAGCCGTAATACATAGCATTCATTGATTACGAAAAAGCATTTGACTCAGTAGAAACCTTTGCGGTCATGCAGACATTGCAAAAGCGACGTCCTTAAAAAAATCTAAAAAGAGTTCTCTCATATAAACAGTGCAGTAGAATTAACCCTGAAGGCTTTCGCCTTATTATTTTAAGATGAATTTTGTACCTCCTAAAAGTTTTTATTTTAAATGGAAGCCTCGCATACTAATCGAGGTTGAGCTCGTAGCACATGGTGAAGTTTGCCTAGAGGAGGAGAAGGAAGAACATTTATTTCCGCCGAATATGGCGCGGCAGCCCCCTCCGGGTCCGCACGCAGGCGTCCAGGGAGGCAGTCTGTCGCACCGCGGCCAGAGGACACCCGGCCACGTCTAGGAGAAGAGGTCTTCAGCCTCGGCCACCAGGCGGATGGCGAATCGCTGAGTTTTTGCCACGTGGCCGCAAAATTTACAAATTTCAGTTTCTGCACCGTCCCTCTTCCGCCCTCAGGCACCCGTCCAACTCCTCCACAGGGGCGAAAAGAAATTTCAAGCTTGGAGTCTGCTCCAGTCGTATGATTGCTTTTTACTCAGGGATCTATCCGGTGGCGGATATATCCTCCGGTCTTTCTTCAGGTTGTTGGTTACATCCCTAAACGTACCAATACATTTTTTGCTTTTAGATGTTTTTGTGGAGGCGTCCGCAGCACCCCGAAGTAGCGAGAAGCGGGCGAGCATTTTTTCGATCCCGGTATTACTATAACCTTGCCGCTGAATCTCCACAAAACAAAAGGCTTTCAGCTAATGCTTAGTGATCACTGCGTATTGATTCAAGATTACTTTTCTAGAATGGCAGAGCACTGCCAAAAGGTTAGTAGTCTGGTTAGCTCCATAAACGCTCTCAAAAATGTCCCAGAATCTTCCAGGTTATCCGCTCGGCTTGAATTCTCAAGAAAACAATGTGTTTGCTGCAAACGCAAATAACATCTCTCTCCGCAACGCAATTAGCCTCCACTTCATAAAGAAGGCACAAACACATTTTTACACTCTAAGATACGCCCTTCCGCGGTGGTGTAGGGGTTACGGCGCTTAACAACTGCGTCCCAGAATGCGAGATCAAATCTCGGTCTCGGCGGCAGCTTTTGTAACAAGTTTACCAGCAATGCGCGCCTGTGCTATGCGATATCAATGCGCGTTAAAAAGCCAGGGTGGTTTAACATTTTGAAACTCTGCTCTGCGCCGTTTATCATGCTTAAATTTTGCGGACCATACACCGCCATACGCTGAAGTGCATGAGGTTTGGTCAGGGGTGAACTGAGCAGCTGGGATATATCAATCGTCAGAATGCTTCTCCCTGGACTGATTGAAACGTCTTTATTATATGGCCATTTAGTCGCTGATATATTATTCTGAAGCACCCCTCCTCGAAAGCATGTTTTAGGATAACATTTGCATTACCAAACTGCTTTAGGAGTCTAAGAGCTTGAAAATGCGTGTACGAGCCCAAAGTTATACTTAATAACGGGCAATTCGCCTCGAGCAAAATATACCATGCAGTAATTTCAGTGCAGGTACCATTTGATTTGAATTTTAACAAAAGGTGCATTACTTTAAAATGCAAACGAGAGCAGACCCGATCCAATATGTCTACATGTGTTTATTACTGCACGGCGCCATCATCAGGTTTGTTTATCCGAGCGAGATGCTGAGGCCCACAAACATACCTTTTGAAGAGCTTCGACCAGATATTTTCGTGTGAGCCGAGTCGTAAAGGAGTAAAGAACTACTTCTATTCTCTCAAATAGGACAAGTTGCAATACAACACGCAGAGACACACTACTGCATCGACGAGACGAAAGCAAGATATTGTTCCACGTATAGGAGCCCACTTGTCAGTGTAACTTCGGAGGTCAAGCTATTGCGTTGAGCTCTATATCTTGGATTAGGGTGCATATTAAGATAGTAGTAGATCGTGGCAATGGAATGAGATTATTAATGGTGACATTGTGCGCTTGGTGATGCGTCCAGCTCTGGAATGCTAACGCCAAAGGATAAGGTATAATTTTATAAAACGAAGCCGGAAAAGTGCCCGCCGCTGAACTTCTTCGTGCTTCGATGGCGCCATGGAGGGTAAGAAAACGCCAGGGAGGAAGTGCTCCTAACATTTTCGCCGATCAACATTTTCTATACCTACATAAACACGCCAGACATAGCTGGTTCGCAATCAAAATTTTATTTCCTGAATGATTAGCACAATAGCCCCATTATACTCACAATTTTTAGCATACTACACATAACACGGTCAAATCTCACGAGTCTTCTTTCATGCAGCATCTGATGCGCACATGTGGAGGAAAAACGCCGTCGAATCTGAGCGAATTTGAACTCAGGAATTTCTCGTAGGCATAGGGGCCAAGTCCCATAGTAATCGCCTCAGCCAATCCACCCCCCGCGCATAATGCAACACACTCTCACTCTCTTCATTGTACGTTATCGTATGCATCAACTTCCATCTGTGCGAAAACGCTTTCGTCCGTGCGACTCGATTTGTTTACTACGTTAAAATTATACCATTTTTATTCTTGTTGTCCCGCACTCAGCCTCATGACGCTGGGGAAATTGTGGGGTCCAGACAAAGCCCTGGAATTCTCGTGTATAAATATGCTAAATACGCGGCAACTATATACGGCATCGTGGCCTATGCGACCAAGTATGCGGCACATGCATCATTCTGTGTTCTCAATGGGACCGTTTCAGGGCTTGCGAATGAGCAGATAAACAGTTTAGCTTGCATTCAGATACATTTTTAGCCACAATCACTGTTTAAAATGTTGACAGTCGACCAAGCATAGAACGTTAGGGTACCGCAGCGTTGAGACATAGAAATTAGGCCGCGTCGCCATGCGATAACTGATATGTGCTATACGCCACTGGCCGTACTAGTCATACCATAACACTCTGTAAAAGCAGCCAGAACTGCAAGTCCATTTAATACAGGTCTTTATTAAAAAGGCAATGCGGTTGCCCGTTCAACGTTTCCTGAGGAGCCGGAAATCATCTCCTTCACGTCATACACGCGTCCTGATTCAATAAGTGCGCCCTACTTACTCGTTCAAAATAACACAATTGATAATTAAAACTTCTAAAGCATAAATTTCAACAGGAATAGCCATTTGTCGCCGTGCTTTCTTTTGTGATACCTTCAGTTTCGGGCTACGCTACCACTCCTCCGCCGGCTACGCCGGAGCGATCCTGCAATACTCTCACCGCTGCTCGCAGGATGGCGCTGGCTTGCTAGGCGATCGTGGCGGCTCCTACAAATGCCCGTTTCCTTAGCAGGCGATTAGGAGCATGGAGGAAGGAAAAAACTTGAGGCCCTTGACGTCACTTTTCTGAAGCCGGCACGGCCTCGCGGCCGCGCCGTGTGACTCGATGCTGCAACGTCTCTCCTCCTCCTCCTCCTTTACCCTCCGCATTTCCTTTCTCCGTGACGCTCACGTACCTCGGGCCCCTAGCAATGCTGTTGCAAGTGGCCCGAGTTTTCATACAACAGCGATGCCGTTGCTGATGGCCCGACTTGGCTAACCCTACATTTTGACAACACTCCCGCCAGACTTTCTCCAATGCATTGGGAATGGCAAGGGCCTCTCATTTGTTTTTTTCCTTCCTCCATGGTACGGAGGGGCGAACGGACGCGGCTACGAATTTCGGCTCTGGCGGTGAGGGCAACAGATCGTTGCATCAAACACTACCACCGTTCAGTTGAACGTAGCAAAGTTCCCTTGCGTTCTAGGTTGAATCCACTTTTATGCCGAGAGCATGCGATGCCTGCAGAGGCTTTCCTGCTCCACTCGGTCAGTCTTCCGCGGCGGCGCGCGCAAGCGCACTGCAGAACCTGGTTACGAGGGACAACGCCGACGGTGACTCCGCGAAACGCAGGAACGGGCGCCCAAAGAGCTGTGCTCTAAAAGAAAAACATTACAGGGATTCAATGCTGCTGAATCAAATGGGGAGTGAAAGCTTTGGCTGTGGGCGACTGAACGGTACATCGAGCCCAACCAGCGTTCCATTGAACGCTGTAACGTTCACCGGCATTCTATGCAGAGCCTATTTTTTTGCCATGTGCATAGCATGCGGATGCCGTCAGATGTTGCCCCGTTCCACTCGGTCAGCCCTCCTCGGCGGCGCATGCGTGCGCAGTGCGCAAACTACCCTTCTCCTCCTCTCTGCGGCGAGCACCACATATATGACCAATCACAGGGCGAACCAAGTAACACAACTGACGAGAGCGAGCGGAGATGGTGAAGGGGGGCTGTTCCTGGCTCTACGGGGCTAAGACTGGTAGGTCAACGCCGCTTGCGGCACGTGTTGTCGTTGTTATGGCTGTAGGAAGAAGGAAAAGAAAATGCACGGGCCTGCTACTGGCTCTGTTGCTGAGCCACCTCCGCTGCCTGATTTATTTATCGGAAGGGAAAGGTGTGATAACTGTCTCACAAACCGCACCGTAAGGGAAGGGAGGAAGGTGGGATTGAAAGTGGAAAGAGAGAAAGAGGAGTCGTAGTGGAGGGCTACGGAGTAATTTCGACCACCTGGGGATCTTTAACGTGCGCACCTCCGCTGCCTTGTGCAGACAGAAGAGAAAATAGAGAAGAAAAAAATTACCGACGATTACGTTACTTCCTAATGCGAAATTTGAGCGCAGCAATAAGCTGTTTCACCTTTTCGATAGATTGAGACAAAGAAATCGAGCAACACATGTATGCGCTATCACAGAATTTTTTCGTCTCGCTCATGGCTCAGAAAGAACTGGCAGATAATTTCGCAGTGGCGAACGGCAGCGGCAATTTCGGCTCGGGCGGTGCACATATACAGATCCGCCGCCACCGATCTGGCTCTCTGATTGCCACCGCACAGGGGTTGCATTGGAGGAGGAGCGAAGAAAGGAATTAAGTTCGAGCCGGTGCTTTGACAACCGGAGACTCGCAGGAAGAGGGGGGAGGGGGGCGGCGTGTACCCCCAGCGGCAAACGATGGGGGCAGAAGCGCGCGCAGCAAGCGGACAACGCGATAAAGGGAGGAGGGAAGAGATAGCAGCGACTGACTGATGCTGCTGACGCCGATAGTGAGTCAACCCCAGCTGCGGAGTTGGTTTCAGGGACAACGCCGCCGATGCCGACGCAAACAATATGATACCCTCGCTTCCGCAGCGCCAAGAACCAGGTCTAGCCGTGGGAAGGTGGTCACGTATTCGTCGACGTGCCGGGGCCTACGTGAAATAACCGGCGCGTCAGCAACTGAAGAGCACCCTATCCGCCACACAGAAACAGGGGGGGGGGGGGGACCCTCCCCTCCTCTTTCTGCATGGCGGCGACGGTGTTCTATGCAGTCACGTTATCTTGACTCTCTAGCGGCGTCAGCGGCATCCAGCGGTATCAATCAGTCGCTGCTAGCGCTGGGGGGATGAAAGGGGGGCGGAGCTCGTTACGAGGCCGACGCCGATGCCGAAGCGAAACCCAGGAACGGACGCCAAAGAGCTGCGCTCTAAAAAAGGAAGAGGGAGAGAAAGACGCGCGCTGTAACAACAGCCGTCGTCCACCACCGAAACGGTGGTGGTTGCAATGACGGCCTACAACAGATAAAATTCTGTAGCAGGCTAGCCCCCCCCCCCCCCCCCCCCCACACGCGGCGGTGGCCTACCTGTCCCAGCCCTATCAGGGGAGTACCACTAGCCAGCCACCGAGTTTATATCTGTTATAGGTCATCATTGCACCCACCACCTCTTCGGTGGTGGACGAAGGCTGTTGCGACGCGCGTCTTTCTGTCCCTCTTCCTTTTCTTTCTTCTCTATTTTCTCTTCTGTCTGCACGAGGCAGCAAAGGTGGCTCAGCTACAGAGCCGGTAGCAGGCCCGTGCATTTTCTTTTCCTTCTTCCTACAGTCGCAACAACAACAACGAGCTGTTGGAACGCAGGTCTACGCTGCGGGGGACGTGACTGCGAAGCACCACGGCCATATTTTTATACCGCGCGCACGACTGTGGCGGCAGCGGGCATACCATGCAAGGGTGGAAGAACGGGCTAGTTGGTACATCATCTTGGAAATCAAACTAGCGCACTTCAAAACAGAGACACAGGAAGAGAACGACAACACAACGCTGACAACGCAGCGTTGTGTTGTCGTTCTCTTCCTGTGTCTTTGTTTTGAAGTGCGCTAGTTTGATTTCCAAGCGGGCATACCATTAGAGGTAATTTTCAAGTCTAGTTTGACTTTCAGCTTTGCATGCGGTAAGTGGGGCTTCGCTTCAATAAAGTTTTTCCCAACTTTCTGTTTTCTTCAGTTTTCATATCTCCGTTCGATGATGATAATTCCCTCCGTCGTAATGGCGCATTCCTAAGGCGGGTGGATATCCCGACTCGTTGAATCCGAGCTTGTTTCTTACGTGCTTCCTAATTATTTTGTTTTCAAAACAGCCCGTCGTTCGTGCTGTCTTTTTCTTCTAATTGGTTTTCATCCTATTTTCCTAGGGCGCTCGCCCCATCCGCATATTTTCATTTTTTTCTGCTATAGCCTCTGATTTTGTGCGAGCTTCCACGTTTATTTTATGCTTTTGGTTTTTTCAGTATTTTACAAATGTGCGGTAGGTGTTGCCTCGCTCGTTCTATCTCCGACAGTTCCTAAAGAACTGGCGCCACGGAAACTTTTTCGGACAAATAAAAGATTACAAAATACATTCAGGCAACTCGTCTAGAAGATTTTGCGTATTTATTATACCCTGAATTGACAGAAAACTCCAACAAAAAATCTTAAGTGTGCGTGCACGATAGGTGCACTCCGGGCACTGGGTCGTCCGACTTCCTCGCTTCAAGCCGCGACTGCAAAAAACGCACGTCGGGTGCCTGTATTCCTACGAAGGGCTCAGACGTGATGACGGCAAGCTCAAATATTCACGAGGGTTCATTCTCACCAGTAGAGAGGCAGACACCACGACCGCGTGCTGAGGTGCAGGACACTGGCACATGTGGCATCCACACTGGGGCTCAACACGATAAAGTACAGATGTCGTACTCCCCTGGTTCCGTCTGGAGCTCAGCCGCAGGAGCCACAAGCCCCGGACCAAGCAGTAGTTTCGGGTCGCCATATCCTGTACAGACATCACTGCTGAATTTGTACTCGCCAGGCACTCGTACAACCAGCTTGCAACCTGGGTCTTCCGATGGCAAAGTAGGAACATCAGACTCCGCTCTTTCTGGTAAAGCCGCAGCCACGCGTAACGCAGATCCCAACAGAGTGACCTGCTCCGTCTCTCAAGATCCAGAGCTGCTGGGCGCTGATATGTAGATATGGGGGTGAAGTAGTTAGGAACCTTGTAGGGATGATGCGACACCAGCTTGAGCGATACCAGGCAATTTGCAGAATTGTGAAAAATACATCTCTAGTAGTGGGCGTAGTCAGGCTATAGTCAAACCGAAGATGGTGAAGGTGCTATCAGTCATAAGCTCTGGCCATTGTAATTTCACGACAAATTACAGCACCACATCCGCTAGATTTGCCCTCCCCGCTACAGATGGTGGTGGTGGTGAAAAAGCTCCTGTCTGGCTTGACAGGCCCAGAACGCCTGGTCAGAGTCTTGTGCTGAAGCCGTGTTGTTGAGTCATGTATGAGACGCAATCTCGCTCCCATGTTGTGAATCATTAATTGCAATGTAAATATTTACAAGCACTCAACCACCTTGAGTCTTCGCCCCAACCCCAACATCAATGCGGAAGTAGCGGACGAATGTAGCAACCGGAGGTGTGTACTCAGGGCAGATACCGGCTCAATTTCGAACCCGATTTTACAGCACCGATGGTAAGACGTGTCTTGAGACACCCAAGCTACTGACAACGCACGATTTGAGATTTATATTAGCATACTGATGGCATTAAAAGGCTTATTCAGATTCTCTGTTCAAGCCGCTGTAGGAGCTGGGATCAGCGGCAGCTGGCTCGTGTACAGTCTGGGGACTGTACGCGATAGACCTTTTTTGAGAAGCACCTTGTCTCTTTTCACTACGGTACCCTAGTTTCAGGCCCACTTCAAGAAATATCAGGATAGAATAGGAACCAAAATGGAAACCTTGGTATATAAGTGTTTCACATTAGAGCTCATCAAGAAGAAAAACCAAGGGTCGTGTCAAGTGCTACGCAGTCCACACGGCGTTTTCTTGCTTGGTGTGCATTCATAGTACCGCAAGGTGGCGAAGCAGCAACTTTCGTTCATGGTTCATTCTAACGCAGCAACATTCTTCTAGGGGGCACTTTACACGACTATAGGGCGATGAGGCAAAAGTCATCGTTTCAACGCAGCCGATTCTTGCTTTACTGCATATGCTTCTGTGTGCTGTGGAGGGCGGCCTCGAGGAAGTGACAAATGAAAGTCCCAGAATGGACGCCTGGATTGAAAGCAGAGCGGTCTCAGCTTCGTATATGTACGAACCTCGTGGTGAAGTCATCGGTCATGACCGGACTGAGATCATGACCGAGGTGTCACGTCCGAGCATGGCCGACCTCGTCACCAGGTTTAGGCGCCACAATCTCGCGGTATCCTGCGAAATCTCGTAAAGTGTGAGACATCTCGCGGACGGAAACTCATGAGCTTATAATGGCTTTCACCATACAAAACATTTTAGGGGGCCCTTTGGACGCTAAAGCACGATGAGGCGAAAGCCTTCCCAAGTAGCACAAAGGGGGCTACGACAAGGGGGCCCGCGCTGGGACCTGCGGGCAGACCATACGGGCCCCACATGGGATTTACAACTCGTGCCCAGAGTGGCCCCGCATGAGCTGCACAATTTTGTCCCGTTCGGTCGCAATTCGTACCCGTGTGGGCAGCCCAAAGAGGGCTGCCCGAATTCGGCCCAGATAGACAAATGTGGGCAGCATACCAAAATGACTAATGGGCCCTACATTTGTACAAGGGGGTGCCGCCCCATTGAACAAAGTTTTAATTTTCATGTCGGTTAACCCCTCCAGTACCTGAATTGTACCGACGGGGCTTTCCGGAGGCCAGCCCGATCCCGATTTGGGCTGGCCTACGTGTTGCCCTCATGGGTTGAATATAGCACTTTCGGGGCTGCCCAACTTGCATTAACCATCACGTGTGCAACATTGACCACTATTCCTTTACCTTGTAATCTGTACTAAGCAACACAAGATAAATTTATTCCTAACTCTATAATAAGTAGACTGAACCACATTGACTCCTAAATGTTGGTGTGAAAGTTTATTTCGGTGGTGTGTGTCGAATAATAATGGCCCAAGGAAGATTTGGAGGTAGTTCAGTACATACTTGTAAAGCGGAACAGTTATTACTGCATATTCCCTACCAGTACTGCATAATTACCATGCTTGCCATAGTAACAAAGATAGAATTTATTATTGCATGAATAAGTTTAGAACAGTTATATGAAATCTTGAAAAGAGGCAACTAGTGGCCTGTGTAATATGAATGACATAAAGCAAATGGCACCCTTAAAGATAGGATGCAGAAGTTTTGGAACGTGGAATTGGTGCTCACTGTGGCCTTCCATGGGCAGCCCCATTTGGGATCAAAACCATTTAAAGGGCATGACGCAATAATGTTTCACATAAACACTCATGTACACACACGCACGCACAAACACAAATAGCCTGTGTTATTATATTTTTTCTTATTACCTGCCAGGCGATGACGTCACCGCCATTTTCGGACACCGCTTCCTAAAACTAGATATGTCCCAACGTGCTTTCAGTAGAACGTGCTTGCGATAATCGGCGTTACCACTTTGCTTTTATCGCATTTACTCGGCCTCTCGCGCCGCTTAACCCTCATCGCCTTCAGACGCCCAGCCTTCTTCTCCGCCTGCTCGGCTTCACACTCGCCCGACCCAGTCGCGGAGGACCAGACGTAGCACTACGACACAGGTCTAACATAAGGCAGATAAAAGACGTGTGTGTTTTTCATTTGCCTCACGCTACACTTGTGCAGTGCTGCTGCACCGCACCAGTACAGAGGCTCCGCAGATACCTGCACTTAACGCAAATGTGTACACACATCGAAACGTCCGTCTCCTTCTTTAGATTATGAACCACCCCACCTGGTTGTTTTTATTTTTATTTTTTGCACCCCTCTCATTAGTTTTCCCTTTCATTCCACTTTCCTTGCACTCCATCCGCGGTCATTGGTAGTAAAACTTTTAAGAAGATACCCGAGCGCCCTGTAAAGGCATTCTTGAGGAAGGTTGCGCTGCTATCAAAGTGTAGAAATGGTTTTTTTTTCAGCGTGACTTTGAACTTAATACTATTAATCGGTTGCCTTGAAAACTTTATATACATGTGTGTGTGTGTGTGTGTGTGTGTGTGTGTGTGTGTGTGTGTGTGTGTGTGTGTGTGTGTGTGTGTGTGTGTGTGTGTGTGTGTGTGTGTGTGTGTGTGTGTGTGTGTGTGTGTGTGTGTGTGTGTGTGTGTGTGTGTGCGTGCGTGCGTGCGTGCGCGCGCATGTGTGTGTGTTTGTGTGCGTGTGTGTGTGTGTGCGTGCGTGTGTGTGTGTGTGCGTGCGTGCGTGCGTGCGTGCGTGTTTTACTTCCTGTCCCATCGGTTTCGAAACTCGCCGCTGCACTTAATATCGGGCCCTTACACGTAGCAAGGCGAGATGTGATTTTTTTCAAAAATAACCAAAAAGCAAACATTTAGCACAGCCTTCTTCATCGAAGTGCTTATGCAAATACATCGGTCCCCTCAGTTGCAGTGCCACCTGTTCAGACAAGGCCATCGACGCCCGAACCAAACTATCCGGTCACCAGGGAAGAAGGGCGGATCCTGGATCCTCATAACGAGGCGGTTCCAGACGCGGTTTCCTCCCCAGCTGCCCTGTCGCTGCACCATGAGGGCATCTACCCGTCACCAGGCGCTGTCAAGGCCTTTCAAGGAACCCAGGCGCATAAGGTGAGGTCAGCGCGTGACAAAAGAACATCACCCAAACAATTGAATCATCCCCGCTATGACCCGTGCTGATATATTACTATATAATCGGGTAATTTTCTCATACCTTTTCAGCAGAGTCTTCTTGAGTGAGTGAGTGAGCGAGTGAGTGAAAAACTTTATTTACCTCTAGATTGGCTTGTCTTCTGCGGTTTTCAGATGGCTTCGTCCATCTTCTAAGACAAAGGTCGGTTGCCCTTAGTCCAGTCTTCTTCAGCACAGTCTTCGGTACAGCATTGACTAAAGTATCGTCTCGCAGCAAATAGCTAATAAGAGTTCCTAATGGTTAAAAGTTGTTAAATTGTTAAATTACTTTTACTTTTCCAGACTGGAAATCTAGTCGTCAGCTGTGCTTTTATACAAAGGGCACCGTACGATTCTGATACAAATAAAGGTCGTTGCTAATTTAAAAACTCCATCAACAGCGCCTTGGTTGATGCGCTTTGTGTATTCCGCGGGGTGATAAAGATAGTATTTCATTAAACCGCTTCATCATATCTATATCCAGCGGCTAGCTGATGTGAGAGTGGGCGCCGATATTGGTTTCATGAAGCTATTTGGGGTGATAATAATCTTTATCTTTATAGCGGACGCTACGACCACAGTTGGTTATTTTTGAGGCCTGACTGGCGGTCGAGTACAGGTAAAAAGGCAACCCAAAGCTGTAATCTGGCGCCTCGCACTCGTGGCGTTTACAGCATGGAGTTATCGAGGCGATTTCAAGTTGTCCCTCTTCCATGGCGAATGGGAATGACGCAGTGTCATATTTAATTGCTGAGACAAGACCGTAAAATCTGTGTATGAGCTCTAAGTGGGACGCACTATTTCATCTGGCAGGTCTCACTTTGCGTGCTCTCAAACATTTCTCAAATAATATTACGAATTTTGTTATTGAGGAGCTTCCACGGTACAAAAACTCTAATCGAGTTTTTCCTTTCTAAATTCATGGCACGGACTGCATTAAAGTCTTAGCAAAATGGAGTGCTGTAGAGGGGCGGAGGCGCCGATACGAGAAATTTCAGTGCTCTCGCTAAAAAGGTTTTGTTGAAAGACGGTAGGGCAAGTTGAGCCCCAATCTAAACATTTAGCCGAGAACTTCGAGTACTTAATGGTAAAAGTATGTCGGTCTTCTTGCATTTTACATCAAAAACAACGTAAACGTTTAAGGAATATGTTCGCAATCGCCATATGTGGAAACTTTGAATCTCTAGGACAACCTTAAGTGTTCAAGCGCAGTAGCCAAATGCATGGGCCAATTATATACCATTTTGAGCTTTCTTTAGCGGCAACGTCAAGTTATATTGTACTATTTTGAGGACGTTTAAGGATGCCGTCTTGGAGAGGCCTTTCTTATTGGCTAAAATAAGACAGCTAATACTGTGACTAATAGATACGGATTATTTCAAATACATCAGTCATGATTGTATCAGTGTTCACGCTTGAGGATAGTTTTGGTCTATGTCACCGGTTTTTTTGTTTGCAAATTCTTATCAAAGAATGATTATTTATACTTTTACTTCTTTTGCAATATAAACAACAAGTTTTATTCTGGAAATATCTTGGTTGCCAAAATAGCATATCGACCTGTGCTCCCCTTTAGAAGGAGAGGAAGGAGATGGCCACTCGGCATGAAAGAGAACTCAACTTATGCTCGGTTTTCATTGATATTCTACTTCCCTTTGAGCATCAGCTTATTGTGAGCATCCGTCAGAGTTTACATTAAGAGCCTTCTTCCAAGCCAGCGCTGTTCTTTTATTGAAACATATGGCAAAAGATGACTCATTACGCTGTGCACCAATCGTAGTCTCTGCTTAGTCTAAATCTAACAAACAACCAGTCTGAATTAAAGCATTCATTGAACACGTGCAGTTGGACTACCCCACATTGTCGGCGTCTCTCACTTCAGAGTTGAAGCCTTCGTTGGTGTTACCCTGGCACAAGAAATCTGTGCGATGTGAGTATCTTTAACCTTTTTATATAATCGCCTACTGCCATCTTTTCCGGAATACTGTGAACAGCAAGAATAATTATACATTTAAGCGTCTTCATTAAAAGGAGTAGGGAAATAGAAGCTTCTATATTTTTGACAGAAATGGTTACTTATCTGATTCAGTTTCACCCGTTTGACTGTAAAATATTGGCGTTTACCACATTTGCAGTTGCTTTATTGTCCGAGGACGTGTAACTACGCGTCATATGCTGGCGAGAAAAGCTTCTTGCACTTATGCGCTGCAAATAGGACACAACCTTCAAAGTAGCAACTTCAATTCGTCATATACTATCAACTGATTCCAATGCTTCATATGTATAATTACCACCTAAAAAGCAAAACTTACTGAACTCACTATTAGGGCCATAATTCCTTACCGGGCTCCATCTATTGCCCGACTGAGGCATCTTGTCCTGCAGCGAGCCAGTCGCGCTCATTTTCTCCACCGTAATTTTCTTTTTCTGAAACAATCCTTTATTCCTCAATCTTATTCGGGAGAAGCTCCTATCTGTGCACGCTGTCTAAACCTGCGCAGAACTAAATTTGTACATTGAATACCGTTTCTGAGAATCTTCGGATGAAAAACGTAATTCTCTTCTTGAATCAAAACGGTACCACCACAAAGCATATTACCGTTCCATGGTTGATAACCGGCTCAGCAAGCGGGCAGCAAGGTGATGCGAGCAAATAAATCCGAACTTGGCCGATATAAATTTGAGTGTGCAAAATTCTATTCAAAATAAACGCATTGCAAGAGGGCCGTCATTTTTCTGGCTGGAATATTATTTTGTCTGGCTTATTTAAACTAGTTAACGTTTCACAGAAGTTTTCATCTGTCACGGTAACTGCCTCGCGTTTTCGGCGTGTTTCCTGCCGCTCAGTAAGCCTCGCCTCTATCCTTCGATGCAGTCGGTGAAGCAACTCTCCGCGAGTTATCCCCCTCACCACTATTACCGAGAAGATAACACAGGCACGCGTGATATACGCCACACTCGGAGCCATCGTGGTCCTGGCCTGTGCTGGTGTTGTGCTCATGGTATGGACCACTAATCCAAGTCGCCGGCAGAACAATTGCGACAGCATAGAGCGCCAGAATGCCCACGCCTATCTGGACCATTTCCTGGACAAGACTGTAGATCCCTGTCGCGACTTCTCCCGGCATGTCTGTCACCGCTGGATTGTGGAGAATGTGGACGGCGCCACGATGGCTGAGAAAGCCGCACGAGATCTCATAGGGTCGCTTCACATCTCACTCCTGGAGACAGAAACACCTCATGCTGCCAGTGAGCCCGATTTTGCTCATCGAGTAAGTAAAACAATATAGGCGTCACCTCGCGTCATATCAAACTACAATGTTTTATCGGTGACATCACATATGTACTGTGATCCTCGGTAATCTATCTCGTAGTTTTATTTCGCTCGAACAGTCAGGATAAACCACATGCCACATTCCTAAGTTGCGTTTGCATTTACGAGCGGCATTATGTATACACGCTTGTTTTTTGGTCCCGTTTGTAGAATACCGTGTTTGATCTTCAGTGCAGTGTGCAGGCTATATGGCCGCCTTATTTTACCATACCTTCCTGCGTCTTACTCTTCCTTACTAGTCGGTTTTTACCAAATTAGGATGCAATTTTTTATTAATGTCGCCCATACCGCAACGATGCACATGTGCAGCTCCTATAAGAGAAAGGATGACTTCAAGATAATTAAATCCGGAGCATTTTTGCATTGTAATGTATTGTTTGTTTTCTTATTTTATTGGTGCTTTCCTTTCTATGCATACAGTGTGTTACCTCCATGAAAATATTTTTCTGGCACTGTATATTCCGAAGATAATAAGGCCTCTGTGGGTATCATAAAACAAAAAATATAAAGCTCGGCTCATTTTCTGGGAGGTCTGTAAAATCAAACTGCAAGATTAGGTGAAAGAGCTGCGAAATGTAGACATTCTTCTATAAAAGCGGTCGGTTACCAGTGAAAGCACTTAAAAATCGTCGAGTCGATTGCTTTTCAGTTATTTAGACAAAGCTTTTCTGTGTTGGAAAACGTGCATCCTGAAACTCCTGTTCACGTCGCCAACTACAGTAACGAGATTATTGGGCCTTAACATAAGCCCCAATTCTTTTCATTTGTTTTTTGTTTGTGTATTTTTAGCTTGGGAAGCCGAGCCCCACCTGGCCAGCTTCTATAACGGTTGCAGGCAGTTCGTGGCCTCCACACACAACGTCCGCAGACGGCGATTCATAATCGCAAACCGAGGTGACATCGACATTCTGCAGCTTACCAGCACACCGGCCGCTCTTCGGCACGTCGTCCTTCTGTCCCTGCAGCGTGGAATCCCCACGCTTCTAAGCTTCAAAGTCGTGTTGCACGGCGAAGGGGGCCTGGCCCTCTACGTGTCTAGAGGCAAAACGTTAACCGAGAAGCTAGGTGATGTTTCTGACAGTTCCACGCTAATTGATTACATCAGAGAGGCAATCCTGCTGGTAAGTAAGATCAGAGGCAGCGGAAGTAAGTCAGTGATTAGGATCACAGTACGGGATCTGTTGGCATTTGACAACAAACCCTCTTCGGGCGAGGAAGGCTTGCCGATGACACAGACGCTTAACGCGTCGGAATTCGCCATGGTCGTGCAAGAAACGAACCCTCGGGATTGGCTCACGTTCGTGAATTCGCTCATGCGTGGTAATTCTACGCTATACGAACACTCACCCGTGATGATCCATCGATTTGATCTAGTTAGCGCAGCTGTCAAGTACCTTGAGAAGAATTTAAAAATTGGACTAATGTATATATTACTGCACATAGTAGCAGAAGTTGGCAGATTCTATTACAGAAGCACATTTTCAAACAAGGCAGATGTGTTATGTCTCATGGCAAGCCAAGAAGTGATGGGGCCCAGTTGGCGTAACTTTTTCTCAAGTCTCACAAGGTCGTCCTTACCGACCCGGTCCCGTGTGAGGAATATTTTCTACAGCCTCCGACGGCTGTCATCACAGCACTTTGTAGAGTACGGAATGGATGAGGCGGATAAGAAGAATGCGCTTGCGGCTCTAAGAGGCATCACCCTGCTGGTAAACTACGATCCCTTGCCTCCTGAGTCAACCAGGCTCGATAGCTCCGCAATAGATCACCTTAATCCCGCCGATAGTTTTCCTCTCAATTATACGTCTCTCAAGGCTCTAGAGGCAGAGAGAAGTCTCCAAGAGCCGCCTTCTCTGACAGAGGTCATTATCGACGAATCGTTCTTGATGGCCAAGACTACATATTCACGCCTGCTGAATGCCATTCTGCTTCCGCCTGCAGTGCGACAACCTCCTCTGATGTATTCGACAAGTGTCCCTCTCGAGTTCGAAATGGGCACAATTGGCGTACTCTTAGTCGAGGAGCTATTTCAAGCGAGTCTGCCGTCTGCCAGGAGCGGCAAGACATGGTACAAGGAGAACGTCGAGAGGTTTGTCGAGTGCGTGCAAAGCGCCCTAATGAGAAACGCCAGTGTGTCTTTTCAACAAGGACTCGAACTGTTCTCCTGGACTCGCGCCGTTAAGATCGCCCATACCACCACAATGCTCATGTATAGCTACAATAAGGAAAATGACGACTTCGGGGCAGTTTGGTCCGCAGCACAGCAGACTTTCTTCCGTAGATTCTGCCTCATGGCCTGTAGCGCCGCCGCCACGGGTTTCGACTCCCGGATACGATGCCTCGTGCCACTCCTCAACATGATCGAGTTTGAGAGCGCCTTCGAATGTGGCTCCTCCCAAGGAGCAAGCCTGAAACATTGTGCCATCTTCTTGGGCTATTGATGATGCAGTATTGTGTAAAACAAAACCCCTTCTTCACAAAATATTGAGGTTGCCCGTGTAACGCCTTGTGTTTTTTGTGGACGTCCGTGTGTGTAGCTCGCGGTTTTAATGAACGAACAAGAACGTTACAATCGCTTCTGTGCTAATCTTGGTCCTCATACCTCTTCTCTGCATTCACTGTATTTGCGTTGTGCGATTTCAATATTGATATTAGTTTGGCCAGGATCACAGTTCGCATCTGGCGTTATTCGCTTCCGTTAGAGTAATCCTGCTACCTCTTCGTAGTAGATTGGTTGATAGTCTGCGCGTTCTTGGTAGTTTATTATTCTTTGACTAATACGATTAGCCTATAAATACCGTACTCTCTGAGCCGATCTCAAGCACATGACGGTCTTCTGTTGCGAAACGGATCGTTTTGTCGGTCATCTGTGTGGCTATTTTCATATTATGGTGTTCAGGCCTTACGTTAGAAATCGGACATGCGTGTTACATAACTTACGATTTATTTTGACGCTTTTCTTGAGATTTGATACATCTTTTTTACACCTCGAGCACACAATGTGCAACGCTTCATATTAAACATTGCAACCAAACCCTGACACCTGGCCGAATATTTTTGTAACGTAGCAATTTCACTTTATTACAGTTGCCTGCCTTCACAGCAACGGAGCTCCGAATCTTTTTTGCGTCACTACTTTTCTCAATTATACCTTTAAAATGACCCCATTAAACTACGCACTGTGCTACCAGACCACAGAAGATGCTGCTAATGAATGTGGAGCTGCGCCGAGAATGGTTTTGTAGCTCACGTGTGAAAAATATTTCACGTCATGTCCCTCTGTTTACCATCACTTCCTAATTATGATTGTGTGTTTCAGGTAGCATATCAAGCGCATGTGTAGTTTGAAAGCAAAACGTGCGCTATATTGTTACGGGCGAAATTCGATTGACCGGAGGACGAAATTCATTAGCCAGCTGAGTCAGCTTGAGAGTCTGCACGCAAGAGCCGCTTCATTCTCATCTTCTCCTTCCTCTACTCACACTTCCCCCTATGCAGCCGATCATGATAATGAATCAACATTTATTGGGCCCGAAATCGGTGCTGCACGCAGGAACCACACCGGGTTGAGCCCTAGATGGGGAACCCATATGTTCCCAGCAGCTCCTAGCCCGTCAGTGCGAGCTTAATCGACAAGGTGGGGCTGGATTATAAGGTCTTCCATCGCTCGAGGAGTTTGGGATTGGGGGGATTGGCGGGAAACGAAGGAGGGAGGGGGAGGTCTTTAGTTCTGTGCATTCTGCCAAAACGTGCGGCAGGGTGCACCTTTCTCTTTTGCAAAAAGGACAGAGCATATTGTGTTCCACAGGCTACATACGGTTCATCAGTACGGGATGCGCAAGCGATCCCGCCTGCGCTCGACGCAGGATCGTCTGTTGTTGACCGGTGAATTTGGGGTGGGGTTCTGGTATTCGGCACCTTTCCTGTTTCCTGTTCCACAGTACTGTTAGATAAATATCCGACGCTTTGACATAAATGGCAGGCCCTCATGGATGTAATGAGATACTTTTTCGGAAGGAATGTATTTCTAATTTGTTGGTCAAATATTTGTGTATCGAACTTTGTGCCTTCTCCGCAAAGCATCTGCCTCGGCAGTTAGCATCACTTGATACGGGTGCCTGTCTTTGCTTGTGTTTTTCTACCACGAGGTCCTGTCATCGTTTTAGCTGTCCTTATGGGTCCTTTTGCTGTATTCCCCACTTTGCAATTCATGCTTCAGCCACTTGAAATGCAAAGCCTTCTCACCTCCGCTGCACTTCGGCACTAGTGAACTCCACCGTCTTCGTTAGCCAAAGGAGAGGGAGTATTCATTTCAAACCCTACAAGACGGAAGATGGCAAGATGGCACCATTTAACTCGAAAGCCTGTCTTAGCTTTCACCAATGATTTCACCAATGTGCCTGCGAAGCGTCCTTTGAGCAGCCGCTCAAAAATAAGTTACCTCCGATGGGTTTCAAACGCGTGTAGATGAAAGTAGACGAGCTTCGCTGGACACACTTTTACATCACTGCGCCATCTTTGTAAATTGTGTTTTTTTTTTCCTGGTCTATGCTGCTAGTTTTTGTTGTTACTGACTTTGATGGTACATTCCAACACAGATGACCGGCGAAGAATTGGGGGCAGAGATAGCTGATGTCATTGTTTCCATCGTACTCACCTCCTCTGAACGTTTCACTGTATACCTCAGTTACACTTTTTGCCCCTAATTAAAAGATTAAAGCATCAGCCAAAGGCTTAAGGAAAGTGGTAGCAGGTGGAAAAGCAAAGCTAATCGAAAGCTCATCGAAGCTAAATGTTCGCTTAATTTGTTTCACATAATTCGCACAAAAGAATAAATTGTAAACACCTAAAACTGAGTGCTCACCTGCTATCACGTAATGAACTTACACGAACTTAGCAGAACCTACTTATCTACGTATACATGGTGAAGACTAAAATGAAATTTATAGTGTTCATACGCGGTCACCTTTTTCGTTTCGGTGCTGCAAGGGTATAACAGTGTTTTCAAGCAGTCGAGCGGTTTATGTAGAAACTTTTTTTTTATGTTTATGCAATTCGTAAACCAAATTTTCTTCATTTTGTTTTCAGGTCACCACTGAATCTCAACACGGGGTAGCAACATGCAGTCGCATTGTGAATAGTTCTCAAAAGAATTTCTCTATCTGACAAATTTGACTAACATATCATGGCGTCCTTCATGGCAGGCCACTTCATGTGGTATGGCTGGTTGTGCAGAATTTCTGGCGTTTTTTTTATCTTAAGAAGCTTCAGAGCTGCAATGAAAATGACATTATAGTGACTTGGAAATCGCTTTACCTAATCCACTCCTTGGCATGCTTAGTCATCTCTGCATCAACTTCAAGCGTGTAATTTTATGATATAGCGATAGATTTCGTCATCAACATCCATTCTTTTACCGTATTCCCCTATGTAGTTGTGTTTATAGTTGTTTATCTTAAAGTGGTGGTTAACATATATATTATTGCTGTTAAGTCACCTGTACTGGCTGACTTTTTCAAAACATCGGCGAAGTATGAGAAACTAGTGCAGTTTGTTTCACCGAAACAATGCAGACAGACAATTAGTTGCCACGTTGTTCGATTATTGCTGGTGCTGTCGTTCATTGGGAATGTAACTGTTAATTCATATCTCTCTTTCCAATCCATTGATAACCTTCAGCGCAACGAATTCCTGAGCGGATTCCTGAAGACCCTTGTCATAGCAGGCAACTGGTTGTTTTATGTGTACGAAACAGTACATATTATAATCCTCAGACCTTGTGCTGAAACGCTTCGGTTATACATAAATCATCAACACGAAGTTTTCCAGTCTATTGTCGATGCTGGCTCGGGCATGGCTTTAGAGAAGTGGGCTAGAAAGCTTCAAGAAATCAGAATAAACATTTGCGCAATTGCTGAGCTCAAGCACAGACTTAATCGCATATGGGGGTGGTCCCTCGCCATCTCTGGCGGAAGCACACTCTTAATTTCTTGCATAACTTTCTACACTACATTCTTAGAAGAAGACTTCTCAACGATTCAACACTTGGTGTCCTTATTCTACACTATTTCGTCATGCCTCGACTTTGTTGACATCGCAGGGTTGAGTCAGGCAATGGTAGAAGTAGTAAGTACTTTTTCACGACTCATTTCTAAAACATTGCTCATTATACGCGGTCGGCTTGTAAGCAGTACTAGATCACATCTGGATTTGCTCAAGTTGAGTTGCATCATATGATGACCGGCAGCGGAGAGAATGCTTGTATTATTCTTTCATCTTCGCATTACTGCTAGATATGGCAGCTGTATGGAAGGAATATGCACAATATCAACAATATGCACAAAATGTATTTGTGTTTTTTTGCCGAGCCTGAATTTAAGCAAAAAATGACAGAAAAATCAAGTACTGTTTCTATCACCGCCTGTTGCAGGCTTTATCTTTGATACGGATAAGATGGATACGAGGTATTTATATAGAAATATTTCCTTTAATCGTTTAACGTTTAATCTTAACTTACCGTTTTTGACAGCCTTTCTTATTAAACTATTCTGTAACATTTGTTAAGTTTGAAGTTATTTACTTCGGCTCGCATTTTACTGCATATGGAGTTAAGGTGGTCCGGGGGTGGCTTGAAACGTAGCCTAAAAATGAGACGTGACAGCATCAGGTTCATTGTATGTTTTTGATAGAAGTTTCACTCTATACATTTCGATGTAAAGTGTGAAATATTGTCATTGGATTAAACCTCTTGTAGCTAAAAGAGTTTCTGTACATCAAATAGCATAAAGACGCCGAGAAGACGCATTAAAAATACCGTTAAGTTATTTATCTTTCAAATGTACAAAAGCAACTATTAGTAGAGATGATGGCATATAGCCAACGATGGCAAAGCTTGGCGAAGATAATTCAAATTTTATCCAGCTTTCAACGCTTCTGGCTCTTAAATCAGTGGAATTCAAAGCTATTGAATTCTTGGGCTAATATATCGCCTAACGTATATTTTGAAGCGCTAAATCTCCTATACACTATACTATTCCGTGCTTTCATACGAAATATCTTTTTTTTTGTATTTTTACATTCGTTCCAGCTAAGAAAATTCAGGACGATTTTGCATGCAGCCCCTATCTGCACAGAAAATAAAGCGTACTTTAATCAAGTAAGCCTCTGGTTCTTTTTTCACTTGTGGCCGCATAGGTCAAACCATTCTGAGTAGAAGCGTTTCAATAAATGACTTAAGTTTTATAGATCTGCTTTCTACAGGACTCTATAACGCCTGTGGAAATTGCGTTGTCCGGAGCTGCAGAACAGTTGCTCAGAGACGCGCGCAAAGCTGGAGCATTTCACCAAAGAAATTGGGTTTCGAATTTTGCATTGCGGTTCCTCGGCCAATACAAATTTGCGTTTCAGATGTTTTTCTGGTCTGTCCACGGAAGGAAGGCGCTGCCACGCAGAGTGACGTAGCGTCCCGGCCCGAAGTTGTCTCCCTTATACCTCGTGGACAATTCGACAAACTGTGCTTACAGGCGTAAAGCACGTGACATTGTTAGGACCCTGAACAATGAGCACTGGGCATAGTGTCTTGAATTCACCAGTACAGTACTGAAACTTTGGACGCTGGGGACGAGACAAGGATATCAGTATATTTGCCGCCACCGGTGAGAAGCGGAGTAAATTCGATTGAGCTTGTCTTTTAACTATTTATGACCAGGAGGGGGGAGGTGGGGGGGGGGGGCATACAGATTACGAAAAGCAGAGAAAATGCGGGTTCATGGTGTTTTAATGTCGGAAAAAAGTAAACCTTCCGAATGAACTGGTTCCGTCTTATTATTTCCTTTTCTAAGCCACCGCTCATCCGGGTTTTCTCACGTTGCATTTCCTGATTTTTATTCGTCTCAAGCAGCAGCCTTGAGGCCGAATTCTGAAGGCCCTCGAAGTGTAACAGGTCATGTTGAGCTTCAGAAATCATCAACCTAAACTGCATTTTCTACACGCAAATTAGGCCGCAACAAATTAAACGATTAAAGGGGTTGTTCAAGAGCGTACACTAATCCCGTCAGTCGGACAGACGCGAGATGTCAAATTGATTTCGCTACACCTTTCTGCAGCAGCCGCATATACATAAGCAGAGCATTGTCTCGTCTATAGGGCAATGTTACACAAAGCTGGCCTAGTCCAAGTCATGTTGTCAAACTTTTTGTTAAAGCGTGCTCACGGCGGTACACTGAGTTGCCTCAAGCATTACTGTTTTCTGTGTATGTGCTGTAAGCAATGAACGTTCCCTTTGTTTTGAGTGCGACGCATTCGGTCACCTAAATCTTTTCTTCTTCTAGGACAGAAGCAATGCTTTGCTGTAGCAGAAACCAACTAAAGTGGGTTTCCATGTAACGTGAGGCTTTATACTGAGGTTGAAGATGCATATCCCGTATTTAGAAAAGAATTCAATTCTATAATGCTGTACAGAGCAGAACGCACGGGTCGTCTCACATAAATTATGTAAGCGAAATATAAACGCAGTGAGAGTGTTCTCTATGGAAACATGACCCTTTGAAGTTGCGCAAAATGTAGGGTATATAATATTTTCTTCACACTGCATTACCTATTTTCTTCAAAGTTTATTATTACCCATGGTCTGGTTCGGCATTGCGTGAATTAGTTTTCGCTATGTTGTTTTAACCTGAAGGACGATCATGCCACTGTTCATATCGACAACTCCCACTTGATGGCTGGGTATTCGACGATCACTCATCCTTACTGCATACTCGAGCGGGGAGGCAGGTGCGCCAATTTCCATGCGACATTCGTGTCATATACGTCTGTAGCACGCAGCACATTAATCCTTGATGACAGGTGGCATGCACAGGATTTGTCAACTGCTGAAAGTCAAAGCAGCTGCAAGTGGCATCGTTCAATAAAGCTATGTTATACTGAGAAAACACATCAACCGCGACGCCATGCTTTATTAAGCTATGTAGCATGTGTTTATGAATGCATCGATGAATATCTTTGACATTTTGTCAGCAAGGAAAAAGGAAACAGCACGCAAATGGTCGAATAGCGAACCTGGGGATGTTTTTTATCCTAACTTGTAATCTTTAATGCACTGATCACTGTCGCTTATGTTCTGGAGCATCGGCTACAATTTACAGAAAATATAAACATTCATTTGTCGATAACATTTCAAATACCGCTAGTTGTTAGTACCCACAGTTATTCACTTCAATATTCAATATTAAAGCACGAAATGCGCTTTCTTCTCTACACCATATTACAAGAAAAACTAGCTTATTAATGAGTCGCTGATATGTGTGCCTAGCGAATCGGTGATCATGACTTCATGTGGTTAAAGGAGGCTCTTTAGCCACACTAGCAGAAAGCCAACAAGTATCCCTTTTGGACCCCTTCTTATATATCTATTTCTCCTCTTAGTGCAGAAGCATTGATTGACGCAATTCATTCGAAGCAAAATAAATGTGGCTCACTTGATCTATAGGTCGCTAGGCTCTGACCTTAGGATAAAAAGAACATTGTCCTAAATTTCTTCCAATACCGCTGAGACGAGAACTGATTTTCTTAGGCCACTAGACACGATGGCTCTCCTACCGCCACATACAATCACTCACACTCTTACACTGGGCATTCCACATTGTCGTCTTCATCAACACTCATCTGCTGCGCTGATAGGTTAGATCATCTTTACCTCACTCAGAGCTTAATCAGAGCCTATTATCGTCCTCGCAATGCCCGTATATCCACCAAACCACCGAGCTAACCAGGATACGCAAATGCCATCTCATGTATAGTGGGATTAACTGCGTTAGACCACTACCATATTTCATTCTTGTTTTCTTCTGTTTTGGGCCTTTGTGTAGGCTTGAAGCGATGCCACCAAAAAACAAGAATGAACTGCATTCACACGCCGGTTCTCTGTGGATTCCAAATAAATAATTGCACTGCAAAATAAAACTTCCTGTGGGGTGACTTCTTGGCTCTCTGTGCATGCAAGTATCATTTTTAGCTTGCACTGGCTGGTGCACTCGTATGCGGCGAAATCCCCTATATATGCACTCGTATGCGGCGAAATCCCCTATATAGATGCATTTCGCTTGTTTTGCTCTACAGAGTGTCTTACGAAAGCACACCTGTGGCTAAAAAAGCGGTACACCGCAGTTGATGAAGTAAAGGACAAATTGTTTGCGGACATGTGGCTGTGTTCTTAACACTTTTTATATCCTACGCCATATATGTTATGCATATAGTATTATTAACTGCATCAAAGCGAGAAAATTTGTTGTATCCATTTTAGGTAGCAAACCTCTGTAATGATTTAAAGAAGTGATTCAGAAACCGCACTGTTAGCTTCTAAGCTTCTAGTGGAAGTAAAGACTGCAATGCTTCCCCTAAGTGATTCATTTTTGTAGCAATGAAGGAAAACCCGCGTGATGAAAAAACGATTTTATTGTGCTCCTGAGAAAAAGTCAATGATGAGTCACACCGAGCAACCGAGGAAGTTGCAATCCTCAAAATCAAAACATTTAGTAGCAGAAAAAATAATCGTTCATAACAGCAACTTCTGCTCAAATCATTGTGTCATTATGCAATAAATATCGATTATCCGTTTTCCGTTTCATCTCGCCGGACTTGAGCATGACCGCAGGTCAGTCGAAAACTCCAGCGGCCAGTCGCGGAAATTCCAGAAGAACGGGTCCTGCCGTCGACGATAACCTTTCATACTAGCCGCGCGCTTCGGCAAACCAAGTGCTACGTAATGAAGCTAGTTTTGAAGTCCGGTCACAAAACAGTCAATATTAGACACTTGCAATGCGCAGAATTGTTACTCAGCAACCGTGACCGACGCTAGAATTCAGACAAAATTGGTCCAAAATAATATTAATTGATCCTTATAGAATAAATACCAGGGAAGTTTTAAAAACTGCACAAAGTAGCTCCTCTGAAGTTAAACAGAATACATGACAGGGGGGCCAAGAAAATGTAGAAAAATTAGGGTCGGTAATAAAGATGTCGCTTGAAGCAGCTACATTCACTTGATTCCACTGCTCAAACTACTGTAGTTTGTCTCTGGAATTATGAAAAACATAAAAGATCAAAAGCTCTCCTGCATTGCTTGCTTCAATAACACATCGGCCAGTGGTACGCCACCGCCATTCAGTATAGCATAAAATTAGAACTTGAAGTCAGGCTTCTGTTCATGGCCCGACCGAAGAAGCAGATCTGATTCCATCAGGCACTTTAAGCCCGATCACTTTTGACCAAGTGGCTTAACTTCTGTTGAAAACTTCTTTCCTTTCCGGAAGGTAGTTTCAGAACACAAACATTTGAGTGCGGTAGCTCCGAAATGGGGATACATGGTACTCGTGCCCTGTTATGCCATTATGCGACAGCCATTAAAGCTGTCGTCTCATGACCTTAAAAGGGAAACCAGAATGCACTTCACAATTTAATTTCACACGTAACAAAGACGATAATTTTTTTAATGCACTTCAAATAGTTATAGTTGTGTGAAATAGTCTCGACGAAGTATTTGTCATGATAAGTGGGAGGCTTAGCGCGGAACAAACAAGGACAAGAGAGGCACACAGAGAGGCACACAGTATTTGTCATTTCCGCGCTAAGCCTCCCACTTATCATGTAATACCAACTAGCCCAGAACTCTACTTTGCTGAAGTATTTGTCCTTTCGAGCGGTCTTATTTCTTCTGAGTTATCTGCCGCAATATCCTGCACAGCCCGCATCGGGCGCGTCAGACTCGCAGCCGTGTTGCACAGTAAGCATAACCATCAATAGCTGCACAAAGTCTACATTCATCCAACGACAGTTTCATAAACATATTTAGTCTTCATTTTAGGTCGGTGGCATAGCAAAGCACCATAGCACTTTTTGCGGGGAAAAACTAAATTTCAGAATAGCAGAAACATTCCCCAGGTGAGGTTCGAACTCACAACCCCGGCATAGCTCACGAAGCACTGTCGTATAAGTACCGTGCGCTAACCAATTGCGCCACTGGGGAAGCACAGCAAAGCTGCCGCTCTATCCGCCTTCATATCTTACCTCATCACCGTCCACCCGTTCCTCACTCTCTCGACACATCCGGCAAGATCGTAACGGTGGTATTCTATATGCGACATGCGTGCCGTTATTCTTGTTCTGCTGCTTGTAACGCAGATATCATTCTGGTATTTGAAACAGAAGTAAATCAATCGGTGTGCTGTAGCACTGCCGTTGTTTGCAGCTCTGGGAATATGAGCAACTGCTTCGTCATGCAAAGACCTTTCATAAATCTCTAATTATTTGGAAAAATAGATCTAGTAGTATTATACTTAGTGTTATAAGTCAATTTCCAGCATAAAAGCGAATACACTGACATAGGCGAGATAAGGCACCAAATAATGATCCGGCGATGCGTTGTCTGGTCCGCAGCTGGCGAGCAGCGTGATGTCATATCGGTTCGCTAACTCTTCGAAACGTTAAAACACATCTTTAAACTGCTTGCACCACGGTAATGGTCGCGCATCCGCAGAGCCTGGCGAAGTAAACATACATACATACATACATACATACATACATACATACATACATACATACATACATACATACATACATACATACATACATACATACATACATACATACATACATACATACATACATACATACATACATACATACATGCACACATACATACATACATACACACACATACATACATACATACATACATACATACATACATACATACATACATACATACATACATACATACATACATACATACATACATACATACATACATACATACATACATACATGCGTACGTACGTACGTACGTACATACATACATACATACATACATACATACATACATACATACATACATACATACATACATACATACATACATACATACATGCATGCATGCATGCATGCATACATACATACATACATACATACATACATACATACATACATACGTACGTACATACATACATACATACATACATACATACATACATACATACATACATACATACATACATACATACATACATACATACATACATACATACATACATACATACATACATACATACATACATACATACATACATACATACATACATACATACATACAATTTTAATACCATTTATTAATACAGAGTACATTCTCATGCCCGCAGAAGCGCAGGAGCGCTTGTGGGCAAAACATGGTAACGTAAACATGGTAACGATGTGCTACAGCTCTGTATATTACTTTGAATCGGTACTCCTTCGAAAAATACGGTACTCTTTTCCAAAAATACATTCTCTATTCTCTCTGTCAGCATACAAAAGGCGCAGGACCTAAGGATCTCTTGTTTTGTTATTAGCAAAGAAATAATTATTGTTTAAATTAGAGCAGTCAACGGGCGCTCTGTACGCATATTCTAATTGCCTTTTTCAGGAAGTTTCGATATTTTTATGCGTTCATGTTGCACACTTTTACAGTCTTCATCACTTTCAACGCACTGTGCATTAGGCTCAAGAGAGTAAAAATTACTTTTATTTCCTTGCTCATAATAAATGCTGCTTCTGATTAAGCGATGACCACTATATAGAAGGTGGTTTCAGAAGGCGTTTTACGACAGTCAAACTGCTATCCAAAATAAGAAAATTTGCTCACTGCGCAAACACAGCCAGTTGTTTTAGAACCGGCAAAAATAAAGCTGCAAAATTATTATGACCTGCTATGGGTATTTAATTAAAATTTCCTCTAATGAGGTAAAATGATGTTACGGACGAAATATTTTTCACTACGCCTTAACCGCAACAACAATCTTTACAGACTAGAAGGTTTATTCTAACATTTGAAAATTGTTTTTTTTTTTTCCGAAAGAGCATCTGGTTTCAAAGCGTTTGATTTTGAATTTACCAGGGTATGCTAAAATTTTCCTCGGGTAAAACGAACGACTGCTGTGAACTGCTAAGGCCCGAAAAGCACAAAATTGGACCATTAAATTTTGCTTCAAAAAGCTATCGTTTCTCAGACCAGATGCAATGATGCGCAACCGAGTACACTTTATGTGCTTCCTGGGGTGTAAGATTAGTTTCAAGATTTTAGACAGAAGATAGGTGTTCAGTACAGCTGCTTGTTGAAGAAAGTGTGACGCGGATCCAAGAAAACTTATTAGCCTCTTTTAGCATAATTATATATTGCAACTTGTTATTAGGCACATAATATAATCAACACCGCGTCTTTATACAAAGCTGCTGGTTATAATAGCACGTGAAATAACTAGAAGAATAGTTCTGATACCAAGACAAGCAAGTACTTAGATGAGAAAACCTGCAGGCAATGAAGGAGCGATAAGTAAGATGAAGAAAAAGGGCACTGAGGATCACCCTTAAAGCGAAAAGAGGGCCATTGGAATAAGTTATTTTGGCTGCTTGTTGTAATCTGCTTATCCGGTCTTGGTTCGCTGCCTATTGTTTGCTCAACATTTGGACATTTTACCTAGCTTGTGGCTTGACACGTCTCATTTCTGGCTTTGCCTTGGTGGGCGATTGCTTGTAGTTTTTTTTCTGTGTGTTTTTAGGCGTAGAATGTGAACGTTTGCAGTGTCGACAGTTTTGAGAGACTCTTGAGAAACCTTGCACAGAGACGAACCTTTGATTCGCTTAATAGTTGCATAACTGAGAGGGCAGCAGAGGAGTAAAATATTCGAAGAAAATCTGTTCACGGATTTAATTTTTCATAGGTAGTATACTGAACGACTTCGGGAAGCCGAACTCTATAAATGTAGCCATTCTTAGAGAGACAAGGAGAGGCTTGTATAGTTTTTAACACAAATCCACAATAACTAACATCAGCAAAAATTAGTGGCATGTGTTGAAGAGTATAGTTTTTACGAGTAGTAATGAAGGAAGTGTCAAATTGATAAGCACAACGTTTCACTGAGACGTGCAATACAAGTAGCAGTATGAGTTTCTCACTTTATTTGTCACACTAGTCAATTAGTTCAGGACATCAAAGACTAATTCCTCTTCTCAGTTGGCTAGAATGCTTTAGTGTGAGATTATGCCTTCTTGGTTACTAGTTGAAGCTTGCATTGGCTCCACACTGTCGCTCGTTTGCACCAGAATTACGGAGTAGGTGATGATGGACCCAGCGAGCTGCAGAGAGTGTAGCAAAAGAGGAATTCAGCACCACTATGATTCCTTGTTTTCAAAAATGGGCAGTGTGCAATTTATGGTACTCTTCGTTCACACAAAAAAATGGCACAAAGGATTGCAGGAACAGAGCTCAAGCGAGCTTTATTCCCGAGTACTCACCGAAACCAGTAGTGGCAAGTCAAGAGTAAAGAAGTTTCCGCCGCAAAGTGACAGTTCCTCTGGACGAATGGAGTTGTGCAAATAGGCAACCTGCGTGCGTTTGAAATTATAGACACTTTTTCGTGCACCTGAGGTGCGGTGCGGAAGTGATGAGTCCTTTTTTCTTTTCAAATTAAAAGTTGTTTAATACCAATGACTGTATTCCTTCCATCATTGAAAGCGACGTTATATATAATCTCAGCACTTTAGATAAATTGATACACGAATATACCTGACGGAGTTGCTCAGGTGAGCTTTGGTACATAGGTGTTCTGGCTAAGGTGTCCTTCATTTCTTGAACCTTCAAAAGGAGAGAAAGAAACAGCACTCAGTTAGGTGCTCGGCGGCTCGTCTAAACTTGATATCACAGGCAGCACTTGCTGTGATATCGCCACAAAAGTTTGAAGCAGTGCTGGATCTAGACCTTTGTGCCGATCGCGAAATTCATCTAGCGTTTGCTAGTAGGTAGCGCTGTACGTTAGCGTATGGCCGAATTTAAAAAAAAAATATTTGCAGAAAATTGGATGACGCGGCCATGTTTTCCTAGCATGAGCGCTTAGAGTATTTGATGAAACATGAAGCTCCTCAGCGTACAGAAAGGGTTGATGACTTCTCAAAACCTAACTTGCACCGTATAGGTTTTACAATGCTGCCTCAACTCTACCAGACGTGTCCGTAAAGGGCGAAGGAGAGTTTGAAATTAATTTTAAGCGCTTATATTTATGCTTAAAGCGCTACAGGCGCAGAGGGCGGTGCATTGCTAGCATTTTACTATGTCAGGTAACCTCGCTTGTAGCCTCAGCACCAAGACACTAAAATCGTGGAGCACCCGTCGTTCTTGCGGCTACAGTAATTCAAGTAATTACATTTAAAACAAGTACTCGCCTCGTAGCTCAAGGCGTGACTAAGGCGGGCCATGTCGATCAAGTCCAAGGTTGAGTAAGAACAGTAAGACAAGGTCAAGAGCAGCTGGTTACCGGGGACACCCTTGTCGAAAATGCAAAAGACGGATATGCAGCCCACGACCAGTAGAGCGGCGGATGAAGCCATCAAGGAATAATGCCAGGTGGTGTTGAGCAGTCTTCGTAGTTTTACGATAGATCGCAGGTTGAGCCTCACTTTTTGCAGTTCCGCGATACCGCCGGAATCCATCGCAGCATTGCCCGTTGTCGGTAGCACCGTCTTGAGGACGTCGTGCTGGTGGCGAACGTACGTGATGAGGACTTCGCAGCAGGGTCTCATGACGACAGAGTGTAGAACATCATAGAAGAAGAAGAGGAAGTTGGTGCTAATTGTGCTGATATTGAGTACAAGATCCAAGTAGTAGGTGAGGTCAGAGTCTGGCGTGCTCATGATGACATGGACGGTGGCAGCGAGGTTAGCCCAGAATACCACTGCCATAAAGAACCTGGATCAGAGGAAGCCATGTTTCCATGACAGCAGTAGAACAATTTATCTTTATGTAATCAAACGTAATCAAGGACATGACGATGATAGGGAGACTATTTATTGTATATACAGTATAATGAATCAGCCTAAATTTAGCAAATTGAAAAATTTTACATACTGTAAAGCAAACATTCATATAAGAGATGGAGAGAATCAAAAATTCATTTTATTAATTGTTGAATATATTCAATCAGTTATGCCAAGAACTTACATTTCCATAACTCAAAAGTTTCTGGACTTAAACCACATGACGTTGCTTTTTGACCAAAACTTATCCGCAAACGCAAATGAAAACTGCGGTAAACTTACCACTATTGTTTTCTCAGCATTGGTATTAAATATCTTTCCAAACTTTCACATGGATTTTGGCTCAACATTGCTGTTTACGCATAATCTGAGCTCTTCCTTCTCTACTCAACTGTTTCAGAGTATTAAATTTTGAATATCTTCATCTATAAACAATAAATAATTTTTATGCCAGTATCTTTACAGTCTTTTCTCTATCTTGGTCTCAGTTTTTTTTTGTCATTTCTGTGCTCCTTCCGGAATCAGCAAAAAGTCCCCTCATCAGAGTCTGTTTGTTTAAGCGGCTTTCAATTACATTTATGGCACGTAACCACTGACTTAAAGTAGCACTTAAGAATGAAACAGTAAGGAGACTAACGAAGAAAGTTTCTCGTCCTGTAAATTTCAGGATAATCTGTATTGACAATAAAAGGCGATTTGATCTTTGTGAGCACCGGTAGTCACACTCGGCAGGGTAAATATAGTGCGAATAAAGGCCAATAATTTTAAGTAGACAACCATGTTAGAATGCGTGTGGTAATCGCCGTATTGAGGCGACCTCATTGTTGCACGTCATGAATTAAAACTTCAAAGCATTCAATGACGACTACATAACTTATTTTTCTTAGAACCGCACAATTGTGCAGCAGTGGGAGTACGGGCCACTTTTGAAAAGTTGTGAATTTCGCTAATGCATTCTTTAATCCTACTGTAATGATTGGCTTTATTCAAACATAGATTCAACTTTGTGCTGAAATTTGTTCTCTTTAATAGAGGCGATCCTCTGATGAGCACTGCCAGCGGACATGAAAGATGCACTAGAAAAGAAATCTTGTTGGAATACCTGAGAGTGTAAGAGGTCCAGGATTTGTGGCGATATTTCTCACTGAAGAATGCAGTCCTCTTCTCGTACTTGGCAGACTTCCTGAAAAACTCCAACATCGTCCAAGAGCCGAGGACTGCACTGCAGAGGTTGACAGTGACCTTTATGGCCACGGCCGCCGGAACGACCAAAAATATTGACCTCGTGAAAAAGCGAGCGTCGACTGAGAATCGCACCAATTTTGTGGCGACAAAGGCGATATTCATAGAAGCGAAGACAAGCAAACAGGCCATTGAGTACAGAGTGTACCAGGACTTCCAATCCACCACCATTTCGTCGATATCAGCGGCTTGTAAGTTCTTTATGAAGAACACGCCTGCTGCTCGGCACAACCAGCCGTATATTTTGAAGTGCTCTGCCATCCAGCTGCCCATGACTGCCGTCGTTCTGGGCGAAGCAGTCACCGGACTCTGCAATAAGACCTACCATTATTTCAATAGAAGACGGTTGGCGGGGTGACAAAAATCTGGTTACCACAATGTTGCGGCCTATCATATGACATATAGGACAAAGTGAAGTGAATTGAATTATGTGTTGTGGTGCTACTCCCGAAGCTTTATTCTGTAATGCGTGTTCGTTTGAAACAACCTCCTATGAACATTTAACCGTCTAACGAACTGAACTACATTATTATAAGCTATTATGCACGGAATGGGGTCGATACCTGTCTTCAGTAAAATGGAAGCCTGAACTGTGATGTTTGCTGATAGATGAATGAGATAACAGAAGAAAGATGAGATAATAGAAAAATAAAACAAACCGATATCTACGAAACGTGCCCCATGAGATTGAACAGTACTATACGCTATTATATGTAGCAGGTACGAAGCGTTGCCCTGTGTATTTTATGCCGCCTGGCATCGAGCCATAGAATTGCGCTTTTACAGATCTCTCAAACATCAGAAATAACCTTTAAAGGTATACAGGTGGTTTCCCTTCTCAAATCACTGACATGGAAAGTATGAAGAATGTCGTAAGTATCCATTATGATGCAAAAGCCCTAGCCATGTACCACACAGTATTTTGCCCTTTAGTATATGCAGTAGCTATAAGAGTAGAAAGATTAAATTTTTGAATAGCGTGATTTGATGCCAAGAGGTGTCAAGAAATTCTGTGTTGAGAAGTCCATGAAGCAGTTGCTTTCGATAACGCAAAGCTTATGGAAGGGCTGTGAGATATTCTTAGAAGCCAAATATTTGTCTATCTACTGACTAAGGTAAATGGCGCCAAAAAAGGCTAAATTTGGGCACATCGCACGTATGATGCCTTACGCGTGTTGCGTCCAAGTTTGTCCTTTCACGGCGCCAATTATATTAGTCATGTTGAACCAACTTGCCCAAAAGCACGTGCTATATGTGTTTCCACCTACGCTTCCCTAGAATGTGACCGGCAAGGCAGTTCTCGCCGGACGAAGTGTATAGCTTGACTGCGAGTTGTCGTTGTTCGTTTGTTGTTTTAGAGCAACTGTGTACCTTAGATGCGCCCCATGAAATGGTATACACGAAGAAATGCGTGTACGAAACATATCCAAAAATACGTAATTTATTCTTTAAAATGGCGGGTACCGTACACAATGCTGTCATCTATTATTTCGAAGCATTGTTGCATTTCACAACAAACATTTGTTACATGTCAATCAATAAGCAGATCCAATTTGGTATAGGAAACACATGGCTGAATTTCATTCTACTGATCCAACATAAAAACTAATGCGTGCCAGGAGAAAGAATTCATAACAGTATAATTAAAATTAGCTTTTTGCGTCGGTGACCACGCCTGTCTTGATTCGCTTTGCAAGACACGCTTTAGCCTTTGGACCTATCAATATTTGATACGATTTTGTTCCGAATATAACTGGGCGTGTAAGCCGGCCTGTGACGTGGTAATATACAAAAATAAATATTTTGTAACTAGCATAAAAGTTAAGGTGAGAGTATCCCAGGCATTGGAGACGCAAAGCAATGTTTTAGTTTGCACTAAATGTTTCGAAAATGGCATAACTCTACGAAGTAGTTTGGCTAAAGCCACAGGAAGACGCAACGCAATAGAAATAAATTCAGACAATGGGTAAATAGGTAGCCTGGAGGCACGCGCAATAAGTGCCTGTGTGTTGGCGAACTTACTGCAGTACATCCTCTGACACCGAAGAAAGAGCCTGGTTATTTGAATAGCTCAGGCAACCATGCAGATTTCACTATATCTGTTGGGTATGCATCTGCAAACATCGTGAACTGCTGTCACATCCCATCTACATCAGTTATCGGCTTAAGCACCAATCGGGTTATTCGAATAATGACATACATGCAGAAGTAGGTGTTTACTGAAGCCGCTCTTCCAAATATTTATGTCCTGAAGCCTGAAGCCGCTTTTACACAAAAATGTACCACGTCATCAAGGAGCATTCAGTACCTTTTTTACGGGGTTCCTTCATCAGATAAACAGCATTTGAGTACATATTATGTCAACTTTCTCAAGCTGTAAACATCTATATCTGCATGTAATACATAACATAAATTTTCTTTCTGAGGGCAAGTTATGCTAAAAGCCACAAAAGCAATAAAAATTTTAAGTGCAAAGAGATCATTCTACAGCAAGGCTAATTTTTGTTTCGTGTCGGGCACTATTGATGCAGATGAATTAACGGTCGAAGATAATATGAGTTAGTTTCATTTTATCTTTGGCAGCAGCATCTCACTCATATCAGGACACACGTTACCCTGCACATTTTTATTTTGTTGCACTTCAATTGATTTAAGATGCATAACTTTCGCGTGCAATTTTTGAGCACATTACACAACAATGAATAACTAATTAGTAGGCTTATTCACTCATTGACAACGTCCAAAAGCACCAGCCTTTGATTAAAAATTAACTTTTGCTGGCGTGCCACTTATATTTCATGTCAGTATGGATGCCACCGTTTTAGTGCATGAATAAAAAGTGTTAAAACCTGTTTTTGGAAAACAGAAGTACTAACTCACCTCACAGTTACTGAAATCGGCAATCGGCGTAGTGTAAGAACTCAGAGAGCACCACCCGCTGAGTACGTGTGCAGCTTTTGAGACTCGTTCCTGACCCCGAATAAAAGTAAACGGAGCATAAAGTGCCAACTTGCCGCCTGCAGGGGATCGATGCGAGGAGACTCATCAGCAGTACCAAATATTTATGCTCCCGTTACAAGGCGAAAAAGAAAGCAAGCGTGTCATTATGCCTTGAATGTAGTGTGCCCAAGTTAGCTTCTGCAAGACAGAGCAGGCGTGACTTGGCGCTGTGATAAATTACTGGCGGGAAGACAACTCTTTTATCACACATTCGTTCTTGCCCACAATTATGGTGAAGGTCGCCATTAATATTCATTCTTTTAGTGAAGAAACACACTTTAGTCTTCATTTTATGTGACGACGGTATAGCTGCGCCAGTCATTTTATTTCAGGAATGCATGCGCAGCTGCGGCCGCAATTTTCATGCTTCATTTGACGTCACTTAATACCATTACAGCTTTTTTCGTGTGCGCGCAATTTAATTCAACATCTCTTCCCTTCTGAGCACATTCCAAACATTGTCGAAAGTAGCTAGATGGCTTAAGTGCCCTAACTCCATCAATGTAAAAGAAGAGACATCTGGGCGAGTTGGTATGGTGACATGATAGAAAAACAGCGCAAAAGACGTGCACGGAGGAGAAGAACGGAAGCGCTCGTCCTGTCCGTTCTTCTCCTCCGTGCACGTCTTTTGCGCTGTTTTTCTATCCATCAATGTTATTTCCAGCCTCATCTTAGACATCACAATCACCCAGTCCTTCCTCACACATCCGTGGTTGGGCCATTGCTATTCCTTATCTTTAAACATGACCTCCCCTCTGGCATAGCATCGTCCATACGTCTATTTGCCGATGACTGCGTGTTATCCCATTTCATTTCTTTTCCCGACGACCAAGTAACCCTTCAGAGAGACCTATGTAAAAACTGAAACCTGGTGCTCAGTCTGGATGACAAAACTCGGCGTAACCAAATGAAAACTTCATGCAGGTCTCACGCAAACGTTCTAATATTTTCTATACATATTCACTAAAGGCAACTATCATACCAGAGGTTTAATCTCAAAGGTATCTCACCGTCCTAATCAACAATAAACTGCATGGAATGAGCATATCACAAAACTATCAGCTGACACATCAAGAACTCATGGCTTCATTAGACGGTCACTTTAACTATCACAGCCATCCATTCGCAAAATTGCGTAAAAACTTTCATTTGTCCAACGCTCTGATGAGCATCTGCAATTTGGTGCCCTCATCCGGTGTACTTATGACCTTCTCTTCAGCATCAGCAGTATTAAAACACCTCTCGGTATGGTATCAGCTCATTAGCCCTAAGACGCTACATTTCAAATTTATACCTGTTCCACAAACTTTACCGTAACTTCCACCATCTCCGTGATTCTGCATTAGTTTCACCAGTGCGTATATTATCTCATCTGTTCACCTCCAAGAGAATTTAGCGCTTACATACATCTACTAACACATTCAACAAATCCTTTCTAACAGTCGCAGTTCAAGAATGGATTCAGCTTCCTGAATATGCAAGTGAACGTGACCCGACTAGATTAAAAGAAAGCCTGACATGTCATTTCGCGTCATAACCGAGTGCTTCCTCTACTAATGTATTGCACCACCTCCATCATTTGAAGGGTTTGTATTTGAGCCTTATGACTGTTCTGCCTCAATTTAGGCCATCAACAATTGTTTTTATGTTACCTCTCCACCTATGTAATACCTCACCCAGGGCCCTTAAGGGTATAATAATGCCGCAATATCATCGTACTGGCGCCGCCATGTGGCGAGCTCGGGAGACTGGCACGCGCTCGTCTTCTTCGCTCTCGGTGCTCGCCCGCCAGTCGGTTCCGTGGCTGATCTTGCCGGTGCTTTTACTTAATCCTAAGTAAACCTGCTGAACCAGTTTCACTGGCTTCTGTGATATTTTTGGTGGAGCTTCCGGGTAGATCCCATGTACGAAGAGCCTCTGGCTGCCCCCTACGCCCATCTACACACCGTGGACACGACACCTGTGCACAAAGCGAGCCGTCGCTTGAGAGGCTTAGCACCCGAGTGTGGTCCTCTTGTTTCCCCTCCGCGAACCACGATGACTACAGCGGCAATTCAGACCACCACTCAGTTTCCCGTGAGTGCCCAGCAGCTGATCTGCCATACTCCACGTATGCCCACGCCGTTTCATGGCGACAAGTTCGAAGACGTTGAGGACTGGCTGACCAGCTACGACCGGGTCGCTGTGTTTAATGCGTGGGACGAGGAACGAAAATTGCAGAATGTTTATTTCACAATAGAAGACGCCGCCAAGATGTGGTTCAAAAACCATGAGGCTACCATTTCCACCTGGCAGGATTTCCGGCGGCAGCTGCTCGCAACATTCGGCAACGATGCAAGAAAAGAGATGGCCGAACTCGCTCTACAGTCCCGAGCACAGCGGCCTAATGAAAGCGTCGCCATGTTTGTGGAAGAAATGACTCGGCTTTTCAACCGGGCGGACCCGTCCATGTCGGAGATAAAGAAGGTGCGCTACCTTATGCAAGGCGTCAAGGAGCAGCTGTTCGTTGGCCTTGTACGTGATCCTCCACGTACTGTTGCTGATCTTACGAGAGAAGCAACAAGCATCGAGCGTGCCTTGAATCAGCGATTTGTACATTTCGATCGCTCTGCGAACATTGCTGCTGTAGACTTCCGCTTGCCAATGGCCGGAAACGACAGGGAAGCCCTTCGCGAGCTTATCCGAAGCATCGTGCGCGAAGAGCTGCAAAAGCTGCCCTCTCTCAGACAACATCCACGTGTTGGGGGCATCTCGGATATTGTGCGCGAAGAGCTCCGCCAAGCAGTGCCATCAGTGCCATCAGTACCATCACCCCAGCCGCCTGCGCCACAGATCATGACGTACAGCGACGTGTTGCGTACCCCTGCGCCTGAACAAGTGGCACCCAGTAACCCTGGTCCTCCCGTACGTCCTCCACCGCAATATCCAGTTTCGACTGGTGTGCCTGAACCTCGACCACCCGTTCGCAAAGCACACGCGTGGCGCACGTCGAACAATCTGCCTTTGTGCTTCCACTGCGGCGAAGCCGGTCACGTTCTGCGCCACTGCCCGTACCGTCGGATGGGCTTGCGCGGATTTTCCCCGGATGCCCCTCGGCCGCGCTATGGCGAACGACCTCGGGATATCGACCAATACCTCAGCGACCACGTCCCACCTGCGTCCCTCCATCGACGCCAGTCCAGGTCACCACCGCCGAGACAGTTTTCCACCAGCCGCCGTTCTTTCCTCAGGCAGTCCCCAAGTCCGCACCGGGAAAACTGAAGACGGCGACCCTCGGGGGTAGGGCCGCCGTCGATGGACACTACGACCAACATCCTCCGCTCACCGAATCGATCACACAGACCGACCTCCGACCCTTCGCTCCGACCAACAGTCCGACCACTTTTCGACGATCGCCGAAGTTTTCCTCCGACGCCCCCAATCGACGCACCGCACGACCAACGAGTCCGACGACCTCCCGACGATCACAGAAGCTTACCTTCGACGCCGTAATTCGACGCAACGAACGACCCGTCAGCCCGACGATCCCTGACACGCCGCACTTTGTCGACGGTGAGCTACATTCCGCCGAAATACCGATCGCCGTTGATAACCACAACACGACTGCCCTTGTAGATACCGGCGCTGATTTTTGCGTTATGAGTCATGGCCTTGCTACCATTCTGCGAAAAGTCCTGACTCCTTGGCACGGAGCCCCGATAAAGACAGCCGGAGGGCACGTGGTAACGCCGCTCGGAGTGTGCACCGCTCGCGTCGAGATTCACCACGTAACTTTCTCGTGCTGCTTTGTTGTGCTAGCAGAGTGCTCAAAGGACCTGATTCTCGGCCTTGATTTTCTTAGAGAAAACGAAGCAATCATCGACTTCCGTGACTTCATGGTGACGTTTTCCACTCATCGCGCAATTTCCGACGAGTACAGACAGCACAACGACGACTACACAGACAGGCCAGCTTTCCGAGTGTGCGACGACCATGTCACTCTACCTCCACGCACCAGCTTGTTTGTTACAGTGCAGTGCGACAACCCTCCCGCCTTGCAAGGCCTCGCGGAAACGAACGTGAATTTATTGTTGAGCCTACAAGTCTGCGTCGCTCGGGGGATCTTTGCCTTGAGAAATAAGCGAACTGAACTGCTTTTAACGAACTTTAGTGCCGAATACCGCCACTTACCGCAAGGTACAGCTATCGCTTATTTTGACGAAGTCAGTGCGCCATCCGCCCATTGCGCCCTTTCGCTGGCCAACGAGAACCCTCCCGAGAGCACTGGACATACTGTTCAAACTGACGTGAACCCAGCTTTGTCTCTTACCCAGAAACGCCGCCTTCAAGCAATTCTGGACACTTACCGTGACTGCTTTGCCGTCACTTCCAAAGTGAAGCAGACGCCAGTAACCAAACATCGAATTATAGTTGATCCCACCGAGCGCCCTATCCGCCAACACCCCTACCGAGTATCGCCGAAAGAACGAGAGGCTATTCGGGCGCAAGTTGATGAAATGCTCCGCGATGATGTCATCCAGCCGTCCACAAGTCCATGGGCCTCACCAGTTGTGCTGGTCACTAAAAAGGACGGAGCACTCAGATTCTGCGTCGGTTATAGGAGGCTTAACAAAATTACGAAAAAGGACGTCTACCCATTGCCTCGAATCGATGACTCGTTCGACCGACTTCGCCACGCCCGATACATTTCATCGCTCGATCTACGCAGCGGGTACTGGCAGATCGAAGTCGATGAACGTGATCGAGAGAAAACCGCATTCATTACTCCTGACGGACTGTACGAATTTAAGGTGCTTCCATTCGGTTTGTGTTCCGCTCCCGCAACCTTTCAAATAATGATAGACACTGTCCTAGCCGGCCTAAAATGGCAGACGTGCCTCGTCTACCTTGACGACGTTGTCATTTTCTCTGCGACTTACGAAGAGCACCTCAAACGATTGACGGCCGTGCTAAATGCCATCCGCGGAGCCGGACTCTCACTAAAACCAGAAAAATGCCACTTTGCCTTCCAACAGCTCAAGTTCCTGGGTCACGTCGTGAGTGCTGAGGGAATTAGCCCTGATCCAGAGAAGACGGCTGCTGTAGCTGCTTTCCCGACCCCCACTGATAAAAGTTCCGTGCGTCGGTTTTTGGGCCTCTGTGCATATTACAGGAGATTTGTGCACGACTTCTCCCGAATAGCGGAACCATTGACTCGTCTAACAAAGGACGACCAGCCTTTCATCTGGGCCGACGAGCAGCAAAGGGCCTTCGAGGAGCTTCGCAAGCGCCTTCAAACAACGCCCGTACTTGGCCACTTCGACGAGGAGGCCGACACACAATTGCATACCGACGCCAGTAACGTTGGCCTCGGTGCAGTTCTCGTTCAGTGGCAAGAAGGCGTTGAGCGGGTGATTGCTTACGCCAGCCGCACCCTGTCTCGTTCCGAAGCGAATTATTCTACTACCGAAAAGGAGTGCCTTGCAGTTGTGTGGGCGGTAACAAAATTTCGGCCGTATTTGTATGGTCGGCCGTTTAGAGTGGTAAGCGACCACCACTCACTCTGTTGGTTAGCGAACCTTAAAGATCCTTCAGGCAGGTTAGCCCGCTGGAGTCTCCGCTTACAGGAGTTCGACGTCACTATTGTGTACAAGTCCGGCAAGAAACACAGTGACGCTGACTGCCTATCCCGAAACCCTATCCCATGCTCTTCATGTGAAACAGATGACTCCGTCTTTCTCGGCGCTCTCTCGACGCCAGATCTCGCTCAACAGCAGCGAGACGACACGGAACTGCGGCACCTCATCGATTACCTCGAAGGAACCGCCTCATCGCCTCCTCGCCTTTTCACGCGTGGCCTATCGTCATTCTGCTTGCGTGACGGCGTCCTCTACAAGAAAAACTACGCTTCCACAGACATTCAGTATCTGCTGGTTGTCCCAACGCCGCTCCGTACCGACGTTTTGCAGGCATGCCACGACGAGCTTTCTGCCGGACATCTCGGTTTTTCGCGCACCTTGGCACGAGTACGACAAAAGTACTACTGGCCCAAGCTTGCCGCTGTGGTTCAGCGCTATGTTAAGACGTGCCGTGATTGCCAACGTCGGAAGATACCACCTGTCAAGCCGGCCGGCATGCTGCAGCCTATTGTTCCTCCGCGAGTACCTTTTCACCAAGTCGGTATGGACTTGCTCGGGCCATTTCCTACGTCATCATTGGGCAACAGGTACATTATAGTCGCCACAGATTATCTAACCCGCTATTGTGAGACGAAAGCTCTTCCCAGCGGCACGTCTACTGATATTGCGAACTTTTTCATCTTTAATCTGGTCCTTCGTCACGGTGCCCCTGCGATCGTTTTAACTGACAGAGGCACGGCATTTACTTCAGCTCTAACCCAGGAAGTGATGCGGCTCAGTGGCACTTGTCATCGCAGAACAACAGCTTACCACCCTCAGACGAATGGCCTTACTGAGCGACTCAATAAGACCATCGCCGATATGCTTTCTATGTACGTCAACGAAGATCATAAGAACTGGGACCAAATACTACCGTATGCAACATTTGCTTATAACACCGCCGTCCAGGAAACGACCCGCTTTACACCGTTTCGTTTGGTGTACGGTCGCGAAGCTGTTACCATGCTGGATGCAATGCTACTGCCAGATGTTGCCCAACCATCGATTGCCGGTGCCGACCAATTCGTGCAGCATGCCGAGGCCGCTCGCCAGTTGGCTAGACTGAGAGTCCGGACACAGCAAGGTAAAGATGCTCGACGGTATAACCTTCGTCACAGGGAGGTAATCTACAACCCTGGCGATCAGGTTTGGGTGTGGACACCTGTTCGCCAGCGGGGTCGCTCCGAGAAGCTTCTGCGCCGCTACTTCGGCCCGTACGAAGTACAACGCAAACTCAGCGACGTCACCTACGAAGTGACCCCGCAAGGAACTGTTCGCTCATCCTGACGGCAAGCACAGTCCGAAGTCATACATGTCGCCAGGATGAAGCCCTTCTACTCCCGCTAGGTCAAGCTACATGTGTTTTTTTTCTTTGCTTCCTTTAACTACTTGATGTGAACACGCATCCTCGCCGACTACGGTTATCCTCGACCTCGCCACTCGGCATCGGGACGATGCCTTTTCCACCGGGAGGGGCAATGCCGCAATATCATCGTACTGGCGCCGCCATGTGTCGAGCTCGGGAGACTGGCACGCGCTCGTCTTCTTCGCTCTCGGTGCTCGCCCGCCAGTCGGTTCCGTGGCTGATCTTGCCGGTGCTTTTACTTAATCCTAAGTAAACCTGCTGAACCAGTTTCACTGGCTTCTGTGACAATAAATTATGATGATGATGATGATGATGAGTCCGTCTCTTAGCCGTGTGGTGGAGCTGTTACTCTAAGCTAGGCACCGAAATAAATTCGGATAACGACGTTAGGAAAGCTAGTGCGAAAGCCCTACTTCACCAGGTCTATGCATCTCATCGGGTGTGTGCGCGTTTCGAAGCGCCTACCGGATGTTCGCTGTTAAGATGGGCATGTGAGATCAGATTCCAGCTTTCTAGAACTATTGAATACTGAGCAAGACATGCTGCCTGCAGCTCGCGCAGGCAGGTTTTGCGGCTTGATTGAAGGGGTGTTCTAAACTACTGCGAGCGGCTCAGAGTAGCTTGCCATGCCATCGCACTCACGTATACTCTCCGATTAGGATGATCATGCCAAGTTTCGGCCATTCAACCCATATGCCATTGTATTGCGCTGGAGGCCTCGACAACAATAATATTATAAATAGAAGCCTGTCAGAAAATTATTCCAGTAGTACAGCTACCCTTCTTAATCTCCTTGCAACAAAGTTACATCTATTAGGAGTAATTTTAAAAGCTGGGAAGGAAATGATGCTCAGTATAAAATCATGAGTGGGCAACTTGGAGGACACACATTTCTACAAACGATCTTACCTTATGGCAAGCAATTTGTTATTGACGCGATACGTTTCCGCAAATGCGATGTAAAGTTTCTTATCATGTTGCTATGTGAATGCATTACCTTATAAAGGCAGTTTACTTACGAGTTCCTCTTCTGAACCCATTGCCTGCCTTTCGGGTGTTCTCAGGGGTGGCGAGCTGAGTGCTGTTTATAGGTAGCGAAAATAATTGCGTGATTATATCTTTATTCGGTCAAATATTTAGGGGAATCCTCCAAGGTGGAGTAGCATGAAGTAGTCATGCAAAGACACGTGTGAATTGCAAATTTAGAGACAGTTTGAGGCAGCCCATGCAGTCTGAAATGGGTGGTTCTTAGTATCAAAAACTTGCTCCGTATAAAGTACTCACAGATGTCCAAGTTCATGTGCCGCATAGTTTATTCCCGAGAACAGGCCTGCGTACCTGTCCTCTGCAGTTAAAACTTTCATATTAGTGCAGGCCTTCTTGAAATACGCCATACCTGTGCGTGAAGAGAATGTTTTTTCGTTCTCCGCAATTTCGCATAATGAAAGATGACGAAATGATTAGCAACCATTGTTTGTTTCTATGAACGTAAGTTCAGAGCTTGTTCCCCATGGTCCACACATATTTGTGGCTGTGAATGTGCACAGTAAATCCAAAGGCAATTGACTGTGCCGGCCGTTGCGAATGAAAGAAGCAAAATCACATCAGGTACATAAACGCTATCATTATTAGGCATCGCAGCTGGATTCTGTAAACAAGGTGGATGTTGTAACTGATATTGCACGTGCTGCCGGTGCCCTGCTTATTTGATGCTTGTTCAGCCTCTTAATTCTGAGGTGCACATTTAAACCTGTAGATTTCTCATCTGTTCAAAATTATCAGTTTGCAGGCACATGGAACTTTCGATAAGAAGCTGGATAAATTCGAGCCTTCAGGTCTTCCTGTGCGGATCAAACACGTTGAACAGTGCTCGTTATTTAGGTTTTCCTAAAATTGAATTATATTCGTTCATTACATTGAAATGACAGGCGCCTATATAGATCCACAATGCTGGTGTGCTTTCTGGCAGGCTGTTCCTAGAGACAGATTACCCTGGTTTAATTTAGGGCACACAGAGATTTAACTTTTCGGTCTGACAACGTTTCGCATCGCAGCTTCAAGTTTCATTGCACATTATGGTGTACTTCTTCCGTTCTTGAAACCATTATGCCATCTTTGAACATCGTTGATTAATTTATGCAATATTGGTGAAATAGTACATCATTATTTTTATTTATAATTACACGTGAAGATTTTCCGCTACCCAGACATGCATAGTCAAGTGACTCCCTAATTATTTTCTGTACTGACAGCGCCCCAAAGCCTAAAATAGCTATCTAATCAAAACGAAGATTTTTTGTAGTACAATGATAATTACAGCATGAATACTCGCGCGCGTTATGCATCATCAGTTCTATGACTGCAAAAATAGCACTCTTACCAGCTGATCCCGAAGACACGCCTCCAGGAATTAGGTCTACTAGGTCTCGACTGAAACAGTTGGAGAAGCATTTCTGTGTTATCCACCTTTTGTGACAGGAGGCTCGCAGGCATCACCCATAAATGAAATTTTCTCCACTCTTGAAGTGTGCCGCTATTCCAGACATGGCAACAAGGGAGGAACGCAAATCCAGAAATATTCCAGCAAATATTGAACGTGCTCTAATTCATTCGAAATATGCTGCAAATGTTCTGGCCAAAATTTATTTTAGAAATGTTTCAAAAGTTCAGTCTAATTTAGAAATTAACTACCATTCAGCTATTTTTGAATGTATTTCTGTGCAATAACGGCGTTTAGTTCTTCTAGAAGTTGTTTGAGACGCAATTGTCTCATATTTGATTTTCTACCATTCATGGGTGCTTTATATTCAATTTTGTTCCCGCTTGTTTTAAATTACTGTTTTCTTGATATTTCTAAAGTGGCATGTTCTTCGGGCGCATTATAGGCAGCGGCCAAGACTAAGTCATCACAACTGCTCAAACGGCATTTGTCTGCGAATATCGCTTTTGAAGTAAACGCCAGGAACGTTTAGTGCTTTTAAGAGTAGCTTATCTGGAAGATTTGCAAGCTTTGCCGGTGTAACTAGTCATAGGAGATATTTTTTTGTGTTAATTGCAGAGGCCAGGTGGAGCAAATATTTTGCCTTAAACAAAGGTTTCTTCGCGCGAACCCTGAGAACTGACGACCAAATGTTATTGACATTTACGAGGATTTTGTCTGGTATTAAAACCTAAAGCGGCTGCTTTCAACCATCCATTGCAATATGCTAAAGTGAACTGCTGATGTCAAAATGACCTGGATTACAAGTTGATGTAGGCAAATTAACACCAGCCGGATAGGCGGCGTACGGAAAATAGTGAATTCGTAAGACAAATAAAGAATTTTGAGTGGGGAGCTGATAGGATTCATTTCAGAGTTTACCCCAAATGGGATTTACCAGAACTTTGACATTAACTTTCCGCTTTTAAACATAGATGCAGAAACGTTACGATAACCGGTATGATTCTTCTTTCGGATTACCTTCTTTCGCGAATTGAAAAGTAGGATGAGCAGAGAAGGTGATCAGAAAATTGTCAGGAAGTTGTGATTCTATAGGAAAGTAACAATATGGGTTTTAATCGAAAGCTTGAATAGAACAACTACCCAAAGTACTCGTATGTGTGCCTATGATAAATTGGTGAAAGAAGGCAGACGACCTTATGAAGTTACTCAGCCAGGTTGCTGAAATTATTACAATTTACCTATCTCTGCATATGCTTAGTCCGTCGTTGTATATATTATAAACGGTGCCTGTACTGGCAGTAACAAATATATAAAAGATACCGTTATCCCTAGCCCAGGCAAATCAGCTAAGAGGTATTCAGTTTCAGTCTAGTCTGCAGAATTTTTACTATTATACTGTGAAACAAAACGAAGCAGAATTAGGTTCTCTGTACTCTTGTTAGACAAGAAGAATTAGCATTTGGTTCGCCTTGCTACCAAGTAGCGGCATTCGATCAAGCTTCGTCTTCTACCCAGCAGTAGACGACCAATGATAATGAATGTTTACAGGTGAACATGAGCATCACACCCTGTAATTATAACGTAACAGCTAAATTTCCAATCGCTCGCTTGAGAAAAAATACAGTGTAATAGGTCGAGATCTCAGGAAACGGTTAACTACGCCGTTTTCATAAAGGTGGCGTGTACGTAAAATAGTTTGTACTGCAGAAAAGGATACCTAGTGCAATAAAAGAACTTCGTAATAGCAGTGCCACTTGAAAATCTCGAAACACTCCCTACAAATTATTCGAGAGCACTGCATAATATGCAGTGGAAAAATACGACAGCCGGATCTAAATCCTATTTCGCAATACCTTGATGACCGCCGAGATTTTGACTTATTAAAATGCGTTTTTGTAAACAATGAAGGCACATATAAAGTGTATTTTTAAAGCTGAGATTAAGACAGTAAAAATACACACTCAACGACACGCGTGGAAACAGGAAAAAGAAAGAAATAAAAAGCGGTTTAAATTTCAAGAGAGAGAGAGAAAACCTTAAAGAAAACATGCCAGGTCGTGAAGTGACCGAGATCAACAACTCCACACTGGTGAAGACGAATACTGAAGAAAATGAGAATTAGGGTGATCTACATGTGACTTAAAGGTGAAATAATACTTTATAATCCAACCTGTCTATTCGGCAGTCATTAGCAGATCTCTAACATTCTTACTCTTTATCTTTTTCATCGACCGCTTCTACTTAACAAATGAACTAGGTGAGAATATTTTTACGCCTTGCTGCCCCTGTTCAACTTTCACGTGCGCTTATTCAGCACCGTCAGTACATCATAGGAGCGAGGAATTATGCGTTTTTCTCTCTAGAGACTGGGGGACAACATGTCAAAATTTCATCGTCTGCACCATGGCTTGGGCAAAGCCTTTTTATGAATACCTTTCTTCTGAACGACGGAAATAAAAGCACGTAAGAGCAATATGAGGGTGTATTGGCCACTACAAAGAGAGCATTAGCTAGAACACTCTCATTTTTATGAAACTCCAACTTCATAAACGTTCGCTTGATATTCGGCGTAGCCACCTGCCTCAGTTTGTTCAAAGGCGAATTTTAAAAATATACACATTGCTGTCCAGTTTTTGTATGCACGTCTAACATCACACCTGTATTCGTAATCGCTCCTTTAATATTTGTCAACTGCCCACGCTCAGCTGTTAAAGCACTACTGAATTTTGTCGGTTGCATAACATCACTCAAAAGTTTTTCATATGAGAAAACGAAACAGACTGTAAATAAAATAATTACAGAGGGTCAAAAATTACTCAAAAACAAATACTTCACTAGAAATATAAAGGAACCTTAACTTGACGCATCCAAAGAAACATCTCAAAGACGTTTTCATAAAGTATTTCGGCAAAATAAGCCATGAATTAACAGTTGACGAGGGTTACCTGTCCATTACAACGGGGCAAATGTGGCGGGAAATAATCAATGCGCTTTGCTCTAATCAATGCACCAATGTGGCAATAGCGGCAAGTCTACTGCAGAGAAGCCTGCATAAGGCCGAATGAAAAGTCAACCACGAAACATGGCGCGGCAGGGTAGCTGTTGTGAAAAATGAAATGGCAGTGTATTGAGATTTCATTCATTCTTCTGTTTAACTCTTTATTAGCGAATTAAAAATCGTAAAAATGTGAACAACGGCCAATAGAGGCCATTATTAAAAGATTTATCCTTTCAAATAATATACACTACACAGAGCAGATAAGAGTGCTATGGTGTATGATACAACATTGATAGTAATTTTCAGTTTACCAGAAATGGTACGTACGTAAACTTACCCCGTCACCAATAGGACTGCGTCTGATCGCCTTGCTTCAAGATTCGTTAAAGAATATCTCACCAATTTATCCAATGTTTCGTTAGCTATCAATTTAGAGTCGTCGTAGAAGCTCACATAGGATTCTTTTTCCTGGAAATACGAAGTAATGGTGAGGCTGAAGACGAAATAAGCTTAGAAGCTCTTACGGTGGTGGAAACTTGGAGAGCAATGACAGCTATTTTTCCCGGTGGGTTGAGTTGTTGAAGTCGAAGACTCACCTGCGAATAAGAAATAGAATAGACATTTGCTAATGACAATCTTCAATGGGGCACCGTTGCGAAAGCCTTACGATGCCGTTTGGTCAGGTTAGCCCTCTAACACTAACTTTGGCCCACAATTGCGAAACCTTCTGTAATGCTAATTAAAACGCCGCGCAATTTGACATGTGTTTAGATAACTAAGTTTAGCTTTTAATGGTGTTTTCTTTTTAGAGCGTTGGCTCTGCTGCGCACATTGAGTGGGTTTTACGGCGCCACAATAGACCCTTGACATTACCGTTACTACATTCGTTTCCCTCAGTGCTGAGACAGTGTGCCTGCCACGTGAACGCATTCATGCCACATGATAATATCATAAGAAAAGCCCCACCGCTGTGGTGCAGTGATTGTGATTGTGATCCCGGCCGTGGTGGCCACTTTCCGATGGAGGTAAAAAACAAGGCACTCGTGTGCTGTGCGACACCAGTGCATATTAAAAAACCCCAGCTGGCTGAAATTTCAGGAGTCCTCCTCCATGGTGTCTCTCCTAGCACGGTATAAGAAATATACTTCTACTTACACTTTATAGCCAACACAGTAACCTTCAGACTGCATCCACCTAATTCCCTGCTGAGGCTCTTAAAAACCTCTTACGAAGGCAGAAGACCTGAACGTGCCATAATAGCTCATATAATGGAATATTTCAATATCTAAGTGGTCAACTGACATTATGGTTGCTCTCGTTGAGCAAGCTTGTATAGGTTAACCTGCAATCACCTCCCTTGCAGAAGTATGGTACCACAATGTAGGGGCTTCATTTGTCGGCTGTTTTCTGAAATGATTTTGCTTTTTCAGCTTCTCAGCACTGCTGTGCTAAACGACTCTGAAATTCTGGGGTATCTTATAACGACAGCCTTGTCTTGGTGATACTCCAGCAGATTAGTGTTATTCGCATTTTCTCAACACATTATGGGATTCTTAATAATCTTGAAGATCTGGCAGGGTATTCATTTAGGTCAGATTTTTTGGCATGTATATATAAAAGGAGCAAAAATGGCCACTTTAAGACTGCAAAGGAAAGAAGTTTTAGCCATTGAAAATAATTACTTATTCAATATTTTGTCCTGTTTGCAACTCTGAACGTCTGATGAATGTAGGAAACATTTAACACGTCTGAAGTTCTATTTTCGTAAATTATTTATCTAACAGTGCAGACGTTACATGTAATAAACAGAACATATTCATGCACGTTCACTTTTATTATTCTTTCACTCCTTTTGCAACACACGCTTATGAACTTTGGGATTCTATTTCAGTATTTAGAGTTTTCCAAGAAATTTTACTAAAGAAAGGAGATTAGCAAATGCTTTACGTAAGAAATTTTGAGGCTTCCTCCTAAGAGAGAAGAGATAATTATTTTTATTGTTTTTTAGTTTGATACAATATGTGTCATAAGTTAGAATAAGGGCCCTGTGTATGTTTAGTACGCCGATATAGAGGGAAGTTTTCAGCGGTTCAATACCCTTAAACTATGTTCCACGAGCGTTAGCTATCAGCCACAACTGCAGTCGATGCTGCTGCTCCCTTGATCCTGATTCGTTTCCGCGCGTGTTAGGCTCCTCGGCAACGGCCTAGTCTTGCTTCACGTTGTTCGCTGGTCTCGGCAGCCTTTCTGGCACGGCATCAGGTTCTGTTTATAGCGAGATGGCCTATGTTGGTTGCGTATTTACCAAGGTCAAATGAAGAGGTAGAGTAGATGAATGTTCATAAAAACGACGGTTTTCAGACATAGCGCGATGGTGTGTTGTAGTTTTACCCGTGGTGTGATCTGCCAGGGCAATGTTGTAATCCCCTCGTGCTTGAGCACGACTATGAAGAAGGCGATGCTCGCTGCACAGCAAGAGATGAAACAACATGCGGTACATGAGTACGTGGCGCCGTCTGCGGAACGTTTGTGACACTGCTTGTAGGAATATTGCGAAATTACGCGCCACTAAAAAATTAACGCAGTAGAGCTACTGTTTTCAAGCATAAATAACCCACCCTTACGAAAATCCCATATCTGCTCCAGATATGAAACATATGCTGCCAGATACAAATATATAAGGCAGCAAATAAGTCCTTATCTGGGCCAGATAAGGTCATATATGTGCAAAATGTTGCCCTTATATGGCTCAGATTTGGCCATATCATGCAACATATAATCCATATCTGAACGGCTAACGGGACCTTATATGGCTTGATCAGGGGCATATATGGTATCCTCGCGACCTTATGTGGCCTGATAAAGGGCATATATGGCATCGTCATGACCTTATATAGACAGACCAGGGACATATGCCTGGCATCAACAGGTCTTTATATAACCTCATCGGGGCCTTAATTATCTAGGCGCCATAGTTATTGTATATTAGCAATATATGGCCTTCGTCTACCTTCTGCAAATATCCAATATTGGCATCATGTGGTCGAGCTTCAATTTTTCTACACTCAGCATGGCCTGCCTGTTAATTGTATCCAATTTAGAAAATAGCTACGACTCATATTTCAAATATTCTGCAGATTTCGCTGCACTATAATTATTACACCATGTGTTCTTTAATCCAAAAGGGCGCTGGGTTATAGCTACATGCTCCTCTTTCCTCCTACTAACTCCCATTTTCATTTAAAATGCGGCCGCAGTCCGGTGCACAAAAGCATGGTCGGTTAAGTTGAGCGATTCAAAATATCAAGAAAATGATGGCAGTTCAGTATACGGCCCCCTCCGCGCTGTCAGACGGTGACTCACCCTCAGAGACAGCTGGGGGTTGCTTCGTCGAGGGCCGCAGTGGCTAGACAGTGACTCCTCCTCTCCCGTGTTCCCCTCTTCCCTCTCAGACAGCGGCGGCCCCTGCGTCGCTGGCTCGCATTTCATCTCTCCTCCTCGCTGCCACGCTCTATACCGCGTAGGCCTCGCGCTCTTCGTTTTGTGTGCGCTTGCTTCTTTCCCCTCCCCCTTTCAACTCCGTGCGCCTAAACACTTGGTATCTCGTTCCTTTTCGGTGGCAGACATCGGAGTTCGGTGCGGCTGGCGGGCGTGCTGCATGTTGTGTGCTGGTGTGTGTGCGTGTGCCAGCGCCTGTTCGCTATTAGCTGTGTGCATGTAACAAAAATGCGACAGCAAACCTACAAGAGCTTCAGTCTGACCGTCGGCACAGAGGAAATTACTGTGTCCCACTGCGGGTGGAAGCTGCCTCCCCAGCCTTGGCAGCGAACCTGATGGTCGATTGAGCTTTTCGGGGATTCGGCGCTGGGTGGCCCGGCCAATTCTTCACCATTGTGTCGGATCGCACCCTCATCGTGCCGCCTCATCTTCCCGCCCGATCACCAAAACCGTGAGCGTGAGAATTCTTGTCGGGAACTAGCACTTGCCAGCCTCAGGATACTGTTCACTTTATTATTTTGATGGAAAATTAATTTTCCAATCAGTAAATTGGATGGTAATTGCCAGTGTGTGATATTTTTCCGTACATTTCGTTGCTAATTTGTCTTTCGCTGTAGCAATTTTGACAAATTTCAGTGAGTGGATAGGGTCCTTCGTTGTTTATTATTATTATTATTATTTGCACTACCTAAGTAGCTTCATGCTTGATTTCGTTTAGGGCAGAGCTCTCGCTGTCATGAGAAATGCCATCGGGCATGCTTTTTTTTTGCTTTCTCTCCTAATTTGAAAAGCAACCACGAGTTAGGCGCGTTCACTCATTTTGCACTGCAGTCTCTGCTTAAGACACCAGTACCTCCTGACAGCCTATATGTACTTTGGTAAGGTTTAGGTATTATCAGCAGTCCCAGCAGTGTGTGTTTTATCGCCCTACTGTTTAGCGGTACCTTTTCCAGGTGTCGACAAACCTTTAAATTCCATTTTAATAATGTAGTTCGATTAATAGCCGTTTATTTTATTTAGCTTCGCAAGTAAACCAGCTCAAACTAAAAGCATTTACTGGTTAAAGCTCTGTGTGTAAAAGAGTAGAATAAAAATGTAATATCTAATTTAATAGGTTAATGTATTTCACTTTAGCTTCTCGTGTAGACATTATTCTGTTCAGATATCTCATTAGTTTGTTATAGTATCGCGCGTAAATGAGTAGATCTCAATGTTTACTAACGGATGAGCATGTCTTTGACCCTCGGTATACACACGTAATTCAGGAACGTCTTTGAGAGATTCCATATAGGCAGGGAAAAAAGAAAACCTGTGGTTTCAAAGCTATTTTCCTGTAAGGTTTGAAATAAAAGGGAAAATTCAGGTTTCCCTTGGCAATCTTGATTGAGCGTGTGTTTAGCTGGAATACTGAAATTGTTTTCTGTGTGTTGTAATAAAGCGTTATGTTGATATGCAGATATATAGACCTATAGTTCAAAACCTACATGTCATGCGGGCTAGATCTTTAAATCAGGAATTGGGTTGATAAGGCATACCTGAACAGATATGCCTTATCTGGTACTCGAAATCAGGAATTGGGCAGATCAGGCACATACAACCAGATATGCCTTATCTGATACTCGAAATCAGGAATTGGGCAGATATGACTTATCTGGCCCAGATCTGTCCTAATATACCATATCTGCCCAATTCCTGATATACCTGATCTGGATTTTTTTTATGAGTCCAGATATGGCATTTCCGTAAGGGCACCGATTGAATTTTCTAACAAGTGAGCTAAAAGTTCCATCTTGAAGTATGTCAAAAATCTGGTCGCGTTATTGTCGATTGTGTCTTACGTGATGCGTCGACGTAGTGATGGGGTATCTTCATCCTTCTTCAGCTTCGGAGGATCGTCATCAGTTCGCCGTGAAGCAGTGTCAACTCCAAAGAGTACTGTTTCAAGTTTCCTTATCGGGACTAATAGAACTTAATCGTAGAGCGGAAGCGTAGCTACGGCCCGGTGACGGAAATCCTGCGTCATTGTCCGGGATTGGGTTATGCTTCTTGTGATGCAGATACCTCGATCGAAACCAAGTGGGTGTTTTCCTTAACGGATCCCAGCGCGGTTTTGATGTCTACAGTAACTAAGAATATGACCATGACTGATAGAGTTGCTACACTCATTTCTTTTTCGAAGACGGTGGGCGGCATAATGCGTCAAAGTTGTCGTAGTTGCTATCGCTTCATCCATCGAAAGCATGATGACCTTCGATCCAGCGTCGTTGATTACTAAATGTTCACTCAAAGTATCTATGCAATAAACGTGTTATGGCGCACTGCTTGAGGTCGAGGAGCGCAATATTGCAGAATAAGTATTTATATTTACTGTTGCCTTGCACTACACCGACGGCGTATTAAACTTACCACTAGTGATGCGGATCAGCGGACGACCCTAAGTTGTCATTTCTTTCTTCCACTGAGCGGATAGTTGTCCATTGATGACGGCAGCCTGTGGGAAAGCCTGCACTTGGGCTTGGTGGCTGTAATGGTGGTCTTGAGTGTCAAGTGTCGATCATACAGTAGACATTTATTGAAAGAACTCGTAAAGCGTTTTCTCGGTGTCACTTACCTGTCCAGGAAATAGTCCCAGACTCCTTGCAAACAAGTAGCCTTACTTTTTTTATCCTTCCCTCATTTTAGGGTTTATGCGTCTCAGAACAAATTTATTTCTATCTTTTTGTATCAACTATGACGTACGTATTGTCCGAATGCATGAGCGCAGCAGTGCGTCAGCCCTTTGTTTTCGTATGACACCTATGAATTCCTCTAGTAGACCTCGCTTGAACGTTTCCCTCAGGGTCAGATAGGTCCTTCCAGACTTAGGCAGGTTTATTCATGGCACAGGAGACAGAATGTCGTATAAGTGGATGAATTTGGCAACACCGACAAACTGTCCCAACCTTGCTTTGGGATTTTCGCTCGGTGTACTCTTGAACATACGCGGCAACTGAGGCTGGCACGGAACAATGAAGGCTCGTGTCGCAGTCGTGGTCGACGTAGACGCTGGTTCCTTTTGTGCTCACGTGCAGTATATTATCAGTATGTACAGTCGACGTCACCATTGTGTAGACCACTCGGGAAGTTCTCATACCGCAATAAAAATGAAATTAAAAATCAGCACATGATTTGCGGACAAAGTGCTCATGCTCATCTTCTTCGCAGGTCTGTGTGAATCTACTTCCGTACAAGCATTGCTTGTAAAAAGTAGAAACTGCGACGAAGTATCGACTTTTATTCAGGGAAGTGCGCGAATCAAGCGCTTTACACAAGGGTGACATCGACTGTACTCAATTGCTGGCCGTGGCAATGAGTTGCTTCACAGTCTCCAGTGGACCTTTCTGAATTAGTGCGTTTCCTGGAGCAAACTTTCTTGCTGCGACTCATGCTACTCCAGCAGCTTCCAGGAGGTGAGGGCGACAAGTATGTGTGTTATTGAGCCCCTCCTCCATATATCACATATAGTGGCGACAACACCGCCGGCAGCAAACGAGCATACCGGCATGGCAAATAAACCTACTCTTTATTGAGCTGACTTGCGCCCGCAAACTTTTCAATTCGGTGTCAGCGACAGCAGGAAACATGCTAGGCACTAATCAAACTAGCTGTGCTCTGCAGCATTCATTTTAGAGCAGGCAATGAAACATTAAAATAAAGCCACTAAAGCAGCTAGAACATTTGGTATAATATAGAAGTCGCGCCTATCGGCAGTCATTTGAGAGAAATCACAACACATTTGCTGCAAAGAAAGTTTAAAGTTGCGCCCAGTGGAATTTTACGTGGCCAAACAAAACAAAGGTTCCCCGCAATGTTATTCGCAATAACTTCATCCTCTTCTCAAATTTAGGTAATCTTCCAATCTAAATGGGAGGATAAAAGTCACCCAGTATGAAGCATTACAGTGTAAGTATTAGTGCCATTTTTATCACACCTTAGTGCAGATATACGCTAGATGTAGGCTGGAGTTTCAATCGGAGTTGCACACAATGTAATAAGTTACGTGGGTTGTCCATCCAACAGGGGAGGGTGACTAAAAAATCATATTTTAGAGTCTATATGCAAGCCGTAAGAATAATCCTGCATGTGTTTCTAGAATAACAAGGAAAAGAGTAAAAGTATACTTGCCGAATGCAAGAACATTGTCATGTATGAAACACGGTCCTCTTCAGATTTGAAATGCTTGTTGTGCGCATAGTCACTGATAGCGACTAACTCCAATGTGAAGCTCGAGGGTGAGGCTCTCTCTTCTGCATAAATATATTAGGTGGTAAATTACAAAATGTGTTATATGGTGCAATTATTGTTTCAAATATTGAGTAAAATTGTCTATAACATTTTAAAAAGCAACATTTAAATAAGTCTTGTAGGGAGTACGGCGTCGACTTAAGTTATCCTTGTATCCACTTTTTAAAAATGCAAAAACTAATGGGAACAGACTTTGGCCTGCAGCAGGAAATATTTATTTTTACTCATGTTAAATTATTGTAGCATTTACGCATTATATCGGTGTATTTGTATGAAATATTCAAACTTTCATACCACTGATAAAGCTCCTAGCTGTTTTTATTTACTGCAATAAAGATATCCATAACATTCTGAAATGTTATTTCTCATAGCATTTCATTAATTATTCCGTGACACCTTTGATGGGATCGCCGGGTGGCTTTTTATAAGAGCTTCCGCGGATAACAGAGTTTTGAAACAATGCGTATATGGCATACTATAAATTTTTACATAATACGCAAGGAAATCTTTTTATGTTGTATATAATGAGCTCCGTATACAGTACGACATAAAGGTCGTATACAGTACTCAAATGCAGCTATAGAAACTTCGTCTGAAAATAAAATGTATTGTTACTGTCGACATATTTTTGACAGCGCTATCAAACTGACTGACACTGTTATTTATGTACAGGTGCGGACATGCATAAACGTAGCACGCTTTTCCGTTAAATATAATGTCGAGCCTTCTGTATTGCAGATAACAAAACAATATTTTTTCAAGTGAAAGCACACCGACGTCTAGTGCAGCTTCGCACATACCACGATGCCAGTTTAAATTATGAAACGCACAAAAAGTTTTTAAAAGGAAAAGAGTTCTCCGGTTATTTTTATCCGCAACAAAACAGTTAAGTTTACAGAAATGGAAACATTCATGCATTCTAGGTAAGGTTATAGATTTAGCCATAGTTTGCTAGGCAACGACGAAGGTCGGGACCATGGAGACACTGTGGTGGTTTGGTATGATTAAAATTAGAAGTGTCTTAGCGTATGATACCAATTATTGGAATACCAGCGAAGTTGCAAGTTGAGTGTATTGCTTTGGTAAGAAATATATAAAAGCTTGTGACCACTGATTTTTAGAAACACTCCCTATAGCCAGAATGTGAACAGCGTGTGACAGGTCTTGAAATACTGGTAATTTCGAATTTAGGTTGATGTCCGAAATAAAAGCTGTAAAATATAAAGCAGAAACACAGACGTTCAATACATTTGTCCGTGGGGCATACATGTGGTGTCACAAACTTTTCGTTGTTTTTTTTTTCGCTGAAAGAAACATACTATCTAGTTGCGCCCTCTAGGACACCAGGTCAATAGCAACCAACTTCGCTGCCGCGACAAACACGGAACCAGCCTGCCATGGACTGCAGATGGGAATCTGTGTGAAAACGTTGTCGTCTCAGCAATGGAAATTTGGCTTTTTTAGTCAGTATTTAATGCTTTCCTATTCATGAAGGCTGCCCTTAATCAAGAAAAGATTACTCAAATCCCCCGACGCATCGCTAATTGCTGAGCGCACCCATTACACACGGCTACTTCGTAGAAACATTTTCATAGCCGTTGTCAAACGCGATTATTATTCGTCAGCCTTGAAGACTTCACCAGCGTATGGACGATTATAAGACAAATCAAGCCAAGTGGTCTTGCTGCAAATAATTGTCTGACGAAGTATTCTTTTAAACATGCTTATCTCCATTTTTGTATAATTTATATATTCTGTGAATTCTTAGCATCCAGTAATGTGGTTCATCCATCCAAATGGCACCATGCGAAGACTCATGTACTAGCCGTTTGAAGCACTGATGTTACAAATTTGTATAGATGCTAATACCTTAGCTTCGTCTTGGAAAACAATAGTAAATGTTTTATTTTAGTTTAGGGCGCCGGACTGAGCATTACCTACATTGCAGCAGTGCTCTATTTACTTATGTTGTCGGCCCCATATCTAGCTCAAGCGATGAGAATCTCAGTTGAATGCATAGTGCTCTCTTTCGCAGGATACGAAAGTTACTAATGGCTCCAAATGTTGAATGCACAGCAATGACTTCCCAAAAGTTTGCATGGCTGAAGTTGTTAGAAGTAATCAATATATATGTGTAGAAATTATGCCAGCTGTAATATATATGCAAAGAACGACCGAGTACATCATTTTAAAAATAGCAGAATTATAGCTGAACAATATCTTTACAAAGCAGCCGATTTTCAGAGTGATGGAGAGTTCAAATTTTCAGAACAATCGATGGACAGCAAATCATCCAACATAATAGTGTATAATTATAAAATCTTCTGGAAAACGAAGTTCCTCATAATTTCAACATCTCACTCTCAAGTATTTGCAGTACTCTGCTGCTATTTGGCCCTTTAATGAATACACGTAAACATTTTTCTCTTTGCTCAATTCAAGCAACACGTTCTCTAATGAACAGCATTATATTTTAAGATATATGATGTTTTCAGTTGTTTGAAAACAGCGCACTTTTTAGCTTATAATTTATACTGACTGTAATATTTTATGTACGTACATCCCATATAGTCCTCTCTTTCGCTTGGGAAAAAAGTCATATTTCTTTCCCACCCCACTGCTCTGCTATGTACGCCTTGAAGAGGCCAACGAATTCTAAAACCGCAGGCGCATGACGCAAGTGCATTACACTTTCTTCGGCCACATTCCACACCTTAGATGATAAATAAAACATATAGTACGTCCTATATATGTATGCATTGTAAAGAACTCCGCTGACACCACAGTCGTCTCCTTTGTCCACCGGAACGAAAGGAGATCATCAGTGGCGCACCCGTGATAACAGGCCGAGTTCCTATGTCTGCTGTGTCCCCGGCCACGTGGCGCACTTCTGTTGATGCTGTTCGTTAGACATGTGAGGACTTCATTCAGGCGCGTGAGATGGTCGTTAAAATCTGCCGAAGAAATAAAAATGTCATCCGCGTAACATTAACAGGATCTCCATTTTAAGCCGCGAAGTGCACTATCGATAATTATATCAAACGTCGCTGGTGCGTTACAAAGACCAAAGGGCGTAACATTAAATTCGTGAAGTCCACCGGGAGTTGCGAAAGCGTTTTTTTCTTCGTCATCTGTGTGAATAGGTATTTGCTAATAACCTGAGCGGACGTCCAAGGTCGAGAAATATTCAGCGCCTTAAACAGAGTCAAGGGCATCATCAATTGGCGGTATCGGGTAGAGATGTTTGCGGGTAATTTGTTGAATGCTCGTTAATCATCACAAAAGCGTACCGACCCGTCCTTTTGAATTAATTCTACTGGGGAGGGCCATGGGCTTGTTGGCGATGAATAATATTGCGATGAAGCATGTTATTGACATTTTCTTCAATTACTTTGTGATCAGAGGGAGAAACCCGAAAAGAGCCTTCGGCGTCCGATCGAGTTACCTTCAGTAAAGATGCGGTGGTGTGCAGCACTAGTCCGTCCCAGTGTCGGGGAAGTGGCATCAAAAATGGCTCGGTGGTTTTGATGCAATTCCAGCAATTTGTATTTCAGCAGGTTCGGATTGTTTTGACATAACGGAGAGACGTCCGATGAATTACGTTGCTGAGGCAGAAGGACGGTGAGCATTATCATAGACATAGGTTGAGAATGCACTATGCATGACAGGGAAATTCCTTATCGCAGCGCGAGGGATTCACGGGAAGTGTTCGTGGCCGCTACTGTCGCTGGGTTGCTGCGGAAGCGTACAAATTTTGATAGAAAGGCGGTTCTACGCGCAAGATGACGATAAGTTGGTGCGACGAGTACATCCCTGTTAGTGACTAAGTATTCAGAAACAATGGTAAGAAGTTTTTCGCACGGTGAAAGCAATACTGTATCAGTTGCGGCAATCAGGGAATCATGTCGTTCAGGAAAGTGAAACGAAAAAACACTTTCTCTCATATGGATGACAGGGGTTCCACAGGAAATTAACCCTAACTGGTTGCAAAACATCACATTCTAAAATTGTGAGATACGCATGAGGTGAAAGCACAGTAAACTGCACATGGTGGTGGATGCCGTCGATAACATCTCAAACTATACACTTCGCTAAAGGGCGCAGAGGGACTTCATTTGCTCAACGAAGCTCATGATATCATATGTATTCGTCACTTTCCGCCAACAGTGGCACAAAGCAGCCCCTGTTGCAATCAAAGTTTGGACCGGTGATCATTCAGCTAAAACAGAAATCATATTGTGCGGGTAATAGGGAGGAATTTCAGCAAGTTCGCAAAGTGCAGTTTTATTTCCAGAAACTGCATGGTTTAGTTCTCCGAATGACGAACAGGGAGAGTTGTTGTTGGTCGAAGTGGAAGAACAGAGAGGCGGCATGGGGAAGGGGACCAGCTTCCGGATACATGGGTCCCAGGTTCCTCAGACGAGGGTCGGTGAGGTGGGTTGGGAAGAGGACGGCGCTGATATGAGGCTGATATGTGATTTACGAATGCGTCGTAACCACGGCGCTCGTTCTGAAGGCGTCGACGACAGACGCGGAATATATGTCTTCGAATTCCACAATAGTAGCACACTGGTCGGGAGGGCGCTAAGGTGCGTAATGGCGCAGGTTCAGCCGTCACCATGGCGTTGATGTGATTGTAGGGCGGTGGTGGTGGGGGGGGGAGAGGAAAGGAAAGGGGGATGCAGTGACGTGAGAGTACTTCGGCCCTGTGCAAGGTACAGCAGGGTCGGGTGCTAGAGCGTGGGTGATTGTTGCAATTATCATCATCATCAACCTGACTATACCCACTGCAGGGCGAAGGCATCTTCCATTTTCTTTCATTTAACCCAGGTCTGTGCCAGCTGCGTCCAATTGGCCCCCGCGAATTTCTTAATCTCATCCAACTACCTAATTTTCGGCCGCCCCTGCTACGCTTACCTTCCATTGGAATCCATTTGGTTACTCTTAGAGACTATTGTTATCCTCGCTTCGAACTAGATGTCCTGCCATGCCCAATTCTTGTGCTTGTCGACTGTTTTTAATGATGCCATCTCTGATTGTTGCCAAATCTTTAATGATGTTGCGGAGGCGCGCGACTGTAGGAGGCGGAGAGGATTGATCGCACCCTACGGGCAGAAAGGGCTGAGGACTTAGAGCTCCTCGGGGATGATCGCTGGAATCAGTGCCCGTAGATCGGGGTCAGCAAAGGTCGGGCCAGTATTGAAGCTGTGCTGCAATCTGGAGGACTGCCCCTGGTCGAGACGTTGACCGGTGGCAATAACTGAATCAACACTTGAAGGGTTATGGGCTACTATGGTGTGTATTGAATTGAGGACATGGTGTGCGCCTTCAGGTTCCGGCATAGTGGGACTATAATCCCCGCAGAGTGCAAGTACTTCCTCTATGTAAGACGCATTCGGGACCTTGAATGCAGGAGGCGAGTTTTTTCTTCGCGACCTCAGTTCGAATACCCGAGTCGGCAAAGTACTGTCGGAACAGCTGTTTGAGTGTGCCAGTTAGTGGCGTGGGGCTCGCGGTTGATGAACCAGTTCCTGGTAGCCTCAATAAGGTAGAAAGAAAGACATTGTCTCACCGGTTGTAGGCACCGCAACGTTCATAGATGTCAAGCCAGTGATTCACGTCTCCGATGCGACGACCAGCAAACAGCGGCTGGTTGCGTTGTCGCTTGGGCACAGTCGGAGGGTAGCAGTGAAGCCAAGATAGAGGGTTTGGACGGGTCAGGATGGCTCTCGGTTTACATGACGATAATGGCATTTGCCACACGGCGACTGGAACGTAGCTTCAGTGAGAGGCAGGGCACAAGGCAGCAAGGGGATCGAGTTTCACCTCCCCAACTTTTTAAAGAAGGCCAGGGCGAGACGGCAAGGTCGTGACGTCAAGGCAAGGTATGCTCTGTCTGGCGTTTATTCCAATGGCGAACTCACACGTGTGCCAGAGGTGTCCCCGCGGGATGATGGCGATGCTATGTACAAATGAAAGAAGATCTCTGGAAGACTCAAAATATTTATATACGATTGAGTTTTTGTTTACCTCGTCTTGCGCGCAGGAAGTCATTCTAGGATGGAACTTTCTGTGTGAGAAATCTGCGATTGTCGATTGCACCCGAGCCGAAGTTACCCTCTGGGGTTCCTTCTACGCTCTTTTTACCGAATTTCCCACTGAGCACCAGGAAAAATTTCTTGTTGCATTCGATGTGGACCGTCCTGCTCACTCGTCCATCCTGGTTCCTTTATGTGGGCTTCGTTTTCCACCAACACACTTGTGCTGTTTACCCCGTCGGAGTTATTTATTCGCCAAACCAACCTGGTGCTGCCCTCCGCTGTGCATATGGTGACCTCTGGCACCACGATCATGTCTTTCAGTACCCTACCCATCTCCTGTGACTCTGCTTTATAGTTAATGCATTACGTACGTCGAACCGGCTGAGCTGCTCCAGGTGTTTTGAAGGAAGCGCTACTGTTCATTATCCTTCGTTCGCCACTCTTCCGCCTGTATGCCAATCATCCCGATTAACGTCTGATGTTTTCCCCGTGCCATCAATCTAGTCCTAAGCTGAACGCATCGATATGAGTTGTTCTTCTTGTTGCATGACTTTCGCTCATCTTTTGATGCTTGCTAATCTGCACTTCAGTGTGCTGGAGCCGTCAACCATCGCATCGATACAGGCTCCCATAAACCCCCCGCGACCGCGACCGTATCGTGTTTCACCACCAGAGCGCCGTGTCATCACCGAGCAAGGATACATGCTGAAGGGCAGCATTGTACGACCCTCGAAATGCCGATGATGTTCTCTGGTACTGCTTGTTAACAATAAAGACGGCTCCATTAGATTGCGGATTACCGTCGCCTGAACACGATAACTCGAAAAGACGTCTACTCATTTCAGCGTATCAATGACGGCCCGATTTGCCACCAAGGCGCGGAATTCTTTTCATCAATCGACAATCCTTCAGAGTACTGGCAGGTTTTGATGACCGAATGCGACCGTGATAAGACAGCGTTCGTCGCACCTCACGGTTTGGATGAATTTTATACCATTTTTCCTTGGCTATGCTCCCGCAACATTCGAACGAATATTGGACATCAAATAATGGAATATCTAACGTCATTGCCGTTTTCTCGGCCGACTTTCTAACACATCTAACTCGCAATTATGAAGTGCTGACCTGTCTTATCTGCGCAGGATTACAGTTCAATTTGAAGAAATGCCACTTCGAAGCTCAGGAACTTATCCTACATGAACACGTTTGTCTAAAGAAGGCAAATGTGGGACATGACAAATCTCCTTACAATCGCGAACTTGACGAAGCCATCTACAATTAAAGAATTGCTTAGTTTATTCGGCCTGTGCTCACATTTTGGACTCTGCATGCGTAATTTTGCAACTATAAATTCCCCTTTAACGCAACTTCGAGCGCCGAATTCATTGCGGACATTGTGATAGCGCTTTAAATACATTGCGTTGGCTCCTTACCTCACCACCCATTCTTAGACATTACGACCCTAGCGCTCATACCTAGATACCCACAGGTGCTTGCGGCTTGGCATCAGTGCTGTACTTGCACACAAGAAGTCTGTAGTCAGTGGATATGTTATCGCATATGCGAGTTGGCATCCTTTAGGAAACTTTAGCCATCCTGTGGGCCAGACCGAATTCTGCCCCTACCTGAACGGCCACCTATTCCACGTTGTCACCGACCACTATGCTTTATACTGTCTGTTGTCCTTAAATGGCCCATCGGGTCGCCTTGGTAGCTGGGTTTTGCGCCTTCAAGTGTACGACATTAGTGTTGTCTACCTGTCTGGATGATAACACTCTGGCGCGGACGCTCTTTCCGTATCTCCGCTGCCGTTGTATTCTGCGACGTTGTCCAGCACTGACCCCTTGCTTGCGTCCTGACGACAGCGCGGCCTGATCATGAAAGAAAGAAAAGGCCACTAGATTTATTCGGCCGACCTGTTATCCGGTTGCACCATACCAGCAATATCCCGCTCAAACTGACGTGAAGCCCACCACTTCATTCTCCTACATGATCTTCTTATTTGAAATAATCATATGCCCGTCGGTCGCAAATTACTATTGGTCATTCCTTGTTACTTACGCTTTGAAGTTGCGCTTTTCTCCACGCCGAATCTGAAGGTACTCATGGTGGCCTTGTAAAAACCTATACATTACCTCGCAATCGTTGCTACTGGCGCGGCATGCACAGCTATTTCCGGAAGTATATTCGCTCATGTTTTGCCTGCCAGCGCCCCAAGACCCTACCTAAGCGACTCTCTGGGCAGTTCCAGCTTTGCCGTACCCTGCACGTTCCTTCGATCGCGTAGGTGTTGACCGGTTGGACTTTTGCCACCTTCTACTTCATGTCAGCGCTTGATCGTTGTAGCCGTCTACCACCCTACAGGATATGTCGAAACGGCTGCTCTTCCGGCGATTACAGGCAGAGAGGTGAATGTATTGATTCTCCGACAACTCGCTCTCCGCAACGGTGCCCCTCGCGAACATGTAAGTGACCGCGGTCGCGTGTTCTTATCCGACGTAATAAAGGAGCTCGTTATTGAGTGCCACATACGTAATCGGAAATCCACGGTCTAACACCCTCAATAACACGGCTGACTGAGCTATTGAGCCGGACGCTCGGTGACATGTTGACTATGTATATCACATCGGACAGTTCTAACTGGGACCCCATTCTTCCATTCGTCACATACGCATATAATACTGCCGTGCCGCCAAGTCCCCAGATTTTCTCTTTATTCTTTTTTTACGGACGCGAACCTTCAAGTATCATAACACGATTCTTCATTAGCATTCTGAGCCATCCTACTGCACTCCTGTCTCTGAAATTGCGACGTATGCCGAAGTGTGCCACCAACTCGCCCGTTCTCTCAAGAATGCTGATGAGCTTCGGCAGAAAGGGCGCCGCGTTTACCTATGGATGCTTTCAGGCACTCCGGACCTTTCCTACAACCTCCACGCCAAATATCACGGCCGTTATTGTATGATTTTACGAATATCTTCTTTGAATCATGTTTCTGAGCCCTTGAAACCTTCGACTGATACCGTCTTGATCGTGAAACCGTTCAGGTCAGCCGATTGAAGCCGTATAACGATCCATTAATTTGTACGACGCCCTGAGGCGCCAAGATGGCTCTTTTATCTGCCGGGTCTTTGTAAAAACGTCGACGTGCATAAGTGGCTTCGCGGGATCCCTGAGCGTAAGCTGCTAATTGCCCTGAAACAACGGTCACTCTGGACTGACGTCGTTCAGTTAAACGTTATGGCAGTATGAATACTCTAGATATTATTTCCTAGTGAAATATTTGCTCCTAATTCTAGTAAGGTACAGGGTACGGCTATTGTGCCGCCGTTAAAGTTGTTGCACGTGCGAAAAACAAGCACTTTGCGGGCTTGGACATCTTAAAAACTTAATATTTTTTGCCTTAGAATACCTGATTTTCTCTGATATAATATATAGCAGAGGTCTCAGTGCTAGCTTGAACTGCGAAGAGTCCTTTTTAATGAAAATATGACTGATGTTACAAATTTAAAGATACAAAAATGAGCAGAAAGATGCAAAATAGACGTGGGGATTTCTCTATAAAGAAGCCTGGCGTGGGTGTCACACACAGCTGTGACTGTATTCAAAAGCGTAACAGTTTATCCTGTGGACGGTAAAGTAATCTGATGACATGGGACGCACCTACTTGTGGAGTCTTCTCTTCGTTTCCAGCCTCGTCATCTGTAAGCAATGGAAATCCAGTAAAATGCTGCCAGAAAACGACAAATGTCCAAAGTTTGGTTGATTAAAAAAATGCATCTAAGGACTAGCCTCCGTGTTGTACACGAACCAAGTTCCGGTGTTTCATCTGCGTTCTCCGGCTCGTATTCTGCAAGAAATGAAACTCGATTCAAGTTTCACGGACAACCATATTTCTTGAATCTAAAAAGGTGGTGCGAAATTCTTATAGACTATAGAAATCGCCTCATGTGGCACGATATGTGCAACCTCTTTGTGCTCACATATTGTTTTGAATCACACCACCTGTTGTACGTAAAGATTACTTGTGCAGACCACTCCATGCATACCTGGCCCTTTAGTACGTGTAGAAGTGCCGTAATGATAGAGGCTCCTTTCAAAGCTGTTAACCATATGGAAAGAATTATGCGACGCGTACACAAATCCGCATACGTCGCCAGAACGTTTAAAATCAATGGCCTCGTCCTTGGTTTCCGTGATTTTGAATCCCTATGCCATGCACTGTTATACTTTCGCTACATCCTCTCAACACATGACTGGTCACTGCCATTCGCTGCTGTTCGTACACTTTCAGGAAAGACTATCTTAAAGTACGGCTTATGTGTGGATTAATCCAACTTGAGTGGCACAGACGTGGCAGAGGGCTACAGCCCTCGAACGAACTACTACAGTCTTCTACTGGTGCAATGATTACACGCCAATGTGACTGTTACTGAAATAAGATTAGCACAGCTGAAATGAATGAAAGCCTTATGAATTATTTGCACTGAACATTAATTACCAGCGTTGTGACTGAAAGAGAAAATAAGACGAATACAAAGAAACAACAAGCGTTTTACGGAAACGTGCGGAGCCGAGCATTGTTCCTTCGCAGTGCGAGGCATGCATGAAACCACACCGATACAGAATCGCATTGCTTTTCTCCAAAGGGAGATGGACTTAATGTATGCATTGCTTTATGACTGTCAGCTACGTTTAGGTGTGTCATTACAAAGAAAATATTTACCGAAGTAATAATCAGGCGAGTAGCAAAGAACGTCTCTGCTTTGCTTACCTGCGATGCGGCGCTAACTGGAAAATTGCTTGGATCGGAAGACGCTGCCGCAACAGATGGCGCAAGCCGCCGCCCAATTCAAAGCCTTATACATCAACCCATCGTCGTCAATGCATTGGTTTTTAGGCGCCAGTGCGCTAAACTCCTAAAGGCGAATCTTAAGCGACCTCTAGTTTTCTTTCTACATGCCAAAAGTCGTGCGTCGAGTCAGAGCTTGAGGCCTCGCGAGTTCTTACCGGAGAGAGATAGATTAGAAACAGTGGGCTGCTGAAACGTACTAGGCGCGGTATTTGGCCCCTGTATGGCTTTAAAAGCGGAAGCCAAGCGACATCTCATTAAAAATACTGCCTCCAAGTTTTGAAGTTATTGCACACTGCCACTCAATTACCCCCTTTCGAAAGGCAACAATTTATCAGCCTCTGTTGCAATCGCGTATCAACTAGTGTGCTAGCAAATTATTAGGAAACATGAAAACAGAAAACACACTACAACAACGTTACAGTAAAACAGCACACAATACGAAACATACAAGGCACTGACGACAAATATGATGCATTGGATATCTGGTCACAAGTTGCGTTTTAAAAGTGCAGCCGCTACAGATCCCCTGGGGACTCTGTGCCCCTCGCATATTTATTGTACTCTTACTATTGTCACTTAGTTTGAGCGACTACGTCGCAAACCGACCTGCACACGATATCGTTCCTTCAAAATAGGGATATCGTTCCTTCAAAATAAAGTCTACCGCAGCTGCTAGTTTTGCTGCTCATCGATGTGATTTGTTTACCCAGTTTGCTGTTGCTTGAATGAAATTATATAACTCGGATATTTTATAGTACTGCCAAAAACTCTTCATTATTGATGTCCGCCCTTTTGTGTATGTTACAAAACTAAAAAAATGAAATATATACCAAAACCTAATCCATTCATAATTGGTTGCCTCCGCTAATGAAAACAAGTTATGGTAAAGCAATCCTGGTCTTCGTTGTGAATGATATTCTCAGCTGTTGTGAATCTCACCAGCTTATAGTGTAATTCTTCTCCCACGTTATAATTTACCAGAAATTGCATTTTGAAAACAGACTTTTTAATTTATTTTGATGTTGTGCTTGTGTTGGTATTGTCCAGCACTCTTGTGCTTGTGTGCGATCTCCTATGCATTTATGCATGCATTACTTTTTGCAAAAGCCAGGTGGATTTCTCAAGCAGATTTCTTAATTTTTGTACTTGATACTTTACTATGATATATGTATACGCCTTTTATATATGAAACAATTGAAATAAATAATTTACCGCTTTGTTGTGCGCATAAACCTTTCACTAATTGCTCAGCCAGACGTAAAGGTGTTTTAGTATATTGTTTTCTGTCACATGGCGCCAAAGGTTGTCCTCCTAGCTTCCGAAAGGTTGCAACACGTCCATAATATTTACAGACACGACAAATTTAGTTTATGAAATGACCCTGGTTCTTATTTAGTGAAGGAAACTAGTTTGCAGTACCCGACAAAATACTTTTTTTTTCAGAAGACTGTGTTTGGAGTGCTTGTTATCACTTCGCAGCTCAGGTTCTTCAAAACAAATATGAAGTAATAATAATGAACTCACCATATTCTTCACAAGTGTCCATAATTTCTTCTTTAATAGTAACCGGTAATATTCGGTGCGGAATATTACCCGACGAAGATCGCTCAGGGCCTATGACGGGCTCGATTCGGTGCGTGAAGTTTAAAAGGCCAACCTAGAATAGCACGCAGTTGTCCCAAATAAATTTACTTAATTACATTAAGGCTTTTAAAATGACTTCTTGTACGGCAGAATACTCACTACACTGCAGTGTCCACCTTCCAGAGGTGTTAAAAGGAGCGAGGCTTGTTTGGACAAGTACAAGTACCTCTCGTGGTAAGCTCCGTCCACCTGTGTCGATAATATTGTGAATGCGTCTGGTAACCTCCAACGTCTTGGCTCATAAAAACATGCGTTTTGTTGTGGATTCATAAAGGCATGCTGGGGTTATTATTCCTGTCGCAATATTTGGAATGTATTTCGCGGAAAGCAATACATATTATTTTCTATCTAAGTGCGTGCAAAAGTGTATGAAAAGAATTTCGTACTTACATATTTTTCGATTACGCCTTCAGAACTTATATTTTGAAGAATGAGTGTACCAGCCAGGACTGAAGCTTTAACTAACTTAAGAGAATAATTTGTATGGATGACGAGCACTTTTTCGGAGTCCCCTTGTCTGCTTTCGTACACTTGAGGATAAACAGGCATGGTGGTGGTGTTGAATTCGCATTCCGCTTTAGGGACTGCAAGAAAACACACAATGTAGTTGAACTTTTTCTAAACGTCCATGTCTATATCAACTCAGCCTGCCAGCTGTGTTTCGATTTTAAAAAATCTAACACTGTAGAGCGGTTGTTCTGGTCATAAAGGCGCCGCTGTGATTTGTGCTCGGAAAATCTTGCATTCTTTTTCAAAATAGCGTAAGTGGGAATGCGCCATCCGTGCTAACTGATGTCCTTATAGTGTGATAAACTTACACCGGCCTCATCAAACCAGACTTTTGCATAGTGACAGAGACGGAGCTACCAGCATTGGGATATATAGGTAATATTTTGAGGTTCGTTGTCCAATCTCGCTGTAGCCGATGTAGCCATCCAACTACCACATTACGGACACTATGGTGCACTTTGCCATTGTAAAATTAGATCCCATAAGACAAAATAACGCTGCTTTTATATCAATAAAATAGTAAGGGAAATGTAGGCATTTATTTTGAAAGGTAAAATAAATGATTAGAGTTTTTAAGCTTCACTTTATCAATAATTAAAGGAGTCCGCGAACTTTACAAAACCCGACAAACTTGATACACGATACGATCCCGTTGTTTGATCCCGTTTGTCGTTTTTTTTTTCGGGTTAGCGATATACGTTCATTATTATGAACAGCCAATTAGCCCCCTTTAAAGCATTATTATTTTAGCTTTACTGGAGCGCCACATTAAGAGCATGGCGTTATAGGGGCATGCAGCCCTCAGTGGTGCAATCGAACTTTAGTGACAGACCGCAGAACATGCATGGAAATGTAGGCGTTCAAACGCCTACTGACACATGCGGCCACCCTTAACTTTCACTGCGCCTCAAGTTTCAATAACTATTCAAACAACATGAAGAATCCTTTTATGTGGACTTTGCGACAAGCTGACGCGACCGGTAGCACTACAGCGCCTTTTCCGCTAAACGTGAAGCTTACCCGCGTGGAGGGTACAATAAAAACGTGCTCTCTTTTGAGGTTATTGAAAGAGGTTATTGTTTTTTTTTTTTCAGAAAACCAGGCGTTGTCGCCGCTATGTGCGAACCACCACGTGGCATGCGTCTGGTCGGTGGCACTTGACAGTTGACATGGCCGGGCACTGACAGTGCGAAGCCATGACACCACAGGAATTGGACAAGTGGACGACAGGCACAGGTACATAGCTACTTTGAGACGGGATGATGAGACTGAAATTAAACCTATGACCCTTGGATGCTTATTCATTATACTATAATCCTGGCCTGGCGGTTATATTGGTGCGACTTAGTTGAAGCGGGGCTCTATATCTCTGACGGGTGGTCCTCGACAAAATGTGGCGGCTTAAGACTGTATGCTAAATATTAGTCCGATATAAGAGAGGCAGCTGTGAAGGAAGTAATGATTGTCTTCTTTAAAAGGGAGAGTGTTAAAAATTGATTTAACATGAAACATATGCCAGAGGTAAGCGACATTTACTGAAATGTTGTTTTGAGCAAACCATGAAATCAAAGGAACGAAGTGTTTGCTTGCAATGGCGGAACCTTCTCAATCCCAAGTCATTTTCCTTTTTTTAAGGCATTGAGATCTTTTTGGAATAAACCTCGTTTTTGACGAAATGCTGATAACGTGTTTTATACTGGATCAACAAATCAAAACGTTTGATAGCTGAGTGTCCTGGTCATGTAATTGAATGCCGTTTGATTACTGCTGAATAGAGCACGAATACAAAATTTGATGTCAACATATTTACATGGGTCAATGTTATCAGCTAAATATTTATTTTCACCGTTAGCAAGCTCGGCGATGAGAACAGGGTCGGCAGTTTAAAGTGTGCAGTGAGTGTGCAATAATTAAACATTTCTAAATTTTTTAGGAAATTTACAAGAAATAGGAAGGTATTTGTTTGATGTGCAGTTACTTACACCCTCAGAACCTCTATGAAGCTTGCAATGTTCGATTTAGTTCTAGGCTGAAATATTCTATATGCACAAATGAATCAAATGAAATGGTTGCTAACTGACGGTATAACCAATTGTTCAATTTATTACGCTAAGCAATTCTTGAAAGGTTCGTGATAGCATGTACTTGAGTTAAAATGCGGATATTATAAATTTTATTTGATTAATTTGTAAATTTGAATGTAAACAGTTAATGAGGCACTGATGGTACTTTTTTCTGACGCGTAACAGAGCTCGCACTTTGTTGGACAACTAGAATCATGTCATCAAGAAGTAAATTAATCTCGGACGCCGTCGGGCCGACCTACTTGCTGCAATTTCCAAGAGTACAGCGCGATTTCACGCCAACCGACCGTGCGTTGCGCATAACGGCTCTAATATCAGAACCAAGGGTCCCCTCCTTCTAGAAGAGTTTGAGTATTAGCTTCGATGCTCCTTAATTGGTCACACCGACTGCAACTAGCGACGAGCTGCTTCATTACGTCTCGGCAGGAATATATAGCAATCGACCCCCGTCTCTTTGACTTCATTCAGGATGGCGTACCAACAAAGCGAGCCGCGCACGATCAGCTCATGGTAGGCAAACAACGACTATTAGTCGTGTTATAAGCTATTGGTGCTCCTACGCAAAAACTGGACTTTGATCGACAAGTAGCAGTCCGACTTGACCACTTCCCACCATGGATAGGGTCGCTACCAACTGCTAAAATCTTCCGGTAGGCAAACGAGGATTATAGATCGTGTTATAAGCTATTGATGCTCCGACGCAAAAAATGCATTTCGATCGACAAGTAGCTGTCCGACTTGGCCACTTCCCACCCTGTATAGGGTCGCTACCAACTGCTAAAATCTTCCGGTAGGCAAACGAGGATTATAGATCGTGTTATAAGCTATTGATGCTCCAACGCAAAAAATGCCTTTCGATCGACAAGTAGCTGTCCGACTTGACCACTTCCCACCCTGTATGGGGTCGCTACCAACTGCTAAAGTCTTCCGCGCCGTGCACCTCACACAAAAAACTGGCAACCTTGGGCTCGGCTCGCTGGGCTGTCCTAGCCGCCTGTGTTTGTATTGCCCTTTGTCTTCCGCTGTTCATTTGATTCCTAATGATTCATATCAGATGGTTTTAGTTTCACTTCGCGTTAAGGTCAACCATGAAGAAACTCATACGGCGTATCAAACACCAATAAAAGGGAGAGTGTACCTAAAGGCTGCGTCGCAGCTAACCGCTACCTGTAACCTCGAAAACAGGCAGGACGCTTCGTAGAGATTATGCTGTATTTATGCTTTATAAAAAGTTCACAGATTAGACGGATCCTATTGGAAGAAAACAGGACCCCTTCTGACTTGCTTGGAGCTTTGGCACTCCACAATGTTTATAGGTCCTCCGCTATGAGGGCATCACCATTAAACTGCAAAATGCTAGTAAAGCATGTCAAAAGCGGCGTTACACATCGTTATAATTTTGAATAGGCGTCGCTGTGCCAGTAATGCAGGGGACAGGTATGCGTGTAAGCAGGCAATGGAGACCACGAGTGTAGTACTGATATTACCGTTAATCCCGACGGCATGCGCTAGCACGAAGTAGAAGCAGTGGCTAAGGATTCAAATGACACAATAAAAGTGAACGCTATAACGAAGTATTTGATAGCGTTTTTCGAGTCACAGGAAGAGCAATCATTTTTGCTAGGAGGGAAACGCCAGAATGTTTGCCTGTTGATTCTGCTGCCTTAAATTAGGGCGTCCGAAGAAATCTCGTTCTCCAGTTAATCATCGCTCTTCATATCGTCTCTACAAATATTGTACAATTGCTTATCAGTTGATTTACCTTTGAGTTTTCAAGAATTACCAGAGTCGAATGGTGGAGACAGGCGACAAAGGAACAGAAAAAAAGACAACTGTAGCAGTTAGAGCGTTCCACACGAGAAAGTTGAGAACAACGGTCTTCATTAGATGCGTTGAAAGTGAGCAGCTGACATTTCATCCCCGTTGATACGACTGGTAAAATGTGCTTTCCGCTGAAAAGGGCCTGATAGATATGTAATAAAATTTTTATACAATACATGTTCTGGCGCAAGCAACATGATATATTGGATGCATTGTCGAAGAATAAATTACTGGTTTGGTTTAGCTATACATTAACAGATACGGCATTATTAAATGCAAAAAAACTTTATTAATGTATAAAGATTTGCATCCATAGCGCATGGCCTTTTTTGTGCAATATAGAGGAATGGCTTTCTAGCTTAACTCTGGCAGAATGGCTTTCAAAATGTAACAAGCCGTATGAAGTGCAAACTACAGGGGAGCTCCTGGCACGGCAGACAAGTACAGTTCAATCTGCCGAACATTCGTTTCCTCTTGCCTGAAGATTTGTTGGCACTGCCTGAAAAGGGCAATAATATTTCGTAAGAAATTGCGATCAGTATATACATAGCGCTTCTCCTGTGGTATTCAATTTCCTTAAGTTACAGGTTTGGGGGATATTTCGAACTCTGAGATTCAGGAATTCTCGGAACTCAGTATGATTTCGCATATTTGAATTAGAAGTCATTCGCGGCAAAAATCTATTCTTTCCTACAGGATTAGCGAAACATTTCTGTATGTATTGAGGAGATCTACGGCATCAATGCAATATCTTCAGAATTTAAAGACATAAATAATGATGGCTTCTTGGTATTTATAGCTTAGTTTTTCCTAAGTGTCAGCATCTGCTATAACAAAGCAAAATATTCAGGAATTTTAATGCCATGGTTAGGACAAGTTCATCTGGCCGGACATTTTTAGAGGACAAAGAATTTGATCGGCTGAAAAGATTTTGTAGAGTAGCGAACTAGTGGGCATAAAATTAATCTTGAGAAAATTACCTTAAAAGTAAGGAGTCATGATCTTGTAGAAAATAGCAATTTTCTCTAAAGCGCACTAAATATGCACTTAGTATACCCCCTACAAATGATGAAGCCACTAAGAAAAGCCATTTATTATAGATAGTGAGGCAGCATGAAACCTGGCCAGTGATTTGTCAACTCTCTGTACATTTACATCATCATTCTTCTTTCTTGGCACAACCCTTAAGAACTGGTACACAAAACAAAAAAATGAGTACCTAAATCTAACGGTTTTTCTTCAAACAAAAATGTTCTTGCAGGCCCAGGGTCCAGAAATGTTAACGAAATTATTGTTTCTTCTTCTTCTGGCTGTCAGTCATTCTCTTGAGATAAAGCTCTGTCACTGCATAGTTGAGCCGTACAACCAGCTTGTTTGAAGGCATGAGGTGAATGGATTTGTTTGGCCTTGACAGAAAGCTGCATCGAAATTAAAATTGTGTATCGATCACCTTAAGCGTATTGTCCACAATAAGAACTTCAGACAACAATAATATGGTTCAATATGCGCATAAAGTTCTTAATTTGACACAGAATAATATTTGACCAATGTTTCTACGGATACATACGTTTTTCATCCTTTTTGTTTTCCACTGCTATAATTTATTATAAATATTTCTTATCTATAATTTATCACTTTTAATAGCCAACGACTAATGGCTCGATATTATTTACAACAATTTTATAACATGACTCACAGCTCACTTCCCGTCATGAGTGCTGACGTCACATTCGGCAACACATTTCGATGACATATTTTGTAGTCAAGTTTTGCGAAAACAGTACAGCTTATTAACGCTTTCGCCTTAATAAAACTACATCTCTGGTAAGGGTTTGCAAGGTGATTATCATGATATAAACAAAATATCTTCGCAGAAATAAGTACTCCCATAGAGATTTTGACATATCTGGAACGAAAAAACAAAAGTACAGCCTAAAATCAGGAATGGAGCTATTTCTCTAGAATAAAACGTATTCATTGAATTTCTCGTGAAACACATTTAATGGAGGGAGTGAATGCGAGTGTAAACCAGCAAGCTTATAACGTAAAATAGTGCAAAAACATTTCCGCCCTGGCCAGCAAGCCTAATGTTTCGGACTTCTGCTAATCATGAGCATGGTCTCCTTTTTAAACACAGACGTTCTATATGTAAATCCCTTATATTTGATTACATTGGTGTGGTATATTGATTAAATTGGTATATTGCATAACCACATTGTAAATGACACCAGAGGTCTGAAATTGGACAGTCATTGTTTATATCGTAATTCGAGACATAAAAGTGTTGCCCAGATGCGCTCAATGACAAATTTGTGTGAAATGATTTTTGGATCCTGCATGCACTGCAGGAAGTTTAAGACAGAGGTGAGTGTTCCTGATGAAAGCATCTACTTCCGAAGGAATTTGTTTCTCTAGATAGGTTTGAAATCCTCGGGAGTGAAGCCTGCATTATAGCTTCTATGGTTAAACATCCATTCAGCGCAAACGCAAGTGGATAGTTTGATTTGCAAATCACTCACAAATGCTTGCTGCATGTTATCTAGTGACGGACAAGAAGAAAATATCCCCTTTTGTTGCACGCAATCTGCGAGCATTTATTCTTCTTGTAAATGAAAAATGATAGTTCGTGCAAAGCTCCATGTTTTGCAAGGCAAGCTCAGCGCAGTGACAGGAGTTGCAAAACCTAGTTCCTCGTAAAATGTCGCAGCTGTCTGCATGGGGTGGAGGTAACACGACAATTTCTTCTTTGAAATCGGCACTGTTAGGAAACTAGTAAAGCAGCTGCCTTCACCTTCGCTACTGGTTTGCTGCTAGTAAGGCAGTGTGCTTAACTTTACGAACAGATTCCAAGTGGCAGGAGCTAATCACATCGGCGCGGCTTCAAGTTTGCCCGTTGCATGTGCACCAGCTGTCCATATTAAAGAGCGTAATTGGTTTATGGATGAGAAATATAACTGTCTAGAGCAATAATGCATGCACTTCAACATTGTAATAACTGATGCATTTCGGTAGAAGGCAAAGAAAGTTATGGCACCCTTTTATTTTTTTACAATTTATGTACATTTGTTATATGTTTGATTAAAAGCGAAGTATTGATTTCGTTACGCGCATAAGATGTTCTTGCATCTCTGAAAAGAAACAAATTAGAAAAAGTGGGTTTCAAGACGTTTAGCATTTAAAGCATGGTCAATATTCTATCACTTCTAAATTATGGTTAATATGTGGCTTTAAATTCTGAAAAAATTATATTTGATTCTGTACAATTTCACTGGCTTTGCCATTATTCATGTCTATTACCTTTGCTTCTTCATTTTTTTCATTAGCTGATTTTGGACGTTGAGATGATATTTCGTCTTTTTACTCGAGGGCTTCATTGTGCTCGAGAACAATACGTTTTCAACTAAAATTCAAGGCGTTTTTGTGCTCTCGGTCACAGGTAACCGACTGAGTTAAAGAGGCCTTTTAGCGGCTGCGTTTCGTACTCCTAATGTATTTTGCCAAATAGTTCTACTGTTGTTTTTCCTGCTTGTTGAAAACTTCCGCGGGCCAATGTCTGCAAAAGAAATGACGTGCTGTTCCTCAATCTAGTTATGTGATCTCGCATAGACCCTTACTAGAGGCTCGTGATATCAATTTAGGTACTCACTGACTTGCGCATGGAGACTGCAGCCATGAAATTAGGCGACGCCTGCTACTGGGAAAGAGAGCCATGGCTAGCCTTGACCGCCTAGTAAAGAGCAGAGACATTAGACTGCCAACCAAGATCTGTATAACTCGTGCCATGGTCTTTCTAGTTGTGATGTAGGAATGCGAGAGTTGGACTGTGAAGAAGGCTGACCGCCGAAGAATTGACGCGTTTGAATTGTGGTGCTGGCGAAGACTCTTGAGAGTTCCTTGGGCTGCCAGAAGAACAAATAAGTCGATATTGTCGACCATAAACCCTGACTGCTCATTGGAGGGTCAAATTCTAAAGTTAGAGCTCAGCTACTTTGGTCGTCTGATGAGAAGAGAGGAGTCGCTGGAGAAAGTTTTAAATGGCATCCTCGAGGCGCTGCAAAGAAAATTATCCCAAGTAGCACGCCGTCAATGGACCGCCATCAGCCCAATATTGGGGAAAACCAGTCCCAATATTGGGACCAATATTGGCGTTTTATTGGGGCGCTATCCGTGCCAAGATTTAATTCAATCTACTAGACTGGCTTTCCAACAATAGCCACCAATGGCATACTAGGTTATTTATTGGCACGCAGCCTCACTCAACAGCTACCCAAAATCTTCTACCCAAGCATACCCACTGGCTCCTATACAAAGTACATCCAGCCAGTCTCACTGGCTATCCCATAATTACAACCGAGTTTACTCACTGGCTTTTAATAACTGCTATTCAGCTAGGCTCATCGGCTGCCCAATATCACCCACCCAAGCTTGTACACTGGCTTTGCATAATTAGCATCCAGGAAATCCCATTATTGTTTAATGTTGTTTTTTGTGACTATATTTTTATTTGATGGGCGTTACGGCGCAGAGGCAGCTAAGGCCATCATGCGCCAAACACAGGGTTCAGCTTGTTTTTGTGCAGGTATTTTACATGCAGCTAATAATATATATACAGCATCCTGAAAGTATACATGCACAAAAAAAGTCAGAATTGTTCGTTTCATGGATATTTATTAGGTGCGCCTGTTGTACACAGTGAAAAAAAAACCATAGGCAGACTTTTTTCAGACTTCCAGGACTTCACGTCTGATTAGGTCCATTGACAAGGTGTCGGCAGATCCCAGGTTGTAGGAAGACGCCGCATTAAAGGCAGCTTCAGGTGTCTGCCAAGTCAGCATCTTTAGCACGCGGTTTTGCTCTTGGTTATAAGGACAGCCGTTTTCAGCAGCTCTTGCGGATGTATGCTTGAGCAGCTTGCATGTCACCATCTTCCCTTTCGTACAAACATCTGCAAGCGAAAACAAAAATAAGATAAATAGTCAGAATTGTTTTAGTACAGCTTGGGCAAACTGTTCATGAGCAGTAAAATTTGCCACTGATAAAAAATTAGTTTGTTCATGTCAGTGTGCTCAAATTGTAATTCACGAGGAATGCATATTTTCTGTTTTGTGCAATAGAGTTGAAGAAAAAGATTTTCTGAGTCTCGTGTTCATAAAAAGCAGATAAGCACATTCTGGTAATCCTAATTATCAGGTGCCAACGACTGACAAAATGATTAATTTCCAGTTAATAATGCCCTGTATAAAAATGGATATCTTATCGGTCGTCCAGCACAGCCTTGCATGCAGCCACAAAAGAAGCAGCCCAAGAGGAAATTGGCACGCAAATGTCAGTCCTAGTGATCCCGAGTCTTTCATCCTGCAGGGAAGTGTAGACACAATGTAGGCAAATAAAGCAACAAATTCTCCCAAAAACCTGCTCCGTTACGAACATATAACTTAAAATAAAGGGTCAGTGGTACTCACACTGAGCTGCAGGCTGTTCCGCGAGACAGGACGAGGCATGTCGTCGTTGTACTGTTTATTCTTTGAGTGTGAGCGCCGCCGTGTTGCCAAATGTCGGTGAGCAAACGTAGCTAAATGGCAGCATGAAAGTAGCTAAAAAATATAGCAAGGAGCTAAAAGTAGCTAAATTTTTTCCTAAGAATTTTTACTTTATATTTTGGATATATAACACATTTATTGGCAGCAGAACTATTGTAAAAATTAAACTCAGCTATCAAGACATGGTCGACATGGTTTCCAGCCCGCGACTACGCATGAAAAGCTTGTGACAAGTGCTAAATAACGAATAACGAATGATAAATGTGCTCAGGTTTCGATTCCGATAATTTAGGCAGACGTATAGTTTTCGCAAAGCGTTAAGACTTGCGCGCTAAGAAAAGACGAGCTGCAAATGCATCACTGCTCTGTAAACATGTAAAAAATGAACTTTTATCTACTTTTTACGCGTACACAGAGGCCTATGAACGGAGAGTTATGAAAGGTTTAATGACTGTCCAGACGATATCTTCAGTCCACTACTCGGCGTAACTCGGACCGGTGGGCCTCTTGGCCTTTTCTTCTGCTCGGCGATTACCACACATGATCCGCAAAGAGAGCCGAATCTGACAGTTGATTCCACCCTTAATAGTTTAAGTAACAGGAATGCGTACACACATGCACAATAGTGTACCGCGAGCACGACTTCGATGCTCATCGGAGCCCCAGCGCTGCGCGATAGGTGACACCCGTCAGAAGCTGTGCCGCCGCATCAGTCGCATGGCCGCATCGCTTCGCCTCTCTTTGCTTTGTGAGCTATTTTTTTTTCTTTTCCCAGCTCCATGCAGGCAGAGGCGAGGCATACGGCATACCAACGCCCTTAAGGTGCCGCCTTGTATTGCATCCTCCTCTCTCTTTTCAAGCGTTTCCTTCTTTCTCGCAAGTACTCGCAAGTTTGTCTGGTTTGCGTCTTGTTTAAAAACTACAAGATGGCGCTAAATGCCTGACGTCAGTTTCATTATGTGTAGCGCAAGGTCAATGTACAACTGGTCGCGCAAGTTGGAAGAAAACGCGTGCAGCTGCCTATTGCCAGCGGCATCAACTCGATGATGAGGGCTCCTGCGAACTGTGAGGCAAATTACTAGCACACAGAAAATAAGATCTGCCAGAATTCCAAAGAACTAGAAAGCAAACATAATATTCGCGCTCAGGAATGAATGCAGTTTTTGTTTCTTGCGTAAGAAAAAACGTGTCACATTTTTATTAATATTTTAACTTGTTTCTAACGGCCTCTCTCGGCCACTTATTATCCGCTGCGTAGTTGCCCAAAGCATAGAGAAAGAGATTGGTAAAGAGCGGTCACTCGGCGAAACCTGGCCCCAGGAAATGACGCGCCACTTTTTGCGCTGCCGCCGATTGATGGATGGCGGCACCAACGTGCGCATGCGCGGACGCGCGCGCGACGGCACTCGCTGCAGCGGTAACCCGCCGGAGCAGACGACAAGAAGTTGTCGAAGGGAGCGTTTGGGTGCTCGTGCCTCGCCGCGCTTGTGCGGCACAGACCTCTCGTGGGCTGCTGCGCAGAACGACAGCGGTTTGAAACGACGGCAAGGTGAGCAACGTTTTTTGCTTAACTACGCTGCATTTCAAGCAGTTTACGCCGACCATGCCGGTCGGTGCCAATAAGTTTCGCAGCTCGTGAACAGGCGCACCGGCTGTTCAGGCGCAGTTCGTTACGCCGTAACTCTGGCGGTTCCCAACCACGGTGAGGTGTAATATGTTGTGTTCTCGGGAAACAGCTTCATTTCGAACAGTTTAGCTCGTAACGCTTGACAAAGTGGCATGTGAAGGCATCAAGGCACGCCGTTGCGCCAAAATGGCGTGTTCGCCGGCCGCTGCGGCCATGGTGACGCAGTTTGCCGAACGGCTAGTTTTGCTAAGTGTCGCGATTAGCAGAGCAACGGTAAAGTGAGAAACGTTTCATTTTTGATTTTCTTGTCAAACTACGCAGTATTTCAGGCTGTTTAGCTCAGTACGGCGGTCTGCGCTTCACAAAGTCGCACATGAAGGGCAGCCAACAGGCATGACAAGGCGCTCGCCAATATGGCTCGCCGGCCGCGATGACATGTGACATGGCGCGAGGTTTTGCGAACGGCTAGTTTTGCGTGGTGTCGCGTTTAACAGGGCAACCGCAAGGTGAGAAATGTTGCATTCTTGTAAAACTGAGAGGCATTTCGGGAAGTTTAGCACAGCGTGGTTGTCTCCGCTTCACAAAGTCGCGTATGAAAGGCAAGCCAACAAGGCGTGCTCGCCGGCCGCGGTTTTGCGAACGGTTAGTTTTGCGTGGTGTCGCGTTACATATAACAGGACAACGGTAAAGTGAAAAATGTTCTATTATGCGGCAAGCTTCATTGCTTCAGCTGTTCAGTGCTCTTGAAGAATATTGTTAATTTAGTGGCTGTTATTTCACGCTCTGTAGAAATGCATTTCCTGACCTCTACGTTGCAAGAGTAGCTTTTGTATCAATTTTACGAATGACAGCTTTTCTGTTCTGGACCATAACTGCTGCTCACCAAGTTTTCAGTACCCACCCACATGCACAGATGTGTGCGCGGTGCAGTGGCCTTACATTTCATTGCAACCTTCTGCATCATGTTCATTCCTTTTCCAACAGCACTGTATGGACCTACGGACTGCAGCCGAAGCATGGCGGATGCGACGAGTGAGTGGCGTGGCCCTTCCTCAAGCGTCAGTACTCCTCTCTGCCCTGGACAATACAAGTTACCCTTGCTAAGGTAGCCGCGACTGGGACTGTGTAGTTTATGTATAATGCAATGCCTGTTTTGTTACATATCATTTGCAATAATTCGGAAATCAGTTATGCTATTTTTTGTCTCTACCTAAGTGCTGTTTCTCACCTTGTGCGTTTTTATTTTTCTGTATTGTGCACATCGCCTAATGTGTGTCAAGTATTGTCAATGCATCCGTTTACATCTGTTGCATCTCTTGTTTTATATGCAGCAAAATAAATTCATTTCACGAAGCACTTGGAGTCTTTTCTGCACTACTGTTTTGCAAAGGCTGTGGCGCAGCTGGGTTGATGGGTAGTTTAGAGAACTGGGAATCTATTTTTCCTGTTGTTATGCATGCTGAAAATAAATGGAAACACTAGCAGACCATTTAAAACCAAAATAATGCGCCAAAAGGGCAGGGAAGGGAGCAGCGCATGGCTAGCATTCAAATCGCGCGCCCTTCAGCAAGACCGGATGTAGTTGCCGCCGGCCGCTTGGTGCACTACAGTCAAATGGGCCGCTAGGCCCTATGGGAGTGTCCGCTCTTTACCAGTCTCTTTCACTATGCCGAAAGCTCAGAAATGGCTCAGACCAAAGCTTCTTTCATCCGCGGATGGGTGCGTCATCGGCCCCGGTTGATCGTTGCGTGCTGCGTACAGTGGGTTATCTGTCCCAAACAGTCAGTATTTCATTCTGCTAGTTGTGGTAGAGCTTTACAGCAAGGCGAAGACTGTGTGTGCTCGATGAGAAACTGATTGCCGCTGCATGTGCGCATTTCCGGACGATGGGACAATGCTGCGTCACAGCTCGGCGGCTCGGTTCGGCCTCCCAGGCACGTCGCAAAAGTGGTGGCTTGTTTTACGGATACACGTCTGCATGAGCGGCGTATCGCTGCATGTTTTAATTGAGCGGTGAAGGTGAGATTTTATTGCCCCCAAGACGCGTGTCGCATTTCTCAAAGCCTTCCGTTCCGCTCCCTTTGCTGCGTGTTTTGCTTACTGCGTCGTATTACCGCACCAACGTTCGCTGAACGTGCTTTAGCTATTATTACAGTGATGTTCCTATTGTCAATGGGATCTTTCTCATGAACATGTTAAATGCTTAAGTTGTAAATTTCTAACCTCACATTGACTCCTTTCAGTGGCAAATGAAGCGCGAGTAAAATATGGGAATCATGAACAGGGCGAGATTTATTGGAGCGAAGCTATATCGTAGATATTTTCACTTCTCAGACGCAATAACTTCTAAATACTAGCAATCCCAATTTGAATTGCTTACCTAAGCTCTTACAGGTTGGCGTTCTAGCGCTAGCGTTAGTTATGCCGTTCGTTTGTTTTTGTTGTTCTTTGACGCTGATATGTACTGTCAAACAAGATCTTTTACACTTTTATAATCTTACCGCGTCTCGTTTGGAGACCTACGCTCAGGTCATTTTGTTATCACGAGGATTTCATGAAGTCCGTGACGAATGAGCGGTGGTAGCTCTCCTACACTTATTTTTCATTGTCGTGAAGCGTCATGTAAGTAATCGTGAATTAATAAAGCCTGGCTTTCTATGCAGCACAGCTTCACTCATTTATGCCCTTAGTGAAATGCCTCAAGCCATGTGGTTCTATTCATGTGCTTGCCGAATTCACTTGAAGGCCCTTGTTCGCAAACGTGCCCGAAGAAATAAGCCCCAGAATGCGTTTACATGACGCGCGACGAAAGGCTAGGCTAACGACGACGGAGACAGAACGATGCTATGATAAGGTGGTTAAAGATGCCGTAACATTTCAGTTAACGTAAAACGACAGTAGAAATCTATGTCAAGTAAAGTTGACTGAACAGTTACGGTGTCCATTTTTTCTGCCTTATCCGAGCATCGTTCTGTCTCCGTCGTTGTTGGCTTTGTTTTTCGTTCATAAGTAAAAAGACAATCAAATTCCCCGCCAAAAGTACGTCACTGTGACGTCACAAGCAACGTCACGTGTTTGTTGTGCCTCACAGTTCGCAGGGGGCGCTGGGAAACTAAAGCCTCGCTCAGAGTCGACACGGACGCAGGCTTCTATGGGAGTTACGTTATCATTTGTTCTTCTACCATGTGTAGCGTCTGTTTGAAGGTTTTTCGCGCCAGAATAGTAATTTTCCGAAACGTAGCCAAATTTAAGCTACATTTTACCAAAATAGCTAGATTTGTAGCTATATTTTGAAGAAAGGAGCTAAAACAGCTACTCGTAGCTGAACTACCTTTCTTGGTAGCTGGCTGAGTCCAAAAGTAGCTAAATCTAGCTACAAAGTAGCTAAATTGGCAACACTCAGCGGAGCTGCAGCAAACAACCCGCGAGACGCGCACCTGCGCTGGGAGAGAGAAGGGAAGGTCGAAGAGAGAGAGCGCGCCAGCGCTGTTCGCTTGGTTCAGTGGACGCTGCTCAGACCTGAGAACAAAGAATGCGTACGCCGCGGGGAAAGCTGGCGCCGCTGCGTCGCAAACAGCTGCCTGTCAAGCACGGCTAGAAAGAACGTACCGTCTTTGCCAAAAGCAACCAGGTCGCCAGATTAGCTCCTTAGCCCTGTTGTTGAGCGTTTTACAGGATATGCCAAATTAATAATCACCTGTGCGTAAAAACAGCCTATCACTCTTATCTGTAAAGACCATTTTTTGCTTTTGAAATAGATCAATTGCTCCAAACACGGTTGAAAGGGAAACCCTGCAGCCTGGATACTTTTGGCAAAGACGGAAAATTTTTTTTTAAACTGTTAGAGCGAACGAACCTGAATTCTAGATTGAAATACTCTTGGTCTGGTTGCAATGTTTTGATAATATTCCTAAAAAGCATGAAGAATTTGTTCAGAATACTGCATAGGAACAATAATTTAAACGCGTGATGTTAAGCCGACTTTGCAAAAATATTCGAAGGCAGGTCACGAGAGTTATGCACGCGCTTATGCAGCTTCCGGACATATATTTACCAGTTGAGAAAGCATCCTACCTTTCGTCGTAGCCGTAAATCAGCCGCCGGGTTCATAAAAATCAGTAATTACCTATTTATCACAAATCAGCTCAAACTTTGGGTATTCTCTTAAACTATTTCACAAGGGCACTAAGCACATTTCAGTGCAGTGCCCGCACTTTGAATTTTGTTCCACGTGAATGCGCCTGCTTGTTGTTGCTTTTGGTACTTAACAACGCCAGGATGGACGTTCATGAAGCGAAGACGGCGGTGCGCACCACAAGAAAGTAGCTGCTTGCCACGCATAACGTCATGGTTAGGCGATTGTGTAGTTCATATTGTTGCTGCGATGCAACATCGGCATGTCGAATGACATCTAGCAGTCAGACTTGATCACTTCCGACCAGGGATAGGGTCGCTATTTTCAGCTAAAGACTACCTCCTCTTGCATCTCACATAAAGAGCTGTCAAGCCTGAGCCACAGTTGGCTAGGCTAGACTATCCGGCTTCCAGTTTGTGCTTCACCGCCGCTGTTATTGTAACGCTTAACTGATCATTTGCGTTCGCTTTAGTTTCATTCGCGGTGAGGTCAGTCATGACAAATCCAACATGGGGATAATCAAATGACAAATCACACGAAGTGCCTATCTAGATGCGGCATCACAGGATAGCCCCCTGTTTTAACCCCGAGAACTGCCAGGCTATTTCTTCATTCTTCACACAAAAAATGCGCAGATGCAATGAATCTTAGTGGATCAGAGGAAGAGCCCTGCCTCATTTGTCTGTGTTCTTGGCCGTGAACAACGTTTTTCACCTCCTCCGCTATTTATGGCATTGCCATTGAGCCGGTATAGCTCGCAAAGCATTTCAGAAACGCTGTTGCATTTCATTATACCTTTTCATCCGCGCCGGGGTGTTAGTACAGAAATGGTGCGGGTTAGGGTTTAGGCAGGTAATGTAGATTATAGGCGCATTACTGACATCCCCGTTGCGCCCTAAGCGATGCGTTACGATGAAGTAGAAGCAGTGGCACCCGAATAAATTGATACAATAAAATAAACGCTAGGATAGAGTTTCTGAAAGCCCTTGTATGAAGCACGAGGAAAAGAATCACTCTTTGGATGCCAAATGCCATTGTGTTTCTTCCTTGTGCCTATCCCTATAAAACAGGGAGTCTGCAGAATCTCGTCTTGTGCATTTTGGCTCGAGTTAATATTCTCTCTTGACCGTGTCACTGCAAACATAATATAACTGCTGATCGACTAGAATTATTTTGGTTTTAAGTAAAATCTTAAGGTAGAACAGTTGGGGATAGGCGATAAAGGAATTGAAAGAAAACTGCACCAATTAGAGCGTTCCGCATAACTAAGTTGAAAACAACGGCCTGCATGGCGCGCGTGAAAAACGAGCAGCTGACATATTATCCGCGCCGATAAGTATGGTAAAATTGCGTTTTTACTAGAAGCGGGCCTGATGAATGCGACAGATCATTTTTATGCAGTAGAACTTCAGGCGCAAGTGGGGTGATTTAAGTGATGCTTTGGTGAATGATTGATTACTGATTTAGTAGAGTTATTCTTTAACACCGAATTATTGAAGACAAATTACTTTTACAATGCTGAATGATTTTTATCACTAGCGCATGGCCTTTGTTCTGCAAACTCAGGCGGAATGGTTCAGATAATGCACCATGTCTGTAAAGCGCAAACTAAAATCGAGCACCTAGCACGGCAGACAAGTGCGGTTGTTTACTGAAGACTATTTTTTCCTCTCGCATGGGGTATTGATTTTGAGATGAAGGGAAATATTCTTGGCTTTGCTTGACTTGACTAGATTAATCATTTTTCGCAGAAGAGTGCAATCAGCGTATGTATAGGACGTGTACAACAGTAGCAAAAGGCTCCCTTAAGTTGCAGCTTTCGGGAATATTACGAACGAAGTGATTAAGGAGATATTACGAGTCACAATGATTTCGCATCGTTCAACTAGAACAAATCCACGGCAAAGATCTTTACTTTCCCAGAACACTAGTAACGCAATGTAACTTATCAGAATAGAATATTAGGGGAGCCGATACGAAATCCTTATAATTTAAAGACCGCAATTAGGATGGCTTGAAGGCTTTTATATCAATAGCTTTTCATAAGTGTCACCATCTGATATGAAAAAAAAATACCTCCGGAAGTTTAATTGACATTATTGTTATAAGTTCTTCTGGTCAGATATGTTTATTGAGACGAAGGATTAAAATCAGAGAGAAATTTTCAAAGGCTGGCCAAATTGCGACTATCAAACGAAAATTGAGGAAATATCCACTGAAGGAAAGATAGTATTGCAGAACAACAAGTTTCTCTAAGGCGCGCTTTATATGGAACTAGTGTACCCCTTAAAAAAGCAGTCACAAATAGGATGCATTTATTATATAGAGTGAGACAGCAGAATAATTTCATCGGTATTTGTCAACTGCGTGCAGCTTTGTTAGCTGCGCGCTTAAGAGCAAATCTAACCATGTTTCAATCGCGCAATACGTCAGTATTTAAAGCTGATGATTTTGTTTTCATTAAAACATTTCTTGGAGATCTAAGGTCGAGAAATGTTGGCAATATCATGGTTAGTTCTTTGATTCTTTTTTGCTCTTAGCAATTTCCTCCAGGTAGGCTCCAGGCACTGTTTTATTGAGCCGCACCAAACAGCTTGTTTGAATAAATGGTTCATGCATTTGTTTGGCCATGCCGGAAACTTGCATCACACTCATAAATGTGCCTTAGATCACATGAATCGGATTGAGAATCTTCGTAAATAAGATAGATATACTGTGACGACCGTGCCATTCATTCAATAATGGAATAAAGGTACCCACAACAGCAACTTTAGAGTACAGCATTGTGGGTGAATATGTGTGTGCGTGTCTCAGTTTGTAACCTCCGAGGTTTTATAATATGTCTCCACGGATATAAAGAAAACATCTATTCGCTTGAAGATAACAAGAACCGGCATCATACTCATCGCAGTGCTTAAAATTCTCGAGAAAATGTCTGTGTCCATCTCGTGCATTGTTAATCATGTTGCTTAGATAAAAAAAAAAACTAAGTCCACTGAAGATTTGCTGATCTTAGTGTTTTTTTATAACAAAATGTTAAAACTTTGTCCATGATTAGGGGTTTCAGTGCGGTTATCCTCAAATAAATGAGACCATTCTTCTTGCAGAAATAATTGTTCCTCCAGTTATATTCGCCATATCCTGAAAGAAATAGCAAAGATGCAGCCTGAGAGCAGACAGCTACTTCTCTAGAAGAGAGCCTACCAATGGACGTTCTCATGAAGCCAGCTTTATTGGGGCGTGCGTCCGGGTGTCAAGCACTAAAACATATTTATATTTTCTGACATCCGCTCGTCATGACCATCTGTGTAAGCACAAATTACCTTTATTAAATTTTCCCTATAATTGATTACCTTAACACTAGAGATATATGCAAAGCGCTGAATTGTGAGAACCATTTTTATATGGTAATCCATGACAGAGAAATCAGTGCTAAATGCGCTCATACGAGAAATTCCTGTGAAATGATTTTGAATCCAAAATGCACGGCGGTAGCTTCCAGTGAGCTGTGAATTCGTATGCTGAAATGCACATTTCGAAAAAGTTTTTACCACCTCAATCCTTTACCCTCTTTTGTCCGTAAATATATCATAAATAGATTAATATAGTTCACCCTAAATAGCGCTCTTCCAATTACACAGCCGAGCAGTGCTAAAGCACACGGTAGCCTGTTTGCTTACCACTAAGAAAATGTATGCTTAGTATTGTCGAGTAACGTGCCAGGAGCGAACAACCATTTTTTTTTGTATGGAAACTGCACGTAATTATTCTCCGGAAAACGATAAAAGCTAGAATGTGCGAAATATTTTTGCTGTGGAACAAACTCGGTCAAGTAACAGGAGCTCCCAAACTGGGTTCTTTGTCTGCCCGTGCAGTCAAAAACGCAGCAATGTTTGTTTGAAGTTGGCAGTCTTAGTAAACAACAAAGCAGCAGCGCCTGCCCTTTTGACTGGATTGTTGTCATTGCAGCTGGTAATGCAGCGCATGTACTTACGCTGTGGAAACAGTGCTCATTGCTTCGAGAGCTACATTCGTCGGCGCTAGCCTTACGTTTCCTCTCGCCTAATATAGCAGCTCCATTTGAAATTCACACTTTATTCTTGCATGGAAATTATAACTGTGTAAAGAAATAAGTTATGCATAAGTTATTATCTTCCATAGACATTTTATTAAATGCGAAGGATTCTGTTCGTTAGGCGCAAACCGAGTTCTTGCATTTCTGAAAAAAAAAGAAAAAAAGACGAGATAAGGCTTAGTAAATGTTCTCGCCTGTGAATAGCGACCATATAAACTAGCTGCATATTGTAAAAAATGAAACGCATCATTTCTTTTTGTAAACTCCTTTCCGTTGGCCTTCACCTCAGCACTTTTTCAAAGTATAACCATTACGTCACTCGCTGGGCACTGCAAATGTATATAGAGCCACTTTACCGTGATTCAGAATACCTATACTTTTTCTTCATTGTGAAACAAAATTTCTTCTGGAAATTTCTACAAGACGTTGACTGTAATGAAAGCGAAGTTTTATTCTCATTTTAGTTTCACATTAGGTTAAGCCAATGAAATGTAGTGCGGCGTCATTACGAATACGGGAATACGGGAATGAGATGGCGGCACTGCGGCGTCCATTAGGCTTTGTAGTTACAAAAGCGGGCATTGCGTTGCAGAGATAAAATTTTGTAGCAGAAGCTCTAAAAGCCTACCGTGCCAACAATCGCGGCGCGCTGCTGTGAAGTCAACACCGGTTAACTCGTGATCTTTCTTGGGAGGTGAAAGCATACGTATGCGATTTTTAACATTCCCGATGTTCCAAGGCGGGCAATTCAGTTATCGCACCGCTAGCTACTACGGCCCCCTGGCAATAATCAATAACACACCGAGTGGGCCAAAATGTTTATTGAGGGTATACTCGAAGCTATGGCTTCATCTAAGGCACGAGCGCCGTGTAGACAAGCAACGCAAACAGAGCTGCATCACCGTGACAGGTCTGGCTTCCAACGTGCTCCAGTCCTGCACGCTCACCTCACCGTCGCTCCATCGCGCATTATATATCCTGTTATATTTAAGCAATCGACGTCACCGGCGTGCTTAGTGTGACGCTTGTAGGCCTTCCTTACAATCAGTGATATCGCTGGCTTCGTTAATTGGAGGTTTACCCTAAGAAAGGAATAGCCTGCGCGTGATCCCATGTGAGGTATATTTCCCACCGTTCTGCGATTTCGGTGGGCATGGGTTGTCTGAGCTGGCTTGATAACACATGCGTGACATTTTATGTTTCTTCAGGAATTTCTTTGGCTTCTGAAAGGACAGCCGTTCATTTAAGGAGTTCCCTGCGGTTCGATTGCCTCTCCGTCATATTGTGCGTGCGGCATTTCCGCATCCACAACACTTCCCTTTTAAAGTACTATTTCATTTCTTCCATGGGATGAGTTTGGAATGTTCGGCACGGTCACTGTTCTTTCGCCTCAAGTAGTTAGTCAGTTGATATGGCGCCATTCATTTCGTCCCACGACTAGGCATGATCTCGTGGTTTTTCTTTTCTTAGTTCGAGATTTCGTTTGAGAAGCGCTTTTCTTCCATCGAGGGTCAACGTACCTGGGCAAGCTTGCAGTATCTGACTTGCGCATGTCTTGCCTTGGCTGGGGTTGGTCTTCTTAACGATCATTAAAATTTCTTTCATCTTGATGTGGGGTTTTTAAGCGCAAACAGAGACAAGTACAAGAGAGACGACATGCACACAGGCGCTGTATGCGCATATCCTAACGATCTTAACGATTATTGCCAAACGATGGGGCAATTGTCTTAACTAGTTGTGAACGTCTGCTCTGTATTCAGTGTTTATAGGCTGAGTGAAACAAATGAAATGCTAGTGCGGATTCCTGTTATGAACCGATCTCGCATATGCACTCAGTAGCCGCTTGTTATCACATTGTGAGCGCCCAATAGCACGTGAAGTAAAGCAATTGAAGCGTTCAGTAGAGCCCTGTTTGCCTGAAACGTAATGTGTTGTGGTGGATTTTACGGCTTGTAAGCGACTAAGGCTATCATGCGCCGCACATAAGGTGTATTGTTCTTTCTTTCTGAATAATCACGTTAATGGGGTTTAGCTATTATAGCTCGTTTATGACGAATAATTTGTTTATTATTTTAAACGTATTATAGCAATACTAGTAATACAAGCCCTACTAAAGTTAACGTCAACCCCACTTCAAATGGCATCAAGGAGCAAATTGACTTGGCTTGTAGGTGGCTTCCGCTTCTTCAGTACGAACTTGACCACTTTTTGGCCAGGGATCCTTCCTACGGAGCTCTGACAAGCTCTGTGCTGAACGCAACTTAGTGAATGAACCTCGCTCAAGCAGTGTACACGTGCTCTTGGAGCTTAGAGAGTGCGACACTCTCCACTGCAATTCATTATTATTATAAACAGCGCGAACACGAAGACAAAGGACCAGATAAAAGACACAGTACAAGTGCTGACTCACAACTATGCCTAATCCCTTTACTCCAAGGCCCAGAAAAACAAACATGAAGAAAACGAAACAGTCACGTGAAATAACCCCTGGGTTCACCTGCTGCTCAAAAAATCACTTAAGTAAGACACCGCTTTGCTTGAAAGAGCAAGAGAAGTCTTGCTAACACACTTATTGTCCGTTGAAATAAAATAGGATTCCACTATCTCTCTCGTCATCTTCTCTTTGTGGCGATACAAAATCCTAACCTTGTCAAACTTAGGAGTGCACTTCTTCTCCTTCTTCATTATTTCACATGAATGGCAATGTGACACCAGAAACGTTTTGTTCTTTCCACTTCCCAAGTTGTTCCGGTGTTCCTGTAGTCTCCTATTAATACATCGTCCTGTTTGTCCTATATAACTGGCTCCACAAGAGAGTGGAAGCCTGTACACAACACCTGTCTTACATCCAACATATGGGTTTCTATGTTTCACCCCACATTCTTGCTTCTTCGCTTCTCTTTCCCTTTGAATAGCCGGGCAGATCCTCTTCGTCTTGAGCGGGGCGGTCAATGCGACGTCAACATTATACCTCTTGCCTACATTTTTGAGGCCATGCGAAACTCTGTGCACATACGGTACCACTGCAACCTTCCTCTTCCTCTCACCCATGCTGGGCAGGGATTTTAGTCTGTGCGTTGTTTTAAGGCTCTTCAGTACCCGGCAACTGGCCTCAATAATAACCGACTCCCGATAACCGGCCTTTGCAATTCTTGTCACTTGTCTTTCAAAACTCTTGCCCATGCCGTGGCAACAAGATTTCTTCAACGCATTTAATAAGCATGTGTTAATCATCCCATTCTTCACTAATTTGAAATGCCCCCAATTGGAGCTTAGCAACGGTTTCATCGATCTCGGGTGGTATTCCCAACAAACATGATCATCACCGAATTGAATCAATAGATCTAAATACTGTTACCGATCGTCCACTGGTTCTTCAACAGTAAATTCCAGCCCGGATCCACACTAAGTAAAAACATCTATAATGTCCTTCATTCGTTGATTGAATCCTTCACGGTCTGTGAATGGATGTTATGGATGTTATGAATTCTATCATAAAGTGAATTTTTACTGCTAATTTGAACCTTATAACCCATTTGCTACACATGTATGGTCTTATGTAGCGGGTGGCCTTGCAAAATTTATTTTTAACGTACATGCTATCAGAAATAAATGCAGTTTACAATATCTCAATGCCATTTTATTGCCATTGATTTAAGCTAATCCGGACGTTAGGAGCCTAGCAAAACGTCTTGCTTTGTATGGCCGCTTCTATTGATTTCTGACTGAAAAAAAAAGCAAAAGCCGAGCAGATATTGAACACAAGAATTCTTCGTGGCAAGCGAGTTCCAAACATCGTAGCTCTTCGTGTTCCATCTCTGACCTGGAGCATTCTCGCATCTAACTCGGGTTAAGTATAATAGCGCCCAATAATATTAAAGCTTCCCGTAACTTTCTTTATTTGTGTTTCCTTTCTTCGTTGTCTTACACACTTAGAATGCGCTTGCTGTAGTTCCTCCAGTCATTTCAAAATTTCGTCATCTTCGACACCCTTGCTCTCCTGTTTTGCAGCCGCCTCCCACTACTTCTTTATTGTTTCACAATACTTTTCCCCTTTCCGGTCACAATTCCCGGATGCTTTTTCTGCCAATATGCGTTTGCACCCTAATATGTTTCTGTGCAAGAGAAGGGCTCGCAGCAGCATAGGGAAAAATGGTCGTGTACATATGATGTGTGTCCGCTGTTCTGTTGCGTTATTTTTTTAATTTTGTGAACCGCAAGCAAGTTTGATGCCCGATTTTAGCTTAATTACACGGAATCATCACATAGTTTAAATGGCATTGTTTAATGCAGCAACGCAGATAGCAGTTTTTTTTCTCCAGTACTCGTCGACTGCAGCGCCGAGGGCGTACCGAACTTTTTTAGTTTCAACGGCTATTTGCAAAAACGACTTTGTTAGAGAAAAGCCTTCTGGAATATTACAACTATGGTCAACTAAAACCGGCGAGACAGTGCAGTCCTCAAGAGCCAGATACTATCAGACAGAGCAGAAGCGTCAGGCTACACGTGGCTGCCGCTTTACTCGGTCGCGCTGTCATGGCGAATTGACGCACGAAACTGAAGATCTGTCGTCTAACGGGGCCAACATAAGATTCTGGAAATAAGAGATAAACGTTTTAATAATGTGTGGAAAAGTGAAACCTGTAGTGTACAGGACTATGGGTTTTCGGGCTAAAGGAGAACATTGAAAGTTTTCGGATTGGTCATTAAGAAATAAAATATGCTATAGAAGTTTAAAAGATGCATTGTATATAAACTGGTCGAATGTATAAATTTGGGAACCGCATTAACTGCGTGAGATTAACAATCGAGTATTTCATTCTACCACCAAAACATATGCATATTGCTGCAAGCATGTACAGAATTACGAGCTCGAACCGTCACCTGCCGTAAACTTCTCTCGAGTGCGCACTGCCAGACTGCCTTGCAGCACAGGCTTAGAAGGCTTCTAACATAGGTATTTTAGCTAAACCTATATGTTCTTTGCTAAAGTTGCGCTGCGTGTAAAGAAAAACATCGAAATAACTTTTTCTGAGACACGGAAGCCCAACATAATGAAGGTACTAATGTCACAATTCTTTAATCCTGCTTCGAAAAGCAAAGCTTCTTAAGAAGTTGGCTATTCACTTCACATTGTTTGCTAAATCTGCACAAGTATTAACGAAACGAAGTCCTGCTGTGCATCAACCCAGAACTGCTTGATGTGCCAGCGTATAATAAAGGCCAAAGCGATTCTTGCCATTTAAACATAGCAAGGTGTTCGTCCAGATATCACAGTAAGTGAATGGCTGTAATGAAATTACTGTAATTTCCTTACTTTTCCAGGCAATTTCAAATATACTGATTTATTTAGCGGAGCAATTTTGCTGCAAAAGTAAATATTGCATTTAAAAATTACTTTTACTAAAATGAGCCACTCCTCCTTCTTTGTTTTACTAAAGTGAGCCACACCTCTTCTAGGTACCAAGCCAGGTAGGGTGCATTAAAGCAGGAATGTTGAACCGCAGGCCCCGGCCAACATAACGGTTCAACAAAGAGATAGAATTGATTGAACGGCGCCTACAACACCCGCTGCCGTTTTTGCGGGCTCACGTACTGCGGGTATCCTGTGAGCCGTCAGAGCTATTTCTCCAAGACGGAAGACGTAAAGTGTCAAGGGGCCGCCGAGAGGAAAAAAACTGGCGCAACACAGGCGTAATTCAAAACTTGTTTGGAGCACACGACGATTTATTTTGTGGTTATATTTTTCAATGTATTATTTGTTATATTTTGAACATATTTATGTCTATATATTTATATTTATATATTTTGATTATTTTCTTTTTATATTTGCGAGTATTAATTCCCGCGATGTTTCATAATATGTTACATTAGTATTAGAATAGTATTACGTTCTATGTAATGCAGCTGGAAGTGGAGATAATGTGCGACTGCTTGTATATATGCTTGCTGTAGCGCTTTGCAGTGTATTCTGAGATATCTAATACTAAACGATAAGATTGGAGAGGAAAATACGGCACAGAGAGGATATCGTTCAACTACTTTGAGTGTAGTCTCTCTCTGAATATCGCAGATGGCCTTCGATAGATGAGTGGTAGTTTCTGACTATGCAGGACATAATATACCCAGCAATCTGGACGAAAGCTTTTTGTTCTTGTTAATGCACACCAAGGTATTTTTTTTTAAATCGTAAGATTACCATAAAAATCAAAATATCATCAGGTACACCCTCAGCACTTTTATAGTGTGTTTGCTAATTATTTCCATAAATCCTCCCTATTTTTTTTTTATGGACGTCTTGTCTACTGGCTGTGAGCGGAGAACAAACATTAAAGTTTTGAAATTTCTATACAAAGGTAGATATATTCTTTACAATCAGCATGTCCATAACGTAACCCTATTCCAGCGTTGTCTAACAATCATATTAAAACCCGTACCGCGCATTGGTTTTCTATGGGAGTGCTCGGGCCGACCGATTTAAAATCTTCAAAACAAAATTTATGCTACACGTTGGAAGATTAGACGATTCCCGCCAATATGCTCATTAGAATATCTAAAATATTCCACAATTTCTTCATTATTACTGGAAAAGAAAACATGATGTGGGAACACTATGCGCGAATTATTCGCAAACGTTTCCTTTATCTCGTTTATTTGAACAGAAAGTGCTAAATATACTTCACCATTTGTGGCTGGAATCTATTGCAAGGAGTACCGTCTGGTGCAAACCGAATCGCATAATTTGGCGTGCCATCTTTCTTGTCTCCTAGTCTGCAGCGGTACTTGCATTGTTTGAGGTCGGAATCCCACTGAAAATAGAGAGTACTGCGCGTTGGTCCAAAGTGAGAGCACATAGAAGTACTTGCGCGGTTTACATTAAAGGCTACGACTTGATTTTACGGGCAGCAAAGAAGTGGCACTGCAGTAAAGTAAGAACCGGGAGTATACGATGGAATATACCCAAGTAGAAGTCTGCCAACTTTCAAACGGAGAATAAAACCTCTTTTCACTTCAATAGAAAACCAAATACATGACTAAAGTAGATGCGAAATCGAAATGTATTGTGCTATTCCTTTACATTGTTCCAGAGTTTCATAACTGCTGTTACATTTCTTTATGTTTTGTTATTGGCACGTGTCTGAATGCGTATTTTGTACTGCGGTGATAGTTTTTAACTCGGTGTTTTTGTTTCATGTGTTTTTGTTTCATATACGGTGAAGATTGTTATATGTAGTTGCATGTGCATTGCCTGTACTTTGTACCCGCTGCTGTTGTGCCCAGTGGGGCCAGGACCTCGTCAGGAGACTAATTACCTCCTTTTGTCCTGCCCCACGGGCAGTACCATGTATTGCCCACACATTCACTGAATAAATAAATAAATAAATAAATAAATATTCCATGCTACCTTACCCTGTTAGGATAAGCATGGATGGAGAATGCTGACATCATCGTTGCGTAATGTTACGGATAAGGTAGTGCGCCGCGCGTTTATTATGAACTCTATCATTTACGTATATTGCGAAATTGTTTAGATATACGCGATTTCCGATTACAGGATCCAGGGCTTAGCGCTCTTGTGAGTTGTTTTGTGCCGACCATCTGGGAGTGTTGTTTCTGGCCCTCTACATAGTCTGCCAGCTCCTCCACTTTGATGGTTTTATAGGCGTCCTAAGTGCTCATGTGAATTTTGTGCAAATACAACTTAACGCTACCAGCAACTGAAGTTATATTGAAAACGTAGGAAGAATAAAGTTGTGTCCACACAAAAACATTTCAGAAGATATCAACCAATGGCAGGGACTGGTAAAAGCCCCTTTAGTATATATGCAGGCAATCTCTTGAGGTAACTAGCTGACTGAAGGCGCAATCATGCAATATTAGCCTCCTCTGCCTATTTTCACGCGTAATTTCAAGAATACGGAGATCTCACAGAACCTTAATGACAGACTGCAAGTGCTATTGATGGCCGTAATTTCAAAAGCAGAATGTTGCTGCTCTCTCCTACTATTCCTGGAGCTGTGCGTAAGTACTCTTGTGGAAATCTCGAAGATAGTTTCCTCATTGCAGCCTCGAATTGAAAAATTGAAATTGTTACAGGAATTGCAGCCCTTCGTTAAGTTTCAGTCTGCGCAGGATTGTAAGGCTACAATGCACAACCGTGCCAATTCGGTTTTGAAGCAGACAGATGCATACGCAATATTCAAGAAAAAAGCAATGCGGTACCTTTACATATGAGGCGCTAGGGTGTTCAGGGAAGTACGTTTCACAGTACTTGTCTCCGGTTAAAATTTCTCCTGGAAGTTTCTTCGCAGTGTCTGGCAACACAGCACGGTTTAAGCGGCTAGCTTCCTGTCTCAAGCAGCCCCCAGAAGCAGACCTGGATAGAATTGCGTTGTGGAAGAATATTTAAATGCCGTATTTAAATTTTGTGGAAGTGTAAATTTATTTGTGCAAGAATATTTATAGGGTTGAAACGTTGAGGCTAACAAAAAGGGTGGTACTTAAGAGGATGACGATGCAGAGCGCCATGGAAAGAAAAATGGTAGGGGTAACGTAGGAGATAGGAGGCATGCAAAGTTGGTCAGACAAATACTTAATGGGACTGCCGTTCTAGTGCAAATCGAGAAAAAATGGGCATGGGCAGGACATGTATTGCGAAAAGAGGATAACAGATGGTCGCTTATGGTACCAAATTCGATTCCAAGGGAAGAAAAGTGCAGCAGGGGGCGGAAGAAAACTAGATGGGCGGATGAGGTTAAGAAGGTCGCAGTGGCCAATTGGGTGCAGCTGCGCGGGAGAGGGTTATATGGGGGAATATGGGAGAGGTCTATGCCTTGCAGTGGGTATACGCCGGCTGACGATGATGATAATGATGGTTTAAAAGTATCCGCCTCGACGCTAATACGTAATCTAGAGAGAGAGAGAATATATTATAGAGGCAGGAAGGTTAACTTTTTGATTCCCAGTAGGCCACCTTACACGGGGGGCGGGGGACAAAGGAAGAAAAACGAAAAAAAAAAGAGTGCCAAGGAAAGGTGCCTGTCATATGTCCAGAGATCTTCAGTAAAAGGTGAAGATAGCTTGCACTTCAAGTCTTGAACTGAACCCCGAGTCCTTTCGGTACTTGAGGAGCACCTTCACTGCTTTCCTTTCTGACGAAGGTACCGTCCAAAGGCCCAACATTTTAGCTTGTGTAGGAGGACGAGAGTCCAAGTGGCGCAGTGTAGCAGCCAGGAAGACACGCTCACGCTCAAATTGAGGGCAGTTGAGAAGTATGCGCGCAATCATTTCAACACATCCGCACCTCCCACAGGCTGAATAGTCTTCCATTCTGATAAGACGGGAATAGGCGTTCGTGAATGCTACTCCTAGCAACAGGCGACACAACATTGTGGCATCTCAGCGCGGGAGGCCGAATGGTACCTGCAGTTGAAGTAACTGGTCAAAATGGTGAGAACGGTACGTCCGGCCTCCAGGCGTAGACCATGATTGGCTCATCAAGTTTTGGGCTCAATCAAGGGTACAATGCGGGCTTGACGATAGGTTGCGGTCTATCGGGATCCCTATAAAACGATGAGTTTTGTAGTAAGAAATGTTATGACTGTCCATGCATACCTGATATGGATTCATAGATTTGCGTGTAAATGCTACTAGCGCGCATTTTCCCACTTAAACGCTGAGACCCTGCTTCTGAAGATAAGATGAGTTAGTGTTGCTGCCCGTTAAAGTCTTGCACGCCCCTTGAGACGCGTTACAGAGGAGGTACAAATGCAGATGTCATCGGTGTAGATTTGTATATGGACGGTGGAAGGTAGGTTCTCTGGGAGGCAGTGAGTGCTAGAATAAACAATGTCGGGCTGCGTACATCACTGTGGGGCACACCACGGTGGGTGTCATACGCTGGAGTCGAGCTACTTTCACAGTGAATAAAAAATTATCGTGTCAGATTGCTCTCTATTCGAGCAAACATCCGACCATCGAGGCCCACAGTTTCCAGCGCATCAAACATCAAAGCCAGCAGTTGCTTTCGTGTATATTGTATTATGCTTGGAGTACCACTCAAGTCGCATTAAAACCACTCTTTCTGTGACCTTTCCGTTTCCCACACTTTCTGACAGAAGCTATTGGCTTGTAGGATGTGAACTTGAGCAGAAAGTTCCCTAGTTTTAGTAGGGGTATTAGCCGAGTAGATTTTCATTCCTGAGGAACAACGCCGTTTAGCTAAGAGTGGTTATAATTTTTGAGGAACTCTGCTCGAGCGTCGTTGCTGGATGGAACAGCGCAGCGTATGTGAATCTATCTGGCCCTAGTGACGAAAGCCTACATCTTGCAAGAGTAGTCAAATTTCTTGCGAGAAAAGATGACATCCATCGGTGATTCCCGTGAGGCAGGAGGAACAAGATAGGATATCGAGCTAGTCGTTGAACTCACAATTTTCTTAGAGAAGCTAGTTGCTGCCTCAATCTCTTTGCGCTCTTGATATACAGCAAAAGCTTAGATTGACTGTTGCGGCTGTGGAGACGCACGAAGGCCCCGAACAATCCGCCAGATTTGGGATATGGACTATCGGGATCCAATTGCTGGCAGAAAGTCTATTCTTTCTTTGCTAGATTTTTCTACATATGCCTAGCCGTTCTCAGATCAGTTAAGCAATTGGTTTTTATGTATAGTCTTTCTGCTCGCCACCGAAGAGTACGTAAAAGTTCTAATTTGATGTCACATTCGCCGTGTATATTCAATTACAAGATGTGATTACTATCAACAGTCATAGCATTTGCTACAGTGTCCTCTAAAATGTCAGTTACGGCCTCTTTGCATGTCTAATTCATAGGCCTTTGAAATGCTTTCCAGTCTATGCGCATAAGCCTAACTGGGCCGGACGCACCACGTCCATTTATTTTAAGGCAAGTAGGAATATTGTCAATCCCATGGGTCGTCACATCGCAAAACCATTGAACAGACCAGTGCAAAGATCGAGGAAATGTCAGGTCTAGGCAACTGCTCTAGGAATAGCCGCGTAGGTAAGAAGGACAGCCGTCATTCATTGTACAGAGTTCATTATAGGAAGCAAATAAGGCCAGATGTTTTTCTTTGTCATTGATTCTGGTACTTCCCGACAGTGAGTGGTGGGCGTTAAAAGGATCAGTAATTATCGAAGCAGCCGTGGCTGCCTCTTGACGGCCTTCAGCATTTCGCAGTCCAATTGTGTGAAGAGAGATAAAAATGCTGCAGTCAGTGTGAACTGTAATGTCTTTGTCTTCGCCATGAAACCTGCGTACTGATCTTCATTGTAAGGTAGGACTGGCCAGCGAACGTTCGTCATCTCAGTGTGGATGCGCACCAGGACTTTTCTGCGCTCTCGGCATGTAGGAGCCAAAAAATATTCGTACCTGGAGAGCATGATTTTGATTGGTTGAGGTAAATTAGGTTCGCAGATAACCAATATCGGGAAGTAGTTGCTGAAGACGTACGCCCGGAAGCTTGAGATTTTCGAATTCAGGCGAACGGAGCTGCGT